>NC_047578.1:1075000-1675000 GCF_011004845.1 Esox lucius | reverse complement strand
GAGCCAATTGGACTAGACCCTAAAGGTCCCCAAGGTACGGATGTGTCCCTTCCTCCCTCCACTAAAGGCTCAGGTGTCTTTGCGGCAGAGACTGGGCCGATGGATGGGAAGGTAACAGACAGTGGCCACAGACACTTTATAACGGGCCAGTTAATTAGACTTATTTCCTTTCCAAAATTCATGGGTGATGGGGGGGGACGATGGGGAGACGATGGGGGGTTAGCTGACATTCAATGAGTCACAGTCAGTTCTTTACTTCAGGAACATTTTAAGGTTGTAAAATCTCTGCTAAACTTTGAATTAAGAATCTGGTGCTAAGAAATGGTGAGGCCGTTTCTGCGACAAACAGGATCAGGAAGTATTCACATAATATCCACATTCTTTCGAATGCTTATGAACAGCATGTCCTTTTCATTGATTCAGGAGGACTCTAGAAGACTGTAATATTTCACTGAAACATTATGGGTGACATGGGTTTGTTGGTGTGTGTGTGTTTTGGATCTATGTGCGTGTGTTGGTAAATGTATTTGTACTTGTGTGAGAACGTCTGAGTGTGTGTGTTCGTAAATGTGTGTGTGTTTACTTTTATGTACCTGTATTCCGGATCCTTCTGGGACAGTGATCTTCCAGACACAGTTGAGACTGTTGAGATACGGTTCTGGAAACCCAGGGGACAGTATGGTGCCGGTTCGCTGGGTCAGGTTCCCCCCACAAGGAACTAGACAGAACCAGAGACAAAGGGACAATGATTACCAACAGGGCCAGAGACAAAGGGAGTATGATAACCAACTGGACCACAGACAGAGGGACAATTATAACCAACAGGACCACAGGCAAATGGATAATACCAATTGGAAGAACCACAAGAGATGCTAAAGTGCGAATTAAGAGAAATATCACAAAAACCGGAAATGGCAAAAAGATTGTGGATGACTGTTCCCAATCATCCTACAGCCGGTTCCCTTCTAGCGTCCACAGCCTCAACGTCAGAACATCTGCTGTCTTCACTGGAGCGCACAGGTCAACATCTGTTGCACCAGCACCTTTCAAGGAGTCGAGCAGTGTGTGTGTGTGTGTGTGTACACGTGTGTATGTAATCCACAGCAGTGCTTCCACCTGGTTTCTGCGCGTTCAGGTTTCGAATGTTTGCTGGGGACAAAGAATTAGGACAGGCAGCTAGGAGAGACGGGCTGGCTGGCAGCTAACATCTGTCTAGGATGGTCTAGTTAGGCGGAGAACCAATACATCATGAAAGACGGGTTAGAACGTGTTCGTGTTCAACTAACCAGATGACGACCAAAAATCCCCCCAAAAGTTTGTAAAACAAACAGGGAGCTTCAAACAGTCCCCATGACAACACGTTCTTTGGTTCTTAGGTTTTAGGAAATTCAGGGACTGAGTTATGGGCGTGAGGATGGGCGTGTCTTCCTACCGATACAGCTGGGAATGGAGCTGTTCCAGTTGGCCAGCGCGTTGGGGACCGTCAGACACTCAATGGCCGGCGAGCCTTCCAGGACGTATCCGGGGGTGCACTCGAAGCGGATGACGGCAGCCACGGCAAAGCTGCTCCCCATTCTCCTCCCGTTCCTGGGCTCAGGGACCGACGTGCACTGAGTGGCACTGGTCCTGGGTACAGCTGTGGAGGGAGGAATCACAAACTGTTATTTTAAGTTTGGGATTCCTCCCGTGTCCGTTGTCCGCGATGTCGGCGTGCACTCTGAGGTAGGTTGTTCCAGTGTTAGCGCGACTGCCAAACTAGCGTTAGTGTATAATCATTGAAGAAGTTTTGGACATTGACTTTCTTTATTTGTATTTTTTCAGGGTCTGTGTTTTGCATGCAAAATGACAATTGGGTAAAGTTCAGTCTGTCAGCTGAAATCTGAGGGTATTTTAATACAGAGCAAATAAACTGTTTAAAAAGAACAGCATATTTTGGGTATCAAAAGTATTTGAATAAAATAACAATTTATGTGTGTGGGGGTGGGGTGGTGGGGTTCACCAGAGAACAACAAACGTCTCCCACTTCACTGTTGAACTGCAAAGCCTTTCCATCACTGACATAAAACACACTCACTCTTCCTTTGGGAAGGATTATTGGTTCCACACAAAGGAAGGTCTGTGTCTACAAGTTTTGTCAAAGTGTGTGTGTGTGTGTGTGTGCGTGTGAGACAGAGAAAGAGGGAGAAAGTCACTTTCACTGTTCTGTTTTCATTTATTATTTTTTGTTTGTTTTGCCTATAATTTTAATATATATTGACATTTGCTTTGGCACTGTATGTAGTAACACATTACATGTAGTAACACATTACATGCAGTAACACATTACATGAAGTAACACATTACATGCCAATAAAGCCATTTGATTTGAAAGTCACTCACCTTGATACACCAGGTGGAATCCTTTGGAGCTTGATTGGCCTTTGGAGGTGAATCGGATCAGGATCTGATTGGATGTTGCCAATGGTAGAGACTCGCCTGGGAAAGAGACCATAGGGAAGGAAGGGATGCAGGGGGAGAGCGGGAGAGATGGAGAGGGAGGGATGAAGATGGAGAGAAGGAGGGATGAAGAAGGTGAGAGGGAGGGATGAAGAGGAAGAGATGTTGGGATGAGTCCTTAAATTATAATATACTGATGCTTCTAGTCCATAATAGTGTGGGCAGGAGACTGTGTCATTAGACCTGAGGTGAGCAGGTCGTAGCGGTTTGTAAGGACAGCTGGAGTGGTTCCTGACTTCACCTTCCAGATCAAAGAGATTGGAAAAAGATGGTGCGGTATTGCAACTGGATATTATTTCAGCATCGGTATTTTCTACTCTTCCACACTCAGCTGATCTGCCGATCCTACAACTCATTATATTGGAATTAAAGCCCTCACCTGAGTGACCTGGGACAAATTAAATTTCAAAGATTTGCTATTAAAATCAAATGTGCCTTGATTTCATTTAGTTGATCTCCTTGCTGGAGCTTTCTATTCTCTCAGCCACCTCCTCTCCCTCTCCCCCCCCCCCCCCCGCATCTCATCTCTCTCTGTCTCTGTCGTCCCCCCCCCCATCTCATCTCTGGGATCTGTTTGGTTTTGCTTCTCAGCAGTGAGTCCCATTATTCAGTGTCTGACTGACACAATGTGGAGGATGAGGGAGGGAAACCCAAGTACAGAAAGAAAGAGAAAGGGAGAGAAAGGGAGAGAAAGAAGGAGAAAGGGAGATAAAGAAAGAGAAAGGGAGAGAAAGAAAGAGAAAGGGAGAGAAAGAAAGAGAAAGGGAGAGAAAGAAAGAGAAAGGGAGAGAGGTCGTCTCCCCAGACTGTGTGTTGTGTGTGTGTCTATGTGTTGTGTGCGTGTGTGTGTCTATGTGTTGTGTGTGTGTGTGTGTGTGTCTATGTGTTGTGTGTGTGTCTATGTGTTGTGTGCGTGTCTATGTGTTGTGTGTGTCTATGTGTTGTGTGCGTGTCTATGTGTTGTGTGTGTGTGTGTGTGTGTGTGTGTGTCTATGTGTTGTGTGTGAGAGTGTGTGTGTGTTGTGTGTGTGTCTATGTGTTGTCTGTGTGTGTGTGTGTGTGTGTGTGTGAGAGTGTCTGTGTGTTGTGTGTTTCTATGTGTAATGTGTGTGTGTCTATGTGTTGTGTGTGTGTCTATGTGTTGTGTGTGTGTGTCTATGTGTTGTGTGTGTGTGTGTGTTGTGTGTGCGCATGCTGGGTGTG
Organism: Esox lucius; assembly: GCF_011004845.1. NCBI lineage: Eukaryota > Metazoa > Chordata > Actinopteri > Esociformes > Esocidae > Esox > Esox lucius. Next base: position 1,671,301 of record NC_047578.1, on the reverse strand, counting down.
TGTGTGTCAGTGTTGTTTGTGTGTCTGTGTGTTGTCTGTATTATGTGTGCGCATGCTGGGTGTGTATGTGTTGATGTGTTGTGTATGTATGGAGAGTATGTCTATGTGTTGTGTGTGTGTGTGTGTGTGCATGCTGGGGGTGTTTGTAACAATGTGTTCTGTGTGTGTGTGTGCATGCTGGGTGTGTGTGTGTGTGTGTGTCGATGTGTTGTGTGTGTGTGTTCAGTGACTGTCCGTCTGACAGCGGACAGAGATGCTCTGGCCCAACATGTCTGACCTACACTGTCATGACCACAGTGACACTGATTGCACAGCATGCTCCAAGGCATGCTGGGTAGTTTATTACAGAAAGTCCTCAGTGCGCCATCGTGGTGACAGTGTTTAATAATTGTCACGGTGACAGGTAAAAGCACAGAGAGACTGGAGGTGTGGAGAGAGCTCACCAACTGCATCGTTCCAAATGGACCTATATTTCATATGGGGCTCCGGGCAAAAGTAGTGTACTACATAATAAATAGGGTGTGGTCTTGTACTAGTCCCTATTCCTGATTCTGCCTGCTTGCATTCTGTCTTCCAGACCTGCCCTTTGACCTCATAACCTTCCAATGTGAATATGGGCGTAAACATGACTAGCCACTGGTCTCTTCTTCTGTCTGTCAATTCCTTATATGGTGTGTACCAGTAGTGTTAAAACCTCTCCTCTGAGAACCTGGGACATTCCATACACTTGCTATAGCCTTGAACTACCACAGCAGATTCCCTAACCAAGTGCCTAAGGATTAGCAAACAAGTAGCTTAAATACCCAGACCGGCTGAGCAGAGGTTTGTTCCCTGAGCAGAGGTTTGAGAACCACTGTAGAACCCTCTAGTGAGAACAATATGAAGTGTCTTCTTACACATATTTCCAAGGACAACATAATCATACTGAACATTTACAATACATATTAATACTTGTATCAACATAGGATTTCAGAAAAATTAAATGTGTTTTATGTAATTTTATGATTAACCTCTTTTTTTGTATTCATACTCAGTTCCAAGCACTGAAATTAATCAGCTCAGGATGTAACACATTTCAGGTGTTTTAACACAGAATCAAGTTTGCCATTATAATGTCTTATCATTTGGAAATGCTTGGTCCTTATTTTGACAACTTTGATCTGCTCCCACCGCTTGGATAATAACGGGTTGTCAGCTCAAACGACAACACACTTTAAAAGTATACACACCATATGCTAATGTCACACGCGTTCATTGAGTCTGTGTCGGCTCAAAGTATCTACTCAGTATGCGGGTTTGAGTGAATGTGCAACAGATCGTGGCTCCTTCGTAGATTATTGTCAGAGACTGCAGCCATGTCTGTGTGGACTGAATTGCTAACTTAAAACAAGCTGCCATAACCCAAGTTTCAGACATGCATTGGATTGGTCCTGGGCGGAGCCAAGTGCTTGTGTGAAGCTAAATGCTTGAGTGTAAAGAAAACACCAGACACTATATCCCGTTGTTAGTGAACTGGCCCTGTCCACACCAGACACTATATCCCTCTGTTAGTGAACTGGCCCTGTCTACACCAGAAACTATATCCCACTGTTAGTGAACTGGCCCTGTCCACACCAGACACTATATCCCTCTGTTAGTGAACTGGCCCTGTCTACACCAGACACTATATCCCTCTGTTAGTGAACTGGCCCTGTCTACACCAGACACTATATCCCTCTGTTAGTGAACTGGCCCTGTCTACACCAGACACTATATCCCTATGTTAGTGAACTGACCCTGTCCACACCAGACACTATATCCCTCTGTTAGTGAACTGGCCCTGTCTACACCAGACACTATATCCCTCTGTTAGTGAACTGGCCCTGTCTACACCAGACACTATATCCCTCTGTTAGTGAACTGGCCCTGTCTACACCAGACACTATATCCCTCTGTTAGTGAACTGGCCCTGTCTACACCAGACACTATATCCCTCTGTTAGTGAACTGGCCCTGTCTACACCAGACACTATATCCCTCTGTTAGTGAACTGGCCCTGTCTACACCAGACACTATATCCCTCTGTTAGTGAACTGGCCCTGTCTACACCAGACACTATATCCCTATGTTAGTGAACTGGCCCTGTCTACACCAGACACTATATCCCTCTGTTAGTGAACTGGCCCTGTCCACACCAGACACTATATCCCTCTGTTAGTGAACTGGCCCTGTCTACACCAGACACTATATCCCTATGTTAGTGAACTGGCCCTGTCTACACCAGACACTATATCCCTATGTTAGTGAACTGGCCCTGTCTACACCAGACACTATATCCCTATGTTAGTGAACTGGCCCTGTCTACACCAGACACTATATCCCTATGTTAGTGAACTGGCCCTGTCTACACCAGACACTATATCCCTATGTTAGTGAACTGGCCCTGTCTACACCAGACACTATATCCCTATGTTAGTGAACTGGCCCTGTCTACACCAGACACTATATCCCTATGTTAGTGAACTGGCCCTGTCCACACCAGACACTATATCCCTATGTTAGTGAACTGCCCCTGTTCTTTCCCTGACTCGTTTTCTCCCTCTCACTCTCATTATTCCTGTCTTCCTCTCTGTCTCTTCCTCTCTCTGTCTGTTAACCCCAACCCAGTCTTTTCATCTCTGTCCTTTATCGTCGAATAATCTCATTTAGTTAATTTCAAAGCTTCTGCTGATCTGTTTATCTTTTGTTCTTCATGGTGCCAATTAAGATGGCTTTGAACCTCCTAAATGACTAAATACTCTAGTCTTTTACTCTCTCCATCTCTCTCCATCTCTGTATGCATCTCTCTCAGACTCTGTTTATTAGCATGATAAACCATGCTATCCAGACTCATGTCTCCATTAAATATTGTTTACTACCCAGATGAAACATCTATTGTATAAAACACTTACCCCAATGTCTCTGTCTCTTCATCCCTCTCTCTTTCTGATTCTCTTTGTATCTCTCCTTTTTCCCATTTCTGTCCCCCTTTCATTCATTTCATCCTTCACTCTGTTCTTTTTCTCCCAATCTCTATTTCTTTCTCTGTCCTTCCTTCTATCTCTCAAACTTACTGTAACTTTCTCTTTTTAACTTAGATTTTCACTTTATTGCTCTGTCTCACACTTTCATTGTAATGTGTTGTATTTGCAATGTGATGTGTTGTATCATATCGTGATGTACTGTATTGTATTGTATTGATAGTTTTCAAATGACATCACAGCATATGGGAACGGCCACTATGTAAATAAAGCAGCGGATGCTGTATATGATTCACAAGAGCCAAAGACTTGCTGTTTGTTTGCATACCTTTGTTTTTCATGTTCTGTGAGGTGATATAAACATTCATGGGCTATAAAAGTAGAAAATATGACTGGCTTGTGCAGTAGCTCCATAGAATTTTTCAGAGCTATCACGAGACTGAAAACTAGGTGGACTGTATCGTGATGTGTTGTATCATACAGAGAAGTGTTGTATTGTATCATGTTACATTGTATCTTGATGTGTTGTATCGTACTGAGAAGTGTTGTATTGTATCATGTTACATTGTATCATGATGTGTTGTATCGTACTGTGAGGTGTTGTATTGTATCATGTTACATTGTATCATGATGTGTTGTATCGTACTGTGAGGTGTTGTATTGTATCATGTTACATTGTATCATGATGTGTTGTATCGTACTGTGAGGTGTTGTATTGTATCATGTGTGTTGTATCGTACTGTGAGGTGTTGTATTGTATCATGTTACATTGTATCATGATGTGTTGTATCGTACTGTGAGGTGTTGTATTGTATCATGTTACATTGTATCGTGATGTGTTGTATCATACTGAGAAGTGTTGTATTGTATCATGTTACATTGTATCGTGATGTGTTGTATTGTATTGTGAGGTGTTGTATTGTATCATGTTACATTGTATCGTGATGTGTTGTATTGTATTGTGAGGTGTTGTATTGTATCATGTTACATTGTATCGTGATGTGTTGTATTGTATTGTGAGGTGTTGTATTGTATCATGTTACATTGTATCGTGATGTGTTGTATCGTACTGAGAAGTGTTGTATTGTATCATGTTACATTGTATCGTGATGTGTTGTATCGTACTGAGAAGTGTTGTATTGTATCATGTTACATTATATCGTGATGTGTTGTATTGTATGTGATGTATTGTGTGTGCTGTATTGTGTTGTATCGTGTTGAGTTAGCTAGGACCGATCTTATAGTGATTCATTATGAAACACTGTCTCCCTTGTATAGTGCCATGTTAGCATGCTAATAAAAATCCACTGAGATGAATGGGCTTCAAGTGGTTAGCTAGCTAGAGTTGCTGTCGTCTCTTACTACCTATGATAGTACATCTGTCTGGCCTGAATGTGTCAACATCTGACCAGCTGTTCCTGTTTGTTCAGGGCTCATCGGGAAGGGGTGTGTGTGTGTGTGTGTGAGTGTGTGTGTACCTGTGTGTGCACCAGATAAGGAGCTGAGCACACGTGAGGACTGCGTCGCTCCATCATAGACCTCCACTACGTCATTCAGGGCGGTCTGGAAGAACGCGAACTGGCTGAACACCACTGGAGACGACACACACAGACCGGAAGAAGGCACACACGTGTTTTATATCATTGGTAAGGACCTTTCAATGTTGTTAGAGAATGGAATGAAACGTTTAATTCTATTTAAACAATAAAAGATAAAAAGTAGAGCTGGTAGGGACAGAGGCCCGGTCATTTGAAGATGCGGCCGGGAAGCTGGACCTCTCATCGTGTGAAAAGACCTTTGTGTTTCATGGATCTGAAGGATAGACACCCTGTTAATACCTCATTATAATATCTCCCTCTAAAAGGGAGGAGGTGGAAGAGGAGGAGGAGGTGGACTGCCTGTGTGTCTGTGGTTCTGAGAAGTAGTGGCCCTGTGTTCAGAACACAGAAACACATGACTGATTGGAAGTTATACGGGCAACAACCTCCACAATCGATCTAGCAAGAAATAGACCGAAGGACCAAACAGAAATGGATCCCATCTTGTGCAGGGATTCCCCTTACAGGCATTCTCAAAACGAGTGTCCTATCTGGAGAACAGGGCGCCATGTTGGCAAGAGCCTCTATCCTGGTGGAAACACAAGATACAACTGCTCCACCACAGACTCCATCAGGTGGGGGGTTTTCGTGTGTGTGTGGGTTCTAGAACTCACCGTAGTCTTTGGGAACAACGACCGAGTACAGACATGTCCGGGCACTGCTGTAGTTGCCAGGGTAACCTGGAGACAAGACCACACCTTCTAACCCGTTATACTGCCCTCCACATGGCGCTGAAAGGAGGAGAGAGAGGGGGGAGAGGGGGGGGGGGAGAGACAGAAAGAGAAAAATGGAGAGAGCAGGTGGCAGAAGGATTACAGGAGCATCTCTTACTCCCTCCACTACAATTTGTCCATTCATTCCATCTTTCTTAAATTACTTTTCTTGTCTGATGCAGAGCCTGTGTTTGCCGTCCATTGGCTGGGGTGAAATTGCTGTTTCTAAGTGTCCCTCTGAGTTAGCCTGGAGAGATGTGGCTTGAATCCTCTCTCTCTCTCTCTTTATTCTTTCCTTTCTCTCTCCCCTACTCTTTCTCTTAACACCCATAAAATGCCTGCTCCAGTGAGTCTATGTTTGTGTCGGTATGAATGTCTGAGTGTGTCACTAGATATTAAGTTACAAGGAGTGGGTGATGGTAGTAATGCTAAGAAGCCGTTAGCAGGCCCTCTGTGGAGAGTCACAGCAGAAGCCGTTAGCAGGCCCTCTGTGGAGAGTCACATCAGAAGCCGTTAGCAGGCCCTCTGTGGAGGGTCACAGCAGAAGCCGTTAGCAGGCCCTCTGTGGAGGGTCACAGGAGAAGCCGTTAGCAGGCCCTCTGTGGAGGGTCACAGCAGAAGCCGTTAGCAGGCCCTCTGTGGAGAGTCACAGGAGAAGCTGTTAGCAGGCCCTCTGTGGAGGGTCACATCAGAAGCCGTTAGCAGGCCCTCTGTGGAGAGTCACAGTAGACACCACACGTTCATGACAGCGGAAGGGAAAGTGGACACACCAAATGCTATTCCCTTGTGTCGTATTGCCTTCCCTTGCAGTGCCACTGGCCACTAACTTAAAGTTCTCCGGGTGTCATTGTTGGATTTATGTTATGTTTTTGGAAACTATGCTCCATGCCTTTCTGTTTTTCCAGTTATTAAAGCAGTGACTGCCCTCAATGCAGCCTGAACATTTCATGACTCAAGGAGTCAGTTATTCAAAACAGCGTCTGATGTTTCTGATGGTAAGTTAGCCGCCAGTTGTTTATGAGTTGAAATGTTTTCATCTGATGATGTTTGGCACACAACCCTTGGGTCCACATTGGAAAATAAAGAAAATAAACAAACACACACACACTTAGATACACACACGCACATGTACACACATGCACGCGCAGAGGACAAAGTGTATATCCCGACATCTCCACAAAAACTGCATGCCATTCTGTCTCAATACAACTTTTATAATACATTTGATCAATTTAAAATCCCATTAATGTTTAGTTATGTAAAGTATGGAACAACAATAATAAAAATCACTGTGTGCTTGAACGATGGGTAGTTGTATACTTAATAAATGCAAAGAAGCATTTATCAGCAGAAAGACACGGCGCACCTATGTGTTAGCAACTGTATGCAGATGGGCTTGTGTTTGTTCCTGATGTGTCACCTGTGCAGAAGGGCTTGTGTTTGTTCCTGATGTGTTACCTGTGCAGATGGGCTTGTGTTTGTTCCTGATGTGTCACATGTGCAGAAGGGCTTGTGTTTGTTCCTGATGTGTCACCTGTGCAGATGAGCTTGTGTTTGTTCCTGATGTGTTACCTGTGCAGATGGGCTTGTGTTTGTTCCTGATGTGTTACCTATGCAGATGGGCTTGTGTTTGTTCCTGATGTGTTACCTATGCAGATGGGCTTGTGTTTGTTCCTGATGTGTTACCTGTGCAGAAGGGCTTGTGTTTGTTCCTGATGTGTTACCTGTGCAGATGGGCTTGTGTTTGTTCCTGATGTGTCACCTGTGCAGAAGGGCTTGTGTTTGTTCCTGATGTGTTACCTTTGCAGACGGGCTTGTGTTTGTTCCTGATGTGTTACCTGTGCAGGTGGGCTTTTGTTTGTTCCTGATGTGTTACCTGTGCAGATGGGCTTGTGTTTGTTCCTGATGTGTTACCTATGCAGATGGGCTTGTGTTTGTTCCTGATGTGTTACCTATGCAGATGGGCTTGTGTTTGTTCCAGGAGGGTTTGCTGTCTCCTCCCATGATGCATGTGAGCGTGTCGTCTCCCTCTAGAGTGTATCCGTTGTCACAGTAGTACGTCACGGTCGAGCCCAGCTTCAGGTCCGACCCCACCCGGCTTCCGTTCCGCACGACGCCTGGCTCGAAGCACGACTCCCTGGGGTTCTCTGTGGTGGAGACAGACGAGGTTCAGACAAGAAATGCATGCAATTAATTATTAATCCGTTGAAAATAAGTATTTCAAGGTAAACTGGATGTTCACTAGAGTTCCAAGAACTGTCTGTTGAGGTGAAACCGGGAGTTAGTTTGACTTCAGTCCCCAAAATCTGACAGAAAATCCCAATAAAGTAGATCAGTCATCATGCTCCTCCTTCACCCCCCCATCCTTGACAGATCCTCTCATCTTTAGGGGGAAATGGAAGGGGGGGCAAACAAACCCCATCAAATAAACCTCCCTCATCTATATTTCTTTCCATCAATCCCTCTCTCCATCTACTTCTCCTCACATGTCTCCATCTCTCCCTCCCTCTCTCTGTCTTCCTTATACCCCCCCCCCCCGCCTCATCTTACAGTCTCTCTCCACTTCCTGTACTGTAGCGGGTGGAGACAGACAGGGAGACAGACAAACTGATGTAGAATGTCATTGCCCTGGTTTAAGGTCTGCTGACCACACATAAAAGTTCATCTGAATCTGCAGCACATTTCTGAGTGCGTGCGTGTGTCTGTGTGCATGTGTATGTTTGTGTGTGTCTAGGTATGCATGTGTGTGTCTGTTTGTAAGTCTGTGTTTGTCCATGTGTGTGTGGGTGTGTGTATGCCCTTGTGTACAGTGGACAGTACCGGACCACCAGTGCTGAAGCACACATCCCCGAGCCAATCACAACCCAGCTCAGCCCCGTTCAAACCCAGGAGACAGTAGCACTGTTTAGAGTCAATGACACACTGCAGTTATAATAAACACACCATTAATGTCCAGTTCACTTTAGATGTCTGTAGCAAGAGGAAACAAGTAACATGTCATGTTCCGCTTGTACAGATATGGAAAAGCACAGCATTACTAATCAGATGCTGTCCTGCACCACTAAACAAAACACAAAAAGACCAAATGCAATAACTCTGATTGAGATCTGCACATGTCAGTGTTTGTGGTGCAAGACACCGTTCTGCAGGTGGATGTATGGAGGCCAAACAGCTTTCAGACAACTGCTCCATGTCTCTCCATACAGCCGGACAGACGGATGGACACAGGGTCTGTCAATCTGTGTGTGCACCCCCACAGAGTCCAGATGGCCGTAGACAAAACAGAGACGTGCTTGCATGCGCCTGCACACACACACACACACACACACACACACACACACACAACCATATAATGGTCACGGATAATGTGGAAGATAATGTTGAGGCTAAATATTGAGGATAACATCTGAGAATATGTTGGAAACAAATGCAGGATTATGTTGATGATACTGTTTCAGATAGTGTTGACAACAATGTCAAGGATAATGTTTCCACTACGACCAGACTTACAGGCATTACCTGATTGGTGTCCATCCCTCAGACGGTGACATCAGACAGAGAAATGGCAGATATAATGTGGGCGTGTACGTGTGTTAATTAACTGCTATCAGGGATGGTCTTGATATAGCAGTACACTTCCTCAGACCATCAAACTGTCAGCCAGGGAAGATGATCTGATACACAGGTATATATATATACAGACATGTTTTGGACAGGCTGGCCGACCAAATAAATCCGCTTGGAAACTCAGCACTGTTTTCTTACCAAACACTGACAAACCCAGACAAGCACATAGTCAAACATGGATGTCATCTCACTGATGTTTATTCAAGGTTCATTACTGTGGACAACTGGAAGTGGAATGGGATGTTTTCTGCCGGCGCCCAACACCGGACCATCTGTTCCTCCACACAGGACATACAATCTGCCAGACTGAGCCTAAAGTTCTACACAACCAGACTGAATCGAATGTACTATATTACATACTCCCCTCCTTCCCCCTCCCCTACTCACCTCCTTCAACCTCCCCTAGGCTCCTCTCCTCCTTCCCCCTCCCCTAAGCTCCTCTCCTCCTTCCCCCTCCCCTACTCACCTCCTTCAACCTCCCCTAGGCTCCTCTCCTCCTTCCCCCTCCCCTAAGCTCCTCTCCTCCTTCCCCCTCCCCTACTCACCTCCATCCCCCTCCCCTAGGCTCCTCTCCTCCTTCCCCCTCCCCTACTCCCCTCTCCTCCTGCCCCTCCCCTAGGCTCCTCTCCTCCTTCCCCCTCCCCTAGGCTCCTCTCCTCCTTCCCCCTCCCCTACGCTCCTCTCCTCCTTCCCCCTCCCCTACTCACCTCCTTCCACCTCCCCTACGCTCCTCTCCTCCTTCCCCCTCCCCTACTCACCTCCTTCCCCCACCCCTACTCCCCTCTCCTCCTGCCCCTCCCCTACTCTCCTCTCTGCCTTCACCTCCCCTCCCCTACTCTCCTACCCTCTATCCATCACCTCCCCTACTGTCTACTCCTTCCTCCACTCTGCTACTCTCCACTACTCCCTTCACACCCCAACACCCCCGCCTCCCCTATACTCCTCCTCTCTCCTCTCCATTTCAAAACTCTGATCCACCATTTCAACACAAAAAATATGACTCAAACTAGTAACCCTAACTCTAGTGCATATTCAACAAATATCTTTACGGAAGAATGTTTCACTTATCCTAAACAGTGACTGTATTTACACCTTGTATTAAAAATGCAAACTGCATGTCCATGTTCATTCCAGTAATGAGAAACGTATGGGGATGCCTGGTCTAAAATCCGTCTGTGCCACAGTGATTAGAACAAAATGGGATCGGACTGACCACTTGTAAGAGGAGGAGAAGATCAAATTGTGTTCAGTGGAAATGCAGTCAGGCCAGGCCAAGCACATTCAGTAGAATGCAAGGCATCAGCGCTAAAAACAGTCGGGTGTGATTCAAACTCCACCTGCTATAAACAGTCGGATGTGATTCAAACTCCACCTGCTATAAACAGTCCGGTGTGATTCAAACTCCACCTGCTATAAACAGTCCGGTGTGATTCAAACTCCACCTGCTAAAAACAGTCGGGTGTGATTCAAACTCCACCTGCTAAAAACAGTCGGGTGTGATTCAAACTCCACCTGCTATAAACAGTCGGGTGTGATTCACACTCCACCTGCTATAAACAGTCCGTTGTGATTCAAACTCCACCTGCTATAAACAGTCCGGTGTGATTCAAACTCCACCTGCTATAAACAGTCCGTTGTGATTCAAACTCCACCTGCTATAAACAGTCCGGTGTGATTCAAACTCCACCTGCTAAAAACAGTCGGGTGTGATTCAAACTCCACCTGCTATAAACAGTCCGGTGTGATTCACACTCCACCTGCTATAAACAGTCCGTTGTGATTCAAACTCCACCTGCTATAAACAGTCCGGTGTGATTCAAACTCCACCTGCTATAAACAGTCCGTTGTGATTCAAACTCCACCTGCTATAAACAGTTGGGTGTGATTCAAATTCCACCTGCTAAAAACAGTCCGGTGTGATTCAAACTACACCTGCTATAAACAGTCGGGTGTGATTCAAACTCCACCTGCTATAAACAGTCTGGTGTGATTCAAACTCCACCTGCTATAAACAGTCCGTTGTGATTCAAACTCCACCTGCTATAAACAGTCTGGTGTGATTCAAACTCCACCTGCTAAAAACAGTCGGGTGTGATTCAAACTACACCTGCTATAAACAGTGGGGTGTGACTCAAACTCCACCTGCTATAAACAGTGGGGTGTGACTCAAACTCCACCTGCTATAAACAGTCCGGTGTGATTCAAACTCCACCTGCTCAGTGTAAAATTAAACACTGGATAACTCCGCTCACTTTAAGATGTGTTGTCAGTGTTCCCCCGCCTGCCTTAAATAAATCAACCCCAGATTGTTATTCATAGGACAGTTGGCAAATCATTTTTATTTGAAGGTTTTCAGTTTCGTTGTCATGACTACCATACTAAGTTTCCCTGTCAAACTACATGTCCAACCCTTGCTATCCATTACCAAATAGACCACAAGTTATTTCAGATATTTTCTTCTAATGTTGGTGCAAGAAGAAATTTGATCAGAGTAAGGTGGAGAGTTTGTGTTTTCTCCAGCTGTAGTTAATGAGCCTGACAGGATCCCCTATTGATTAGGCCAAAATATAGATGAAAGACAGTTATCCTATCAACAGCAACATTGTGAAAAAGTGTTGGTCTCACGCTGAAATGGTAGTGTATCGACTTACTACCCAGTGTTCTCTGAAGGAGGACAATATACCCTGATAAAACCCCTCCAAATGAAGGAGGAACAGGACAATATACCCTGATAAAACCCCTCTAAATGAAGGAGGAACAGGACAATATACCCTGATAAAACCCCTCTTTATTATGGAGGAACAGGACAATATACCCTGATAAAACCCCTCTAAATGAAGGAGGAAAAGGACAATATACCCTGAAAAAACGTATTTACTCAGACACTGATCCTATTATATTTTAATGCCAAACTCCAAATCAAAATAGGTAAAGTGATACTGTTGACATTTTATAACCTTTTCATTTGGCTTTTAAAGATACATTTTAATTGGTCGCAACATTGTGACCTTCAAACAAATGAACTGTTTCTTTCTTTTTTGCCTGACCGCATAAGAGGAGAGTGATTGTCTCTTACTGAGTGTGTGAGGGACCCTTGTTAAACAGCTTAGCAGCTAGCGATGCGGAATGCCAAATACTAGGTAACCGGCTTTTAATCTTCACCACAGACAAAACAAATTAGGCGTTGGTGAGGATAGACTAAAACTTTGCTGGCTTATAGTAAACTTCAGTAACTACAAAATAGTTAACCAAAAGTAAAACAGTAAAGTATAACATTTTGGTTATATTGCGATGGACAAACAGCAAAGGCAAAGAAAACATTCCTCTCGATTTCGATTTGCATAGTATTGTTCACACAGCGTAGTTCACATAGTGTGGTTGGAACCAGCCATGTAGTGATTGGAGTCATTGTTTTCATTTTAGGCACTGTATAGCTATTAGCTAGCCATCTACAGTAATCTGCTAATAATTTAACATGTTGAATGCAGTGTAGCTGGATGTTAGCTAATGTAGGGAACTAGTTTAGAGAAATGTGGAGTTTCGACTAATTGGTAAAACAATGCAGAAGTAAACACATCTCTACACACGTAGCACGTGCTACAACACCTGCTGTTTAAATAGCGTAGTGGATGACATAGGAAACTGGGGATCGAATCCAGCAACAACATTCATCCCATCTAATCGCAGGCTGGCAGAATTAGGCTTGCCTGCCTTTTCCTGTTTTTCTCCAGCCATGATTTGAACAAACGGAAAAGTAAATCACCGGTGTCCTAAAATCCAAATCTCTAGCTGTTTCTAGAGTTGTGTGGGGGAGTAACTTTGAAAACAGCATCCTATTGGTGTGTGAAACTGGCCTATTCCTGGGGAACAGGTGTAAGATACATCTGAAAACCTTTCACCTCTCTAAACATTCCCCACCCCTCTAAACATTTTCCATCCAAAAACATACTCCACCTATCCAAATATATTCCGCAACTTATCAAAACAACTCTACCTCTAAGAATATTCCACGGGTAAACAGTATTTGCCTCTAAGCATGCTCAACCTCTCTAAACATTCTCCACCACTCTTAATACACTCTCTACCTAGCTAGCCAACTTCAGCTAATGTCTCTCTTGACAGAGTAAGAGCAGCAGTCTAGAACAGAGACTTGTTGCTAGGCAACTCAAAGACAGCCTGCAGCACCACAGAGGAAGAACTAACCTAGCAACAACAAGAAAAGTTTGTCTGAAAAATAAGAGGCAGACTCATTGTTTTTAATCAGCCCACCAGAAAGAAAAAAGCTTTGAAAGATTTTGTAAAGCAGCCGGAATAAATTACAGGTCTAAAGAACACCAAGTCAACTAACCACTGCACAGAGTCTGGGGGTAAAGCAGATTATGTTCTCTCCAAGTTGGCCTGATGAGAGGGAGTGTTATGTGAAAGTGCAAGTTTCTACTGAGAAGCATTTTGTGTGCTTGCACATTGTAAACTACGAGAGAGCAAGCTTCAACAAATGTCCTTAAGAACCAGGCAGGCCAGCTTTGAGTCATTCATCACCACAGTTCATAACTGTCACAGCTCTGCCAGTTTGGGTTTCAGCAAGAGGAGATGGTCTGAGACAGGCTGGTTGTAGGTTTACGATGGGCTGTCAGATAAACTGCAGCTAGACAGTGAAGCCATTATCACAAAAACAAGACAGGAGGAGGAAATCAAAAAGCAGCGGCCAATACCAGACGTCCAGCTGGCTCAGACACGACAGATGCTAACATTGATTCAATGAGAGTCCAAACAATGGAACTACGACATCCAGCAGACATTTGAAGCTGTCAATCAAAACCACAGGATGTGGAAAGTGTGGTAAATGTCACAATCACATTGTTGTGGGTATATTGCACATCAGAGTTGTACGAATTCTTGACATGAGAGAGAACAGAGAAAAAAAATAAAACTATTGGGAATATTAAGAATATGAATGGTAAACTGACGGCAGGACACTCGAGAGGGGGTCAGGGCTGCCCCAATGACAGGTTTATGTTTTCTAGTTGGTATGGGGAACAACTGAAGGTAGTTCTGTGTACACATTGCAGGTCCTAATGGAACCGTTTTAAAGCGGTCAATGACTGGGAATGGGCCACAGCTTTGAGAAGGTGACAACAGGACATAGTTCTCCTTATGTTCTTACACAATCAAGCCCTGATAAGCAAACAAGCAGGTCTGCAGACTCTTCCTCACACGGACTGAGCCAGGTCCCCTCCCAGCTGCAACATTCAGGTGAGTGGAGCCACTGGCCCTCGTATTGGGCAGGAGAGACACGCACAAAGACCAGGTGGAGAGACACACACTTTGACAAACAGGGGCTTGCTGTTACAAAGAACAGGCCTGGGGTTTACCTGCTGGGCACAAGAGTGCTGGTTGATCTATGTCCTCGCATACTAATATTCTGACTCTGGTTGCTACCCTTCACCCCGACCTGGTCCTCCCAGACAGGGACCAGGTGACAGTCAAGGCTGTCTTAAGAGCTCTGCTCCCAGGTGCACTTGCTGAGAAGATCGGGTCACTGGAGAATGACGTCCGGGCCTACATCAACTGCATCATATACCATCAGACACTGAACTAAAGAGAGCCCAAGAAGAGAATGAGGAGTTGAAATGGCTGAAAAAAACTCTCAATGTTTGGACAAACTGAAAATCACTCCCAACACAGCTTCAACACTGACAGGGGCTCTTCATGGCAGGTGGCCTGATAAAACTGATGAGACCACTGCAGCCAGTATGGACGATTTAGCCCCCCCCCCACTCGTTAGCTTAAATTTTGGTTACTAGAACGGCTGCTGGTCGTCATACAGCAAAACACATCCATGTATTCCAGAGTCAATCCTGATTCAAGCATGGAGACGTATGAGTTGTAGCTCCAACTATTCGGGTAATGGTGATTGTTTGTGTGACAAACAACCACTACTGACGACTCTAGACAAATGAATCTGTGGCTCAGGCTGTGAAAGTCAGAGTGAATAACGACTCTGTCCTTGACGTGTGCACGTGCTTCTCAAACCCTGGAACCCTGAGATGTCTCACAGTTTTGATGCAACTCTGAACAGGCTCACCTGAGTCAAGCAGCCCCAGGCCTGATAAGGAGTGGATTTGGGTGTGTTGATTCTGGGATCCGTAAGATACCTGGACTGGGTGGGGGCTCCTGGAGAGGATGGTGCACCCCTGACGCTTACCATTTGTTTGAAGGCCAAACAGTTAGATATTTAGAGACGTCTCTGTGACTTCTGTATCTTCCCCGCATGCTACCTCAACAAAAAGACACCAAAAAACGCAATGTGCCAATGCAATAGATCGGCTTCCATAAGCAGACTCATAAGAATCAGCTGCACACAGTAATGGTAAAAAGCAAATGTTACAGCCAGCACAAACACACAGCTACTGCGATAAATGAACCACACCTCTACCCCCATGACCACACCCCTACCCCCATGACCGCACCCATACCCCCATGACCGCACCCATACCCCCATGACCGCACCACTACCCCCATGACCACACCTTGGGGTCTGCATGATCCTACAGTATGCCAGAAAAAACAGTAGGCCCTACATTAGGCCCAAAAAAACAGGTCTCAGCTGTGAGCCAGCCTAAAGAAAGGTCAACCCTCTCTGTGTCTCTATAAAAGCACTTTGTGAGAACTGCTGTGGTAAAAAGGGCTTTATAAATACATTTGATTGATTGATTGATTGATTGAACCCCACACCCCCATGAACACAACCCCACATTCACAACCCCACAGTCACAACCCCACAGTCACAACCCCACAGTCACAACCCCACGACCACTAGGAGTCACATAACAAGACATCCTTTGAGGATGAATTAATAGAGAACCGGGTAACTGGGTGACCACAGAAGTGAATAACCCTTACAAGAACCTGAATGCACTGGTGATCTACATTGGAGAACAGATATAGAGCAGGAGGAGGGGGTACAGAGCACATATAGAGCAGGAGGAGGGGGTACAGAGCACATATAGACCAGGAGGAGGAGGTACAGAACACATATAGACCAGGAGGAGGAGGTACAGAACACATATAGACCAGGAGGAGGAGGTACAGAACACATATAGACCAGGAGGAGGAGGTACAGAACACTTATAGACCAGGAGGAGGTATAGAACACATATAGACCAGGAGGAGGAGGTATAGAACACATATAGACCAGGAGGAGGGGGTACAGAACACATATAGACCAGGAGGAGGAGGTACAGAACACATATAGACCAGGAGCAGGAGGTATAGAGCAGGAGGAGGGGGTACAGAACACATATAGAGCAGAAGGAGGAGGTACAGAACACATATAGAGCAGGAGGAGGAGGTACAGAACACATATAGACCAGGAGGAGGTATAGAACACATATAGACCAGGAGGAGGAGGTACATAACACATATAGAGCAGGAGGAGGAGGTACAGAACACACCTGACAAACAGTTCTGCACACACACACACACAAACACACCCACAGTCAGGGGATCCTGTGATGTTACATCCTGTGATCTACTCTGAAGCCATTATGTAACATCTCCTGTGAGAACACAAGATCTAAAGGGTTTTGCAGCACCCCAAACCAATCACATTCTCAACCAGTAAGCCAACACATCCTGAAAGCACACAACTCAACCAGTCAGCCAACACATCCTGAAAGCACACAACTTAACCAGTCAATCAACACATCCTGAAAGCACACAACTCAACCAGTCAGTCAACACATTCTAAAAACACTCAACTCAACCAGTCAGTCAACACATCCTGAAAGCACACAACTCAACCAGTCAGCCAACACATCCTGAAAGCACACAACTCAACCAGTCAGCCAACACATCCTGAAAGCACACAACTCAACCAGTCAACACATCCTAAAAACACTAAACTCAACCAGTCAGTCAACACATCCTAAAAACACTCAACTCAACCAGTCAGTCAACACATCCTAAAAACACTCAACTCAACCAGTCAGTCAACACATCCTAAAAACACTCAACTCAACCAGTCAGTCAACACATCCTAAAAACACTCAACTCAACCAGTCAGTCAACACATCCTGAAACCACACAACTCAACCAGTCAGCCAACACATCCTGAAACCACAACTCAACCAGTCAGTCAACACATCCTGAAACCACACAACTCAACCAGTCAGCCAACACATCCTGAAACCACACAACTCAACCAGTCAGTTAACACATGCTGAAACCACACAACTCAAACAGTCAGCCAACACATCCTGAAACCACACAACTCAACCAATCAGTCAACACATCCTGAAACCGCACAACTCAACCAGTCAGTCAACACATCCAACACAAACGGCAATGAACTGTCATTCAGGGGTTGTCATTACTCTGACCACCACAGAAGAGACTAACTGTTCAAGCAGAGCTTTAGCACACAGGCGCTTTTGCTTTCACATTTTTCCTGCGGGCTGCCGCAGGCTGATAATTAATCCACGGTGCATGCCGAAGAGCGGGGGTGTGATCAAGACAACCACCTGCGTTCTAAGACCTCCGCTCCACCTCTGAGGCCGCTCTCATGTCAGATCTGGCTGAGTGTGAGGGAAACCATGTACCAGGCCATGAAGAATGAGGGGTGGATCCAATTCAACAACCTGAACCAATCACAGTCCATACATACAGTGTCACACACCAACAGAGAGGCCAATGTGAATTGTAAAGGACTCGGGGCAGTTGCACAAGCATGCAGAAAGACACACAGAACAATGCACCCACACTATGCAAGTAAACTACACAGAAAAAAACGAACATAAAGCCCATGGTTCCAACATGAACCCCGCCCCCCCCAGGACCCCCCACCCCTACCGACCTGTGTACTGCAGGACAAAGCCGTTGCTGCTGAGTGAGGCATCGCTGCGGAAGGCCAGGAAGAGCGTGTTGGAGCTGCTTTCGATGCGGTCCGGGACGTCAGTGCCGTAAAAACTTCCCAGGAGAGGGTGGAGCGAGTCGGGACCGTCGTAGATATGAAGAAAGTCGTAGCTCGGCTCCAGACTGAACCTGGACAAGAGACGGAAACACGGTGGCTTTTGAAAATAGACAGTAGGGAGATTAAAAATAGTAAAATGTGTGTACTGTGTGAGTAGTTACCTTCAGGGTAAACACACTTCATGTCACTAAAACAAATGTTTAATTTGAGTTTTTCTCCAGTTTTATTAGCTCTTGCTCGTTCCTTATGTATGAAGACAGTGACCATTACGCATATCCAGAAATCACAAGACACACCCCACACAATGTTCAATCATTTTGAACATACAATAACTGATGTAATAAGAGACCTATGCAACATGTACTGTGGATTCAGGGTTGCCAATTAAAAATGTAAATAAACACTCTGAGTGGGGTTCTTGGAGAGACCAGGTAGGATGACACACTCACTGGTTGAAGCTCAATGCAATGACGTAGTCCGGGGTGACTGAGACGGTCCAGTCACATTCACGGCCATGTGGGTATGGCTCAGGATACTCTGGGGACAGGATCAGGCCGCTGGGGCCCGTCAGGTTCCCCCCACACGGGGCTAGGACACAGGGGAGACAGGAACCGAATGCATGGTGAGACGCTTTCAGCACACAGCATCGCTAGAGGACTGGGTCCATTTGTTGCAGCTATGCACAAACCCAATATCTTGGTAAATCAAGAGTTCACTTTATTTTGAAACTTTTATTTGTTGCAGTTAAGAAAAGTATTCATGTTATCAATGGTTAACACTTCTTTACAAAACAGACACACTAAAATGAAAACAACATTTGAATATACTTAGTTTATAGTAATACAGTGACCTAAAAATATTTTGGGTCAGAGCATAAAAACAACAGTTTTTATGCTCTGTATTCCAGCACTTTGGATTTGAAACAAGACAAATAAGAGTTAGACTGTTCATGTTCAGGCTGTCAACTTTAATTTGAGGGTCTCCATCGATATCATGTGAAATTGCTTTTTTTTATGTAGCAAAACGTTCAGGCTAGCATACCTCTGATTGATTTATTCTGAGTTATCTGCATCAAGATGTCCAGCATTATTTGTAAATGTTATCAGACACCAACAACAAACTCCCAAGTACATCAATACTAGACATTAACAAAACTGTGCCTGTACAAACAACGCCAACAAACACACATGCTTTATAAGAGAAGGCTATGAAGCCAATTGTCTAAATACTTTTGTTAGCCTGAAATGACACATCTATATACTCAATGTGCTGACATTTCAAAATGGTTAATCCAGTATGGATGCCAATATCATAATATTAAGGCTAACTTTAAAATTCTAACTGTTGGAATACACATTTTTAAAGTTATATATCTCTCTTACTGTTGTGTCACTGTTGAAAGATGAACCTGCAAGCAAGCATTTCATTTTACTGTGTTTTATAATGTATACCATGCATTCCTGGCAAATAAAATAATTATAATAAAATTGATAGTAAGATTCAGTGTTTTTTTTATGGTCCGTACCTGCTGAATGGGTTTGTCCTCAGGCTGCTGGACAACAATTCACTGTCTCTATTTCCTGATAATGGGATTTAACAATTCACCTTCATGACAGGCTCTGTGAGTGCATGCTTCTCTGTGAGTGTATGCTTCTCTGTGAGTGCATGCTTCTCTGTGAGTGTATGCTTCTCTGTGAGTGTATGCTTCTCTGTGAGTGTATGTGAGTATACTCTGAACAGAGTTATATTGCCATAGCCAGCAAGAGGCTCTGTGAGCTTATGGTTCTAGGACACCCTCTGTGTAAACACTGGCTGTTATATTACTACAGGACTGATGCAGATAACTGTATTTGACTAAGACACTGCATGGCCCATTTAATGCAAACTCAATTAATAAATAATTGGTTCTACCATGTCAGAGGCTCCAGTAACGAATGTGGACATTCCAACCTGCTACGGTGTCACCTACAACCTCCTGGAGCAAGGTTCACCCACCACTTCTCTCCCCTTTTGTTTGTGTTTTCAAAGGAACTTAAAAACAAATTAAGCCTGGCCCTGATTAAACAAGGCAGGTAATTACAATGTCTTAATTGCGGTTGTTAATTACTGTATTCCCCTGTTCGCTGTTGGAGACCAAAGTTGGAGCATTCTGTGATCCCACAGAGAATAACTGATAATAGCACAGCCTTCTGTGATCCCATAGAGAATGACTGACAATAACACAGTCCTCTGTGATCCCATAGAGAATGACTGACAATAACACAGTTCTCTGTGATCCCATAGAGAATGACTGACAATAAAACACCCTTCTGTGATCCCATAGAGAATGACTGACAATAACACACCCCTCTGTGATCCCATATATAATGAATTACAATAACACACCCCTCTGTGATCCCATATATAATGATTGACAATAACACAGCCCTCTGTTATCCCTAAAATAATGAATGACAATAACAGGAGGGTATTGATTAACCAGGTCTCACCTGAGCAGGTGGAGGGTATTGATCAACCAGGTCTCACCTGAGCAGGTGGAGGGTATTGATTAACCAGGTCTCACCTGAGCAGGTGGAGGGTATTGATTAACCAGGTCTCACCTGAGCAGGTGGAGGGTATTGATTAACCAGGTCTCACCTGAGCAGGTTGGAGGGTCCGGCTGCCAGAAGAATCGGCTGTTGATCTCAGTGCAGGTGATCTTGGTCGCCCCCTGCAGTGTGTATCCAGGATCACACTGGAACAGCACGTGGTCCCCAGGCTCCCTGCTGTCTCCGCTCCGCGTCCCATTGGCCGGGAGACCCGGGTCGTTACAGGATGTTGCCGTGGACACTGGCGATGATGACTTCCGTTATGAAAAGATCCTAGCAGATGCCTTCATTATACATGCATGTGTTTGTTCGCAAATGTTATTATATTCTGCAATCTGCACAATCTCACATTTGGCAGGAATCCCAATGTTGAACCGACATAATTTGATCCCATATTTTATATAGTCCCAATTAAGATAACTAAATGCTAAAAAATATTAGATAATGCTGTAAGTGATTTTCTTTTCAATTTAGATAATTTCAGGAAAAAATAAAACAGAACTTTGTGGTAAACCCACTCATTAATTCAGTCAGCCATCCAGTCAGTCAGTCAGCCAGCCATTCAGTCAGTCATCCAACCACCACTTCTCCTTACCAGAGAACTGCACAGCAAAGCCCTGTTTAGAGGTGAAGAAGTCAGTGGTGAACTGGAGACTGACGGTGTTGAAGGTGCTGTGGGCGTCAGGAGGGAGGGCTGAACCGCTGAGCTCCCTGAGGAGGACGCCTCCATCCTGGGGACCGTCCCAGATACGCAACACATCATGCACCTCCTCTGTGTGGAAAACCAGGAAGTGGAGACTAGAGGAGAAGGAGAGGAAAATGTTTGTGAACTGCTGATCAGTAGACTTCACATCTTCACTCTCACCTTCTGGAGCTTAACCGATAAATGTCTCTCCTTCTGGAGACTAACCGATAAATGTCTCTCCTTCTGGAACCTAACCGATAAATGTCTCTCCTTCTGGAACCTAACCGATAAATGTCTCTCCTTCTGGAGGACAACCGTTAAATGTCTCTCCTTCTGGAGGACAACCGTTAAATGTCTCTCCTTCTGGAACCTAACCGTTAAATGTCTCTCCTTCTGGAACCTAACCGTTAAATGTCTCTCCTTCTGGAGGACAACCGTTAAATGTCTCTCCTTCTGGAGGACAACCGTTAAATGTCTCTCCTTCTGGAGGACGACCGATAAATGTCTCTCCTTCTGGAGACTAACCGATAAATGTCTCTCCTTCTGGAGGACAACCGTTAAATGTCTCTCCTTCTGGAGGACAACCGTTAAATGTCTCTCCTTCTGGAACCTAACCGTTAAATGTCTCTCCTTCTGGAGGACGACCGATAAATGTCTCTCCTTCTGGAGGACAACCGTTAAATGTCTCTCCTTCTGGAGGACAACCGTTAAATGTCTCTCCTTCTGGAACCTAACCGTTAAATGTCTCTCCTTCTGGAGGACAACCGTTAAATGTCTCTCCTTCTGGAGGACAACCGTTAAATGTCTCTCCTTCTGGAGGACGACCGATAAATGTCTCTCCGTCTAGGGGACGACCGATAAATGTCTCTCCTTCTGGAGGACGACCGATAAATGTCTCTCCTTCTGGAACCTAACCGATAAATGTCTCTCCTTCTGGAGGACAACCGTTAAATGTCTCTCCTTCTGGAGGACGACCGATAAATGTCTCTCCTTCTGGAGGACGACCGATAAATGTAGGGTAGAAGCTTGAAACATTGGAAAAGCTGAAGAGGAAGCAAATAGAGAGATGATGATGATGAACAGATACAGAGGATGAGCATGAGATGATGAATAGACAAAGTGGAACATGAAGGGACAAAGAAGGGAGGAATAGTGAAGGGGAAAAGATAGAGCAAGATGGGAGCAACAGAGGTGAAGAGCAGAGATAAGAATGGTATGACTAGAGGAGATGAAGAGGAGCGATAAAGATGGGAGGAATACTAGAGGTGAAGAGAAGAGATAAGAGAGGAATTGTGGAGGTAAACATGAGCGATAAAATAGGAGGAATAGAGGAGGTGAAAAGGAGAGATAAGGAAGGGAGGAATGCAGGGAGCTGAGAGTGACAAAATATGTTGTGAATAGAGGAGGTAAAGAGGAGATAAAGAAGGGAGGAACAGGAGACATAAAGGGAGAGAAGCAGAAAAATAAATAGTTGTAAACAAACCCAGTCATCCAGCGAAACAACCAATACTTGACTTTCAGAGTTCAATAATATTTCTCAGCCCCAGTCCAGACACCCAAATGCTCCAATAATGGAAAAGCAACATTTCTCGTGTTGCACAGACATCTATCAAGCAGCTGAAGACAACATTAACTAAATGTTGTGTCTGATCACTTAGATACAAACAGAAAGAAGGGTAACAGCAGATGACAAATGGTGGTGGCAGTTCCATGTAAAAGACTGCAGGTGATGAGTACACAGAGATATTAAGAGCATATCTTATGATGAGTACACAGAGATATTAAGAGCATATCTTATGATGAGTACACAGAGATATTAAGAGCATTTCTTATGATGAGTACACAGAGATACAGTGGGGAGAACAAGCCGATTTTGCAGGTTTTCCCACTTACAAAGCATGTAGAAGTCTGTCATTTTTATCATAGGTAATCCTCAACTGTGAGTGATGGAATCTAAAACAAAAATCCAGAAAATCACATTGTATGATTTTTAAGTAATTAATTTGCATTTTATTGCATGGCATAAGTATTTGATACATCAGAAAAGCAGAACTTAATATTTGGTACAGAAACTTTTGTTTGCAATTACAGAGATCATATGTTTCCTGTAGTTCTTGACCAGGTTTGCACACACTACAGCAGGGATTTTGACCCAGTCCTCCATACAGACCTTCTCCAGATCCTTCAGGTTTCAGGGCTGTCGCTGGGCAAATAAGGACTTTCTGTCCCCTCCAAAGATTTTCTATTGGGTTCAGGTCTGGAGACTGACTAGGCCACTCCAGGACCTTGAGATGCTTCTTAAGGAGCCACTCCTTAGTTGCCCTGGCTGTGAGTTTTGGGTCGTTGTCATGCTGGAAGACCCAGCCACAACCCATCTTCAATGCTCTTACTGAGGGAAGTAGGTTGTTGGCCAAGATCTCGCGATACATGGCCCCATCCATCCTACCCTCAATACAGTGCAGTCGTCCTGTCCCCTTTGCAAAAAAGCATCCCTAAAGAATGATGTTTCCACCTCCATGCTTCACGTTTGGGATGGTGTTCTTGGGGTTGTACTCATCCTTCTTCTTCCTCCAAACACAGCGAGTGGAGTTCAGACCAAAAAGCTCTATTTTTGTCTCATCAGACCACATGACCTTCTCCCATTCCTCCTCTGGATCATCCAGATGGTCAGTGGCAAACTTCAGACAGGCCTGGACATGCGCTGGCTTGAGCAGGGGGACCTTGCGTGCGCTGCAGGATTTTAATCCATGACGGCGTAGTGTGTTACTAATGGTTTTCTTTAAGACTGTGGTCCCAGCTCTCTTCAGGTCATTGACCAGGTCCTGCCGTGTAGTTCTGGGCTGATCCCTCACCTTCCTCATGATCATTGATGCCCCACGAAGTGAGATCTTGCATGGAGCCCCAGACCGAGGGAGATTGACCGTCATCTTGAACTTCTTCCAATTTCTAATAATTGTGCCAACAGTTGTTGCCTTTTCACCAAACTGCTTGCCTATTGTCCTGTAGCCCATCCCAGCTTGTGCAGGTCTACAATTGTATCCCTGATGTCCTTACACAGCTCTCTGGTCTTGGCCATTGTGGAGAGGTTGGAGTCTGTTTGATTGAGTGTGTGGACAGGTGTCTTTTATACAGGTAACGAGTTCAAACAGGTGCAGTTAATACAAGTAATGAGTGGAGAACAGGAGGGCTTCTTAAAGAAAAACTAACAGGTCTGTGAGAGCCAGAATTCTTACTGGTTGGTAGGTGATGAAATACTTATGTCATGCAATAAAATGCAAATTAATTATTTAAAAATTCATACAATGTGATTTTCTTGATTTTTGTTTTAGATTTCATCTCTCACAGTTGAAGTGTACCTATGATAAAAATTACAGACCTCTACATGCTTTGTAAGTAGGAAAACCAAAAAAATCGGCAGTGTATCAAATACTTGTTCTCCCCAATGTATTAAAGAAGAGCACAAATCCTTTACAGACATCACCGGTAGACCACAGTTATGTAGACATATAAAGCATAGATAGGAATACAGAGGGCGGTGGCTCTAAGTGTTCCTATGTTGAATTCTATATTAATTAATATTCATATGTCTACACCCTATTGAAAAGGCACAATACATTCATGTGTAGGCACAACACAGCACTAAATCAAGCTGGTAATTCTTTTTATAAAATCAGGCAAGAACTCTTCTGAATTTTTCTGAAGATAGTACAAGGGGAACAGGGTCTTGGTAATCTTTTTAGTTAATGGAAAGCACCGGCAAGTGAAGCTTTACCTTTGTCACCAGATTACCACACACTCACCCATGGCTAAAACCCAGCACCATAGCTTTGCATAATCAGTTAAGTGAATTAGTAGTGATTCTCATATTTTTTATTTTAATACCTAGCTTTACTTACTCTCTCTACCTACCTCTCATGGTGTCTATCTCCTCCACTGCTACGTAATTATCTCTCTATGGCTGGGTTACACCAACATGGTTTAAATTAATCTAGGATAAGAGCTAATCTACGTTTTGTAAATCTAAGTTTAAAATGAATCGGGGGTTGTGTTGCACAGTCCCTAGTGTGCCATAACGAACCCTGGGGTTATAGTTTCAAAAGCTCAGTTAGACTTCTATGTAAACACCCTATCTGTTTGTAAAAGGAATCTGGCTACATGTGAGAAAACTGTTAATACATTGAAGAGTGGTACTTCCTCTCAGCCACAATACGTGATTCTATCATTAGCTTCTTTGCTGTGAGAGATGTTAGAATTGATGCATTTAATCACCATTTCATTTCAGTGATTATTAACATCTGTTCATATTCCCTGTGGGATGGGACTCTAGATGCAGAAGAAATGGGGCATGGTTTTTCTGATTACTATGGTCAATATCTTTGTTCACAGTAGTTTATATTGATAACTCCTAAAAGCCTTGTTAGCTTCAGACACAAAACAGTTTACAGGTGTTTATTTGTGAAGAATTTGGAGCTGTGTCTTACTTATAGGTTCACTTATTTGCAGAACCATTTGATATTAGCTCAGTGGCCTTAAACAAAAAAAAACTTTGAACTCAATTATTTTCTCTCCAGTTATTCATGATCTACCACTCCATAAGGGACCTAATGGCTAACTCTCACCCAATCTCTTGATTATCTTGTCTAGCAAAGATTCTAGGATCACTGGTGGAGAATCAACTGCACTTTTTCCTCCCAACAGACAGTTGTGTATCACACTAATCAGTGTTTCGACCAGATAACAGCATTGTGACTTCATCCACACTGGAGATAAATGTGGCCAGATCATTAGATGAGAAGGACTGTACTGGCTTGTTGACTGACCTATCAAATGCCATTGATGCAGTAATTAATTGACTTTTAATTAACAAACTGATATCAGTAGCTCGAATAATGAATGTCTGCTTTAGGTTTAAGGACTATGTAAGTGATAAAACTCATTGTGATTGAAGAGATCATATCTTAAGTGCATATAGGGATAACCCAGGGTTTGCTATTCAGTACTCTGTTGTTCAAGGTACATATAAATGACATTGAGATTCTGTGAATAATGATCACATTTGCTCTTATGCTGATGATATAGTACTGTATTCTGCTACAACTTAAGGATTACCAGGATTTTCTGAAATCTCCAGCAATCTGCCTACAACTCATTTGTTCAGAATGGTGAAAAATAAAAACTTTAGATCAATTATCTCAGTTGCCTCAGATGCATTCAGTTCATACTCAGTTGCATGGCAGGGATGCATAAGCACCCCCCCCCACACACATGCTTCGAGAGATGGGTAAAGAGCCACTCCCATACGCCTCAAGACCGCATGTCTATGAACACCTAGACACACACACACACACACACACTGAGCAGTTAACAGTCATAGGGAAATACACTCCCCCAGCCCTGAGCTAAGACAAAGACAGTTTCTGGTGTATTAAAAGGCCACTGATATGTCACATAGCAACAGGCCAAGCGTGCGTCACATAGCAACAAAGTATCACATAGCGACCGGCCATTGATGCAGCAACAGATCGTTGATGTCTCCGGTATAGCAACAGGCCATTAACCTGTTACATAGCAACAGAACAATGATGTGTTACATAGCAACTGGCTGGAGATGCGTCACGTGGCAACAGAACACTGACTTGTGAGATAGCAACATGCATCCTTCTGAAAAATGTGGGTGAAATACAGTCACAAACACAAATACCTGCTGTAATTACACTTCCACAATCCCACTGATTTACCGAGATCAACCAGAAAGTAGGACACTGATGGATTGAGATCAATCAGGAAGTAGAATGCTGACAGAGTGAGATCTATCAGGAAGTAGAACACTGATGGAGTGAGAACTATGGGGAAGTAGAAAATTGAAGGAAGAACTGTTAGGAATAGAAAACCGATGGAGTGAGACGTTTCAGGAAATTCATGGACATGATTAAGGACAAGTGTGTGTGTACAGCAGCGCTACTGACAAAGAGTGCTTGACATGTGTTTGATAGATTTGCTAGGAGGAGATTAGTCATTACCCCAGGAGTCCCTGCCTGTTTCTAATGTATTCCCTTCATGTTCAATGCAGAGCGTCTGTGCTGTCAAAAACAGGATGATATCACTTTATATCCTCACAGTTACATTCAGAATAGAAGAACAGAGAAATCAGGTAACATAAAAAGATGAATCTTCTGTCTTTACATTCAAGGCTCGTTAGTGACGTGGCGGGGGAGAGGGGTGATGCTGGAACGGAGAAAGGTGAGGGGAAAGGGAGAGAGAGATTGAGGGCGAGTAGAGAGAAAGAATCAGGACTATTTTGTATTTTTTTGGGCTATTCATTGTAGATGTGAGTTAATAGTTTCACTAGCTAGTATTGCCACATCAAATCTTGGTCTCACTCTGTTTCCCTAGCTAGTATTCCCACATCAAACCCTGGTCTCTCTCTGTTTCCCTAGCTAGTATTGCCACATCAAACCCTGGTCTCTCTCTGTTTCACTAGCTAGTATTGCCACATCAAACCCTGGTCTCTCTCTGTTTCACTAGCTAGTATTCCCACATCAAACCCTGGTCTCTCTCGGTTTCACTAGCTAGTATTGCCACATCAAACCCTGGTCTCTCTCGGTTTCACTAGCTAGTATTGCCACATCAAACCCTGGTCTCGCTCTGTTTCACTAGCTAGTATTATCACATCAAACCCTGGTCTCTCTCTCTGTTTCACTAGCTAGTATTATCACATGAAACCCTGGTCTCTCTCTCATTTTCACTAGCTAGTATTGCCACATCAAATCTTGGTCTCACTCTGTTTCCCTAGCTAGTATTCCCACATCAAACCCTGGTCTCTCTCTGTTTCCCTAGCTAGTATTGCCACATCAAACCCTGGTCTCTCTCTGTTTCACTAGCTAGTATTGCCACATCAAACCCTGGTCTCTCTCTGTTTCACTAGCTAGTATTCCCACATCAAACCCTGGTCTCTCTCGGTTTCACTAGCTAGTATTGCCACATCAAACCCTGGTCTCTCTCGGTTTCACTAGCTAGTATTGCCACATCAAACCCTGGTCTCTCTCTGTTTCACTAGCTAGTATTCCCACATCAAACCCTCGTCTCTCTCGGTTTCTCTAGCTAGTATTGCCACATCAAACCCTGGTCTCTCTCGGTTTCACTAGCTAGTATTGCCACATCAAACCCTGGTCTCGCTCTGTTTCACTAGCTAGTATTATCACATCAAACCCTGGTCTCTCTCGGTTTCTCTAGCTAGTATTGCCACATCAAACCCTGGTCTCTCTCGGTTTCACTAGCTAGTATTGCCACATCAAACCCTGGTCTCGCTCTGTTTCACTAGCTAGTATTATCACATCAAACCCTGGTCTCTCTCTCTGTTTCACTAGCTAGTATTATCACATGAAACCCTGGTCTCTCTCTCATTTTCACTAGCGAATATTACCACATCAAACCCTGGTCGCTCTGTTTCACTAGCTAGTATTGCCACATCAAATCTTGGTCTCTCTCTGTTTCACTAGCTAGTATTCCCACATCAAACCCTGGTCTCTCTCTGTTTCACTAGCTAGTATTACCACATCAAACCCTGGTCTCTCTCTGTTTCACTAGCTAGTATTATCACATCAAACCCTGGTCTCTCTCTGTTTCACTAGCTAGTATTCCCACATCAAACCCTGGTCTCTCTCTGTTTCACTAGCTAGTATTCCCACATCAAACCCTGGTCTCTCTCTGTTTCACTAGCTAGTATTACCACATCAAACCCTGGTCTCTCACTGTTTCAGTTTCTATTCTCACTTTCTCCTTCTCCTTTCTCTCTCACTTTTTTATTCTTCTTTCTTTCTCCATCTCTCTCCCTCTCACTGTGAGATCACAGATCTGGGCAGAAGGAGACCATCGTGTTGTATTTCTAGCCAGCCATTCTCCTCTCTGCCAATGTTCACTCATCTTCCTGTTCTTTTGTTATACTCCTGATTTATGTTCTTCCTATCAGCCTCTTTGGCTTTCTTCTTCCTTCACTGCTGCGTGCCCTTATTTTCTTTCATGCAGGTCCTAACTGCATTGAGTGTGTGCGTGTGTGTGAGAGTGTGTATGTACAAGTGTGTGAGAGTGTGTGAGAGTGTGTGTGTTTGTGAGAGTGATTGTGTGGAGAAAATGAGAAGAGGGAATACGAGTAAATAAAGGACGTCGCGTCTGATCGGTTGCCTTAGAAACCAGAAACCATGAGCCACAAAATTAGTGTGTCTGTGTACATTGCTGTGCGTTGTGTTTTTATTGCTGTGCGTTGCTGTGTATTGTGTGTGGCCTTTGCAGAAAAGCATCCCCAAAGAATGATGTTTCCACCTCCATGTTTCACGGTTGGGATGGTGTTCTTGGGGTTGTACTCATCCTTCTTCTTCCAAACACGGCAAGTGGAGTTCAGACCAAAATACTCTATTTATGTCTCATCAGACCACATGACCTTCTCCCATTCCTCCTTTGGATCATCCAGATGGTCATTGGCAAACTTCAGACGGGCCTGGACATGCGCTGGCTTGAGCAGGGGGACCTTGCGTGCGCTGCAGGATTTTAATCCATGACGGCATAGTGTGTTACTAATGGTTTTCTTTGAGACTGTGGTCCCAGCTCTCTTCAGGTCATTGACCAGGTCCTGCCGTGTAGTTCTGGGCTGATCCCTCACCTTCCTCATGATCATTTATGCCCCACGAGGTTTGATCTTGCATGGAGCCCCAGACCGAGGGAGATTGACCGTCATCTTGAACTTCTTCCATTTTCTAATAATTGCACCAACAGTTGTTGCCTTCTCACCAAGCTGCTTGCCGGAGAGAGCCGGAATTCTTACTGGTTGGTAGGTGATCAAAAACATATGTCATGCAATAAAATGCTAATTAATTATTTAAAAATCATACAATGTGATTTTCTGGATTTTTACAGACTTCTACATGCTTTATAAGTAGGAAAACCTACAAAATCGGCAGTGTATGAAATACTTGTTCTCCCCACTGTATTTGACCGGGAGGGAATGGAGGTTGTGGAGAACAGGGGTGATGTGATCTGGGTGAGTGGAAGTGAAGGTGCAGACAGCAGAGTTCTGGACGTGTTGACGTTTATTTTGTTGGGTGAACCGAAGAGAATGCTTTTGTAGAAGTCCATTCTGGAAGTTGCATGGATGAGGGCATGGATGAGTGTTTTGGCAGTGGTAGAAGACAGGGAGGGCCGAATGAGGGCAATGTTCCTGAGGTGAATGAAGGCCTTTTAGTGACTTGGTTGACGTGAGGTAGGAACAAGTGGGTAGGGTCTAGGATGATTCCAAGGTTGTGGACCTGGGTGGAGTGGGTGGAGTGGGTGACGATGGAACCATTGACGCTGAGTGAGAAGGTCTGGGTGGAGCCAGTGAAGGGAGCTTGGGCCAGTGATGAGGATTTCAGATTTATTCCAGTTGAGTTTGAGAAAGATCAGTTGCATCCATGATTTGATGTCTGCAAGACAGGTGGTGAGGGAGGAGGAGGGTGGAGGAGGGAGGAGGAGGGAGGAGGAGGGTGGAGGAGGGTGAAGGAGGGAGGAGGAGGGTGGAGGAGGGAGGAGGAGGGTGGATGAGGGTGGAGTAGGGTGGAGGAGGGTGGAGGAGGGTGGAGTAAGTGATGGTTTTAGGGGATAAGTAATGTTGAGTTGTCAGCCAACCAGTGAGAATGGAGGCAATGGCGGCGGAGGAGCTCTCCAGGGGGAAGGATGTAGAGGATGAAGAGGAGGGGATTAAGCACTGAGCTCTGGGGGGCACCATGGGTGACTTGGAGCAGGGGAGGATGAAGAGGAGGGGACTGGGCTCTGAGCCCTGGGGGGCACCATGGGTGACTGGGGCAGTGGAGGATTTGCAGTGGTTTATGGAAATGTATTGATGTCTTTTAGAAGGATAAGAGTTGAGTCAGGAGAGGGCGGTGCCGGTTACGCCAAGGAAGTACTGAAGGCATGTGAAGGGGATGGAGTGGTTGATGGTGTCAAAGGCAGTGCTGAGGTCGAGGAGGATGAGGATGATGAGGAAGCAAGAGTCAGGATGTCATTGGTGATTTTCAGTAGGGCGGTTTCTGTGCTGTGTTTGGAGCTGAAGCCGGATTGGAAAGGTTCGTAGAGGTTATTGGAGTCAAGGTGGGATTTGAGTTGAGCAGCGACAACTCGCTCAAGGATTTTGGACAGAAAAGGGGAGGTCGAAGATCGGCGGGTAAATGTTAGGGGTGTCAGTGTCAAGTCCAAGTGTTTTTTGTATCGGGGTGACAGCAGCGAGCTTGAGGGCGGGGGTACAAGGGCAGTGGACAGGGAGGAGCTATTTACATTGGTGATGAGAGGGGCGAAAGGGGCAAGAGGGGCAGACCTTGACCACTACGGAGGGGATGGGGTCAAGGGCACAGGTTGAGGACTTGATGCTGGTGACTTTGGGCGATAGTTTGATTTCAGTGATTTCACTGAAGGATGAACATTTGTGGCTTGGGAGAAGTTGGGGGTTGGTCTGAGGGCCAGGGAGGGCGGTGCAAGAGGAAGCAGCCAGCTGATTGGGAATTGTGTCAATTTTGGTATGGAGAAATTATAGAGATAAACTGAATTTGCTGGTGGTGAAGGAGTTAGTGATGGAGTCCATGGGTGTGAGGAGTTTGTTGATGGTGGAGAAAAGCCTTTTGGGGTTGTTACGGACAGATTGGATGATGGAGGAGTAGCGAGAGGAGCGTGTATTGTTGGGGGCGTCTTCATATTATTGTTGGTGAAGTTTGTAAGCATCCAAGTGGACAATGAGACCAGTTCCTTTGGAGCGTCATTCCAGTTGACAGCCCCTGGTGAAATTGATTGGTGTACAAACGGGCAGAGTGTGTGAATGAGACCAGTTTTTATGGGAGCCATCTCATCAAAGCAGGAGGAGAGTGCATTGTTGGAGGTGTTGACCAGGTCAATTGGGGCGATGTTTGGAGTGAGGGCAGAGTCAGAGTGTCAACCAAGATGGAGGTGAGAGACTAAGGGTTGTTGGACTTAGAGTTCTGGAAAGTTATGGTGTGGTTCTGTTTGACCAGGGGGCTGAGGATATCCATGTCCAGGGTGATAGTCAGATGGTCAGATATGGGGAGGTCAGTACTGGACAGGTTACTGATGATGATGCCAGAGGAGCATACCGGGTTCAGTGTGTGTTTGGCTAGAGGGGGCGATACTGTATATGACAGCAGTGACCAGAGGTTAGGGACAATTTAAAATCAAGGTGCTCAAATGAGGAATGGGTGGGAATGAATATTGCGCAAGTTTTGAGGGTTTGTCGATGCAATGTTGCTATTCCACCACCACACCTGCCCTGTCATGGTTTAAAGTGAATCCAACAGGTGCAGTTTGGTTGAGAAGTATTCCAAGGGAGAACTGAGAGATAGCAGTCCCAGCCAAAGGCTAACTGCACCGGGACAACTGAGAGATAGCAGTCCCAGCCAAAGGCTAACTGCACCGGGACAACTGAGAGATAGCAGTCCCAGCCAAAGGCTAACTGCACCGGGACAACTGAGAGATAGCAGTCCCAGCCAAAGGCTAAATGGACCGGGACAACTGAGAGATAGCAGTCCCAGCCAAAGGCTAACTGGACCGGGACAACTGAGAGATAGCAGTCCCAGCCAAAGGCTAACTGGACCGGGACAACTGAGAGATAGCAGTCCCAGCCAAAGGCTAACTGCACCGGGACAACTGAGAGATAGCAGTCCCAGCCAAAGGCTAACTGCACCGGGACAACTGAGAGATAGCAGTCCCAGCCAAAGGCTAACTGCACCGGGACAACTGAGAGATAGCAGTCCCAGCCAAAGGCTAACTGGACCGGGACAACTGAGAGATAGCAGTCCCAGCCAAAGGCTAACTGGACCGGGACAACTGAGAGATAGCAGTCCCAGCCAAAGGCTAACTGGACCGGGACAACTGAGAGATAGCAGTCCCAGCCAAAGGCTAACTGCACCGGGACAACTGAGAGATAGCAGTCCCAGCCAAAGGCTAACTGCACCGGGACAACTGAGAGATAGCAGTCCCAGCCAAAGGCTAACTGCACCGGGACAACTGAGAGGCTGTCAGGGATTGAACTCTCAGTAGTAGACAAAACTGAGCAGGTGCAGAAACATAAGGATCCAGACGTCCCGGTATGAGGCTGAGGAGTGTGAGCTGAGGAGCATAGCTTTTGTCAGGTGTGGCGGCAGAGTCCAAACACTTTGCCGGAGAGGAAGCTGGTGTAGCTGTGACATTAGCTGGTGTAGCTGCAACATTAGCTGGTGTAGCAGGATTGTGCATAGAGGTACAGTATGTATGTATAATTTAGTTCGGGGACATCAGACAATGTTTCCAGTACAACAACCAGACCACATCCTTTCAGCCAACATCCTCCCTGCCTTCATCCTATCTGCCCTCATCCTCCCTGCACTCATCCTCCCTGCCCTCATCTTCCCTGCCTTCGTCCTCTCTGCCCTCGTCCTCCCAGCCCTTGTCCTCACGGCCCTTGTCTTCCCAGCCCTTGTCCTCCCTGCCCTCATCCTCCCTGCCCTGATTCTCCCAGCCTTCATCCTCTCTTCCCTCATCCTCCCGGCCCTCGTCCTCCCCTGCCCTTGTCCTCACCAGCCCTTGTCCTCCCAGCCCTTGTCCTCCCAGCCCTTAGCCTCCCTGCCCTCATCCTCCCTGCCCTCATTCTCCCAGCTTTCATCCTCCTTGCCCTCATGTTCCCTGCCCTCATCTTTTCCGCCGCCATGTTCCCTGCCTTTGTCCTCTCAGCCCTCATCCTCCTGGCCCCTCGTCCTCTCAGCTGTGCAAAACTCACTCAGACTGGTAATCCTGGGAATTAAAATACTTGGCTGGCTGTGTGTGTGTGTGTGTGTGTGCGTGTTTGTTTGTTTGTGAGGACATTGGTGGATTATTATTCTCCTGTGCCTCAAACATTTAAGAGAGTTTGTGATGAGAACACCCTCCATCTCTCCATCCCTCCATCCATTCTCCATCCTGAGTCCCACCTAGTCTAGCAGTAGACACCTCTAGCAGCGCTTAACACCTCCTCTCATCCAGGTCCCCCCCAAAGCCCATCTGATAAATCCTAAAGCACACTGCTATGAACCCTCTGAAACCACAGGCTAAACCACGTCAATATACAACATCCCTCCCACAGCAGGCAAGTGCTGAGTAACATGTTAAGAAGTGTGTGTGTGTGTGTGTTATTAGTGTAGTATGACTGTTTATTGTGTAATTTCTCTGGATGAATGCATTGTGTGTGTGTGTGTGTGCGTGTTATTTGCCTAGTATGACTCTTCATAATATCTCTGGATTAATGCATAGTGTGTGTGTGTGTGTGTGTGTGTGCGTGTTATTTGCTTATTAACGCATTGTGTGTGTGTGTTATTTGCGTATTAATGCATTGTGTGTGTCTATGTGTGTGTGTGTTATTTGTGTATCAATGCATTGTGTGTGTGTGTAATTTGCGTTTAATGCATTGTGTGTGTAGGTGTGTGTGTGTTATTTGCGTATTAATGCATTGTGTGTGTGTGTATCCATTAGGGTTAGGGTTAGGGGATATGTGTGTGTTTCTGCAGGATCATTTAATGTGAGGGTTAGGGTTAGGGGTTAGAGTTAGGGGATGTGTGTGTGTGTGTGTGTTTTCTGCAGGATCATTTAATGTGAGGGTCAGGGTTAGGGGTTAGAGTTAGGGGATGTGTGTGTGTGTGTGTGTGTGTTTTCTGCAGGATCATTTAATGTGAGGGTTAGGGTTAGGGGTTAGAGTTAGGGGATGTGTGTGTGTGTGTGTGTTTTCTGCAGGATCATTTTATGTGAGGGTCAGGGTTAGGGGTTAGAGTTAGGGGATGTGTGTGTGTGTGTGTGTTTCTGCAGGATCATTTTAATGTGATAATGCTGGTCACATCAACATCCTATACATGTTTGTCCCATGACACACTCCTCTCTCTGCATCTCTCTCTCTCTCTCTATAACTCACCATCCATCCTCCTCCCTCTCTTTCTCTCTCCATTTCTATCTCCTCCTCTCTGTCTGTCTCTCTCTCGTTATCTCTCTCCCTCTCACTCATTCTCTCTTTCTCTCTTTTTCTCTCTGCCTCCCTCTTCTCTTTGTCTCTTTCTCTCTCTCTCTTCCTATAAGCTAATTGGAGCCAGAAGAGAGGAAGTCGTGAAAGATAACATATTCTTATTGAAAATATTGAGCTCCTTTGTCATTTCAAAATCCTTTTACTGTCAAATTACACTCATGGCAGCTTCCATTGCACCGAAAATAATGAAGTATTCGGAACACACACAAACCTTCTTATCAAACTGCTTGATGCTGGAAGACTAAATACGAAGCTCAAAATAAAGCCTGAGAATTGGCAGGACCTGGGAGCCATAGAGAATGGGGTTGAGGGTTGAGGGGTGACAGGGGTTGAGGGGGTGATGAGGGCTGGGTGGGGAGAGGGGCAGAGCTGTCTGATAAACAGCCCGATTAAAGCGAGCAATTACAGAGCCTGTCTGCTACGGCCAGATTTCACACCAAATTAGGTTGGGCCAACGAGCGGTCATTACCATGGACGCCTGTCCACTCATTAAGTCTGAATGCCTGAGGAGGAGGGAGGTCACACACACAGCACAGACACACACACACACGCGTGCGCACAAACGCACACGCACACCACAATCAGCCCACAGACTGATGGACACCAACTGACACAGACACACTTATACGTGTTGGCAAACACACATACACACACACGGACACTCACTGAAATGAAGAAACTCAGACACCTGAGGAGGAGGGAGGTCACACACACAGCACAGACACACACACACGCGCGCACACACGCGCACACACGCACGCACACGCACGCACACGCACACACACGCACACACACAGCCAAACATTTCTCAGAGGAATCCAAAAACTCCAAAGTTGTTTCCTTCATCCATCACCAAGTAACCAAGCAACCAACTGAAGGAGGACTGGGCGGTGGAGGAGGAGAAGAGCAGAGGTAGGGGAGCTGGAGGAGGAGGAAAGAGGAGTGGAAAGTGGAACCGTATGAGTGACTGAATGTACCTGACGGTGCTTCCTGGAGCAGCTTGGATGTTCCAGACACAGTGGAGGTTGTGTTCATATGGAGCTGGATAACCTGGAGACAATATCCGGCCTGTAGGCTCATCCATGATGGTCCCACCACACTCCGCTACACAGACAGACAGAGAGAGTGACAGACGCAGAAGGAGACAGACACACACAGAGAGAAAGAGAGAGAGACACAGACAGAGAGAAAGAGACAGACACAGAGAGAAAGAGACAGACAGACAGACGCAGATGGAGAAAAAAAGACAGACACAGAGATGGAGAAAAAGAGACAGACACAGACACGGAGAGAGTAACAGACACAGATGGAGAGAGTAACAGATGGAGAGAAAGAGACAGACAGACACAGACAGAGAGACAGACACAGGCGGAGAGAAATAGACAGACAGACCGTGAGAGAAAGACAAAGACAGTGGTAAGTTAGTAACAGTTGATTGAAATAAACCTAGAGTGCTATTTTCTAGGTAAAGTGCTACTTTTAGTTTAGGGTAAAGTGCCTCTTTAAAAGTAACATGTTCCTCTTGGGGTGAAGTGATACTCTTACATTAAGAGCCTACTTTCATCCTTAATAAAACATTCATTATTATTGTATGATTCATGGAAAGTGAAGTGACAGAGGGAAGCCAAATATACCATATCCATCTCCTTAATCAGGGATCCGCTATAATGCTTAGCCGCTGTTTTCAGAAGTCATGCCGTAAAGCAAATTGATATTGGATAAGGATGATTAATCAGAGGATAGAACATTCTACTTCAATTAGTACAGCTCTGTTAAACCATGATGTCATACTGCAGCTGATGGGAGCCGTTGACCATCCTTTCTATCTCTGATGTCCTCGGCTCTTCACCCACATGGACTGTGCAGAAGCTGAGAGACAGCCATAGCTAGTTGTCGGGTTTACAACGAATTACCTCAGAGGATAACAACAGCTGCTTCAGCTAAAAGTGAAATAGACTGATGCATTAGTCAGCTGATATGCAATATTTATGTTCGGAGGTGTATTTTCTATTGATGAGGTATTTTATTCTGTGAGGTGTGTGTTGTACAGTAGAAATGAAAAGTGTAGCTGCAGAGCACTTTAACCCACCAACTTATAGCCAAAGTTTTCAATAAACCTAACCCTAGCCCTAAACCTAACCTTAACCATAATCCTAAACCTAACCCTAATTCAGGAAAAAACTGTTTTTCCTGAAAAGGGACTGGCAACTAGAAAATTGGTCCCCACCAGGTTGTTAAAATGTGAACAAAAACACACAAACAAATGCACCCAATACTGTTATACTTTCCTTAGAATGGTAATAATACTTTTCAAGTAGGCTCAATCCTTTCAATTGCTCCACTGTGTTAATATTCTGTTATAAGTGGTTTCGCCAAGGTCCTCCATTGACAATATTTTACAAGAGAAAAGCACATTGCTCACACTTAGAAGAGATTCAAACAAGCACAGAATGGAATCAAGTGATGAAAGAGATGATGATGATGATGAGGAAGAGATGAGACAATCATCTGTCTTGTTGATGCCCTTTCATTGGAGACGGCCGGTGAATTGATGTGTAACATCTCTCTATTCACAGGTGTGAATTGGCAACAAGACCAACCAACACACACACACACACAAATGCACGCAAACACACACACACACACACCCACACCAAAGGCAGAATAAAGTTAAGTCAAACATCAAACATCTGTCAG
Source organism: Esox lucius (assembly GCF_011004845.1). Lineage (NCBI taxonomy): Eukaryota > Metazoa > Chordata > Actinopteri > Esociformes > Esocidae > Esox > Esox lucius. The sequence goes on along the minus strand of NC_047578.1, from coordinate 1,633,368 downwards.
GGACCATCTGACAAACGTCAACATCATGTTTACAAATGTTTTCTTTCTCTCCCTCTCTCTCACCACCTCACCATCTCTCCCTCCATCTCTCTTTCTCTCTCCACCTCCCCCACTCTCGCTCACCCTACCCATCCCCCAACCTCCCCCCTCTCTCTCTCTCTCTCTCTCCCCATCTCCACTCTGAACGGAGAGCAAGGAGTAGGATGTAGGATCTAGGATGTAGGATCTAGGCAGCAGATAGTAGGGTCTCTTGTCTTCCTTTTCATCTTCCTTTCCTCTCTTCATATCTCGTATCCCTCTTCTCTCCTGTACCTTCCCCTGCTTCTCCCTTTCAATCTCTTTCCCTCTCATTGACCTCTAACCCTCCCCATTTCTATTCTTTTTTTTAACAGTCCTTTCAATTCAGTGGAAAATCCCACCCTCGGTGAAGAAGCCCTGGTGAATCCTGGAGCGAGATACAAACCCTTGCATAAACACAATTGGGAGATGATTTTCTCATCTGAACAAAATTCCATCACATCTGAGCAAAATTCCATCACATCTGAGCAAAATTCCATCACATCTGAGCAAAATTCCATCACATCTGAGCAAAATTCCAGCCATACTCACAGAATACTCACTCCAATCACAAACCACACTCTTTCAAATCACACAAAACAATAAACTTATAAAACCATTTATGCAATTAAAATCAGCCGAAATGAATAAGAAAAAACTAGGAACACCACCTAGATTTGTCCTCCCTGTCACAAGATGTGGGGCCCTCAGGGCGGTTCAGTAATTTACATCACTTCCTTTCACTTCACCTAACATACCACAAGGGTGGTGCTAAAATTGTCCCAACACCGCTCAAGGAGGGTGGTGGCTTTCGCACAGAGCACTGAGTCTTCCTGTACGCCAGTGACTCCTTGTGGTAGGTTGGGTCCCTGCAAGCCTAATCCGGATTAATCACAGACACGCCCTTCCCCTCAGCCCCCCTGCTGTGACCTCACCAATGCAGAGAGGCAGTGGACTGTCCCAAGACCTCCGCTCCCCTCTCAGACAGGTCAGGACCTGGGGTCCCTTCAGGGTATATCCTGGGTCACAGCTGTAGGAAACGGTACTGCCTGCAAAGTGACCTTTGTCCTCTCTTTTATATCCAAACTGGGGAATGCCAGGGTCTTCACATTTCACCAGCTCAAAGCCTACAAAGAGGGGGTGCAAAGACAGAGCGATTAGGGGTGGGGTAGGAGAGACCAAAGAAGAGAAGAGGAGGATGAGTGGAGAGAATGAAAGATGAAAGGTGGGGAATAAAAAATAAAAAAAAGGGTTAGAGATCTAAGGAAAGTTAAGTACAGAAAGTTACATAACAAGGCTATTCTGCCTGTAGCAAAGCTGACTTATTCATATTACACATACTGTTGCTCTGGAGACGACCTCTAACCCGGGGGATAGGGGGGTATGACCCTCCAGGCATTTGTGTTTGTATGCATTTGTGTCAGTGTGTGGGTGTGTGAGTGTGTGTGTGTGTTACTCACTAGTAAAGTGCAGCTCGAAGCCTTTGCTGGTGTTATCTGCATTGCTTACAAACTCCAGCCACATGGAGCTGGAGGTGGAGTTTAGGATGGTGTCCTGCAGATCAGTGCCAGAGAAGACACCCAGCAGACGAGCCTCCTTACTCCCTCCATCATATACCTAGATGGGGAGAGAGGGAGACCGGGAGGAGAGAGGGAGACGGGGAGGAGAGAGGGAGATGGAGAGGAGAGAGGGAGACAGACGAAGAGGAGAGGGAGATGAGGAGGGAGACGGGGAGGGAGTTATTGATACATTATCTAACACTTGCAAAGATTAAGATTGCTGAGGTGGCGAAAATCCAAAAGCACACTCACTCCTTAGCGTTTACAAATGTTCCCACAAACACACACACACACACACACACTCCCACGCACACACACACACACTCCCACGCACACACACACACACTCCCACGCACACACACACACACTCCCACGCACACACACACACATGCACACACACACAGACACACACACACTCCCACGCACACACACACACACACCCTGAGCATGTCATCATCCTCCAGCCTGAAGTCTCGTGCTCTGAGTTGGAGCCCCTTCCCTGGCTGGGTCTGGATGGAGTAGATGCATTCGTGGTTGTTCCCATAGTAACCGGGGTAGTTGGGCGACAGCAGTACTCCCTGCATGCCCGTAACCGAGGAGCCACACTCGGCTGAGAGGTGAGCAGAGTGGGGGAGAGAACACATGTCAAATACCACACACAGACGACATACGTGTCCTCCCAATGTTCCATGGTAACATGCAGGTGTTGTGAGAATGATGAAGACATGGAGTGATGAACTTTGACCTTGGTTTACACTGACTTCTGATGGTGTCTGCGACTTTTAGAGTATTTGTTTTTATTATTAATTATATTCCAGGGTATTCGTTTTTAATATTTATAATTTACTGGGTATTTGTTATGATTTTTCTTATTTTTTAGGGTATTTGTTATTATTATTTCTTATTTTTCAGGGAATTTCTTATTATCATTTATAGTTTTTTAGGGTATTTCTTATTATCATTTTTTTTTTTTATTATTATTTATTATTTTGCAGGGCATTAGCCATGTCAAAATGTAACATGAATACCAGGTCCAAGAACATCAGCACAGATAATGCTGCTGGATACAAATACATACTTCAGATATATTACTTTGCTTCTAAATGAAATGTCAAAATCTCCACATTTACACAAATGAGTTTCTAAGTTTACCCACTGCAAGCCATTTCCTGATATAATAAGAGAAAATCTGGCCTCTAAGATATTTCTCTATTTCATTATCACCATTTTCATCTCCATTACACATTAACCTCCATATTGTATGTCAACTTTCATTATTCACATCCATATTGTATGTCAACCTCCATATTGTACACTAAACTTTATAATATACAGTATCTCACAAAAGTGAGTACACCGCTCACATTTTTGTAAATATTTGATTTTATCTGTTCATGCGACAACACTGAAGAAAGTAGTGAGTGTACAGCTTGTATAACAGTGTACATTTGCTGTCCCCTCAAAATAACACAACACACAGCCATTAATGTCTAAACCGCTGGCAACAAAAGTGAGTACACCCCTAAGTGAAAATGTCCAAATTGGGACCAAAGTGTCAATATTTTGTGTGGCCACCATTATTTTCCAGCACTGCCTTAACCTTACTGGGCATGGAGTTCACCAGAGCTTGGAGTTCACCAGGGTTGCCACTGGAGTCCTCTTCCACTCCTCCATGACGACATCACGGAGCTGGTGGATGTTGGAGACCTTGCACTCCTCCACGTTCCGTTTGAGGATGCCCCACAGATGCTCAATAGTGTCTAGGTCTGGAGACATGCTTCTTTAGCAAGGCAGTGGTCGTCTTGGAGGTGTGTTTGGGGTCGTTATCATGTTGGAATACTGCCCTGCGGCCCAGTCTCCACAGGGAGGGGATCATGCTCTGCTTCAGTATGTCACAGTACATGTTGGCATTCATGGTTCCCTCAGTGAACTGTGGATTCCCAGTGCCGGCAGCACTAATGCAGCCCCAGACCATGACACTCCCACCACCATGCTTGACTGTAGGCAAGACTCACTTGTCTTTGTACTCCTCACCTGGTTGCCGCCACACACACTTGACACCATCTGCCAGCGGTTATATGGCTGTGTGTTGTGTTATTTTGAGGGGACAGCAAATTTACACTGTTATACAAGCTGTACACTCACTACTTTACATTGTAGCAAAGTGTCATTTCTTCAGTGTTGTCACATGAACAGATATAATCAAATATTTGCAAAACACTGTTGGTTGTGACGGTTAGGGTAAACCTTCCATATACTCTATCGAGTTAAGTCAAGTACATTAATGGTGGAATGTGCGTGTTTGTTTGTCTGTTTGTGTATCTTTGTGTGTGTGTGTGTGTGTGTTTGTGTTTGCATGCCATGCATGTCATGGTTGGGACAGGGGTTGGGGAGGGGGTGACTAAAGCCAAATTAAATCTTGTGACCACCTACCAACACACCTTGGCAGCGGGGAGCTCCACACCCGCCTGCGCCCCCCCAGACAAGTCACCCTTGCCGGGCCCTCCAGGCGGTAACCAGGGAAACAGGAGAAGATGAGGGCGTCCCCGACCCCAAACTGCAACCCCTTCCGGGTACTGTAGGGGGGGACGCCGGGGTCCTCACACGGCTCCAGGTCATACTCTACCCAAGCAGAAGGGGAACAGACACACGTTCTCATCAGCTCTATAGGCATTACAGCCAGTTCCCACTCCAGGAACAGGACTGGTGATGGAGGGGAAACCTACAGGGCGGTAGCACTCCAGGAACAGGACTGGTGATGGAGGGTAAACCTACAGGGCGGTAGCACTCCAGGAACAGGACTGCTGATGGAGGGGAAACCTACAGGGCGGTAGCACTCCAGGAACAGGACTGGTGATGGAGGGGAAACCTACAGGGCGGTAGCACTCCAGGAACAGGACTTGTGATGGAGGGGAAACCTGCAGGGCGGTAGCACTCCAGGACTAGGACTTGTGAGTGTCCCTGGTGTAGAACAACCTCAGCTGCGTCCCAGAAACCAGATTATAATTTTTTCAGATGAAATGGAGCCTCGGACGTGACCTACGGCTTGACAGTTACCAAGGTGACACTCCATGTCAACTCCTCCTCCATATTACTGGACTGGTTGCCAAGGTTACACTACCTGTTAACTCCTCTACATTACTGGACTGGTTGCCAAGGTTACACTACCTGTTAACTCCTACGCATTACTGGACTGGTTGCCAAGGTTACACTACCTGTTAACTCCACCACATTACTGGACTGGTTGCCAAGGTTACACTACCTGTTAACTCCACCACATTACTGGACCGGTTGCCAAGGTTACAGTACCTGTTAACTCCTACGCATCACTGGACCGGTTGCCCAGGTGAATGTGTGTCAGGGGATCCTTCTGCGAGGTAAGGTCACGGCCGGTCTTGAACTGTGTAATCCTGAGCACCGTCCTACCTGAAAAAGTAATGTTGAATCCCTCGTAGGACACAGAGAAGTCGGACAGGAAGCGTATCTGGGCGGTGTAGTTCCCGTACAGGCCCGCACTGAGAGTGGGGGGGAGCGTTGAGCCTGTCAGCCTCCACAGGGGCTCAGAGAAGCTACTGTTCTCTGTGACCAGCAGGTGGTCATGGGGAGACTCCAGGTGGAACGTATGGAAGGTGAACTGGACACCTGGAAGGGACAAGTATGGTAATCTAACAATGATTTGAATATTGACGCCCTGTTTTAGCCTCCAGGGTCTGGACGAAAAGGTATTCTGTATCACATTAGAAAGACATAGTATTTCCATCATTCACCATGGAAGAAAAAACAGCCACAGAGTCAAGGCTGTTAGATCTCATTATATACACAAACACAGGACCTAGAATGATCCTGGACAAGGACATCTACAGATCTTGGAATTGGGCAAGGACTTAATGAGATCTATCATCTGTCATCATGTTGGGGGGAAAACTTTCCCCCAATGCAGGACATTTTAACTTTCTTTCCATTTTGGCAAGTTTCTTCTACTTTCGAAGACTTGCTTTGGAGACATTTAAATTTTTTTAGGATCTACAAATTAAGACCTGACATCTGGAAAACAACATTAAAAAAAAGAGCGTTAATTTAGACATGACACAACCTATTCAGGACCCAGGGAGCATTGCAGTGGAACTGAATTGGAGGCGAGTAGCATATTGACGGGGGCAGCCTGGCTCACCTTTGCCGTGTGAGGACTCAATCATCCAGGTGCAGTTGAGATTGTGGGGGTAGAAGTCCGGGAACCCCGGGGACAGAATAGTACCGGTGTTACCCTGTATGTAACCTCCACATAAAGCTACAGACAGGGAGACAACAGAGGGGAAAGGGGCGGGTACAGAGAGAGAGATACAGAGAGAGCAGAGAGATGGGGGAATGGGCGGGTACAGAGAGAGAGATACCGAGAGAGCAGAGAGATGGGGGAATGGGCGGGTACAGAGAGAGAGATACCGAGAGAGCAGAGAGATGGGGGAATGGGCGGGTACAGAGAGAGAGAGAGAGATGGGTGTTACAGAGAGTGAAAGGTGACGAAAAAGCATGTGTGAAGAGAGAAAGTGTGGGAGATGAACAGAGACGAAAAGAGGGAGAGAGAGAAACAGAACGAGTGAGAGAAAAATAATGGGAAAGAGAAAGAAAAAAAGAAAATTAGGGAGAGAGGGAGAGAGAGTGAAAAAGAGATTGAAGAGAGGGACATACAGGAAAAAGAGGGAGGGAATAGAGAAGGTTATGGTCAAAATGTAGGTAGATACATTAAATGCACATTAATGAAATGTACACTGGTTTCACACTAACATGCAATTCACTGCCCTCCTGAAGGACATCACTGGAAAGACCGGATATCACCAATATCATGAATAACAGGAGGAAATCAATACTGGCCTTAAATACAAAAGCATTTACTGGGAAATAAAGAGGAAATTAAAGGCTAAAATAGTTTTGTATACAAAATAATTTATAGTGCAATAAAGAAGTAACACCACAGAGGGTAAGGAAGGCCTAGACATATTAACACCTCACAAAGGGTAAGAAAGGCCTAGATATATTAACACTCACAGGGGGTAAGAAAGGCCTAGACATATTAACACCATAGAGGGTAGGAAATGCCTTGACATATTAACACCATAGAGGGTAGGAAATGCCTTGACATATTAACACCAGAGAGGTTAGGAAATGCCTTGACATATTAACACCATAGAGCGTAGGAAATGCCTTGACATATTAACACCATAGAGGGTAGGAAATGCCTTGACATATTAACACCATAGAGGTTAGGAAATGCCTTGACATGTCAACACCATAGAGGGTAGGAAATGCCTTGACATATTAACACCATAGAGGGTAGGAAATGCCTTTGACATATTAACACCATAGAGGGTAGGATATGCCTTGACATATCAACACCATAGAGGGTAGGAAATGCCTTGACATATTAACACCATAGAGGGTAGGAAATGCCTTGACTTATTAACACCATAGAGGGTAGGAAATGCCTCCACACCAACCCTCGATTCTCCACCTTTGGGCCTCCACCTTCGGCCATCTGTTGGCACGTTTAAAGGCATCTTAAACATTTCCAGAAATTGAGCCGAATTGCAGAGGATCTAATTAAACCCTCCTGTGGCCCCTCCCAAATAGTGTTCAGTGACGCAGGCTCCATGAGGAAGTGGTATCCCATAAGGCACTGCTATTTCTGAGCTTGAGCAATTTCACACAAAATAACGGACAGGCGTGTCCAAGTAGACTGACGCACGCATTTGTTTATGTCTGATTTTGGGGTATGACACATTAAGAAAACAATGGACCAAATAAATTAAATGATCAATTGGTAACAGGGTTAATAACTTCTAAAACAATGGGAGGCATTTGTAAATTGGATTTTCATGTTCTTCATTAGTTCAGTGAGGACCCCGTACCATCACAGCTGGGTAGAGGACGACTCCACTGGAAGTTGGGTTCACATTCCAGGGGTTCCACATCACTCAGGGAGTACCCCGCATCACAGCTGAACGTCACCAAGGCACCCACGTAGAAGTCGTTGCCATGGCGTTGACCATTGACGGGAATACCGGGGTCGACACAGTGATCCGACTGTAGTTGAAGAGCTGAGGAGGCACGAGACACAGCGCACGTTATCAAACACAAAACCAGAGAGACGAAACAACTCTGCATCACTATCTCTGCGTTTCAGATGATGTAGTGCATAAACACACTGGACTGGAGCTGTGCCTCACTGCTAAACGAATCACTGGTCAAAACAACAGAAGGCACTGTTGTCTGGCACTGTTGTTGGGAACAAGCAGTCAGTTCGGGACACTAAACCCCCAGACAACGTCCTCTATCCCTTTATGTCTGTCTGGTGTTGAACAAAGGAAACCTAGAAGTTCTCTCTCCTCTGCACACGTCTTTCTGAGTTTACCTTGAAGTGTTTTGGTAGCCATGGTGAATAATTTAAGCCAAGCAGAGATTAGTGTTTTGGCGAAAATGGAAAAGGCTACTGGAGTCGTGCTTCAGTCACGTTGCTAAAGGACTCATTACAAGAAATAGTGTATGAGTCACATTCTGAAATACTCGTTTTATGTGTGTGTGTGTGTGTGTGTGTGTGTATGAGAGCATTATTCCACAGGTTTGTGATCCTAGGAATAACTATTTATTCTAGAAGCTGTGACTGAGGCTGGTCAGTGACAGTTGAGTCCATAGGGGCTGAGGGTTTTCAAAGCAGTTCATTATAAAATCACCTAACTACTTCTGATTAGAACACAATGTGTCGGAGAACTCATTCAGGAAGACTTTATGATTACAGGACTGGAATAATCAGCCCATCCAGGGCACTTCATCCTTAGCTTATTTCTAACGCGGGGAGGCCTGTTAATGTAAGCAGCGCTAGATGGAATCATTTTCTGTTCTCTGGTGAGGTGGGCATTTGAGTTTGTCAAAACCGTGTCCTGGACCCTCAACTGGAAAATACCCAGGAGAACCACAGAGGTAAGAGACACACACTCACACAACACCATGTGGATTTAGATTTGTGATGTTACAACACACACACAAAACAAACAACACACACACACACAGTCTTACTCTCATAACGGATGCGGAAGCCAATGTCAGAGTGGCTCTTGTCAGTGGAGAAGAGGAGAAACAAGAAGTTGGATGTGCTGATCAGGAACTGGGGCACCTGGGTTCCCTGATAACTACCAATCAGAGGCGAGGAGGGGAACCGGCCATCCCGCACTTCCAGTACATCATAGTTCACCTCAGTACGGAATCTGGAAGGGAGAACCAATGGTTTAGCATAGATCTGGGAAACACCCAATCAGGGAACAGAGCTCTTGTGGAAACAACCAATGGGTTAACAGGGATCTGGTGGAACAACCAATGAGTGAACAGCGATCTGGTGGAACAACCAATGGGTGAACAGAAACTTCATAAGTTGAACAAAGCAGCAGCACAGAACTATAAAACGAGATGTAATGAATGACCAGAGAATACATCATCCAGAGTTCTTGTTACAGTGTGGCCCAAAAGACACTTTAGAACTGGGCTCTCCTTGCTTCTTCATACATATTGACAGAGTCAGCGTCATGAAGGAAGATGTAATCACATGTAACCAGATGGAGCCACATTCAAGCAGACGTCTCTGTGAAGCCCTGTGGGTATGGACAGTGTCCAGAAGATCTAGAGAAATAATGAATTTGTTAGTGGCAGATTGCAACGTGTGTGTGGGGCGCTGCTATGAAATCTTTCAGGGCGGCCTGAGTGAACTGAAGATGGACACTAGGCTGCGTTGATCAAATCAAAGCACAACAAACCCTTGCATTGTCTTCATGTCCATCTCAACATCACACAGGCTGAATGGGATCAGAGAGAAGCCAAACACACAGAGTCTCTGTTTCAAGCCTGCACCCCCCGGCCCCCCGGCCCCCCAGACAACTCACATGTCGGTTTCAAACCAAAACTTTTGATTGGATTAGTTCACTAATCGTCACGCCTTTGACTGAATTTCGGCAGTTGAAAACAACTGAAATATGAAAATTCTAAGACCAAAATAACCTGACTTATATAATTCACTACTATAGACCAGGACCAGTGGTGATACAGAGGGAATAGGGAGTCATTCTATATAATTCACTACTATAGACCAGGACCAGTGGTGATACAGAGGGAATAGGGAGTCATTCTATATAATTCACTACTATAGACCAGGACCAGTGGTGATACAGAGAGAATAGGGAGTCATGTGATCTGTGAATATTATCCAGTATTGGCATGGCAGCTAGGGATGGAAGGCATAGCCGAAGTTCTGTGATTAGAGGAAATTAAATAAATATATGAAATAATAACTAACATATCGATAAATGAGTGATGATGTTTTCCTGCTGTGTTGTGTTTCATGTAGATTAGGAGTCCTGCACTACTGCGTTGGTAGGGGGTACTGTAGAGAGAGAGGAGGACAGACCCGATGACAGAGAGAGGAGGACAGAAAGAGGAGGCCAGAGAGAGGAGGACAGAAAGGAGGACAGAGAGAGTACAGGCAGAGACCAGATATTGTGGTGTTGTGTTGTCTACTATTGTGGTGTTACTTTATGTTGTATTGTCTAATATTGTTGTGTTGTCTAGTATTTTGGTGTTGTGTTGTCTAGTATTGTGATGTTACAGTGTGTTGTGTTGTCTAGTATTGTGGTGTTACGTTGTGTAGTATTGGGGTGTTACAGTATGTTGTGTTGTCTAGTATTGTGGTGTTACAGTATGTTGTGTTGTCTAGTATGGTAGTGTTACGTTGTGTAGTATTGTGGTGTTACAGTATGTTGTGTTGTATAGTATTGTGGTGTTACAGTATTTTGTGTTGTCTAGTATTGTGGTGTTACAGTATGTTGTATTGTCTAGTATGGTGGTGTTACGTTGTGTAGTATTGTGTTATGTTGTGTTGTCTAGTATTTAATTCTGTTTTATTGTGTTGTCTTCTGATGTATTGTATTGGGTTATATCATGTTTGTATTTTGTTGTACTGTATACATTATAGCACATTGAAGCATCTAAACACTGCATCCATTTCATTAAAAATCTAAAACTGTTCTCCACTAGCCAGTTTGACCTGGTGAGGTATCCTCAGGCTTGAGCCCATACAATGAGGTATCCTCAGGCTTGAGCCCATACCATGAGGTATCCTCAGGCTTGAGCCCATACAATGAGGTATCCTCAGGCTTTAGCCATACAATGAGGTATCCTCAGGCTTTAGCCATACAATGAGGTATCCTCAGGCTTGAGCCCATACAATGAGGTATCCTCAGGCTTGAGCCCATACAATGAGGTATCCTCAGGCTTGAGCCCATACAATGAGGTATCCTCAGGCTTGAGCTCACACAATGAGGTATCCTCAGGCTTGAGCTCACACAATGAGGTATCCTCAGGCTTTAGCCCGTACAATGAGGTATCCTCAGGCTTGAGCTCACACAATGAGGTATCCTCAGGCTTGAGCCCATACAATGAGGTATCCTCAGGCTTGAGCTCACACAATGAGGTATCCTCAGGCTTGAGCCCATACAATGAGGTATTGTGTTGTAAGGCGTTGTCTCGCAATGTGCCCTGTAATGTACGTGTTGCACGTCGCGTTGTCCTGACTCACTTGTCAAAGATGATCTTGATGGGATATCCAGGTGGAGCTTCGATTACCCACTCACAGTTCAGAGCCTCCTTATAAAGCTCTGGCCAACCAGGGGACAGGATTATACCGCTAGGTGCCTTTAGATCTCCCCCACACGGAGCTGTGGAGGAGAGGAGGGGAGAGGGAGGTGGAGGGGGGAGGACAGGATGAGACAGAGGGGGAAGAGTAGAGAGAAATTGGAGTAGATGAAGGGAGACAAAGGTTAAATGACAGTACATCTCAGTCATAGATGTTCATCCCTTCATCACGGTCTCAGTCATGGATGTTCATCCCTTCATCACAGTCTCAGTCATGGATGTTCATCCCTTCATCACGGTCTCAGACATGGATGTTCATCCCTTCATCACTGTCTCAGTCATGGATGTTCATGAAAACACAGACCAAACGCCCCTTTGATCATCACACAGCAGGACATGACAGGAGTGGAGCTTGTCTGGTGACTAATGTGCCTCTGTCCCTGTTTATGTGACAGGACAGCTGACACAGTAACATGTGCCCCTGGAAATGTAACACAGACCTTTGATCCTCAACTGATGTGTTCAGGCAAACGCCTCCTTACTCGCTCTCCAAACAATCCCTCTGATCTATTCAGCATATGTCTCTTTAATGGACCTGCATACGCCACACACACTTGTACTTTATTATACATAGGAGGGAGTTTTGGGACCAAAATGTATTTCCATTAAAAGTCTTTTTTTTTTAAGCCCCAAATATTACCCTAACATAACCCCTAACTGTTACCTTCACACCCCCAACTTCATAGGCTAACTTCTAAACCCAAACCTCAATAAGGACCCAAACCTTAACCCCAAGACTAAAGAAGTGATTTATGTAAGAGAGGACGGGCAAAATGTTCTTCCTTGTCATAATTTACCAGGGGTTAGTAGACTAGGACATCTGGCTATAGTTTAGTAATATTAAACACACACACACACACACACATAAACGCACAAAGCACCAAAGCGTCGTGGTCATGCATCATTCTCTCATGGTAGTAGTAGATGATTTAATCAGTGTTCCTGTGTGCAGCGAAGGACGTCAGTAAAATACATTACGCCACAACGCTGTTTCCATGATGGATGGTCCCCGTAGAGCCGAGTTCCCACTGGCGGAGAGGGATATGTGTTCTAATAACGCCCACTTTGCATAGCATGAATGCCTGATAGGCCTCTTATAGGGACGGCTAACGTCGCTAGCATCCCATTAGATTTGCACTGACTCAGAGATGGAGACGCCATGCTAGCTAGCTGTAAAGGATATTCAAGGATAAGCACTAACTCTAGCAACGGCTGTGTCTACTCTTAGGATAGGTGCTAGGATACACTACCTTTGATGAAGAATGCTAGTGCTTGCTTGTTGTATCAGATGTATTACAGATGCATTGATATGGGGGCTAGGTAGGCTAGCAATATAAGATGTATTACAGATGCATTGATATGGGGGCTAGGAGGCTAGCAATATAAGATGTATTTCAGATGCATTGATATGGGGGCTAGGAGGCTAGCAATATTAGAGTACAGTTAATCACTCTGATTGAGGCTGAGGATCTTCTAGGAAGGTGTCAGTATTTAGAAGGGGACATTAGCTGCACATTTAATATAGAGACACAGACAGACAGACAGACAGACAGGAAGACAGACAGATTGACATTCAGACTGACAGACATACACAGGAATGGAGATGGTCGGCCCTATGATAGAGAATATACTAGTAACATGGAAACATGGGTGGCAGTCTGAGTTGATATTCCCTTGGACATCATTCCACAGCCCAGACATTCATTCCCCTGGTCTCACCTTCACAGCGAGGTACGGCGTTGTCCCAGACTACGTTTCCATCCTTCAGGATGCACGAGACCGTCTGGGAGCCGTGAGTCTTTACAAAGCCCTCCTCACACAGGAAGGAGATGGAGCTGCCCAGCTGAAGGCTCTCACCAAACCTCTTGCCGTTCACCGGAACCCCTGGGTCGGGACACTCATTGTGGCGGAAAGCTGGGAGGAGAGAGGAGTGAAAGGATCCCTCAGTTTGAAATGTCTTTCTTTAATGTAAGGACAATCACATGATCAGGGAGGACTTGATCCAGGATCATAGTGAATTATCTCCCATGGTCAGAGAGGACTTGATCCAGGATCATAGTGAATTATCTCCCATGGTCAGAGAGGACTTGATCCAGGATCATAATGAATGATCTTCCATGGTCAGGGAGGACTTGATCTAGGATCATAATGAATTATCTCCCATGGTCAGGGAAGACTTGTTCCAGGATTATAGTGAATTATCTCCCAGTGTCAGGGAGGACTTGATCCAGGATCATAATGAATGATCTTCCATGGTCAGGGAGGACTTGATCCAGGATCATAATGAATTATCTCCCATGGTCAGGGAAGACTTGTTCCAGGATCATAGTGAATTATCTCCCAGTGTCAGGGAGGACTTGATCCAGGATCATAGTGAATTATCTCCCATGGTCAGGGAGGACTTGATGCTATATAATAATGACTAAGAATATATGGGTAGGGGAGACGTGACGCCACATCAACACTGCTGAGTTTGTTTAGGGTAATAGGAGCCCGGGGTTGCAATGTGTTATGGGTAGTGAAAAAGAGAACAGGAAAAAATTTAATGTCCTTGAAACTTCTGGAGACACACTGTAGGATCAGGCCAATGTACCCAAAGCTATGCTAATCTATCATAGACATATAATTGCTTGGGCTAACGCTAATCTCCCAAGAGTAATATTTCAATGTTTGAGCTCTTATTAAAAGAAATTCTACCCAGAAAGATTTTCATATAGTTTTATGGTTCTTTGACTTGAAACACGAACAGGGTACTGTGAAAACGACCAGGCCGCCATGACACACTGACAGAGGAGAGACAGATAGATAGATAGAGAGAGAGAGATACAAACATTAATTGATTGACGTTGAGAGACTGAAGTGTAGTAACGAACCCCTAAGCTGGAACAGAAATTTCCCCCAGTGGGGACATGCTAAAACATCACATGGGGACCAAATCTTTCAGGTTTTATCATCTTACCGGAGACTTCAGGTGCCCACACATACACACACAGCAGACCTGGATCTCACACACACACACACACACACATCAACAGTCTTCTCGACACGGCTTTGGCAGCTGCTTAATGAACATGAGTGATAGAACGGGTCCGCCCCCAGAACCCCTGACACCAGAAGCAGGTCTGCAGGGAGCGGAGACGCGCTGCTCGCCAGTTTCAGCCGTCGGCTTCAATTAACTGCTCTTGATGTTCATTCACAAAATTGTTTTTAAATGATGTATCAAGTCCCCAAATTACTGCATTAACGCCTGTGTGTTTCCAGCGTGGCATTCAGCTGGGTTCTACTCCTCTATATCCAGCCTGACTATGATAGACAGGGCAGTGTGTTTCAGACATTCAGCTGGGTTCTACCCCACTATATCCAGCCTGACTATGATAGACAGGGCAGTGTGTTTCAGACATTCAGCTGGGTTCTACCCCACTATATCCAGCCTGACTATGATAGACAGGGCAGTGTGTTTCAGACATTCAGCTGGGTTCTACTCCTCTATATCCAGACTGACTATGATAGACAGGGCAGTGTGTTTCAGACATTCAGCTGGGTTCTACTCCTCTATATCCAGACTGACTATGATAGACAGGGCACTGTGTTTCAGACATTCAGCTGGGTTCTACTCCTCTATATCCAGCCTGACTATGATAGACAGGGCAGTGTGTTTCAGACATTCAGCTGGGTTCTACCCCTCTATATCCAGCCTGACTATGATAGACAGGGCAGTGTGTTTCAGACATTCAGCTGGGTTCTACTCCTCTATATCCAGACTGACTATGATAGACAGGGCAGTGTGTTTCAGACATTCAGCTGGGTTCTACCCCACTATATCCAGCCTGACTATGATAGACAGGGCAGTGTGTTTCAGACATTCAGCTGGGTTCTACTCCTCTATATCCAGACTGACTATGATAGACAGGGCAGTGTGTTTCAGACATTCAGCTGGGTTCTACTCCTCTATATCCAGACTGACTATGATAGACAGGGCACTGTGTTTCAGACATTCAGCTGGGTTCTACTCCTCTATATCCAGCCTGACTATGATAGACAGGGCAGTGTGTTTCAGACATTCAGCTGGGTTCTACCCCTCTATATCCAGACTGACTATGATAGACAGGGCAGTGTGTTTCAGACATTCAGCTGGGTTCTACCCCTCTATATCCAGACTGACTATGATAGACAGGGCAGTGTGTTTCAGACATTCAGCTGGGTTCTACCCCTCTATATCCAGCCTGACTATGATAGACAGGGCAGTGTGTTTCAGACATTCAGCTGGGTTCTACCCCTCTATATCCAGCCTGACTATGATAGACAGGGCAGTGTGTTTCAGACATTCAGCTGGGTTCTACCCCTCTATATCCAGCCTGACTATGATAGACATGGCTGCTTTACTTTTCCTTTGGGGACCAAATGGCACCCAACATAATACAGAATTCACTACCTTAGACCAGGCTCCATATGGCTTTTATAGTGCAGTGTGTAGTGAATAGTGTGTCATTTGTATGCAGGCCAGGAACAAAGTGCATTGTGGGAATGGAGAGGTAACTAGCTGAGAGGGTTGATCAGAATAACTGATAAGCTGGTTACTAAGGTAGCATCCCTGAATGGGAAGTGAGTTTTCATTATTGCATGTTCGTTTATTTACTGAATGCTCAGTTAAACGGTCAATACTGTATATTGCATTGCATCAGATCATGCAATCGATTATTTTATTTTCTTCCAAATTGAGTCTTTGAAGACCATGAACAAAATGGAATACAGGCAAGAGTGTAGACGACAGCACCAGAATCAGTGTCATTAGAAACAGTGACTCCCTCCAGGGTTTCCTGACTCCTTACTGGTGAAGGTGATGTTGAAGCCCCTGTCCGTGTATGTGTGGTCAGTCAGGAACTCCAGGCGGGCCACATGGGCACTGGTGGTGATGGGAGCTGGCAGGACATCACCAGAGAACGTCCCCAAAATGGGGGACTCCGCCTGGAGTGGAGGGGAAGAGACAGACACAGGTAGATGGTGAAGCATTAATACACACCTTCATCCTAACGGACAGTTTAGGTATTTGGGGATGTGAGTGACTGATCAGTGTTCCAGCGTTAAAGAACATCAACAAGCTGAGGCTGAAAATTAAACAGAACAGAAAAACACCATCATGTCAATCAATCTGTTGACGACTGGTGAAACGACTGATCGATGGGCCGAGCAGCTGACTGACTGGATGACTGGCTGACTGACTGGTTCACTCACTGACTGGCTGACTGACTGACTGGCTGGCTGGCTGACTGACAGGATTACTGGATGACTGACTGGCTAACTGACTGGCAGGCTGACTGACTGGCTGGCTGACTGACTGACTGACTGGCTGGCTGACTGACAGGATTACTGGATGACTGACTGGCTAACTGACTGGCTGGCTGACTGACTGGCTGGCTGACAGGTTGACTGACTGGCTGACTGACTGGCTGACTGACTGGTTCACTGACTGGCTAACAGGCTGACTGACAGACTGGCTGACTGGTTGGCTGGCTGACTGGTTGTGTGACTGACTGACTGGTTCACTGACTGGCTGACTGAGACAGAAATGATCCTACCTTGCCGCCATCTTTGACGCTGAGGAAGTCAAACTGTTTCTCCATGCTGAGGTCATTGAAGGCCAGGTTGATGCGGCTCTCTGGCTTGGTGATGATGAGCCAGACACAGTGCATGTTGTTGCCATATTCCTGGGGGTAGTTAGGGGACAGCAGAACGCCAGACGGCTGGGTGAAGTTGAAGAAGCATGAGACTGAAGAGATGAAGGGGGAGATTGGGGAGGAGGGGGTAAACAAGATGGGAAGGCGGGAGGGTAAGACAGAGGGGATAAAGGGAGAGAAAATATACAGATTGTTATAGGTAAACCAGTTCTGTCTTTTTAATGAGTTCAGCTGTAACTTGGCAGGACATGTGACTTGTTACACCTGTTTTCCACATGTAATTATGACAATTTAGTTAAATCCTCTACACGTCTAAACAAACAATTCCATCTGTTGTCTGTAAACAAACCAGTTGCATTACAATCATGGGCATCTGCAGTCCATTTTAAATGTAGGGATTTAGGAAATAATTAATATCAAAAAATATATATAAATAAATATTGAAATAGAGCAGCCAGACTTTATGCAACTGATAACTTCCATCTGGCAACCTGTCTGTTCAATACAAGGGAACCCACCAGCACTGACTCACACCAACACACCAGCACTGACTCACACCAACACACCAGCACTGACTCACACCAACACACCAGCACTGACTCACACCAACACACCAGCACTGACTCACACCAACACACCAGCACTGACTCACACCAACACACCAGCACTGACTCACACCAACACACCAGCACTGACTCTCACCAACACACCAGCACTGACTCACACCAACCCACCAGCACTGACTCACACCAACACGCCAGCACTGACTCTCACCAACACACCAGCACTGACTCTCACCAACATACCAGCACTGACTCTCACCAACCCACCAGCACTGACTCACACCAACACACCAGCACTGACTCACACCAACACACCAGCACTGACTCTCACCAACACACCAGCACTGACTCTCACCAACACACCAGCACTGACTCTCACCAACACACCAGCACTGACTCTCACTAACACACCAGCACTGACTCTCACCAACCCACCAGCACTGACTCTCACCAACCCACCAGCACTGACTCTCACCAACACACCAGCACTGACTCTCACCAACCCACCAGCACTGACTCACACCAACACACCAGCACTGACTCTCACCAACACACCAGCACTGACTCACACCAACACACCTGCACTGACTCACACCAACACACCAGCACTGACTCTCACCAACACACCAGCACTGACTCTCACCAACCTACCAGCACTGACTCTCACCAACCCACCAGCACTGACTCACACCAACACACCAGCACTGACTCTCACCAACACACCAGCACTGACTCACACTAACACACCAGCACTGACTCTCACCAACACACCAGCACTGACTCTCACCAACACACCAGCACTGACTCTCACCAACACACCAGCACTGACTCTCACCAACACAACAGCACTGACTCTCACCAACACAACAGCAATGACTCTCACCAACACACCAGCACTGACTCTCACCAACACAACAGCAATGACTCTCACCAACACACCAGCACTGACTCACACCAACACACCAGCACTGACTCTCACCAACACACCAGCACTGACTCTCACCAACCTACCAGCACTGACTCTCACCAACACACCAGCACTGACTCTCACTAACACACCAGCACTGACTCTCACCAACACACCAGAAGTGATTATTTTCCCTTCTTTCTTCTTTTAATTTAAATCTGAGCCTCAGACGTTCCCTGAGGTCAACTATTAATCATTCCTTTGTTGTTCCTGAACAAACTAATGAGGTTCCCATACATCAACCTGGTGGTGTTCTGGTTCATTTGTATTAGGATGTCAAGGCCAGAATGGAAGCATTGTTCTCAGGGAAGGACACAGCCAGATCAAACTAAACCATTTAGACTGAGCACACTGGTTAACTGTCTCATTCCACAGCCAGAGGGACTGGTGTGTTTGTGGTAGGACTGCCCCCAGGAGCTTTGGATTTATAAATTATAGCACAGCTTATACTGTAAGGTAAAGGTAAAACAAAGACAAAAAAAACTGAAGCAAGTGATTGAGGTTTGTATATAAAGAGATGCATGTAGATGAAGAGATAAAGAGAGGAAAAGAGAGACTGAGCAAGCAATAGAGAAGGAAAAGCCAAATAGAGACAGGTGGTGAGAGGGGTGTGCGGGAGGATGACTAAACCAAGACATCACCAGAGAAGATACCCAGACATACCCTGACAAACAACCCCTAACATACAATACCCTAATACGACTTTCATTAGAGAATTAAGAAGGGGAAAAAACCAGCTCAAAGCAAACAGGAAGTGAAGGTGGCTGTAGACCAGGCCTGATGGGTAATCCTCAGGGGAGGTAGCTCCAAAACACTAAACATACGTAAGTGCTCAATTAAAACAATACATTACTCAGTCCCAATACTTCAGGAGCCTTGCAATAGGGGAACTACTGCAAACAGTGTTGTCATTTCAAAATTGTGAAACAAATTTTTATAGAAATACCCTCAAATTAAATATGTCAATATAAAATGTGCAATCACTGTAATTGTTTTATTTCCAATTTAATTATTTCACTGTCCCAGTATTTACAGAGGTCACTGTATATATGTTGGCACAAATGAATGGCCAATGCATAACATCTATTTAATATTTTCATGTGTTCCACAGGAAAGTTCTTTAGACCGGCCTATTAAGCCTGGGTTGGCCCAAGGCCTGGTTCTTCATTCTGGATGAGGTCAAAGTTATGATAATTGGTTTTCTCAAGAGGTTGCCTTCACACAGGCAGCCCAGTTGTGATCTATTAAATGTTCTTTCGACTTATCAGATCAGCCTTGTTTCCAATAATTAAGCAAAAGATCAGAACTTGGCTGAGTGTGTGAATAGTGGCTTGTCATTTCTGCCAGCTGATGGGCTCCCAAAGCCCTGTGGAACCTCTGTGTAGAAGAGATGTTCCTGTACTCACAGACACAGCTGGGTTTCTTAGCGGACCATTGGTTGTTCTTCTGACACGTGATGTTCTTCTTTCCCACCAGCTCGAAGGCAGGGAGACACTCAAAGTGAAGTCTGTCCCCGTGACGGAACCCAGTGCCTTCCCGCTTGCCATAGGCTGGTACTCCAGGGTCTCCACAGCTGCCCTGGTCGATCTCTGGAAGACAGGTACATTAACCACGATGTTCCAGGTCAACATTAACACCATGAACCACGATGTTCCAGGTCAACATTAACACCATGAACCACGATGTTCCAGGTCAACATTAACACCATGGACCACCCATTCAATGAGACTTTATTATGCAATACATCCATTCAGATGTTTATACTATGTACAGTATAAACCCTATGACATGTACTATATGAGTCTTATATGATGGGATTGAACACTTTGTTGCTGTTGTTCTATTTACACACAGTTCTCTGTGTCTGTGTACTAGTCCAAATGTAATGCATTAGTTGTTCAGATTTGGTAAATGCTTTAAACTGACTCAACCCAGGAAGGTATAGATTGGAATGTGTCCACTGATGAGGCAGTGGACTAAGGGGTGGTAAAACTTCCACCAAATCAACATGTTGGCCAAATCAACAGAGATATCGTTTTAGAAACACACTCTTCTGGCTTTCTCTCAAGTCTCTCTGCATGCATCTTAGCTCTTGCAAACTTTAATCTCCGGATGATTTCTATCTTAGATATTTGTAAAGTAATTGTATACTCTCTTTAACGATTAAATTCCCCTGTCACATTAATTCATTAACTTTTGGGAAATATACAGCCCCTGAAAAAATTAAGAGACCACTGCACCTTTTTCTTTCCTTTCCAAAAAAGTTGAAAAGGAAGGTTTTGAGTGAGGAACAGACGGGTTCAAATTAAGAGACCACTGCAAATTGACGCTTCTGTTCCTCACTCAAAACCTTCCTTTTCAATGTTTTTGGAAAGGAAAGAAAAAGGTTCAGTGGTCACTTAATTTTTTCTGAAGCTGTATATAAGACTTGAAAGAATCCAGGTCTTTCAGCATTCAGCACTAAAAACGTATGCAAACATATCTATGAAACAACATCAATGGGAATCCCCAAAGTACATATTAGTCAATGGGAGTCCCTTGATGCCATATAAGTTAATGGGTGAGATTGTATGCATGTTTGTGTGTGTGTGAGAGATAGAGACTGACAGAGTTAGTGTGTGTGTTCGTGTGTCTGTGATAGACACTGATAGAGTTTGTGTGTGTGTGTGTGTGTGTGTGTGTGTGTGTGTGTGAGATAGAGACGGATATAGTTTGTGTGTGTGATAGAGACTGATAGAGTTTATATGTGTGTGTGTGTGTGTGTGTCTGAAAAAGACTGATAAAGTTTGTGTGTGTGGGTGGGTGGGATGTTATGTAGAGTGCTATCTCATGAAGTATTTAGGGTGAAAATGATGCATGCTGCTCTATACAGGAGATGATGACTCACAGCATTCTGAGAAGTGGGAGACAGAGGGGAGAGACAGTGAGGAGAAACAGAGGGGTGAGACAGAGGGGAGATGGGGGAGAGACAGTGAGGAGATGGGGGAGAGACAGAGGGGAGAAACAGAGGGGTGAGACAGAGGGGAGATGGGGGAGAGACAGAGGGGAGAAACAGAGGGGTGAGACAGAGGGGAGATGGGGGAGAGACAGAGGGGATATAGGGGAGAGACAGAGGGGAGACAGAGGGGAGAGACAGAGAGGAGAGACAGAGGGGAGAGACAGAGGGGAGATGGGGGAGAGACAGAGGGGAGAAACAGAGGGGGGAGACAGAGGGGAGATGGGGGAGAGACAGAGAGGAGATAGGGGAGAGACAGAGAGGAGAGACAGAGGGGAGAGACAGAGAGGAGAGACAAAGGGGAGAGACAGAGGGGAGATGGGGAGGAGACAGAGGTGAGAGACAGAGGGGAGAGAGAGGGTAGAGACAGAGGGGAGATGGGGAGGAGACAGAGGTGAGAGACAGAGGGGAGAGAGAGGGGAGAGACAGAGGGGAGATGGGGAGGAGACAGAGGTGAGACACAGAGGGGAGATGGGGGGGAGACAGAGGGGAGAGACAGAGGGGAGACAGAGGGGAGACAGAGGGGAGAGACAGAGGGGAGAAACAGAAGGGAGACATGGGAGTAACACAGGATAAACTAGATAGAAATAGAAGAGCTGGGAAAAGAAATAGGAGAGCTAGAATAGAGATCTCCATTCTTTGCTTTTTGTCCTATTTTCCTTAGACCTTGTTATCAAAATCCCCTTCAGTACAAAGCAGACAGGCCCCATCCCCCTAAAACAGCAGATATGGAACTCAGACACCGCCAGAGATATAGAAAAACCAAGAAAGAGAGAGACAAAGACTGGAAGAGGCTCTAAACAGACAGTACACAGTGGCAAACTATCTGACCACTGTGACTGATAGAAAACTGAGAAAAGCATTGACTATATACAGACTCGAACACAGCCCGGCCACAGAGACCGGTCATCGCAGACACGTCTGGCAACCCAGAGATGCCAGGTTGTGTTTACTCTGCCCACAGAATGAAATTGAAACCGAAACACACTTTCTCCTAAAGTGTGATAAGTATGCAGACCCGCAGGCAACTTTCTTCCCCCAGTAAGAAGAACGACAGAGAATTGGGAACAGGGACTGAAGTTGAAAAATAACAACACATTTTGGGTGAGAAGAACCATTGTGCCATTTATGGAGCTAAATATGTTGCATCATGCCACACCCATAGGGACACCCAGAACCAATAACAGCCAGACCAAATAACCCTGCATACAATAATATTACACACACATATATATACAGTATCTCACAAAAGTGAGTACACCCCTCACATTTTTATAAATATTTGATTATATCTTTTCATGTGACAACACTGAAGAAATGACTCTTCGTTAAAATGTAATGTAGTAAGTGTACAGCTTGTATAACAGTGTACATTTGCTGTCCCCTCAAAATAACTCAACACACAGGCATTAATGTCTGAAACCCTGGCAACAAAAGTGAGTACATCCCTAAGTGAAAATTTCCAAATTGGGCCCAATTAGCCATTTTCCCTCCCCAGTGTCATGTGACTCATTAGTGTTACAAGGTCTCAGGTGTGAATGGGGAGCAGGTGTGTTCAATTTGGTGTCATCGCTCTCACACACCCTCACACTGGTCACTGGAAGTTCAATATGGCACCTCATGGCAAAGAACTCTCTGAGGATCTGAAAAAAAGAATTGCTGCTCTCCATAAAGATGGCCAAAGCTATAAGAAGATTGCAAAGATCCTGAAACTGAGCTGCAGCACGGTGGCCAAGACCAGACAGTGGTTTAACTCAGAACAGGCCTCGCCATGGTCAACCAAATAAGTTGAGTGCACATGCTCAGCGTCATATCCAGAGGTTGTCTTTGGGAAATAGACGTATGAGTGCTGCCAGCATTGCTGCAGAGGTTGAAGGGGTGGGGGGTCAGCCTGTCAGTGCTCAGACCATACGCCCGCACACTGTATCAAATTGGTCTGCATGGCTGTCGTCCCAGAAGGAAGCCTCTTCTAAAGATGATGCACAAGAAAGCCTGCAAACAGTTTGCTGGAGAAGACTCCGGTGAAGACTGAGGAGAAGACTGAGGAGAAGACTGAGGAGAAGACTGAGGAGAAGACTGAGGAGAAGACTGAGGAGAAGACTGAGGAGAAGACTGAGGAGAAGACTGAGGAGGAGAGCAGTCATCTAAACAGTTGTCCCAGAGTTTATTCCCTAGACACATATATGGGGCACTGGTGACTGGGAGTTTGCATGTCTGAACCCCTGAGCTGACAAAGTGGAGTAACTATGACCAAAGGCGATGTAATCAACCATCTTGGTTTATCATTCTCTATGTCACGGCCTCCACCTTCTTTCTGTTATTTCTCTGCACATACAGCCTGCTCTGTACTAAACAAAGTCAGAACCTCACGTGCACTTTCATGTGCTGCTCCACATTTTGTAATCTATGTGATTCTAGAACCAAACACACACACAACCCGCCAACCCCTCAATCCTTTCATCATCCAATGATTTATGCATCCCTTCCTGGTTTCTGCAGATGGAATCCGGAGAACTCCCAGGGAGGGATCCCTATTGGAGCATCGGTCGGAACAGGAAGAGGGGACAAATGAACCCTCCATTCTGTGAAACAACACTAGACTCTAACTCTAAAAACGCACCAGGGACTTTTGGGAGACAACATACATTACTTAACATATATTTTTCAAATCCATTTGTAGTGTGACTTCTAAGGGGCTTCCTGCCATAACAGTCAGAACTGTTCTGTTGTGGTTAATGCAGCTAGCAGCTGTCTTTCTGCCCCATGTCTGCTTTGTAATAAACACTGTGCCCCGTATTCTTTACTGCCCTTAATTCTCTACACACAGACACACACATACACACACAGACAGACAGATTGACAGACAGACAGACACACACAGACAGACAGACAGACACACACAGACAGACAGACAGACACACACAGACAGACAGACAGACAGACACACACACACAGACAGACAGATTGACAGACAGACACACACACACACACACAGACAGACACACACAACCAGAACATGAGAAAGAATCTGAAAATAAATCTGAATGAAAACCAAAAATAAGTATAAGAGGTATTTAAAATGTTTGGCAAGGGAGTCTCTTGTGCATGCGTGTGTGTGTGTGTGTGTGTGTGTGTGTGACAGCTGTTCATGTATTAGTAAGGGGTGGTAACAGTACTGATGGTTGTCTGTGTCACTCCAGCTTATTGAGACAGCATCCAAGGGATCACTGATCCATTACCCTCATCACACACACACATGCACACACACACACACACACACACACACATAAACGCATGCACGCACGCACACATACACGCACGGACACAATGCAAAGTTATTCACATAAAACAGAGACGTTTCAATCTCAGAGGAACAACATAGAATGCTTCAAAGCAATTCTTCTCCTTCATTAGGTTTAATCTCATTGTTTTAATTACAGCAGAATGTTGGTGGTCGACAGTTTTGCTGCTCCTCATTCTGACGTCTGCTCTGACTGCACATGAAACAACAGCACCGTACAACAGTATACATTGTGTGTGTTGGGGGGGTCTGTGTGTGAAAGGGTTGGGTGTGTGGGGGGGGGTTGTGTGTGTGGGGGGGGGGTTGTGTGCGTGGGGGAGAGTGTGTGTCTGGGTGTATGTGTGTGGAGGAATGTGTGTGGATGTGGGTGTGCTTGTGTGTGTGGGCATGTGTCAGGGTGAGTTTAGGGGGAAGTGTGTGTGTGTGTGTGTGTGTGTGTGTGTGTGCGTGTGTGTATATGTGGATGCAACGGGCGGTGTGTGCGTGGGGGGGAGTGTGTGTTTGTTTGTTAACTGCAGATGAAAGGTAAGCATATAGCTGTTGGCATGGAGGCAGCACACGACTGTAGCTGATCAAAGAGGGAACTATCCTCTGGAGAAAGTGTATAACTAGACTACTGCCGCACACACACACACGCACACACACGCACACACACACACACGCACACACACACACGCACACACACAAGTTTGTAAGGTTATCCTCACGGGGACTAGAAAATATACATTTCTGTTGTTCACTTATTGTGCTACGTGTGTGTGTGTGTGTTTTAGGTCTAACTATAATTGACCTCAGCCCATATGTTAGACCTAAAACACACACACGCACACACACACACCACGCACGCAACACAATAAGTGAACAAATGAAAAATGTAGAAAGAACGATGGTACAATTTATTTTGAAGGGGTAAAGTGGATTTATCAATGAGGCATTACCAAATCCCTGTAAACTTATGTTTAATAATGATCAATGAATGAAAGGCCTGGCGGGCTGGACACTCTCACCTTCATAAGACACTCTGAAGCCCAGAGAGCCACTGGTGTCATCCGTTTTGAAGTTGAGCCACATCTGATGGCTGGTGCTGACTACAAGGTCAGGGGTGGTGGAACCTGAAAGGCTGGAGGACAGAGAAGAGACATCAGTGTGTGTGTGAGGTAAAGAATGGAAATGAGAAAAGTTTTCTGGGCTATTTTAGTCTCATGTCAACCGGGAGACATTCATATAATGGCCATATGGGCTGAGGTCAATTTCTAATTGGACATATTTAAGCTATTTACAGTGAGAGACTGTGTGTGTGTGTGTGTGTGTACGTGTGTAGGGTGACAAGCATGAAAGCACACCTAAAGACACTCAGGCATACCTCAATGATCCAACAGCCCCCCCCCCACTCCTTCCCCTATCCCCCCCCCACACACACCCACACAGCCCACAGAAAAAAAAAATATAGTCATAAAACTTTATTAAGGCCGTAAATTTCAGCACAATTAATAACAACATCCAGTGAAACGTTGTGGAGCATCTGGAAGAGCAAACTCCATTAGGACGCATCAATATGCAGCGTGACACGCAGCACCAAACGCCTGTGATCTTGTTTTAACATTGCGGGGAGCCATGATTGACAATGTGGCGTTGGATTCATCTTCACGCCTCACTGCTCCCGGAGCTGATGGAATGAGAAGGACTGGGGAGGGGGGGGGTGGGTGAGATACGGAGAGGATGGAGAGGACGGAGGGAGGGAGGGACAGAGGGGGAGGGAGAAGGAGAGATATAGCCAGGTTGGGGGGAATGTGGGGTGTAAGATGGAAGAGCATGGCTGGCTGTGTCCACATTAACTGATGGAGACAATGTGAGGTAAAGGCAGCTGAAAGACTTCAGTCTGACTGAGACGTAAAAGATGGTGAGAATAGTGGAGATGAAGAAGAGGGAGGAGAGAAGAGATGGATTGATGACGCGACAGAGAGATGAGTGCAGGGAAGAACTTACACGTGAAAGACGGTTTTCTGGTCTCCGACCATCGCTCCATCTCCAACTGTCAACGTATCGTAACCACGCTCCAGGTCAAAATCCTCAAAGGTCAGTTTGATCACCTAGGCAACAGAAACAACAATGTCTGAACATTAGGACAAATAAACAAAAAAGTGATAAGTTAGGAGGGGGTCAGCTGTCATAGGTGAAGGGTTAGGAGGTCAGCTGTCAAAGGTGAAGGGTTAGGAGGATAGCTGTCAAAGGTGAAGGGTTAGGATGTCAGCTGTCAAAGGTGAAGGGTTAGGAGGTCAGCAGAATGGTTCTACCATGGTCCGTGTCTCCTGTCAGTCCCTCTATCTGTGCCTCCATACAGAGCACCAGGAAGAGTTGAGGATGTCTCCTAACCCCTCTATCTGTGCCTCCATACAGAACACCAGGAAGAGTTGAGGATGTCTCCTAACCCCTCTATCTGTGCCTCCATACAGAGCACCAGGAAGAGTTGAGGATGTCTCCTAACCCCTCTATCTGTGCCTCCATACAGAGCACCAGGAAGAGTTGAGGATGTCTCCTAACCCCTCTATCTGTGCCTCCATACAGAGCACCAGGAAGAGTTGAGGATGTCTCCTAACCCCTCTATCTGTGCTTCCATACAGAGCACCAGGAAGAGTTGAGGATGTCTCCTAACCCCTCTATCTGTGCCTCCATACAGAGCACCAGGAAGAGTTGAGGATGTCTCCTAACCCCTCTATATGTGCCTCCATACAGAGCACCAGGAAGAGTTGAGGATGTCTCCTAACCCCTCTATCTGTGCCTCCATACAGAGCACCGGGAAGAGTTGAGGATGTCTCCTAACCCCTCTATCTGTGCCTCCATACAGAGCACCGGGAAGAGTTGAGGATGTCTCCTAACCCCTCTATCTGTGCCTCCATACAGAGCACCGGGAAGAGTTGAGGATGTCTCCTAACCCCTCTATCTGTGCCTCCATACAGAGCACCAGGAAGAGTTGAGGATGTCTCCTAACCCCTCTATCTGTGCCTCCATACAGAGCACCAGGAAGAGTTGAGGATGTCTCCTAACCCCTCTATCTGTGCCTCCATACAGAGCACCGGGAAGAGTTGAGGATGTCTCCTAACCCCTCTATCTGTGCCTCCATACAGAGCACCGGGAAGAGTTGAGGATGTCTCCTAACCCCTCTATCTGTGCCTCCATACAGAGCACCGGGAAGAGTTGAGGATGTCTCCTAACCCCTCTATCTGTGCCTCCATACAGAGCACCAGGAAGAGTTGAGGATGTCTCCTAACCCCTCTATCTGTGCCTCCATAAAGAGCACCAGGAAGAGTTGAGGATGTCTCCTAACCCCTCTATCTGTGCCTTCATACAGAGCACCAGGAAGAGTTGAGGATGTCTCCTAACCCCTCTATCTGTGCCTCCATACAGAGCACCAGGAAGAGTTGAGGATGTCTCCTAACCCCTCTATCTGTGCCTCCATACAGAGCACCAGGAAGAGTTGAGGATGTCTCCTAACCCCTCTATATGTGCCTCCATACAGAGCACCAGGAAGAGTTGAGGACATCTCCTAACCCCTCTATCTGTTAGATGACCTTTACCCTCTTTGCCGTACAGCTGATAGGTGGAGTCTCTCCTCCAGGACGTGAGACCCTTAAGCCGTCACCACAGACCAATGGTGTGATGTATAAAGCTAGAGAGGATGAATGGCTACGGTCAGGGAGGCAACAGAACTGTCCCTGGAAAAGGCTGGGAGAAGCCGCCACTGGAGGCAGCATGGATGGACATAAATTTGAGGATCCCTCCTTGTGAAAGAGGGTCATTTTGTCCTACTTCCATCATGAAATGTAGCCTTAACTATGTTGTAATGGAACTGACAGTGCTCAACGTTCGGGCGAAGGGGACAGGTAACCTTAGAGTTTGAGTAGAGTTTGTCCAGACCAACTGACCAACTGTAACAAAGGGCATCTTATGACAAACAGCCACAATTCAAGAATCTTCCAATCAGCTGCCTGTTCCAGTCAAGTTGCAGTAGTATTGACCCAGACCCACATGGAGCTTTGATCAACTGAGAACAGCTAAATAATAACACATAATTCTGACTTCGGGACAAATCCCTATGCACACACAGGCACACATGCACACGTACGCACGCACACACGCACACATGCACAAACAGGCATGCATGCGCACACACACGCACGCACGCACACACACACCTCTGCAAGCTTCTTAATGTTTTCAGTGCTGGCAGAGCAGACGCCTAATGAAAAAGCTTATAAAAATGCAAATTGCATTATGTCCTATGGAAAACAAGGTACCTAATGTAAATTGCCAGCGAAGGGGAGAGTGAGAGGTAGCCAGATAGAGAGAGAGACAGATAGAGATAGAGAGATTGAGAAAGTCAGATAGAGAGACAGACAGATAGAGAGATAGAGAGATAGACAGATAGAGATAGACAGTGATAGATAGATAGAGAGATAGACAGAGAGAGATAGACAGATAGAGATTGATAGAGATAGACAGAGATAGACAGACAGATAGATAGAGAGACAGACAGATAGAGACAGACAGATGGAGATAGACAGAGATATAGAGATAGACAGATAGAGATAGACAGATGAGATAGACAGATGAGATAGACAGATAGAGACAGATAGAGACTGATAGAGATAGACATATAGAGACTGATAGGATAGACATATAGAGACTGATAGAGATAGACAGTGATAGACAGATAGAGAGATAGACAGATAGAGAGAGATTGATAGAGATAGACAGATAGGAAGAGGGAGAGATAATGCTGTTATGGAATAGACATGCAGGCCTGTGAATGTTTGGTTCATGTTGTTGCTTATCATGTCAAAAGGACCATTCATTGGCAAAAACAGGCTCCACAAAATTGTGCATTACTACAAATATAAGTGAGTGTTAATGAGAGTTGTGGAAGTCATAGAGCAATTCTACAGTTGCTGCAGTGCATATGCCCACTAATAGAATGAAATGGACCATATTTACATCAGCTATATGCATGATAAAACATGAAATCACTTTGACTAATAACTGTTCAACAAAGCTCTCAAGAACCCGGGGATGCGGATACGTACAGTGACATCAGGTAGATATGAGTAAGACAGCAGTTTGCTGGGTGATGTGTAGGTGACCTGTTGGAAAGTTTTCCAGGGGACACAGAGGAAAGCCTGACCCAGGCACTCTGCTAAACAACATCACTTATCTTTGTGAAAGCAGCAGACTGTGTTCGGACTGAGGAAGCTGTTCGACCGGCACTGCATCAAAGTCTGCATTTCAGACAGACTCCCAAACTGTTCCCTACTAAATAGGGCACTGCTGTGGGTAGGGGACTACATAGGAATTAGGGCTCAAGTCTCAACTAGTGCGCTAAGGAGGGAATAACTGAATGCAAGAGGTGTGTGTGTGTGTGTGTGTGCACCAGACAGTAGTACTACTTTAGGTTGTCTCTCGCTCCGCGTTCTGACTATATGAAGATGGAACACTGCTGTTCGTCCTCTTAAGAGATGTTCTAACAGGGTTCTATGTCTGCCTCGCTCTGTCATTCACTGACACAGAAACACACATGTGCAGACGGATGCAGTATCCATGCCCTCATCCACACGGTTCCACACCCTGGGACCTGGTCCAGTGGCACCAAGGGTGTTTGTAGGTCTTAGTGAGAGTGCGTATGTCTGCCCGTGTACATGCTTTTGTCTCTCTGTCCGTGTGTGTGTTCATGTGTTTGTAGGTTGTGTGTGTTCATGTGTTAGTAGGTTGTGTGTGTTCATGTGTGTGGAGGTTGTGTGTGTTTACGTGTTTGTAGGTTGTGTGTGTTTATGTGTTTGTAATCTCAGCCACCATTATAATAAGAGACTTCTGTGGAACCATCTCAGCCACCATTATAATAAGAGACTTCTGTGGAACCATCTCAGCCACCATTATAATAAGAGACTTCTGTGGAACCATGTCAGCCACCATTATAATAAGAGACTTCTGTGGAACCATCTCAGCCACCATTATAATAAGAGACTTCTGTGGAACCATCTCAGCCACCATTATAATAAGAGACTTCTGTGGAACCATCTCAGCCACCATTATAATAAGAGACTTCTGTGGAACCATCTCAGCCACCATTATAATAAGAGACTTCTGTGGAACCATCTCAGCCACCATTATAATAAGAGACTTCTGTGGAACCATCTCAGCCACCATTATAATAAGAGACTTCTGTGGAACCATCTCAGCCACCATTATAATAAGAGACTTCTGTGGAACCATCTCAGCCACCATTATAATAAGAGACTTCTGTGGAACCATCTCAGCCACCATTATAATAAGAGACTTCTGTGGAACCATCTCAGCCACCATTATAATAAGAGACTTCTGTAGAACAATTTCATCCACAGTGATAATGAGAGACTTCTGTAGAACTAACTCATCCACCACTATATAAAAATAGGCTTCTGTAGAACTAACTCATCCACAGTGATAATGAGAGACTTCTGTAGAATTAACTCATCCACAACTATAAAAAGAGACTTCTGTAGAACCATCTCATCCACCATCCTAACAAGAGACTTCTGGAGAACAATCTCATCCACCATCCTAACAAGAGACTTCTGTAGAACCATCTCATCCACGGTGAACATACAAGTCTTCTGTAGAACCATCTAATCCACCATCCTCACAAGACAGACCTATAAGACCATTTGTTTGAACACAAAGTCCCATTTGACAAGCGAGCTTGGCGCTGTGGCCTTGACCAAAACAAAGTCATCGCTCCTGACAGACTCTCTTGACATCCTCTGTGTTCTGTCCATTTCTCTCCTGTCTACAGAGTTACCTCCCCCACAGTTGACACTCTCTCTCTGTCCCCCACTATCTCGCTCTCTTTCTTTTCTCTTTCCCTACTTCTCTCTTTTTCTTCACTGGAATAGTATCAGGTTGATTCCTTTTCCTATATCTTTCACTTGTTAGTCCTTCCAGACCTGTCTGAAGACCAGCACATCAGTAGTCCACCTGGACAACTCTCCAGTCACTGTTCCAATTCCTTATCTGCTCCTAAGAGTAAATATAGATCTAATCTGACTGAGTGGAATGGGGAAGGAATATTCACTTCAAGGGATGTCTTTGATTTTAAATAACCATATGATTTGTATGTATTCAGTAGCACAATTAGCATTTGGGTTAAAATTAGAGGAATAAAAAAATGGTGCATAAACATCGTAATTATTAGCATAGTATGAAGTATTCAAAGTTAATATGTAGCATGTCACATTAAGTCAGACTGACAGACTGTTACAAATAGTACCGTTGCATAGTAAAATTCACAGACAACATTCAATACGAGGATTTATTAGCATATCAGTACCTCACATGCTGTATTTTTTAGCAAAGCATATCATCAGGAACACAAACTTTTCATTATCAGCATTCAGCATGTTTCATTTATTTATTCATGGTTGGCACGTTTCATCACAACACTGTTTTGAACGTTCGTTTCGGACCCAAAATCCAACTGAGCTTTCTACAGAATGCCCCCTCAAGTCCATGTAGAGTAATTTACACTAAACGGCAATTAGCCCGTATTAGTCCCATTGATAAACAGCGTCTTCTGAATGCTAGTGACCAAGACAATATTGCGACAGACTACGTGGACCCCATGAAAGTTTAACAGTTTGATGAAATACGCCATTTCACGGGAATGAATTAATACCGTTGACTTGATAGAGCCCTATTACATGAACTTATGCACACGTCCAGGCCGAACCCCCATGTAATTGGGGCAGCTGGTGAAGGCGTGTAGCGTGTATGTACATATTAGCGTGAGCAAGCGTACCTTGGTGGTGTCTGCGGCCGTGATTACCCAGGTGCAGTTGGCGTTGTTGTCGTACTGGACGGGGTAGTTGGGGGAGGTGATGATGCCGTTCGGACCTCTCAGCTGACCGCCACATACCGGAGCTGAAACAGAACCACACCGGAGAACATCTTAACCAATGATCTGCGCGGAGACGGTCTGCAGACTGGACAAGACCTCGTTGCCGCAGGAAAAATAAGACAAGTTGACGCGAGGGCATTTTGCGCACCTCATCTCAGAACTTTGACCAACAGAGCATTTAATGAGGTTGAAAGAAAGGCGAGGAAGGGAGCGTTATGCCCACCACATCTCCACTAAAACAGAGTAACAGCCCATAAACAGAGGCTAAGACGGATCAGACACTGCCCACACTGCCCCCCAGGGGGAGGCAGGCTTTGTGGCTAACCCCATAACGGTATACAGCTAAGCCTAGACGGACCAGCTAAACCCTGGTTTAATTCAAACCCCAATAGGACTCAAGAGGCTGGAAAGAAACAGTATAAAACAGTATGTCAGAGATATATTGAATCCTTCAGAGAAGGCTTGGATCCAGGCATATGTTGTGCCGGGATCAGAATGCAGCTCAGCCATTCAGACATGATTCCTAGATGCTGCAGAGAAAAAAGAAAAGTCCCTCCAACATAAATAATTGAGTCGACGTCTTTTTAATTTCTGTTTGCGGTAACTGATCAAAGTAAGTTGAATCAACAAGGAAATGACATGATAAAACATATTAAACCCAGGTACAGTTTCGGTTTTCACCCTGTTTTCAGCCCCAAAAATTGTCTTAGAACATTTCAAGGTTAGGCCGATTTCGAATTGAATTAAGATCCGTCACAACTCACTAAAACACCAACCTTATCTTTGCCCAACAGAACAATCGCAATGCTTCATGTGAGACACAAATGCCAAATTGTGCCCTACATTTGAGCCCAAAGAAGTGAACAACAAAGGGCCTAAGTCCCAGAGCAGGTTGCATCAGCAATACGGATAAGGCAAAAGGCCCTTTAGTGAAGTGCCCTTTAAACACCAAAAAAATGAAATGCCCTTTAAACCCTGCAGACACTTGATGTCCATACCAGTAGATACAACAACGCAGAATGATTCCTCACAACTGTAAATGATCCAGATCACATTTCAGTTGGCCTTTTTAGTCACTGAATCAACAGCATCCCCTTGCTGAGCCATGCTATTGAGGTGCGGTGATGAAAAACACCAGAAACTGAAAGTTGCACAGGTTTTAGAAATACTTATCTCTCTGGCTGAGGGATAATGGTGTGTTTTGCATGAATATAAATAATGTTCCCAATCCAGCAAAAGTTTGGTGACTATTTGAGGGCACTCTGACCTCTACTGCTGCCTTGGTGCCCTTGGGTTCTAAGCCTAACTTTGAACACGTCAAATTAGCGGCTATACGTAATGAAAGCTATGAAAGCTTTAGAAAATGCCTTGGATGTCAAGGGCTAAATTAAGTTAGTTAAGAGGTCTGGACCTAGACTATTCTCCTAATGAGCTACGTCTAGAGGAGAGATCCTAGGGGGAATATATACCCCCTAAAAAACCTGGACCCCTCTGCGCCCTAACACCCCCTTCACAAACGCCAACACCAGACATATTATTAAAAGGGGGGTAGTATTAATTTCCTCTTTTAGGTGAAAGAAGAAAGTAATTAAATTCAGTGGTCCTTACCAAGAAGGTGACCCCAATGAAACAGAGTACCGTGTTAGAAGTCAGATAAACTATATTCCCCATTTCTGGCTAATGACGAGGTATATAATTAGTTGGGTTCATTCCATCCCCTGCTAATATGCTGTTTGTGCTTCGCCTGGAGAGCTGCGAGGCTAATCACCCTGTAATCAGTGATAATAAGGGCTCTGTGAAATATTGGTTCCATATTAGGCATGTAAGGCTCTGGGCAAAATGACAGCCTCAATACAGATCTGGGAGTCATTTGGTAAAAGCACTATGTGACCTCACCTTATACCGCAAATGCTCTCT
Source organism: Esox lucius (assembly GCF_011004845.1). Taxonomy (NCBI): domain Eukaryota; kingdom Metazoa; phylum Chordata; class Actinopteri; order Esociformes; family Esocidae; genus Esox; species Esox lucius. The sequence continues at coordinate 1,598,681 of NC_047578.1, read as the reverse complement.
CAGAATCTTTTTTATAAACGAATGCTTGAATTAAGCAAAAATATCTGCCAGTGCTTTGAGCATTCGAATATGTCACTTGTAAAAGGACCAAAAAATATACCCAGATAGACTCGGTGACAACCTAATGACAGGTATTTATTTTAAACATATTTTTGACTAAGAACCTTTTCACTGTTAGAGGAAATGCAGTCCTGATTCTACTTCATCGTAGAGCTGTGCAGCGTTCTGTTGGTCATGTGACCTGACAGTGTTCTGTTGGTCATGTGACCTGACAACCTCGGACTCCTTAGGTTACCCTTCAGTCATCTGTTGTCATGGTAACTGGGTTTGATAGATGGAAAATGGTCCCACGTAGAGCCCTATTCTCTTTGGTTCAAACTAGTGCACTCGAAAGGGAATAGGGCACCATTAGAGATGACACCTCTGAGGTCCAAGGTGTTTAATAGACCCAGATTAGACCTAATCCTGGACTATACACAATGTGAACGAGGATTAACATTACAGTAATCTGTTTTTAGACACGCCAACATCTCCAGGATTACAAATAATCGTTATCCAACCAGAGTCCAGAGCAAGTTGATCCAAGGTTAATTAATGTAAATCACTTTTAATCAACGTGTTTAATTGTTTTCTAATGAAATCAGATTGAAGACTACTCCTGGATCTATGCAGCCATGTTGTTTGATAATGACCTTTTTTGTCCTCCATTTTAGAATAAATGCCCCAGAAAGTGCAATGTTCTACCTCACAACAGTGTTATCACCCTCCATGAGGAAGTAGACAGCAATCCAAGTGGGCATCCATTGTTTGGATGAAAGAAAGTACAATCCGATTACCCACAAATCCCAACTAGATGGGTATCCCCCATTCTTGAGTTGTATAATCTCATTGTGACTCAATTGGATCAGACTAGGACCAGGGAGCGGGGGTGCCCTATTTTAAAAGTGGATTTCTAAAAGCACATTATGTGGAGTGGAATGGTGGAGATGTCCGGGGGCTATGATTACAGGGATAAACCAGCCTGGTGATTTCATCAGACACCCGTGGCTGTGGCGGGGGTGGGGGGGGGGTCTGGGAAACTGATGAGTTGGGAAGTGCTGATACAGTCCCAAAATGGCCGAAGTGCTCCCAGGTGGGTAATGTTGTATAGGAGATGGTGGAATGAAAGCTCACATGTCAGACAGGCCACTTTATGTGGAAATGACATCTAAGGTTTTCTATACGACAGGTATCCACTTTCTCCTGGTGCTTCCAATAAGGGCTCATCGATACGTATCTAATAGGATTATTTTTCAACTAAATTAGCAAGTTTTTTTTTACTTGTTTGGATATCAATTGTGGTTATTTACAGGCCAGCAGACACTCTGGTTTCTGTCTCTATCTCTCCCTTTCACACACACAACCACCAGTGTTGACACTGTCTGAAAGCAAACAGAGGGTGTGACACAAACGGCTAAGGACTCCCCACAATGCCGAGTTCCTCTCAAGGTATCGTCACAGTTTTTTCCTGACCACGGTGTCTCGGCACGTTTAACCCGTGTTTTCTAGAGGGGTATATTGATCTCGCGGTTGAGATCTGTAGTCTTGTTAAACTACCTCCACCTCACGGTGTGCAGTGGAGCAGCCAAGTAAGTTATTCTCTTTACTTACAGATTCACATGTCAAAGGTGCTCAGTGTGAAACAACAAGCTAGTTAGAGGTGCATCTTCACTGTGTGAAACCTGGACATGGTTGTTTCCCATTTGGAATTCTTGGTAAACAAGCTTGGTCGGGGAGCCCAGAGGTTCTGGTATGGGTCCAGAGGGTCTGGTATGTCCCAGAGGGTCTGGTATGTCCCAGAGGGTCTGGTATGTCCCAGAGGGTCTGGTAGGAGCCCAGAGGGACTGGTAGGAGTCCAGAGGAACTGGTAGGAGTCCAAAGGGCCCACTGCCAGACCTTAAAGGAAGGAGGTGGATGGAGTCTTTGTTACCTGGGCTCAGTAATTTAGTCTAGGTCAACTCTTTCTCAGTCAAGGACGGTGCTGTGTATTCTGTTTGTGTGTGGCAGCTGTATGACAGGATGATTTATAAACACTTAGGGTAACATTGTTAGGTTGAATGACTCACCTCATCTTTTTAGGAGGGTCCCTGCTGTGGTGCTTTGTAATTACAGGACATTTTACAGTAACGACCCCTCATTTTGTGTTCTTGAATAAATTATAATCAAAATAATTAACACTAGAAATGCTACGTTATTAGTTTTGACAAGAAATTTTTTGAGTCATGATCCTTAATGTCCAGCCAATTTAAAACATGTACGTTTGTTTGTTTTTTGATAGAACAAATATACTGTAACTAATGCAAGCAGTTTTAGGAGGTCACTGTAATTGTCCTGTTGTTTTATTTATTTAATTTTCTAGTTATATATATTTATAATAATTTTGATTACAGTGATGTAACAAAAATGCTTTATACCCTACAACTTCATTAACAAAATAAAAATATATAAAAAAATATATATTTTTCCAATTGCATTCATTTAATACATGTATTACATTGTTGAAATTTCACTGAATTGGTAGGAAGTGAAGTCTAACAAGGCTTCACTGGGAGTTTTCAAGAGGCTAGAGTTAAAATTGGGTAATGCATGTCCATACCGAGAGTGTGAATGTCAATGCTGCTGTGTGTGTGTGTGTGTGTGTGTGTGAGCATAAAAGCCACAGTAAAAGCTCATGCTGTTAAGATTGATTGTATTTGTATACTGAACAATTACACAAAGACAACCTGAACAATCCATCACAGTCTTGTCCAGATTTCACTATTTACAGTGGTAATCAGCACAGCAGTCATGTTCATCACTGCATAATGACGCTAAAGATGGTATTCACTGTTCATCACTGCCTAATGACGCTAAAGATGGTATTCACTGTTCATCACTGCATAATGACGCTAAAGATGGTATTCACTGTTCATCACTGCATAATGACGCTAAAGATGGTATTCACTGTTCATCACTGCTTAATGACGCTAAAGATGGTATTCACTGTTCATCACTGCATAATAACGCTAAAGATGGTATTCACTGTTCATCACTGCCTAATGACGCTAAAGATGGTATTCACTGTTCATCACTGCATAATGACGCTAAAGATGGTATTCACTGTTCATCACTGCATAATGACGCTAAAGATGGTATTCACTGTTCACTGCATAATGACGCTAAAGATGGTATTCACTGTTCATCACTGCATAATGACGCTAAAGATGGTATTCACTGTTCATCACTGCATAATGACGCTAAAGATGGTATTCACTGTTCACTGCAACCCGTCTCTTACTCTCTTACCTCCTGTTCACTGTTTCAAGATCGGCTTAATAATCCATTAATTATAGTACCAAGAGAGACTTCAACATTGACCGTGCTGTAACGTGCTGTAACGTGCTGTAACGTGCTGTAACGTGCTGTAATGTGCTGTAACGTGCTGTAACGTTGAAATATGGAGACAGGAGACAAGCACAGGGAGAACGGAGGACATTTAATAAATAAACAAAATCAAAAACAGAAAACTAGATAAACTGATTGGGAACGACAGGGAAAAAGTAAAACACGGATTCACTGGCATGGCTGTGATGAAGTGAAGGACAGATTGGCACGGCCTGGTTTCTCTCAGGGAGCGTGGACATGGTAAATGTCGACTGAGATCAACAGATGAGTGCGAAGACACTTCAAACCACGTTAGACAACATAACCATAAAACACATTTTGAAACAGAAAAAAAACACCTAATTAACGCCAAAACAACAGAGAACTCGTGGTTCGTTGGGGCAGCCACACAGTCATTGGCTATGAACAGCTCTGCCAGCCGCCGGACATTTCACACGTCGGCCTGTTTGGCTGGTTAGGCTTCTGAATGCTGAGCTGTACGGCCTGCAGGGAAACTCCATGAACTAGGCCAAGAGGTCCTGACCGTGAGGCGGTATGTCAACAGAACAGAGGGGATTTGGGAAGATATGCTTTGCAGGCAGCACTCAGGCAACGGGTCAATCACAGAACTGTCCAGTAAAGCCAAAGGACAAACACACACACACACAGCGCGAGTGCGTGATTCCCCGTACCTCTGCAGATGGGCCGGTCATCACTCCAACCAACGTAGCTGTCCGTAACTCGCAGGCAGCTGATGCTCTTGGAGCCCTGCAGCTCGTAGCCCTCGTCGCAGGAGAAGTGGACCGTGGCGCCGCGCCTGTGGAGGCATTGCAGAGACAAACACACCATGGGTTCAGCGGATGACGCCTTCCAAGACTGGTCATGGGGTATCACACATTATCTAGAGCAGTGGCTCCCAACCTTTTTCAGTTACTGTACCCCCAAAAAGAATTTGCACTGCTTGGAGTACCCCTGAAGTACCCCCTCATGTTCATTTCTCTAGTAAGTCTATGGTGTCATGAGTGTTTTCAAGTACCCCCTGTGGAAAGGCCAAGTACCCCCAGGGGTCCTAGTACCCCTGGTTGGGAACCACTGACCTAGAGCCAACGCGGTGATTGTTGTGGAGTGTGGATACAAAGCTGGTTCCAATAACCAAGTCACCAGTTTTAATTCAAGCCGCTAATATCTGAACAATGAATTCCTAAATTGGGACACTTGTTGAATGAGGGCTCTCTTCATTGTCTGCTGGTAAACTTTGGTGTAACGTCATGACTCATACTCCATGACCAAGATAAATATGCTGCATAATATGAACTGAAGGGAAATTCCCTGTAAATGTGCTATATATTAACCAAAGAGTCAGTCAGATTAAATAGAGTTGCAGTTTCCTGTTTTATTGATGGTTTCAACAATATGTTTTCCGAATAGCTCTCCCCCTCACTATGTGTCTCCCTACCCCTGTCTCTCTGTCTTCCCCTCCCCCCTCTCTTTATGTCTTTCTCTCTCTTTCTCGTGTGTACTAGGGAGGGACAAATAGATTGTCTGAAAAAGTTTAAATTGTCTTTGGCTTCCCTGCTGTGACTTCCCAGAGCAGTGCATCGTGGGAGATGAATTGTACCCATTTGTCTGCATTAGCTTCCGTTAGGGGGTTCTTGTAGGGACCAGTCACTGGTGCTGAGCTGCCCACGTCCCAAACCACACCCTATTTCCTATTTAGTGCACATAGGCTAGATGAATTTGAGTGTCCCACAAAGCAGACATACTGCCATCTGGGACAACGCAATTTAACCAGAGACTGTCACTATATCCATTGTAGATTGTATTATAATAATATTCAATATCAAGTCAACCATAATACACTCCCTATGTAATCTCACACACTGTGTGAATCTATAGGTTACACACTAAATCTTGTTTTCCCTTTATAAAGAAATCTTTTTATTTTTGTTTTGGATGGCCTGCTTTCCTGTAGTCTCTACAGACATGGATTACTCTTCAGCCCCAACGGCGTAACGTGAATACATTCTCAAGTGAATAATCCTGTGTGCCTGCTATGAAAAAAACTAAAAAAACAGAGTTGAAAGGAGCCTTTCTTTGGGACTGTTTTGTTTTGTTGTCTTACCTGAAGTCAGAACCTTTTCTTTTCCCACGATCCGGAATCCCTGGGTCAGGGCACATGTTATGACCCTGGGCCACACCCATCTGAGACACTGAGGGAGGAGAAAAGAGAGAGAGTGGTGGACAGCAGATAGAAAGACAGAGAAATAGAGACAAAGCAAATATGGAGAAAAATGCAGAAAGACAGAGAGAAGGATAGGTGGAGAAAGAAAGAGCGTATTAAGTCACAGAGTCTAGCCAGTAAAATTCCAGTCTAACCAGCGAAATTCCTGGTGAATTAATGTCCGAAACATTTCAACAAATGTAGATTTTTTTCACAGTGATGCTGAATGGAATGCAGTTTCACTTCCCTGGCCCAGGCAAGGCAGAAAGAGGTTACATATGATGGACCTAAATATACATCATTCTCTCAGTGAGTTTTAGAGTTATAATGTCCAAGCAAATCTCACATCTTCACCACGGTTCACTTGTAGGTCTGAAAGACTTCTGGCTGACATGTCATATTAAATTAGCAAAATGCGTTAAGACCCTCAAAATATTACAGTTCTTTTGCAACTGCTAACGTACATCTCCTGAATGTGTACTGCATTACCTCAAACTGCTAACGTACATCTGAATGTGTACTACGTTACCTCAAACTGCTAATGTACATCTGAATGTGTCCTACATTACCTCAAAACTATAAACACACTTCACAACAGTCATACTATTACTGACGGAGCCCAACGTTATAGTCAAAGCATATTAATAGCCATATAAAAGAAATGTTGGTCAGACATTTTTAACCTACACTGACCAATTTGTTACTGAATGGGAGTGTTTTCTACATGACCACATGTTCACCAGTACATGTTGTCAGAGAGTTGTATGTCATTTTGTGTGAATAGCTCAGAGATTTGAAAGGTGAATAGTGCTTATGCGTTGGGGTAGTAAATGGTGTTTCTTCTGGATTCAGCTAAATGGTTGTGTATATAACATTCACAGAAGCAGTTTTTGTGTGTTAGGTATTTTTGAAAAAGTGAATACATGCCAAAAAATCAAGAACTTACATGAAAGAATGCAGCTGGTCTCATGAAAAATTATTTCAATACATTATGAATGATAATTATGAATGATTACACAACGGCCAAATAAATTACTAAATACAACAATCAACATACCCTAGCACAGTTTAACCCCATCTAATGTCAAGTCTTATCCACTATGTGCTCTTTGATGATACTGTAATCATAGTATCCCAGTATTTCCGGTATAAGCTGTATTTGTGACATGTAAGTTGAACCTATTGACAAAGCCAACCTGTAGACGGGATAAACAACATTCAGCTTGTTTGCACATTTCCTCGAGACACAAGCCAGAACTGATCTACAGGGAAGCTGCTTTCATCAACAAGTTTAAAGCAAATTGATTTGACTTTAATTTTGCAGCAAAAAGACAAAAGTTGAATGTTTCGCCTATGAGCTATGAAAGCCAATGTGTAATTTGTTGCCATTTGTTGCCATTCACTACTTTCTATGGCAATAAAATAAATTATTTCACCAATATTTATTTCAAAGGATCTTTAAATATTCATGTTCTGCGGCAGTAGCAAAACTTGATGATTTGAAGGTGTTGTCTCTGGAAAAGCTCCCAGCTAAACAGTTATGTTGTTATGTTGGCATTAAATTACTTGTTATATTTCAGTGCAAATATATAATACACATTTATTATTATAAAACTTTTTCAGAATGTAAATATTCTGAAAAAAGGGCAGCAAAATTTTCTTCCATGTGGCCATGTACTATCCTAGTAAGTAAGGTATACTCCTTTTCACCCAACAGGATGCTGAATAAACAACACCCTAAGACAGGAAGTGGTAAAATGCAGCTGAAATAACAACACCCTAAGACAGGAAGTGGTAAAACGGAACTGAAATAACAACAACCTAAGACAGGAAGGGGTAAAACGGAACTGAAATAACAACAACCTAAGACAGGAAGGGATAAAACTGAACTGAAATAACAACAACCTAAGACAGGAAGGGATAGAACACAACTGAAATAACAACACCCTAAGACAGGAAGGGGTAAAACAGAACTGAAATAACAACAACCTAAGACAGGAAGGGGTAGAACGGAACTGAAATAACAACAACCTAAGACAGGAAGGGGTAAAACGGAACTGAAATAACAACAACTAAGACAGGAAGGGGTAGAACGGAACTGAAATAACAACAACCTAAGACAGGAAGGGGTAAAACGGAACTGAAATAACAACAACCTAAGACAGGAAGGGGTAGAACGGAACTGAAATAACAACACCCTAAGACAGGAAGGGGTAAAATGGAACTGAAATAACAACACCCTAAGACAGGAAGGGGTAAAACGGAACTGAAATAACAACACCCTAAAACAGGATCCAAGTTCTGACAGGCAGGGCAAATGTCTATGTGACACTGGCCTATTGCTTGTGACTGTGAGGCTCATGAATATTGATGAGGGAGGAAAGGGCAGACCTGTCATCGTCTGGGGAACACAAGGCTGTTTGGTAACCAAGGCAGCAATATGGAGAGATGGAGAAGGTAGACGTAGAGATGAACAGAGGAATATAAACAAAATGACAATGAGAAGGAGGGCAGAGATGGAGAGTAAGGGTTTGGTATGTGATTTCCATAGAATACTTTAATGTTTTTTACCTTTATTTTACCAGGTAAGTCAACACAGTCTAGACTAATGAATGACCAGGGTTAGAGTTCAGGGGGAGGACAGGGGATGAATGAGCCAATTGGAACATGTGGATGATTAGGTGGCCATGATGTCATAACAGACAGATTTGAGATGTTGTTGTTGAAGATGTCAGCTGGGGCAGTCACACAGTCACTGGCTAGAGGGAGGAGGAAGAGGAGCGGAGCAGGGAGTAAAGTGGAGGAGGAAGAGAATAGAAGGAGGAAAAAGAGGAGGAAGAGGGTGCAAAGCAGAACCCAGGGACCTGTTAGAGATAAGCAGTGGAGGATGTGTCACATACATTATGGAGGATGTGTCAGAAACGTTATGGAGGATGTGTCAAAAAGGTTACAGAGGGTGTGTTAGAAACGTTATGGAGGATGTACCAGAAACGTTATGGAGGTTGTGCCAGAAACGTTAAAAAGGATGTACCAGAAACATTATGGAGGTTGTGCCAGAAACCTTATGGAGGATGTACCAGAAACATTATGGAGGTTGTGTCAGAAACCTTATGGAGGATGTACCAGAAACGTTATGGAGGTTGTGTCAGAAACGCTATGGAGGATGTACCAGAAACGCTTCATAGAATGTGTCACATACGTTATGGAAGATGTATCAAAAAGGTTACAGAGAGGGTGTCAGAAACGTTATGGAGGTTGTGTCAGAAACGTTAAGGAGGATGTGTCAGATGCGCTATGGAGGATGTGAGACAAACGCTATGGAGGATGTGAGACAAACGCTATGGAGGATGTGAGACAAATGCTATGGAGGATGTGAGACAAACGCTATGGAGGATGTGAGACAAACGCTATGGAGGATGTGAGATAAACGCTATGGAGGATGTGAGATAAACGCTATGGAGGATGTGAGACAAACGCTATGGAGGATGTGAGACAAACGCTATGGAGGATGTGAGATAAACGCTATGGAGGATGTGAGACAAACGCTATGGGGGATGTGAGACAAACGCTATGGAGGATGTGTCACCTTCCTCTCTCGCTCCCCCAAAAGGTGACATTTTCTTCCGTTGTGAAGGTAATAGGAATGTAAATAAAGACAGTTGACTGAGGGATAATGAAGTCTGGCTGCCTTTGTGATTGTCACCATGCCAGTTAGAAAAGGGCAGGCCATTCAATTACTGACACACTCTCTGCATATTTACTCTCTGCAGAGGTCTGTCTCAAAGGACCATGTTCCCTACATCATGTCCTTTTCCCTACATCGTGTCCTGTTCCCTACATAGTGTCCTGCTCTCAACATAGTTTGTTATTATTACATCATTACATGATTACAGGAAGCACACACTGTGTATAGAACTGATCTATATAGACTATATATTGAAAAACCGACCGGTGTGTATAAACAAGACAGGGATCAGACTTACAAACTGATATCTTGTGATGGTTGTCTTTACTGGGCAGCATCTTGACGCCTCTAGACTTCAGTTCAGTCATCTTCTTCACTGAAAGACAGGAGAGAAAACATGTCATAGTAACCATCACCCAACCATGGAAAGAGACATGGACAACACCGTACCCATAGTAACCATCACCCAACCATGGACCGAGATATGGACAACACCGTACCCATAGTAACCTTCACCCAACCATGGACAGAGACATGGACAACACCGTACCCATAGTAACCATCACCCAACCATGGACAGAGACATGGACAACACCGTACCCATAGTAACCATCACCCAACCATGGACAGAGACATGGACAACACCGTACCCATAGTAACCATCACCCAACCATGGACCGAGATATGGACAACACCATACCCATAGTAACCATCCCCCAACCATGGACGAGGTATGGACAACACCGTACCCATAGTAACCATCACCCAACCATGGACCAAGATATGGACAACACCGTACCCATAGTAACCATCCCCCAACCATGGACCGAGGTATGGACAACACCGTACCCATAGTAACCATCACCCAACCATGGACCGAGATATGGACAACACAGTACTCATAGTAACCATCCCCCAACCATGGACGAGGTATGGACAACACCGTACCCATAGTAACCATCACCCAACCATGGACCGAGGTATGGACAACACCGTACCCATAGTAACCATCACCCAACCATGGACCGAGGTATGGACAACACCGTACCCATAGTAACCATCACCCAACCATGGACCGAGGTATGGACAACACCGTACCCATAGTAACCATCACCCAACCATGGACCGAGGTATGGACAACACCGTACCCATAGTAACCATCACCCAACCATGGACCGAGGTATGGACAACACCGTACCCATAGTAACCATCACCCAACCATGGACCGAGGTATGGACAACACCGTACCCATAGTAACCATCACCCAACCATGGACCGAGGTATGGACAACACCGTACCCATAGTAACCATCACCCAACCATGGACCGAGATATGGACAACACCGTACCCATAGTAACCATCACCCAACCATGGACCGAGGTATGGACAACACCGTACCCATAGTAACCATCACCCAACCATGGACCGAGGTATGGACAACACCGTACCCATAGTAACCATCACCCAACCATGGACCGAGGTATGGACAACACCGTACCCATAGTAACCATCACCCAACCATGGACCGAGGTATGGACAACACCGTACCCATAGTAACCATCACCCAACCATGGACCGAGGTATGGACAACACCGTACCCATAGTAACCATCACCCAACCATGGACCGAGATATGGACAACACCATACCCATAGTAACCATCACCCAACCATGGACCGAGGTATGGACAACACCGTACCCATAGTAACCATCACCCAACCATGGACCGAGATATGGACAACACCATACCCATAGTAACCAACAACTAGTTCATGCTGATGCTGATGAGGACTGGCAAAATTCCTTGACTTTTCAAACTGTTTAACAAGTTTCACTCAACTTTATTAATCAGAAGTATTTGCAAACACACACACACACACACACTGAAAACATTATCCACTTTGCATTCTCCACTCCAACAATAAAATTAACAATGCATTGTCTTTACCATGTTTTTGCTTGAAAAACAACAACAAAGGTCTCTGCGGCCCAGAACCAGACGGACCAGTAAGGGAGATGTCTGTCTCAAGGCTAATTGTAGATGATCAGTACACACTTGGCTGGTGGGCGTGTCCCCACATCACACTCAGACTTCACATCTACAATGTGACAACCGGACACAGGTGGATCAACTGGGTGTGTGTGAGACGGGGAGAAGGTGTGTGTGAGACGGGGAGAAGGTGTGTGTGAGACGGGGAGAAGGTGTGTGTGAGACGGGGAGAAGGTGTGTGTGAGATGGGGAGAAGGTGTGTGTGATAGAGAAAGCAGGAGAGAGGCAGAGAGAGGAGATTCTGTAGATAAGAGAAAAACTGAGAGGGAACGTGTGAGAGATCAGTGAACATTTCCCAGAATACACTGTGCAACATGTACATTGTCCTGTCATGTGAATAAACCAATAAAAACTGAAAAGAAAGAGTGAGGGAGAGAGAAGATAGACGCTGAGAGAGGTGAGAGAAAATTAGGAGAAAATTATGTTAATGAAGTCCCCGAAGACGGATTGATGACGTGTGTGGGTTAAAGTGGAGGGGGGAGGGAAGATAGGTGTGAGGGTTGAGGTGGAGGGGGTGGAGGGGATGATAGGTGTGAGGTTTGGGGTGGAGGTGGGAGGGATGATAGGTGTAAGGTTTGGGGTGGAGGTGGGAGGGATGATAGGTGTGAGGTTTGGGGTGGAGGGGGGAGGGATGATAGGTGTGAGGGTTGGGGTGGAGGGGGGAGGGATGATAAGTGTGAGGTTTAGGGTGGAGGGGGGAGGGATGATAGGTGTGAGGGTTGAGGTGGAGGGGGGAGGGATGGAATGATAGGTGTGAGAGTTGAGGTGGAGGGGGGAGGGATGGAATGATAAGTGTGAGGTTTGGGGTGGAGGGGGAGGGATGATAGGTGTGAGGTTTGGGATGGAGGGGGGAGGGATGGGATGATAGGTGTAAGGTTTGGGGTGGAGGGATGGGATGATAGGTGTGAGGTTTGGGGTGGAGGGGGGAGGGATGGAATGATAGGTGTGAGAGTTGAGGTGGAGGGGGGAGGGATGGGATGATAAGTGTGAGGTTTGGGGTGGAGGGGGGAGGGATGATAGGTGTGAGGTTTGGGGTGGAGGGGGGAGGAATGATAGGTGTGAGAGTTGAGGTGGAGGGGGGAGGGATGGGATGATAAGTGTGAGGTTTGGGGTGGAGGGGGGAGGGATGATAGGTGTGAGGTTTGGGGTGGAGGGGGGAGGGATGATAGGTGTGAGGTTTGGGGTGGAGGGGGGAGGGATGATAAGTGTGAGGTTTGGGGTGGAGGGGGGAGGGATGATAGGTGTGAGGGTTGAGGTGGAGGGGGGAGGGATGGGATGATAGGTGTGAGAGTTGGGGTGGAGGGGGTGGAGGGGGAGGGATGGTAGGTGTGAGAGTTGGGGTGGAGGGATGGGATGATAGCTGTGAGGTTTGGGGTGGAGGGGGAGGGATGGGATGATAGGTGTGGGGTTTGGGGTGGAGGGATGGGATGATAAGTGTGAGGTTTGGGGTGGAGGGGGGAGGGATGGGATGATAGGTGTGAGGTTTGGGGTGGAGGGGGGAGGGATGGGATGATAGGTGTGAGGTTTGGGGTGGAGGGGGGAGGGATGGGATGATAGGTGTGAGGTTTGGGGTGGAGGGGGGAGGGATGGGATGATAGGTGTGAGGTTTGGGGTTGTATTAGTCACAACAATCAAAAAAGGTTGAGAGAAACGCTGGTGCCTCACCTTGGTACTGGGCACTGAAGCCTCTCAGCTTGTGGTTTCCATCTGAGGTGAAGTGAAGCCTCAGCCAATTCTTACTGCTGATGATTGGAGAGGGCAGGTTAGGACCAGTAAACCTGAAGATGAGAAACAGCGTGTTCGGTGATATGGATATGGACACGGTCTCAGTTACAGCCTCAGGAAAACTTAACAGATCATCAGAAAGGTCCTGATAAACCTCGCTGTAAGCTTTATTCCGAAGAGAAATACAGCAAAGGATATTGCAAGAAACACCACCTGATGTTGTGAAACCTTCTAAGGCCCTATGAGATGTGCTGGTTCTGAATCACGAATCCACACTGAATGTTTCAAAGTGGTGCTCAAACAATAAATCAAATTATATAGTCATTCAAAAACCAGGAAATCCATCAGAAATGTTCCCATTGGTCACACACTTTGTAGACACACATTAACTCTCGGTGGGGTCTAATGTTTATAGCAAAGACAATGACATTTACAGAGAATAAACACTTCAAAGGATAAAGAAGAAAATACCTAAATAATACACACACAAAAACCAATACAAACAGACAAACACACACAGGTGCACAAAAACAGCCGAAGCCACTCACACACACTCAAAGCAAAGCACACTCATCTACACACACACACACACACACACCTACAAACATATGCACAACAGACACACATACATATGAACACACACAGACACACAACCAGATATACAGACACACACAGTACATTCAGCCACACACACAAAGACAGACATTAATAAACACACACAGTGAGGCACTAAGACACACACTCACACACTCACACACACTCACACACTCACACACACACACACACATACAGAGACACACATACATTCAGACACACTGACACACACTGACATACACACAGACACAAAGACATCCAGACAAGCACACACACACACACACAGACATAAACATTCACACAGAGCCACAGAGACACACACAGACACACACTCACACACTCACACTCACACACTCCCACACTCACACACAGAGAGACACACATACATTCAGACACACTGACACACACTGACATACACACAGACACAAAGACATCCAGACAAACACACACACACACACACAGACATAAACATTCACACAGAGCCACAGAAACACACACACACACACACACACACACAGACACACACACACAAACATACAGTCCAATCTCCAACCTGTAAATTAGATTTCTGTGACTGTGGTTGCCCTTCCCTCACTCCCACATACCCATCAATCCCTCTCCAAAATATTGCATTGTGGGTATCCACCACCCAGCAGTCATTAAAATACCGGAATGAAAATGAGAAAAAAAGTGTGAAAGAAGAGAGAAGTAAAACAATGCTCAAAAGAAGGAATAAATTAAATAATAAAGAAAGATAGAAAAAAACGAATAAAGAATGGAAGAAAGGAATAAAACCAATACAGTTTATTGTTCAGCCATGGGCTAAACATGGTAACAGTCAACAGCCTGAAAATACTGTAGCTCTCAAACATTGGCAGTGCGTGTGTGTGTGTGTGTGTAGTAAATCAGTAAAACATGATCGGTGAGGTTTGGTTATCGGGTTATGAGTTCAGGTAAATTATGTCTTTAATGGTAATACATTACCAGTCTTCACCTTGGTAGTAAAACCACAGTCCTTGGAAATGCAGTTGTGTGTGTGTGTGTGTGTGTGTGTGTGTGTGTGGGTGTGTGTGTGTGTGTGGGTGTGTCAGTGTCAGTGTGTGTGTGTGTGTGTGTCAGTGTGTGTGTGTGTCCAAAGGATGGCAAAATCAGAATAAAAGTTGACTAAAGGGGACATCAGTTGATTAGGGGCACATGTCCAGACCTAACTGCTAGGTTTAGGGCAAAAGGAGTGTTAGTTAAGCATTACCCTTTAGGGTTAAGTTAGTTAGAGTTGGGTGTGTTCCCAAGAAGTTGGGTTGGGGGGTCCCTGTTTAGATTGGTGTGTGTGTGTGTCTGCTTGCATGTCCACCTTCCTGCATCTCTACGCATCACTTTGTGAATCTTTGTTGTGTGAGTATTTCCCTGGAAAGCTCTATGTACACAGACTAAAGCCCCGGGTTTCCGCGGCTGGGCAGCATTAGCTGTTATTTTGATGAAGACAAAGCCTGGAGTTTTAATGTAGTACGCAGTGGGACCCCTCTCTCTCTATATAGCTATGCTAATCTCTTAAGCTGAAACCACAACAAACGCCGATGAGAGATGCATGGGCAGAAAGAAAGATATGTACAGATAGCGAGAGAATGGGAGACATTTAAAAAGATATTACGCACTATGTAATTTCCCCAAATTTGAGAACATTATTCATGGTTTCAAAGACTTCTATGATGAGAATGTGCCACAGACAGCTGGGGATTCGCTGTGCCCTCCTTCAGCTGACATTCATTAAATGATATACCACAAACCATGCACCATCTACATTACTGAAATTATTTTATTACTATTATAACTATTATCATTATTATTTTAAACAACGTCCCTGTAGTGTGCTAAAGATACTGGCATAAGAGAGTGGTTCTCAAATCTCCTACCATTTCGTTGAAGCCCTGAACATCTTATTGACCAAGGAAGGCTTTGATGACAGTAAGCTAGTTGAATCAGGTGTGCTGGCTCTGGAATAATGTAAATACATGGAAGCACAGGGAGTTTAGCGAATAACTGGAATGGGATGCTAACGCCTAGCAGAGCCAACAGAGTGCTAGAAACAACTAGCTGATTAGTGTTAAGCCTATTCAGACACCCGGCGGATTACAGCTGAGCTCCTCTGGAGGAACTTCACCTCAGTCGAAGCGGCTAGAGCATTTTACCATCAGAGTGACAGCCTCCAGTGAAGGTATGAACAAAGCAAACACCGAAGTGGGGAAAGTGAACCGCAATAAGACTCGGCAATAAAAAGGTCTTCATCCGCACCATGACTGGTTCATCTGAAAATCTAAACTGCGTTGAACAAAAATTGTGCAGCAAAATGTAAAGTGTTGGTCCCATGTTCCATGAGTTGCTTAATTATAAAAAATAAATTGTGTGTCCATATTAGTAAGAATGTCTCCCTTGCCTAAATGATCCATCCACCTGACAGGTGTGACATATAAAGAACCTGATTAAACATCATGATCATTAGCCAGGTGCACCTAGTTTTGAGGACAACTAAAGGCCTCTCTAAAATGTTTATTTTCATCACAAAACACAGTGTATGATTGATAGTGTTAGCTAGAATTTAGATTTAGATGGTCCTGCTTTTGGTTTACATGGTGTATCACATATTGTACTGTGAAAAATAGAGATTATTTAATTTTTTCATTTTGCCATTGTTTGCCCATCAACGAAAACCTAAACAGCTCTGTTACCTGTGGGGGAGGAGCTAAAGCAACGCCTTCTATCAACTGTCACAAGGGTCTCTTGTTATCACACTCCCACAGTCTTGAAATGTACACACACACACACACACACACAGAAAAACAGACACACAGAGACACACCGTCCCTGAGACAACACTGTTGCCAGCTTGCTTAACTCGATCGTGTTCATCTCAGCTTGTTTAACGAAAAAGGTGTGATGGCAGCGTTGCATGAAAAATGAAACTGACAATGCGGACTAAAGCTGACACACCAGAACAGTCATCAGTTAAAGCCGACAGGCTGAGTGACAAGCCCAAGCCTTGAAGCAGACGTCATTATAAAGAGACAGGTGTCGTGTGTCACTCACAGGTCAACATTTTAATTCTCTGTTATCTGCTTTACCTCATCTTGCAAACATCAGCACGCCTTCAAACACACACACACACACACACACATACACACACAGACACACACACACTCTTTGAACTACTGTTCACTCATTAGTCATTCCCCTGACAACTGCTCCCCTTAAATGTGATGCGCGCATCCTTCAGTCATAGCATAAGGAGAAGGCAGAGAGACTAGCGCTACCTACAAGATTAATGTTCTGCAGCAAATCAATCAGCTCCAAGGTCTGCCTTTACCCAAATTAGTTTTCTTCCTTTTCACACCACGTGAACATTCTTTATTTATTTATTCATCTGACTGGATAATTCTATTTTTATTCTCCCGTTTATCTCAGTTGGTAGAGCAGGGTTGTGGGCTCCCATGGCGACGGGCCAGAAGAAAGTCACTTTTGGTAAGAGCATCTGTTAACATGACTAAATGTAAATGTATCTGCCAATAAGGAAAGGGTGTGAGAAGATGGAGAGAAAATGGAGGAAGTGATGGAGAGAAGTACAGGGAAATGAGGAACTGGAAGGAAGGAGAGATGAGTGAGAGAGTGATGGGGTGAGATAGAGGGATGTTTGGTTTGATGGAGTGATAGAGGTTTGATGGAGTGATAGAGGGACATGTGGTTTGATGGACAGATTGAGGGATAAGGGTTTGAAGGAGTGATAGAGGTTTGATGGAGTGATAGAGGGACGTGTGGTTTGATGGACAGATTGAGGGATCATGGTTTGATGGAGTGATAGAGGGATAGAGTATTGATAGAAAGATAAAGGAATAGAGGATTGATGGAGAGATAGAGGGACGTGTGGTTTGATGGACAGATTGAGGGATAATGGAGTGATAGAGGGATAGAGTATTGATGGAAAGATAAAGGAATAGAGGATTGATGGAGAGATAGAGGGACGTGTGGTTTGATGGACAGATTGAGGGATAATGGTTTGATAGAGGGATAGAGTATTGATAGAAAGATAAAGAGATAGAGGACTGATGGAGAAATAGAGGGACGTGTGGTTTGATGGACAGATTGAGGGATAATTGTTTGATGGAGTGATAGAGGGATAGAGTATTGATGGAAAGATAAAGAGATAGAGGACTGATGGAGAGATAGAGGGACGTGTGGTTTGATGGACAGATTGAGGGATAATGGTTTGATGGAGAGATAAAGAGACAGAGGGATAGAGGACTGATGGAGATAGAGGGATGTGTGGTTTGATGGCGATATAGGGATAGAGGATTGATGGGGAGAGAGAGATAAAGGGAAAGAAGAGAAGGAACAGGACATATGACTGCAGAGATGGACCATTTAATGTAGTCATTTGTATTTAGACACGTACAAGAGGGCTATAAAGATCCCTCTGACTTCCAAATCACTGTCTCGCTGTCTCTCTCAATCTCAATTTTTTCTTTCCTTATTTCACATTTTGTGATATTTTTAAGAGATTTCCGCTGACTGGTGTTAAAGGAGGTCTGAAAGTCACGGCCAAATGGTGAAGTGAGTGGAGGGAGACGAGGAGAGGTGAAACAGAGATAAAGAGTCTCGTTGGGATTGATGGAGTGCTCTTATAAAGGGCGTTGGAGTTCAATACCTCTGTTTCTTTTCCTTTTCGCTCGGCTGTCCACTCTCTCTCTCTCTCTCAATATTAGATTTTCTCCAGACAGGTCTCTGGAGCGCTATTGTGTGTGTGTGTGTCTGTCTGTCTCAGGAGTGCTCCACTAAATCAGTTCCTGTTCCCTGTCCCAAAACACCCAGTAATGTCTGGACTGCCGACCAGAACGCTGCAGGGCTTCAATGATTGGTCTGGAAATATCCTGGTCAGCGCAGCGCAGGGTGAGGGTATGGACCAAGGACACAACGTGTGACTGCCAGGGGACAAAAACCCAGACTCGGACAGTGGCAGTTGGCGCCTAATGAGATTTCTATGGAATGTAGAAGTTCAGAAAAGTGACTGTAAAATGTATACTGTACAGGGTCAGAATTAGGGTCAGGCTGTCAGGGGTTAAGGTGTAACAAAACCAAAACAGAACAGGACAACGTTACAAAATGAATCCAAAATCAACAACCGACATGACACAAGATAAACTTGGGAAGAAGGAATTTAATCAATGGAGATGACAAGAAACACAGGTGATTCCAACAGCAACAAACAGGCGTCTGTGAACAAGCGTCCGAGCGCCAAATGAGGGAGAGAGGACTGGCAGGTCTGACCTAACCTGGTTCGCATAGAGAGTGTGTGTGTGCATTTAACCAATCCAACTCTACAAGTTTGTAAAGTTGAGTAATAATATCTCTGACCAGCCAAAGATTTGTACGTAACGTTCCAAAAAAACTTCCCTTGAACACTCCTTCAACCCTAAACACATTGGATCCAGTGAAAGATAGGGAACAAATCCAAACTCTTGGAAGAAATAGGAATAATTGTGACGGTCAGGAGAAACGTTTACAAAAATAAGGAGGGCTAATTTGAATTGCTAATGAGTTTCAGAGGTCTGACGAAGGCCATCATCCTCACGCTTTTGAAATACTACCCTTTGACCTCATTTGGTCCCCTCCTCTCATCCTCCCTTCATTTCATCAGTTTGCCACCATTCTAAATGACTCATCATCATCTCCAACGGGTAGGATTCAGGGGTCATAGGTGAACAATGTCTGAAGTTTTAAACGGCCTGGAGTCTACATTGTGTGTGTGTGTGTGTACATGGGTTTGGGTGCATGTGTGTGTGTGTGCTTCAGAGTATGTAGATTAATATCAAAGGATCAGGGGTCAGTCTAGCTGAAATGTTTTGATCTCGTGTTTCATAGTGTGATGCCTATTCAGCGCCTGCATGTGTGTGTGTGTGTGTGGCTGTGTGTGTGTGTGTGTTGTGGGGCAGACCTGACTCAGAGGGCTGTGTTAATTGCAGCTCCTTAAGCATATCAATCAGAGCGGTGCTCAATATGCATACCGAGCTGCTTCCAGCTGAACTGGGGTCAGGGTGACTTTACACACAGCATTCAGCATACTAATGACATCCTCGGCTGTGAAGCACACCAGCTCACTACCATGGTAATCAGACTGGTCACTACAACTCACTACCATGGTAATCAGACTGGTCACAAAACTCACTACCATGGTAATCAGACTGGTTACACCAGTTCACCACCATGGTAATCAGACTGGTCACCACAACTCACTACCATGGTAATCAGACTGGTCACACCAGTTCACAACCATGTTAATCAGACTGGTCACACCAGCTCACTACCATGGTAATCAGACCACATCTCCCCACAACTAGGAGAAGTGTCAGTTTTCCTCTGTACTCCTGACAGTTGTGTTTGGTTCAATGTATAATGTCCTTGCCCTGCTGGGTAGATGGAGGTCTGGGGGTTTTGGACTGGAAAGATGGAGGCCAGTGTGTGTTGGACTGGAAAGATGGAGGTGCAGGGGTCTTGGACTGGAGGGTGTGGTGTCCTTTTATGTTTTTTTTTTTTTTTTTTACAATATTAATATACTAATACAATAACTAATGGAATCACAAAGGCTATTCATAGGCTAGCTAACCACCCCCCCCTTTCTCTAACCTTAAGTTCCAACAATGTCTTTGACAAAGAAATATAAATGCTCTCTTATTCCAAAAACGTTACTACCAACACAACAACTAAAGAGTGACTGATGATTCATTCTATCACATTTCTATTCCCAAGAGGGCTGGTCTGTGATGTTCAGCACACGCTGTAATTTGAAAGTCAAAGGAGTGTAAGACTGTGACTTGAAACATTGTGTGTGTGGAGGCAGTGTTCCAGAGGCATGGCGATGCTACTCAAGGCCGAGGCACCACAAAGCATCACTACAACACGTTCTAGCAGCTACTACCAGTGTAGAAAACAATAGAAAGTTGAGTGGTTTCAAGTATTGTCCCAGTGGACGAAACTTTCTCCAACGAAGACAATCGTGTCACTGTTACAACCACATATTAGTTGCTATGACGACCCGTCTTGTGCCTCTACATCGGCTGTTGTGCCCGCATGGAAGAGTCGTCTCCTGATCAACACACACACACACACACACGTCTGAAACCTCCCTGCGTCATAGGAACTATTATGAGAACGGTGAGTCAACGAAGAAACTGGTGACACTGAGGCTGATGGGAAGATACTTCACATCACTATCTCATGACACACATCTACAAAGCAGTGCATAAAAGGACTGAATACATATGCACACATGTTTATTTTTGCAAAGGTGTTAAGAGAGCTTCTGAAAAAAGCTCAGACGTGTTAAGGGAGCTCCTAAAAAAGCCAGTGTCAAGACAGAGGGAAGGCTCTACATTAACATGTCAGGACAGAGGGAAGGCTCTACATTAACATGTCAGGACGGAGGGAAGGCTCTACATTAACATGTCAGGACAGAGGGAAGGCTCTACATTAACATGTCAGGACGGAGGGAAGGCTCTACATTAACATGTCAGGACAGAGGGAAGGCTCTACATTAACATGTCAGGACGGAGGGAAGGCTCTACATTAACATGTCAGGACAGAGGGAAGGCTCTACATTAACATGTGTCAGGACGGAGGGATGGCTCTACATTAACATGTCAGGACGGAGGGAATGCTCTACATTAACATGTGTCAGGACGGAGGGATGGCTCTACATTAACATGTCAGGACAGAGGGAAGGCTCTACATTAACATGTGTCAGGACGGAGGGAAGGCTCTACATTAACATGTCAGGACTGAGGGAAGGCTCTACATTAACATGTCAGGACGGAGGGAAGGCTCTACATTAACATGTCAGGACGGAGGGAAGGCTCTACATTAACATGTCAGGACAGAGGGAAGGCTCTACATTAACATGTCAGGATGGAGGGAAGGCTCTACATTAACATGTCAGGACAGAGGGAAGGCTCTACATTAACATGTCAGGACAGAGGGAAGGCTCTACATTAACATGTCAGGACAGAGGGAAGGCTCTACATTAACATGTCAGGACAGAGGGAAGGCTCTACATTAACATGTCAGGACGGAGGGAAGGCTCTACATTAACATGTCAGGACGGAGGGAAGGCTATACATTAACATGTCAGGACGGAGGGAAGGCTCTACATTAACATGTCAGGACGGAGGGAAGGCTCTACATTAACATGTCAGGACGGAGGGAAGGCTCTACATTAACATGTCAGGACAGAGGGAATGCTCTACATTAACATGTCAGGATAGAGGGAAGGCTCTACATTAACATGTCAGGACAGAGGGAAGGCTCTACATTAACATGTCAGGATGGAGGGAAGGCTCTACATTAACATGTCAGGACAGAGGGAAGGCTCTACATTAACATGTCAGGACAGAGGGAAGGCTCTACATTAACATGTCAGGACAGAGGGAAGGCTCTACATTAACATGTCAGGACAGAGGGAAGGCTCTACATTAACATGTCAGGACGGAGGGAAGGCTCTACATTAACATGTCAGGACGGAGGGAAGGCTATACATTAACATGTCAGGACGGAGGGAAGGCTCTACATTAACATGTCAGGACGGAGGGAAGGCTCTACATTAACATGTCAGGACGGAGGGAAGGCTCTACATTAACATGTCAGGACAGAGGGAATGCTCTACATTAACATGTCAGGATAGAGGGAAGGCTCTACATTAACATGTCAGGACAGAGGGAAGGCTCTACATTAACATGTCAGGACAGAGGGAAGGCTCTACATTAACATGTCAGGACAGAGGGAAGGCTCTACATTAACATGTCAGGACAGGACAGAGGGAAGGCTCTACATTAACATGTCAGGACGGAGGGAAGGCTCTACATTAACATGTCAGGACAGAGAAAAGGCTCTACATTAACATGTCAGGACGGAGGGAAGGCTCTACATTAACATGTCAGGACGGAGGGAAGGCTCTACATTAACATGTCAGGACGGAGGGAAGGCTCTACATTAACATGTCAGGACGGAGGGAAGGCTCTACATTAACATGTCAGGACGGAGGGAAGGCTCTACATTAACATGTGTCAGGACGGAGGGAAGGCTCTACATTAACATGTCAGGACGGAGGGAAGGCTCTACATTAACATGTCAGGACGGAGGGAAGGCTCTACATTAACATGTCAGGACAGAGGGAAGGCTCTACATTAACATGTCAGGACAGAGGGAAGGCTCTACATTAACATGTCAGGATGGAGGGAAGGCTCTACATTAACATGTGTCAGGACGGAGGGAAGGCTCTACATTAACATGTCAGGACGGAGGGAAGGCTCTACATTAACATGTCAGGACAGAGGGAAGGCTCTACATTAACATGTCAGGACAGAGGGAAGGCTCTACATTAACATGTCAGGACAGAGAAAAGGCTCTACATTAACATGTCAGGACAGAGGGAAGGCTCTACATTAACGTGTGTCAGGACAGAGGGAAGGCTCTACATTAACATGTCAGGACAGAGGGAAGGCTCTACATTAATGTGTCAGGACAGAGGGAAGGCTCTACATGAACGTGAGTCAGGACAGAGGGAAGGCTCTACATTAACGTGTGTCAGGACAGAGGGAAGGCTCTACATTAACGTGTGTTAATCTGCCGGGTTTAATATTGTTAGAATGGCCTTAACTGTCAGCTGTCAAAATGCAGCATATCACAGTGTCTCTCAGCAACACGCACTCCTGCATCCTCTATGGAGAAGGACACAGGGGAGAGGAGGCTGAATCAGGCCCCCATGGGGGTTGGGTGGCATTTGGGAAGTGTGTGTGTGTGTGTGTGTGTGTTGGTGGGTGGTTGGGTGCATCATTCCTTGTCTTTGTCCTTCCAACCTCCAGCTATTCTTATTCCACAGTTGTTGGTTTTATGTTCCCTTTGTGCCAACAAACAACACCCTTCCAAAATGGAGCACACTTAGCAACCTTGACGGATTGCGTCACATGTGCTGTTAATCAAATAAGCCCCATGGATGGCATGTAGGACTGCATGGAAGATGTGCCAAACCTTGCCTTGTTAAACGTTTTATTCCTTCTCACTTTCACCTTTGGATTAATTTGCTGATTTATGAACCACGGGCTACCAGGCTGTACAAATTCCCAATTTCATACGGATGGGATACGTTTGGGTGGCTGTAGATGAACTGAACACACTGGAATGTTTGAATGTGAAAGATTTCAACGTCTTTCGTCACATCCAAATGGCGACGTTCCCCAAACGGCCACACATATAATGCGCCATACACTCTGCCGTGCAAACACACATTCTTCAGAAGACCCCTCGGGGAAGACTTTTACTTCAGAGTGGATATTCTAAAGTAACAGCTGTGCCTCACACACACACACACACACACACAGACACACACACACGTACACAAAGGTGCCGTCCATCAAACACACAGGCGGTGAGACAGACACTACTGGATGTCTTTGATCCTGTTGGGTGTGACATATTAATCCAATCTAATCATCTGAAATTAAGGTTACAGTTCCGCTCCTTGCTATCCTACGGGCATTCATCTGAATTCTAAATCTCCATTCATCCATTTATCTGCCTGTCCATCCATCCTGCTTGCTAGCCCTGGAGGTGGATTTAGCTGAATTCTGAATAGAACATCACACACACATGCTTTCTATAAGTAATTGAAACTGTTTGGTCATTCATTCATCCGTTTATTTAATTCTGTCACTGTTTTGGATGGACGTGGTGTAAGGGGAAGATGATCCAATCCTCTCCATTCCTCTCTGTCAACCTTTATTCCTGTCCCTCCCTCCCTTCCTCCATCCAAGAGTAGCTGTATGTTCTTGTTTGTACATGTAAATAGTTGAATGTGTGTCCTTTTTTTATTATTTTTTTATTTATATGTGACATTATTTTCTTGTCTGGTTCATTTGTGCCACATGCACATGGTTTAAAAAACAATCCCTCCTCCCTCCCTCATAGACCCCTCATATCTTCCTCTAACCCCTCTCTCTGTCTCTCTCTCCTTTGATATCTGTCTTTCTTCCTCTCTCCATCTCTCTTTCTCCCTCATTCAATTGGTTTTTCTAAAGGTCTTGTCTGTGTTTTCTGTTCATTAACGAAAGGCCTGCTGACAAAGTATTTTCATTGTGTGACAATTCAAAGCTTGTTTTAGATATATGAACAGAGGAAAAGAAAAGCAGCGCTCCATTCTATTTCTATGTCAGAAGGGTTGTTTGTCTTTCTGGAAGTCACAGTTCTCTAAAGGAAAGAGCACTGCATTTCTCCAACCTTTCTCCTTCTCTGGTTGTAATGTATACCTTTTCCTTGCTCGAGTTCTGTCAATTAACTTCATTTGAAATACCTCTGATTGGCTTTTTAACACATTTGATTACATTTCCGAAACAAGTGGAAAATTATGAAACAATAATTAATGAAAGTGAAAAAAACCATTAGAAAATAAATGTTAATCTAATGAAAGTACATTCCAATGTTATATTATTGGCAAAAGTGTCTTAAAAATGTGAATGCAGATTATATTATATACAAGATAATCTGTAAGAGTAGAATGTATTTTGTATCTATTTTTTTATCTATATATTTTGTATTTTCTATGTACAACATAATCTGTAAGAGTAAAATGCCTTTTGGTGTTTTGGGACAACAGAAGCTGGACCTATTCTCCATCTGTGTCGCTTAAAAACGTGGTCATCTATTCCTCAAGCATGACCACTGCAAACTGGGGCAAACTAAATATCAGTCATTTCCCAGTTGTTAAAAAGTTCACTCAATATCTCCTCATGTGAGAAAACAAGCACTGAATACTTCAATAAATCATTGCACCATTTATATCGCTGTAAAATATCATTTTACAGCTGTCTGAAGATGGTGAAGCAAATGTGGAAATAAAACAGTAGAGTGAGCAGGAAGAGTAGTTGAATGTGAACTGCTGTTACTGCAATTCACCTTGCTTCCAAATGGAAAATAGATTCTACAGAATGAAAATAAACAGATAAATATTGGTTATGCTTACAATGTTGTTTGTGCTTCACTGATTGCCCTTTTCTCATGGCAACGGGTCACACTTTGTACTGCTGTGAATGCACATATATCTAGATACATTAAAATGTTCTCTCTTTACCTTTCTCTCTACCTCCTTCTCTCTCTGCCGCTGCCTCTCTTAACCTCACCATCTCTGTCTTTCTCTCTACTTATGTATTTCTATGATCTCTCTTGCTTCTTTCTCTTTACCTACCTCATTCACTATCTCACTATATCTCATTCTTTCTCTTTCCCTACCTCATTCATTATCTCACTGTATCTCATTCTCTCTTTCCCTACCTCATTCTTTATCTCACTACATCTCATTCTTTCTCTTTCCATACCTCATTCTTTATCTCACTACATCTCATTCAATCTCACTACATTATTATCTTTGAGGGTCTATTCCAACACCCAGCAGGCCGGTCAGGGACACCAGTGTTTCATTATTTTGTTTGTTAGGACACAGTGGGCCGGTCCCACATAACTTCACGATATCCTCTTTTTATTATTTCATTACAGCTTTTATTACACATCAAGGAGGCATCAATGGCTTTCAAGGTTTATAGCTTTCATGGATATGTCCCTTATTCTGCTTTCCACACATTCATCTAGTCCGTTTTTATCGTCATGCTCGGTACACTGAGAGACAGGGGAAACGCGTCCCCCAGAGTGTCTGTTGGTGTCGCAGCCACATTGGTTGACAGTTCTACACAAAGCAGCGTCTAAGCTTCAAAACCGGGGAAGAGGAAGGACAATCGAAGAACGTAAGGGATGCTGTACAACACATGTTCAAGGTGCAGCTACTAAACAATCCATCCCCATTCAATTATCAAATAGTTCGACATCCCTGCTTTTAAATCAATCAAAATAATTCAGAAAATAAATTGTCATTCTCTTTTTCCAAGCCATTCAGTTAGGGACTGGGAAATGGCTACACTGCCATGCAAAAAGGAAAAGCGTTTTTGTAAAATCTGAGAAAAAGAGCTGCTGATATATTACCTGTCCAGAATCGATCTGCTCCCCTCTAAAGCTCACTGAATTATAAAAGATGCATTATGCATTAGACCAAATGTGTGTGGGTTTGTGTGTGTGTATATATATATACACACACGCGTGTGTTTAATCGTATAGCACAGGATGTGCCAAATGGTTTGACATTTTTGGAAATGGAAACCAGACGAATGGGTAGTGGGGTCTGTGTTAGTCGTCACATGACTAAGTAAAGCAGAAATGGACCGGTTCACATCAACATCCTGGTCACGGTTTCAGCTTCTCCATAGATGATAAAGACCAAGTTTTACTTCAAAACACATTTCACTTGTAATGGACTACAGACGTGACAGTCAAGACATCATGACGGCCGCCAATGTGACCTCTTGGTGACATCACCAACCAGGGCAGATTCCCCTTGAAAACCCATTTCCTGTCAATTCTTGTGGACCTATTTCAAATAAGCCAAAAAGCAAGAAATAATGAGGAATCACTTATTATATACTATGCAGAGTAACGCCAAGACACATGCAGCTGGAAGCAGGAGTTCAACACCAAACCGATTCAATATCCTACTGTTTTCATGTTAAAGCACAATAGATTTATTTTAACTGAGACTAAGCATAGGACATCATTTGATTGTTAATTTCTTCATTTTATTTAAGAAAACAGTTGACAGTTATACAGTAGCAGGCAAAATGCTGCTAAGAATACAGAAACAGCCATTAACTCTACACAGCAGCCAGTTATAGAGACAGGCCATTTTGCGTCAACTTCTTGTTGTTACTCTGTGGGGTTTCAGGCTGGGTGTCTGCATAAGCACTTTGTGACAGCTGTTGATGTAAAAAGGGGGATTCATAAAGTTAAGGTTGATTGAATCTGACTGATGTACAGCTGCAGCACAAAATGAGGAATATGCCTTATTTTGTTGCATTACTCTGTAAAAAACATCCCATAAATTCACAGTAAAAGTCTGTCTGCACAGGGCCAGCGAAATACTGGCAAACAACAGAAACCTATTGGAAGAAAAAATTATATAAATAATCTGCAAAAATTGAGTACATTTCACAGCAATATCTCTTATTGTCAAGTCAAATCCTCTCTATCCACTACTGAAATAAAAAACGATGACAGTGAGCAAATATCTGCCTTTAAACAGATGCTGTTTGGGTTGGGGGGGGGTGTATTCCGAAAAATACATCATTATATTCAGACTTATAGCTGGTTACCCATTATTGTCCCTGCTCCCCCTTTCTGTTTTACTGCAACTGATTAAAATATTTAAATAAATACCACTTAAGAAAAGTCGTACAAAAAACTGATCCATTTACTATATGTAGCAAATAATGTTGGATGAACAACCAGCTAGCATGGCTAAATAGTACTGTTAGTTAGCAGAACGTGCTTTACCTTACTGTCATTGTTATTCTATATAACTGGGAACACAAGTGGCTGCAATATTGATCGCTGCGTCTACACAAGGTGAGAATAATTTGTGTTTTAAGTGAAAAGTGAGGGAGAGAGGACTGGCAGGTCTGACCTAACCCGGTTCGCATAGAGTGTGTGTGTGCATTTAACCAATTCATAAAGAATCCTACAATGTGATTTTCTGGATTTTCTTTTCTCATTTTGTCTCTCATAGTTGAAGTGTACCTATGATGAACATTACAGGGCTCTCTCATCTTTTTAAGTGGGAGAACTTGCACAATTGGTGGCTGACTAAATACTTTTTTGCCCCACTGTATATGTACAGTGGATATTAAAAGTCTACACACCCCTGTTAAATTGCCAGGTTTTTGTGATGTAAAAGAATGAGACAAAGATAAATCATGTCAGAACTCAGTTTTAATGTTACCTATAATGTGAACAATTAAATTGAAAAACAAACTGAAATATTCGAGGAGGAAAAAACCTTACAATAACCTGGTTGCATAATTGTGCACACCGTCTTATAATTGGGGATGTGGCTGTGTTCAGAATTAACCAATCACATTCAAACTCATGTTAAATAGAAGTCATTACATACCCACCATCATTTAAAGTGACTCGGATTAATCACAAATAAAGTACAGCTGTTCTAGTATAATCTCAGAGCGAAAGCCATGGTCCGCAGAGAGTTGCAAAGCATCAGAGAGATCTTATTGTTGAAAGATATCAGTCAGGGGAAGGGCACAAAAGAATTTCCAAAGCATTAAATATACAATGGAACACAGTGAAGACAGTCATCATCAAGTAGAGAAAATGTGGTACAACAGAGACATTACCAAGAACTGGACATCCCTCTAAAATGTATGAAAAGACAAGAAGAAAACTGGTCAGGGAGGCTTCCAAGAGGCGTACAGCAACCTTAAAGGAATTGCAGGAATTTCTGGCAAGTACTGGCGGTGTGCGATGTGACAAAAATCTCCCGTATTCTTCATATGAATGGGCTATGGGGTAGGGTTGCAAGACAGAAGCCTTTTCTTACAATGAAAAACATCCAAGGCTGGCTGAAGTGTGCAAAAACAAACATCAAGTCCCCCAAAAGCACAAGGGGAAAATGTGTCATGGTCTGATGAAACCAAGGTTGGACTTTCTGGCTCAAAAACAACACTGCAGATCACCCAAACAACACCATACCCACATTGAAGCATGGTGGTGGCAGCATCATGCTTTAGGGCTGTTTTTCTTCAGCTGGAACTGGGGCCTTAGTCAGGGTGGAGGGAATTATGAACAGTTCCAAATACCAGACTGAAGAGGAAGTTCACGTACGACAACGATCCAAAGCACACATCCAAATCCACAAAAGCATGGCTTCACCAGAAGAAGATTAAAGTTTTGGAATGGCCCAGCCTGAGCCCAGAATCCAATTGAACATTTGTGGGGTGATCTGAAGAGGGCTGTGCACAGGAAAAGTCTTTGCAATCTGATAGATTTGGAGCGCTTTTGCAAAGAAGAGTGGGCAAATATTGTCACGTCAAGATGTGCCATGCTAATAGACTCCTACCCAAAAAGACTGAGTGCTGTAATAAAATCAAAAGATGATTCAACAAAATATTAATTTAAGGGTGTGCATACTTATGGAACCAGGTTATTGTGAGT
Organism: Esox lucius; assembly: GCF_011004845.1. NCBI lineage: Eukaryota > Metazoa > Chordata > Actinopteri > Esociformes > Esocidae > Esox > Esox lucius. Next base: position 1,568,871 of record NC_047578.1, on the reverse strand, counting down.
TTTCTATTTGTCATTTTTCCCCCGTCAAAGATTTCAGTTTGTTTTTCAATTGAATTATTCACGTTATAGGTCACATTAAAGGTGGAAAAGTTCTGACATGGTTTATCTTTACATGGTTCAGCAGACCTTTCCAATCTGTCTCCGGTTAACCGATGGCTGCCTCATCAAATCCATTACGATCTCCTTGTGCTTAAACACTATGAAGGGAACAGGGGGTCATTTGGAACAGAGAGCCAAACATTTTCAGTCTGCTTAGCTTCTTCATCTTTCCCATTGTGTTAACTTCTAATGTACCTTGTCAGCCAACCTTCTGACGCTGAGGAATGTTTGGGGTTGTGTATATGTGTGTGTGTGTGTGTGTGTGATGAGAGCAAAGTGCTGGCGCTGTTGGAAAAACACTACAGATATTTCCCCATAGGCTTTTACCTCCATTAAAACCTCACTGACAGCTTTCTCATCTGCAAAGCACCTCCTACCTAATCTCTTGTCTCTTCTCTATGCCCTCCCCTCCTCACTCACTTCTCTCCTCTTCTCTCCTCTTCTCTCCTCTTCTCTCCTCTTCTCACCTCTTTCCTCTCATCCTAGTCAGACTGACAGTCTTTTCAGCCAACATTACAAACATGTTCCAAAGAGAAATAATTAATTGACAAAGAGTCATTGCACGTTTCTGTATTTTGAGGCTTAAAATGGAAGCTAAGAACTTTTTGTCTCAAGAACTGCCGAATATATTTAGTTTCAGAGCTAACACACAAGCAACTTTTGAAAGACTAGTTAAGTCTGCTAAAACAAACTTAATATTTTCTTTGCAACCTGAGTTCCAACATTTACAGGAAACGATGTGATTGGAGTATATCGTAACTGTCTGGGTCATCCAATCAGCATCAGGTCCTCTGTTCTCTTCAGGCTCATTAATGAAATAAATGTTAAGAAATTAAAATAAGCTACTTTGGCACCTGACATGGAGCAGACAGGGAGGGGAATGGAAACCAAAGAGAATGATACTTGGGCTGCTGAACTCCTGCCCAGTTGACAAGCTCCTGGTCGGTAAGCTTTGAGCTAAGCGTTCAGCCAAGTTCTCTCCGTTAACACTCCTAAAGCTCCAATATCCTCTGCTACATGCCGCTCACAGGATACAAACACACACAAACACATAGACAGACACAGCTGAGCACAAAGTTACTCATTGCTACTTCTTTCTGCACTCTCTCATGCTTTCCATCCCTCTTTCTGTTCTTCTCTTTTTTAATCTCTCTCCCTCCCACTCTTTTTCGGTGCTCTCTCTGTTTCCCTCACTCCCTGTATTTCTCTAGCTCTTTCTCTGACTTCTTTCTCTCTCTTCTCTCTCCCTCGCATTCTTGTCTTTGCTCCCAATCTCTTTCCCTCTCACCTCCATTCTCTTCCTCCATACGTTCTGTTTTTCTTTAACTCAACCACCACTAACTAAAGCCTAGGTGCTGGTATGTCTCAAATCAACATAAAAACTTCTCCAATTGGATTCAAATCACCCAAATATACACACACCTAAAGGATTATTAGGAACACCATACTAATACTGTGTTTGACCCCCTTTCGCCTTCAGAACTGCCTTAATTCTACGTGGCATTGATTCAACAAGGTGCTGAAAGCATTCTTTAGAAATGTTGGCCCATATTGATAGGATAGGATCTTGCAGTTGATGGAGATTTGTGGGATGCACATCCAGGGCACGAAGCTCCGGTTCCACCACATCCCAAAGATGCTCTATTGGGTGGAGATCTGGTGACTGTGGGGGCCATTTCAGTACAGTACATTGTCATGTTCAAGAAACCAATCTGAAATGATTTGAGCTTTGTGACATGGTGCATTACCCTGTTGGAAGCATCAGAGGATGGGTACATGGTGGTCATAAAGGGATGGACATGGTCAGAAACAATGCTCAGGAAGGCTGTGGCATTTAAACGATGCCCAATTGGCACTAAGGGGCCTAAAGTGTGCCAAGAAAAACTCCCCCACACCATTACACCACCACCACCAGCCTGCACAGTGGTAACAAGTCATGATGGATCCATGTTCTCATTCTGTTCAAGCCAAATTCTGACTCTACCGTCTGAATGTCTCAACAGAAATCGAGACTCATCAGACCAGGCAACATTCTTCCAGTCTTCAACTGTCCAATTTTGGTGAGCTTGTGCAAATTGTAGCCTCTTTTTCCTAATTGTAGTGGAGATGAGTGGTACCCGGTGGGGTCTTCTGCTGTTGTAGCCCATCCGCCTCAAGGTTGTGCGTGTTGTGGCTTCACAAATGCTTTGCTGCATACCTCGGTTGTAACGAGTGGTTATTTCAGTCAAAATTGCTCTTCTATCAGCTTGAATCAGTCGGCCCATTCTCCTCTGACCTCTAGCATCAACAAGGCATTTTCGCCCACAGGACTGCCGCATACTGGATGTTTTTCCCTTTTCACACCATTCTTTGTATACCCTAGAAATGGTTGTGCGTGAAAATCCCAGTAACTGAGCAGATTGTGAAATACTCAGACCGGCCCGTCTGGCACCAACAACCATGCCACGCTCAAAATTGCTTAAATCACCTTTCTTTCCCATTCTGACATTCAGTTTGGAGTTCAGGAGATTGTCTTGACCAGGACCACACCCCTAAAAGCATTGAAGCAACTGCCATGTGATTGGTTGGTTAGATAATTGCATTAATGAGGAATTGAACAGGTGTTCCTAATAATCCTTTAGGTGAGTGTATACTATATATAGGCCCAAATATATAATATATATAGGCCTAAAAATATATAATATAAAGGCCCAAATATTGCAACAGTGAGGCCCAAAAACCAAAAAATTAAAATGGCTGCAATATCACTATATAGATCAGTTAATTGGGACGGGATTAGGCTAACACTAAAATTGTTGTTACCTCATTAAACTGAAATGCCCAGGGCAGGAAAAGGAAAAGGGAAGAGAGAAGGTGGTAGGAAAAGCAGACAAGGGAATGGGTTAGATATGGCGTGTCCGTACCTCCCTCACGTTCAGCTTGACTGATGAGCTAAAACTAGGTAAAATTGGACGTTGTACTGGAAATGTCACAACTGTCTAGAAAAAAAGGTCATGGTGACTGAATATGGAGACTGAAGTATAAACATTTGAGGGATTTTCATCACTATTCCTACAATTTCCACAATGAAAAAGAATGTGCTCTAATTGTTGAATGCGACAATATAAGAAATACCATTATTAAATACACCGCTCATAAAAACTTAAGGGAGCACTGAAATCACACATCCAGTCTCGATGAAGGAAATATATTAAAGACCAAAATATTTACTGTACATTCTGTAATTATTTGAGAACAAAATTACGTCAATGGACAACGGTAAATGGAAACCAAAATCACTAACTGATTCAAGGCTGGATTCAAACCTACAGCAAAAATCAAAGTAAACAATTAAAATCACAGGCTTTTCCAACTTAATCACAGCAACTCATAATGTGACTCAGTAGTGTGTGTGGCCCCCACGTGCCTGTATGCACTCCTGACTATGTCTGGGCATGCTCCTGATGACATGGTGGATGGTGTCCTGGGGGATCTCCTCCCAGACCTGGATCAGGGCATCAGTGAGCTACTGGACAGCCTGTGGAGCTACTTGGTGGCGTCGCATGCACCGATACATAATGTCCCAGAGGTTCTCAATTGGATTCAGGTCTGGGGAATGTGAGGGCCTGTCAATGACATCAATACCTTCGTGATCCAGGAACTGCCTACACACTCTGCCCACATGATGCCAGGCATTGTCCTACACCAGGAGGAACCCAGTGCCCACTGCACCAGCATAAGGTCTGACGATTGGTCTGAGGATTTCATCCCGGTACCTAAAAGCAGTCAGGGTACTGCTGGCTAGCACGGATATGCCTCCCGAGATCACTGACCCACCGCCAAACCGGTCATCCTGGATGTTGTTGCAGCCCGCATAACGTTCCTCATGGTGTCTCCAGACTCTTTCACGTCTGTCACACATGCTCAGTGTGATCCTACTCTCATCTGTGATGGAAACGGGACACCAATGGTGGACCTGACAAATTCTGGTGTTCTCTGGCGAATGCCAATCGAGCTGCATGGTGCTGGGCTGTGAGCACAGGTCCCACTAGAGGATGTCAGGCCCTCATGCCAGCCTCATGGAGTCTGTTGAAAGTTTGTTCAGGAACTTGCACACCATTAGCCCGCTGGAGGTCCTTTAGTAGGGCTCTGGCAGTGCTCCTCCTGTTCCTCCTTGCAAAAAGGAGCAGATACTGGTGCACACTTATGCAACCAGGTTACTGTAAGGTTTTTATTTTTCATTTTTCCCCCTCGAAGATTTCAGTTTGTTTTTCAATTGAATTGTTCACATTATAGGTCACAATTAAAACTGAGTTCTGACATGATTTATCTTTGTCTCATTCTTTTACATCACAAAAACCTGGCATTTTAACAGAGATGTGTAGACTTTTTATATCCACTATATATAAGTACTATATATACATTTTCTAAATACTCTGCCTATATAAAAATAAATGCCAAGTCTAAATATATAAATACTCTGTCTAAATATCACTATCTCATAGATAAATCCGGTCTGATAGCGTCATTGATTATAACATTTTGGCAGCAAAATCTGAAATAATGCCAAAGTCTAATGCAGTTCAGTAGAGGCCAACATCAATCCACCCAAACCAACAAAGAAAAACATTATGAAAAGAAAGTTCCAAGCTAAGATCTCAGAATAAACATAATAAATCACACTGTAACTGAAACCCTATTGACTTCTTCTGAATCTGAGACTGGTGTAAGAGGCTGACATGATCCTGTATATATTACAGTATCATGGCTACAGAACCTAGATCTGGTATATATTACAGTATCTTGGCTGTAGAACATAGGTGTGGTATATATTACAGTCTCATGGCTGTAGAACATAGGTGTGGTATATGATACAGTATCATGGCTGTAGAACATAGGTGTGGTATATATTACAGTATCATGGCTGTATAACATAGGTGTGGTATATTTTTACATTATCATGGCTATAGAACATAGGTGTGGTATATATTACAGTATCATGGCTGTATAACATAGGTGTGGTATATATTACAGTATCATGGCTGTATAACATAGGTGTGGTATATATTACAGTATCATGGCTATAGAACATAGGTGTGGTATATATTACAGTATCATGGCTGTATAACATAGGTGTGGTATATATTACAGTATCATGGCTATAGAACATAGGTGTGGTATATATTACAGTATCATGGCTATAGAACATAGGTGTGGGGTAAGATTTTATTCTTCTCTCTAGATACACATCCTATCCTGTCTGCGCTGTTTTCTGGACTAAAACAACAGTAAGAACAGCAACCCAGCAGGAATGAGTCCCAACCACAGTCAGTAACACACCTGACCAAAACAGCTAATCCATCTGTTTCCTGATCAACTAACTGCGACACACCTGGTCGTCCAGGTTGGTTCCATTAATTTACAACATGAAGGACCAGGTGCAATGAATACTACTATTACATTATTAGATACCTCTAGCTCTCCATGTACTATTACACACACACACACACACACACAGACACACACAGACACACACACAGACACACACAGACACACACACCAGAATGAATCCATAGATTTGCAGCATTCAGCAGATATCACAGTGCCAGGTCCAAGGTCCCTGTGGAAAGGACCACATTAACATGGCTGTGATAGGCTCCTGGTGTCAGCTGTCACTAAACGTCTTCCTGTTTCTCACTGACTGACAGAGAGCTAGCTATAGCCCGGCAGTCTCTCTCTCTCATGCTCACACGCAGACACACACACACACACACACACACAGGCATTCTCAAACGTCTCTGCCCCCTGGAGAGAGAATGGCAGCGAGACAGTGACAATCCAAGGACAAGATCGGGGAAAGTCTTGCCTGGTTCAAACCTGGGTCAAACATGGACTAAACATGGACAGACAGAATGTGAAACATCCCTGAAGCCCAGCCAGGCTGGATAGTATTTAACCTGGGTCAGACCTGTAACCCCCTGATGGGAAGTAGTGTTGTACATAGAGAATACGTGGTCATAGGTGAGCCGCTCTGTCCAGGAGTTAAGAGTGACAACGTGAGGTCTTTGGGTCCCACTCAGGGCCCACTAAGGGCCCCCTTAATTGGAGGAAGGGTTTAGCAATCACAGTTCTCTAATATGTAGCCTCCTCTTTTCCAAGGGACCAAATTTAATTGGACAATTGACCCAAAAGCTGTTTCATGGACAGATGTGGGCTATTCCTTCATTGTTTCTTTGTTAATTAAGCAGGTAAAAGGTCTGGAATTCGCATTTGAAAGCTGTTGCTGTGAACCCATAACATGCGGTCAAAGGAGCTCCCAAAGCAAGTGAAACCGGCCATCCTTAGGCTGCAAAAAAACTATCCATCAGAGAGATCGCAGGAACATTAGGAGTGGCCAAATCAACAGTTTGGTACATTCTGAGAAAAAAAGAACGCACTGGTGAGCTCTGAAACACAAAAAGGCCTGGACGTCCATGGAAGACAACAGTGGTGGATGATCGTAGGATCCTTTCCTTGGAAAAGAAAAACCCCTTTAAAACATCCATCCAAGTGAAGAACACTCTCCAGGAGGTAAGCATATCATTATTCAAGTCTACCATAAAGACAAGACTTCACAAGAGCAAATACAGAAGGTTCACCAGAAGGTGCAAACCATTCATCAGCCTCAAGATCAGAAAGGCCAGATTAGACTTTGCCAAAAAACATCTAAAAAAAACCAGCCCAGTTCTGGAACAGCATTCTTTGGACAGATTAAACTAATATCAACCTGTACCAGAATGATCCATACGAAAAAGGTATGGATAAAGCTTGAAACAGCACATAATCTAAAGCATACCACATCATCTGTTTAACATGGTGGAGGCAGTGTGATGGCATGGGCATGCATGACTTCCAATGGCACTGGGTCCCTAGTGTTTATCGATGATGTGATAGAAGACACAAGCAACCGGATGAATTCTGAAGTGTATAGGGATATACTGTCTGCTCAGGTTCAGCCAAATTCAAAGTTGATTGGATGGCGCTTCACTTTACAAATGGACAATGACCCAAAACATACTGCGAAAGCAACCCAAAGGTTTTTTAAGGCAAAAAGTAGAATATTCTGCAATGGCAGAGTCAATCACCTGATCTGAACCTGATCAAGCATGCATTTCACTTGCTGAAGACAAAACCTAAGACCCACAAACAAACAACAACTGAAGACAGCTGCAGTAAAGGCCTGGTAAAGCATCATAAAGGAAGAAACCCAGCGTTTGGTGTTGCATTCCAGACTTCAAGCAATCATTGCCTGCAAAGGATTCTCGACAAAGTATTCAAAATGAACATTTTATTTATGATTATTAATTTGTCCAATTACATTTGAAATAATTTGAAATAAGGGGACTGTGTATGAAAATGGTTGCAATTCCTAAAGGTCATGCAATATTTTTTTTCAACCCCTTGAATTAAAGCTGCACTTCAATTGCATCTCGGTTGTTTCATGTCAAATCCTTTGTGAAAATTGTGTCAAACTGTGCAAATTGTGTCAGTGTCCAAATATTTCCAGATCTAAATGTTTATGTCCCTTTTTTTTTTTTTTTTGTATGCTTGACTTGAAGAGCCAAATGAAAATGTGTGGGAGGTTTCTTGATCAAAGCAGCCCTGCAAAGTTACCAGAAATCTGTCAAAGAAAAAGAAGACATTTCTGGTCTCTCGTCATCTCAGTTACTCTACTCAAAGCTGGACTGCATGATGCCAAATGAAGATGAATGAGAGTTTAGGAAAGTCCCTTGGTTCTCAGTATGTAGGATATAATATAGTCGAGACATTCTGGTGTTCTCATGAGACAGTTACATAGCAATGTGTTAAAAACAGCACAGCCTAAACAGATCAGGTTAACAACCCGTATGTGTAAATGCCTAGCATAAAACAATTATTAAAGGACTACAGCAACTAGAGCTAAAACTAGAGCTAGAGCAACTAGAGCTAAAACTAGAGCTAGAACTAGAGCTAGAACTAGAGCAACTAGAGCTAGAACTAGAGCTAGAACTAGAGCTAGAACTAGAGCTAGAACTAGAGCTAGAACTAGAGCCAAGATAAGACTATGGCTGAAGACAGAGGCTAAAATAGGGACTAGAATATTGCCTAAACTAAAGCCAGTCAAACCAACCTCTGAGAATCCGGAAACTGCCTACAAGAAGTCCTGTCTGGATTTCCGGCATATTCCCTGGGGTTTCTGAGAATCTTTAACCCAAAAAATACAAAATAAATGTTTTAAATGTAGATTTTTTTTAAGATTTCATGTTTCTTTTTTTATTACCCATGGTGATGGTGTGTATGTGTCTCTTTAAGAACCAAACCAGAGCACATTTTCTGCATCATATCTGAGTCAAATTAGCAGGAATAAACTGATCCTCATGCTGAATCTATATCAACACCGCTGGAGATTTACCAGCCAGGTATGACCCAGATATGCCTCCTCTCATGTCTCATGGAAAACAGTATGCTGAGGAGAGCAGGATGAAATAACACTAAAAAGAGAGCAATGCAGGATGGAAGAGAAAGAGAATAATATGGAAACAGGTTGGTGTATATTCTATATGAAGTCTATATGTATATATATATGCACACAGCATAATGAGTCGTGGTGCCAGTTTGTTGTTTTCTCCTTATTTCCTTCAGTCAAAATGAAAATCAATACATGCACACATCCCTTTGGACTCAATTATCTTTAGTTAAACAACTGGTGTGACTTCAATACCCTCCCAAGAGGATCTACGCCACATCATGCCGTGTGTGTGTGTGTGTGTGTGTGTGAGTAGTCTGCCTTGAGGTCTATCAGCAAGACTTCAGAGCTAAGAGATGGTTGATAATTAGACTCTTATTTCCCATTCTCTAACTCCGTCTTTCTCTACCTCTCGAACATTGCCACTACCTCTGCCTCGGGAGAATCACTGCCTTGGGAGAATCACTGCATCAGGAGTATTGCTGCATCTGGAGAATCGCTGCCTCTGATTGCCTCAAGGAGAATCACTGCCTGAGGAGAATCACCACCTCAAGAGATTATCTGCATCAGGAGAATCACAGACTTGGGAGAATTACTGCCTCAGGAGATTCACTGAATCAAAATATGACCGATTCTTCTGTCCTAATCTTTATTATATTACAGTAATTTACAAATTCACAGCCAAATTACCCAAAATACACACTATATTAGAGCACTCAATGTTCCCAAAAAACACACAATGTCCCTGAAAACACATTATATTGAAAAACACAAAGTGCCCATAAAACACATTACCGTATATTGAAAAACACAATGTCCCCATAAAACACACTATATGTAAACACAGACACACATTGCCACTTAAATCCAATTTCAACCGGACACATAAGAACAATGTTTGGATTTGAAATTGGATCTTCCGCAAAAGTCCATTCATCTACTTCCTTTATTTAACAGTTTCCTGTAGAAAGCTGTAATTTGGATGCCTTCTTTGACCTCCGTCTATTCCAAAATACCTCCATCTCCATCTTCTTCCGCCGGGTCGCGGGGGCAGCAGTCTAAGCAGGGATGCCCAGACTTCCCTCTCCCCAGACACTTCCTCTAACTCCAAAATACCAAACAAACTAAATGTATCTGGACCTACCACAACCTGCCTGCACATAGATGATTGTTGAAGTGGGTCAGATTGTAAAGGTCACATGGCTGAGTACTAAAGGGCCCCTTTCATCACTCATCCCCAAGGCCCCCTTCAGCACTCATCCCTGTGACCTTAACAGTCTAACCCCTTCAGCACTCATCACTGTGACCTTTGCACTCGGACCCTCCACAGAACTCATCCATGTGACCTTCACACCCAAGTTAACTGCCCTCTGCACATACACAACACTCACTGGTACCTTGACCCAAAGAGATATCTGACTCGAAAACCCACCCATCCTGCACTGTTCAGGCCTTGGGTGAACAGAACCTGACCCATTCATCTTCCACTGCTCCTTGGTACCAAATGTATAGCGGGAACTAGTGATGGCCATTCCAGGCTTCCAGAGCAGGGGAGCTGGCCCAGTTTGTTACTGTTTTCGAAAAATTGGAATTGACAACTTTGTACAAATAATATTTAATGAAAATAGACAATTTGTTGGCCCGATGTATGTTTATTTTAAAGTTGAACTCAAAACAACTGGAAAAAAATATTAATAAAACTCATTTTCTCTCTCTGATAAGCCACTGTAGCATTTAATTAGAATAACAAAGAAGCATCTGGACCCAGGGAGTCCAGCAGGAGACTATGCCCGATAGCATCAGAAGAATATTTACAGGAATGTCCTGAGAAGGATCTTGCATTTTATTTTCAAGAGGGTTCATGTTAGTAAGTGGAAATCGAAGCATACGTTTGGTGCAGAGCAACTAAGGACAATCAATAACTCTGTGGGAAAACATGACCAACATGTTCGCTAAAAACAATACCACCAGAACACATTCAACACCCAAAAATCTGATGCGAAGCAGCAGTAGGTCATCTAAGAGCACAAAACCCCAAAGATATTTTAACCACTGACCACAGAGTTATATACAGGTACATTTGACATACATAAGCACCCTAGCTAGCACGTCAGCTGCAGTGAATATTGAAGAGAATCAATGATCAAAAGATGTCTAGAAGCCTAAATAAAAGAAATTGGAAGGTAAACAGCTAAGGTTGACACGCTTGCCTAGCTAACAAGAGAAGTGACAGGGTAAGCTACTAAGAGAAGCAAAGAAGAGAAATAATGAGAGAAGCTAGCGAAAGAAGCTAATGATAAAATCTAAAGAAGCAAACTAAAGAAGCTAGTGAAAGAAGCTGATGATAAAATCTAAAGAAGCAAACTAAAGAAGCTAGCGAAAAAAGCTGATGATAAAATCTAAAGAAGCAAACTAAAGAAGCTAGCAAGAGAAGTGATCGAGAGAACCTAGCCAATGAGAGAGGCTATAGGAAAGAGCTAGCAAGAGTTACTAGTAAGAGACGCCTAACAAGATCCTGAAAGAGATGCAAATTTGAGAAGCTAGCAAGTAACTTGAACAAGAAATGCTAGTCTTGCCTTATATGCACATTTTGTCCCTAAACACAAATCAGAATATCAAGGCTGTTATAAAAAAAGTTTACCATAACCCTTTCTCTCTTTACCAGTCTTACGCTTAGATCACCAGAGAACAATGACAACAACAGGAGTAGTAGCAGGACTGACCCTCTAACATCCTGCTATGGTGCCGAAGGAGCTGACCCTCCATGAAAGGGTCTTTTAGTAAACGATATGGATCGCGTGTCCTAGAGAGAAATAATAAGAGGGACAGACAGAGAGGGCGAGGGGGAGAAAAAGAGAGAAAGTGGACAATTTGGCACACGCTACCACGGGAAGGTCTGCAGGTTTACACAACAAAATGTGGTGTAATGTAAACAAGTCCTACACTGACCAGGCACTTAGCTCCAAGCCTCAACACAACACCAGCCCATAGTTATCTGTACACCACACACACACACACACAGGGCCAATAACTGAATGGTGACTGGTTCAAATCCCAGAGAGGTCAACGCACCCTTGAGCTCAGGAGATCTGCTGACTGACTAAAATGTAAAACCTGTACTTGTGTGGGTGTGTGTGTGTGTGTGCGTGTGTGTTGTGTGCGTACGTGTGTGCGCGTGTGTGTTGTGTGGGTACGTGTGTGTGTGTGCGTGCGCGTGTGTGTATGGCTACATGTACGTGAGTGCAAACACACCCAGTTAGCCAGGCTATGCTAAAAGCTGTCTGATACTCCTGGTTAACTGACCACAAGACCTCCTTTAATCCGCCTGTTATCAGCCTGACTGAGGATACACCACTAATAATGCTATGATCTGCTAGTGATAGTGCCGTGTGTGTGTAGGCCAGCTTAATGTGAGGCTCAGAACCGGTTAATCCCTATGTTAATTATTTCCCAGCAGCCTCTGTTGTCTTTCAGACCATCTAATTAAAGACACACTGGGCAAGAGGAGGGAGGCACAGCCAATGAGGGTGCAAGTCTCTCTCTCTCAAGTCTCTCTCATCTCTCCTTGCTCATTTCCTTTCTCCCTCCTCTCTCTCTCTGAGGGGTTCGACTAAGACAGATCGTACAGCAGAACGGTCGATAGCAGTCTGACATTCCTCTGGCGTCCTCCCAAATCATCACTCCGTCTGTAACTCTGACACACACACACATGCACACGCACGCACACACAGTTCTACAGGTTCATCTTTGGTTTCAAAAACACAAACCCTCTCACCTACCTTTCCAGAAAAACACTTTTCTTCACCTGTCTTGCAGAGTGTTAAACCCTAGCAGACACTCAGTAACTCCCTGTTCAGTTAGCTAGCTGCTGTGACAGAGACACTGTGGATGGACGCTTGCCTCTTGGCTCCCTGCTTCTACTGAGGCTGCTGAGGACTGCAACGGGTATAATTGGTGGTCAGGTCACGTTAGCTGGAGTTCACACAGGTTCCACTCTGAATACATGAATGGGTGGCAGAATCACCTCTTAAGAATGAAACCAAGACACATTCAAAACACGCAGGTTTACACACACACACACACACACACATACAGCTCTTGCCCCAGGACACACTCAAAACACACACACCTCCTGACCCACAGAAAAGAGGAGGGAAAGACTAGTGCACCCTTGTTATAGAGCTTCCCCTCCCTGTAGTTCCGCTCCATCCCACCTAGCTAATAGAAGTCATTTATTGCCTACTGCAGCATTTTCCTAACACGTGTCACCTTCTAACATCACGCCCACGAACCACCTCACCTTCCGCCCTGTGACCTCTACCCTCTAACTGTCTCCCCACCTCTCACCCACTAACCTCTCACCCTCACCGTGTCCTCACCTCTAATCCTCTCATACTGTAGAGAGGGTGGGTGGCAGGGGAGGTCGTGGAAGGGGTCGTCTGGAGGAGATGAAAAGGACGTCCAAAATGGGACAATAATCCCTGTGTGCTACATGACTCTGTACTCTGGCTTTGAATAGAGGATATAGTGCCCTTTCAATAGGGGACGTAGAGCCTTTGGGACTGTGGCTGTGTCCTTTACAACCTGTTTAAAATGGCAGCTACTTTTTGTTTGATGGCTTTGATGAAACGGCTCCTGGGAAACAGCTGACCTTTCTCTCAACACTTGACCCAGGATGAGATCCAGGCTGTCAAAGGGAAGCATCACAGCACAGATCACAGGCTGTAGGCGTGATGTTTGAGTTGAAAGAACACGCTAAACACACGCAAGTGCAACCGAACACACAAACATGCACACACACACAAACAAACAAACACACAAAAACCAACATGTAATCACATTTTACATGTAATAATAGCCCTAACCTGTAGCCCTCCAACCCCTTAATCCTAACAACTAACCCTCTAACCCTAATCCCTAACATTAAAATGAACCGTAGTCCTAATCTTTAAACCGCAAAGTCTATAATTAACTTATTTTTTTTAATATCCTTATATTAGCCACCGTGATGAGGTAAATATGCTAATATGACATTCTTATTTACAGGGTTAACTCTCATGCTCAAGGACAGAATGACAGAGATTGTTCACCTTAAACCTAATCCCAAACCTGACTTTAAGCCAAAAGTTAAACCCAACCCTAAAACAACCATTTTCAAGATGATTTACCATTGGTAACTATACTACAGTAGCACAGCTGGATATACAACATGGCTAATTCTGTCGCTCTTGCTAAAACACACACACACACACACACACAACCCCTGTGCAGGAGAGTTAGATCAACAGTGGTATTGATTGAAGAGGACAGTTTTGCTGATGCGTCTCTGTTCCAGGACCCTCCTCTAGTGCTCCAGAAGTCTCCACTGCATCACATTAAAGCTCATTAAACTCTCCGTTGTTAAATAACTCCTGCTAAAAAGGAAAAGCACCCGTTGGGGGGGTGGGGGTTGCAGGGGGGACAGAACTCCGGACATCCCAGGATGTTGGGGATATTTCAGGTTAAGTTTTAAATGAAAAGCCTCCCACCCAGTTCTCTTCACAGTGCTCTAATGTGCACTCTGAATAGAAGGCAGCCATTTTGAATCAGCTTTGGTGGCCATGACTTCATTGAGGGGGAAATAGTTACAGAAGGCTGTGGGGGCATTTGATTACCGGTCAAGGTCATTTAATTAACTGTGAGGGCATTTGATTAGCGGTGAGGGCATTTGATTACCTGTGAGGGCATTTGATAACCGGTGAGGGCATTTGATTAGCGGTGAGGGCATTTGATTAGCGGTGAGGGTATTTGATTAGCGGTGAGGGCATTTGATTACCTGTGAGGGCATTTGATTACCGGTGAAGGCATTTGATTAGCGGTGAGGGCATTTGATTAGCGGTGAGGGCATTTGATAACCGGTGAGGGCATTTGATTACCTGTGAGGGCATTTGATTAGCGGTGAGGGCATTTGATTAGCGGTGAGGGCATTTGATTACCTGTGAGGGCATTTGATTAGCGGTGAGGGCATTTGATTAGCGGTGAGGGCATTTGATTAGTGGTGAGGGCATTTGATTACTGGTGAGGGCATTTGATTACCGGTGAGGGCATTTGATTAGCGGTGAGGGCATTTGATTACCGGTGAAGGCATTTGATGAGCGGTGAGGGCATTTGATTAGTGGTGAGGGCATTTGATTACCGGTGAGGGCATTTGATTACCGGTGAGGGCATTTGATTAGCGGTGAGGGCATTTGATTACCGGTGAAGGCATTTGATTAGCGGTGAGGGCATTTGATTACCAGTGAGGGCATTTGATTAGTGGTCCCGGGCTGTAAATCAAATAAATGAGATCGAGAGATGGAGCAGAACCGCATCAGCATCCAGAACAAAACCATCATGCCGTCAAACATTGTATGATGATACATTGAACACAGGAGGTGGGGGGTGGGACGTACTGCTGAACACTGACAGCAGGTGGGGAGTGGGACGTACTGCTGAACACTGTCAGGAGGTGGGGAGTGGGACGTACTGATGAACACTGACAGCAGGTGGGGAGTGGGACGTACTGCTGAACACTGACAGCAGGTGGGGAGTGGGACGTACTGCTGAACACTGACAGGAGGTGGGGGGTGGGACGTACTGCTGAACACTGACAGGAGGTGGGGAGTGGGACGTACTGCTGAATACTGTCAGGAGGCGTGGAGTGGGACGTACTGCTGAACACTGTCAGGAGGTGGGGAGTGGGACGCACTGCTGAACACTGACAGGACAGTTAAGCCACACCCAACTGGGTCACAGAGCAGCCATTTTGAGAGGAATCTCATGGCTTCCTGCATTGCAGTGTGGGAGTGTTAGTTGATGTCAGCAGAGGACTGTCATTATAGCCGTTACCGTGGTCTTTAGGTAGCTCAAAGCATCTGCCCTTTCCTTTATTACTCCAGGTTTGCTTGGATTTGAGTTGGAGACTGTCAGTTTAAGATAACAAAAGATGTGATTGCCTTGGCGAAACACAGGGCTTGGGGAGAGGGTCCAAAGTGTTGTACAAGCCACAGCACCCACCAGGGTGAAGCCTCGGCCGTAATAAATGTGAATCATTTAATGTCCCCAACACCCTGCCAGGAGAGCAGGTGTAGCATTTGTATCCTATCACTCACCTGAAAAATTAAAAACCTTCATATTGCAAATAAAAATATTACACTATCAGCAGGGGACGGTTATGATAGAAATATTCCACTATCAGCAGGGGACGGTTATCATAGAAATATTCCACTATCAGCAGGGGACGGTTATCATAGAAATATTCCACTATCAGCAGGGGACGGTTATGATACAAATATTCCACTTTCAGCAGGGGACGGTTATGATAGAAATATTCCACTATCAGCAGGGGACGGTTATGATAGAAATATTCCACTATCAGCAGGGGACGGTTATGATAGAAATATTCCACTATCAGCAGGGGACGGTTATCATAGAAATATTCCTCTATCAGCAGGGGACGGTTATCATAGAAATATTCCACTATCAGCAGGGGACGGTTATGATACAAATATTCCACTTTCAGCAGGGGACGGTTATGATAGAAATATTCCACTATCAGCAGGGGACGGTTATGATAGAAATATTCCACTATCAGCAGGGGACGGTTATGATAGAAATATTCCACTATCAGCAGGGGACGGTTATGATAGAAATATTCCACTATCAGCAGGGGACAGTTATGATAGAAATATTCCACTATCAGCAGGGGACGGTTATGATAGAAATATTCCACTATCAGCAGGGGACGGTTATGATAGAAATATTCCACTATCAGCAGGGGACGGTTATGATAGAAATATTCCACTATCAGCAGGGGACGGTTATGATAGAAATGTATTGTTTCCTTTTATCAGGGGTCCAATCCAAGCTCACTGTCACCTTCCATCAAAACTGTCTATGGTAGCAGGAGCAAGACTGGCTTTATTTGGTGTGTCCCCAGAGCAGATGGCTGAGAAGGCCCCCTGGGTCCCAGTCACCACCAAACCAGCATGGTCTCTGATAAAAAGAATTGAATCCCTGAATCCCTGGGCTGTTCAGAAGAAGCGCCGCTGAGAGCATCCTGACTGCAGCATGTGTGCTTTGTTCAGCGACTGCATTGCAGCTGCAACGACCTTGACCGCAACTGGGGCCAAAACCAGACCATGACCCTAGCCACCAAAGCCACGGTTTATTGTCTGTATAACCACGCGACGGGCCCGGCGCACAACACCCGGGCTCATCAGAACCCTGTGCTGCTTCCACCCCAAGGTCAAAAGGCTGTTAAATAAGGCCGCCAAATGACAGCAAATACATGTCAATATAAACTGGGTGGTCTGAAGACTGAATGGCATTGGGCTGCTAGCGGTGTTATATGAGAGTGTACACCACGGGTATGACATCACAGCACTTTTGACAGCTCTAATTGTGTTGTTCAGCGGTTTACATGTGCAATAAGGCACGTTGGGGGTTATGATATATGGCTAATATGCTACTGCTAAGCGCCGTACCTGGGCACTCATCGCAGACAAAGAACAGGTCAGAGCCCTGATATATTGCCCATATACCACATCCCCTCAGGCCTCATTGGTTAACTAGACTATTACTCTCCTTCCAGTTTTAAATGCATGTGCACATAATAGACAATCACACATATGCACTACTCACACATTTCTACTACTGGACACTGGAGAGGTTCAGTACTGTAGTATATATTGGCACTGGACACTGGAAAGGTTCAGTACTGTAGTATATATTGGCACTGGACACTGGAGAGGTTCAGTACTGTAGTATATATTGGCACTGGACACTGGAGAGGTTCAGTACTGTAGTATATATTGGCACTGGACACTGGAGAGGTTCAGTACGGTAGTATATATTGGCACTGGACACTGGAGAGGTTCAGTACTGTAGTATATATTGGTACTGGACACTGGAGAGGTTCAGTACTGTAGTATATATTGGCACTGGACACTGGAGAGGTTCAGTACTGTAGTATATATTGGTACTGGACACTGGAGAGGTTCAGTACTGTAGTATATATAGGTACTGGACACTGGAGAGGTTCAGTACTGTAGTATATATTGGCACTGGACACTGGAGAGGTTGAGTACTGAAGTATATATTAGTACTGGACTCTTTTGAGTGGTGCTGAATCAAAAGGAGAGTTAATGTTCAGGTCTTGGTGTCAGGAGAGGAAAGTCATGGAGGAACATACATAGGGGAATAGTGTGTTCAAAGACAATGGGAACAATCAGTGTGGTTGTCTGCACATAAGGTGTACCCTCAAATTCCACACTGCCCAAAATGTATTAAATATGACCAGGCACAAAGCGAGACGGTATATCCTATTTGGGGAGATGAGATAGGAGTTATACGGTAACAAGATGTCCTTCCACCTCCCTGTTTCTCCTCCCCCTCTCCCATCTCCCTGTCCCTCTCGATCTCTCCCTTCTACCATCTCTTTTTCTCCTCTTTGCTCATCTTCTTTCTGTGATCTCAACTCCTCTCTGCTCCTTTCCTCATCTACGCTCCTGTCCTTCTCTAATCCTCCCTCTGCTCTCTCTCTGGTTCTCATTTCCTCTCTGTGTTCTCCCTCCACTCCTCCTCCCCCTTCAGCTCCTCCTCTAACTCTTAGCTTGACTGATGTGGAGCAGCCTTTAACAAAGTGCCGGGCTGAACGAGGAGCCAATCTCCATGGCCGGTACCAGGTGCTAGGAGCCCGGGAGATAATGTTCTGTTCAAGCGTCTCTCTGCGGGGTAGGTAAAGTTCATCGCTGTCGCTTGCGATTTTGATCGATGGTGCGTCGCAGATTGAGTCCTCAACCGAGCGAGGGGCTTAATAAATCCTGACTCAGATAAACAGAGTTTGAGGCCTGCCGTGGAGTGGCTAGAAACAGACAGCTATTGATTGGAGGGTGGAGAGTGCAGTGAGGTGAGGGAGACGAGTGGACCTGATAGGCCAAACAACAGTTCTGAACCCTGAAACCTGACATTCTGAGAAAGAGTGTGAGAGAGGAGGTGGGTTGACAAAGTTGCTCTTTCACGGTAAAGGTTAACATGTAATCAAAGGTGTATGCATTATGTAATACCGTGTGGCGATCGATTCCAAATATGATTTAAAGAACATAACATGGAAACGGCATGCACCAAATGAGAGCAAACAACAGGAGAGATCAAGAGAAGTGGGGAGGGTCTACACCCCCCAACCCCCTCTACTCTCTTACAAAAGATTTGCACCATTGTAGAGCAAAGGAAATGGTACCCATTAAATATTTCAGAGGAAATGGTTCAAATGAAATAGTTCACTGTAAATGGCTCAGAGGAAATGGTTCAATGGAATGAGTCACAGGAAATGGATCACAGGAAATCGTTGAAAGGAAATGGATCACAGGAAATGGAGCACAGGAAATGATTCCAAGGAAATGGTGCATAAAAGTTGACATTGGAAGGTTAGAAATGGTCTGTGACTGGATGACTCATCGCCAGACACACATTGACAGCATTTTGTTCCAGGGATATCTAACATCACACAGTTTTCAGGATACAGTCTGCTTAAAAGCCTTTTACTGTTCACTTAAAAACAAAACTTTAGAAGTTTTCACTGAAGCTTTTAATGGACATGCAAGGACAGGGTGTGAGAAGGAGAATGTAACAGTGACAGAGAGAGAGATGGCTTTCAAAAGCGTGCATACTGCCCACAGAATGAGGTGGAAACAGAGCTGCACTTTACACAATAGATATTCATCTCCTTATTCCCCATTGTTATCAATTCTGCTGACAGCTAATAATAAACCAGTTGAAGTGCACTGGACAGCATGAGTTCATATGGTGGTTCTTATTCAGGTTGAAAGAAATATGTTTTTATGAACATTATTTGTCAAGGTGTATATGAAAAAAGCCAACCTGCACCTCTCTCATAGTTAAAACATTATTACAAATTTATAACATTATTACTTAGTCATAACATTATTTCAAATTTATAACATTATTACTTAGTCATAACATTATTACTTAATGTGTGTGACACTTAAAGTAAACACCAGTTTTATTAGACAAGTATGCATTCCCCAATCAGAGTTTACAACATACATTAAACACAGGCAGAGGATAAGGGGGATGGCAGATGGAGACAGAGAGAGAGATTGTCCACAGTGAAAGAGTATGTGACAAGCCTATGATTGCCTCCAGGAATTATGGGTAAACCTCCGCAGCAAAACGTTTATTTAATGCCACATTCCAGTGTTTGAGAAGTTGATTGCGGTGTCACACGTGTCCATGGTCACACTTTGCACACGGTCAGACACACATGATCACAGAAACATAGTGAAAAATGGTTCTCTCCAACCTTCCACATCAACACACACACACACACTCACACACACGCACACACAGTACACCCTGTTGGATTGTTTTATGTTAGAAGGTCCTTGAGGCTCCAAATAAGGGATGCCTCTCATTCTGGTCACACCCCAGGACAAACACATTCTGGTACAAACACACCCACACACATCTCAAAGTAATGTAAGGACAAACATTGAATTTCTCTAAGGAACCTAAAAAAAAAAAGTAGGTTGTGAGGACTAGAAATATATAAACCTTCCCGAATTTAAGCTTTTTTTACTATACTTGTGATGGCCAGATTTGTTCGCTTTAGTACGAAACACACACATATGCACACACACACAGACTTGAACGAATAACAACATTTGGAGTGAATATCTAACATCTGAGAGATCAATAATACAAAGTGACATGATTATAATTTTTTTTCTCTTTCTGATAATTTGGAATAAAAGGAACCTGTGAAGACTGGTTTGGACTGTGACAGACCTGTATCAGACCGTGACACACAACCGTGGAACTTTCTGGATGACACTGATCCTGTTCTGTATTCTTGGTGAATCCCAAACACAGTATTTCACAGTACTGACCCCATATCCAACGGCAAGCTTTGGTGGCGGTAGTGTGATGTTTTGATGCTTTACTGTATAAAGACGACGCCATCACTGAAGGGACCCTAAATTATTCTCTGTATTAAAGAATTCTGAAAGAGAAGGCCACGCAATCAGCCTGTGATCTGAAGCTGAAGCACAAATGGGTAATGTAGCAAGACAGCAATCCAAAAGCACAAGTAAGTCTATATCTGAATAGCTACAAAAGCAATACTTTAAAGTTTTGGCCTCGGACAATGGCCAGATCTAAACATAACTGAGATATTGTGCCGGGACCTGAAACCAGAAGTCGGCTTCAAAACATACAAACATTACCAAGTTAAAGCAGATCTTGGCAAACTAAAACAATCCTTGAGCAAAGACAGTTAAAGAGAAGTTTAAAATGCTTTTACATTGTTGCATAACTTGGTAAATGCATTTAATAAATGAAATAAGGATACACTTTCTGTATTTTTTTCAATCTGTTCCATTGTTCTTCATCACAGTCTTTCTCAAAGGTACTCCCTGCTCCTCCAGATTTCTTTACTCTTCTTTTCTCTTTTAAAGGTGTAAGCTATAACAGGTAATCAATACAATCCCACCCTCTGAACTGTACTTGTCTCTTACTTCAAGGGGTGGCAGGAGGTACATCTACCCCGCTGGGAGGAAAGGACTCTCCATTAACACCCATGTCAATACCTAACTCCGGGAGAACCCATTTGTAAGAGAGGAGGACAGAGCAGGAGGGAGACAGCAAGAGGGAGAAAAGGACACAGTGGTTAGAGGAGTAGAGAAGAGAGAAGGGGCACTTGTGTCAATACTGGATGTGTCTCCTTGGCTCACTCTAAAGATTTAAGTAACCAGGGTTCCCAGACTCCATTCGCTGTAAAAGACATCCTAAATGCTTTGCTAGCTATCGACACAAAGAAAACCAAAGGTGCAGAGAATCTTGACCCAGGTCAGTAGGTTAGTGCTGCACCACAGACTTCTGGAGCCCTAAAACTTATCTTTAATATAATATTAATTTCTGTAGTTATTCCAAAAGTACAGAAACCACCGATCTGGCATAAGACACAGGCACAATGCTACTACAGCTATTAAACTGGTATGAACTATACTGCCAAAGCCCTGGTTGAAAAAATGTCATTGTGTGGTATAAGACACAGGCACAATGCTACTACAGCTACTAAACTGGTATGAACTATACTGCCAAAGCCCTGGTTGAAAAAATGTCATTGTGTGGTATAAGACACAGGCACAATGCTACTACAGCTACTAAACTGGTATGAACGATACTGCCAAAGCCCTGGTTGAAAGAAATTATGTATATATGTACATGTATATTGACCTGTCAAAAGATGTTAATACAGTTGTTGAGTCCATTTTCATGAGGAAATTGATCTTGCTTGGCTGTGAACAGCTGCTTACCAATTCAGAAGGACCTTAATGATAGAACTACTGTCACTGATGGAGTAGAACCTAATTGTGTAGTAATTCACAAAGGCGTTCCCCAGGGTTATGTTTTAAGCTCTTGTTGTTCACTTTGTATATATATTATATGATTGATGGTAAGAATCCTTGGGAAATCCATCTCTTGCTCATGCATTTGTGTACTTACTGTTTGATTTTCAACAACTGCAAAATGTACTTATAAAGATAATTTCCCTTATGAATGCTTGCAAAGCAAAATATATACTATTATTTAAATCCAAAATCAACTTTTAGATGATTAGAAAACATTATTGAAGTGATTGTTCTTATATACATTGTGTAAAGAATTGGATTTTTTGTTATAGAAATAATTTGCGTATGTCTTCTCAGGATTGAATGGAAATTGTAAAAGCCACCTTTGTCAGTAATGGTGAAGTGCTATATATGCAGGCCTCCACCTCAGTACTAAAACCTCTAGATGCAGTTGATCATGAAGCATTGCATTTTATAACTGGTATAAACCTTCAAACACATCATTTTCTTTTATACACTTCAGTTGTCTGGAAATCTCTGGTTTCCAGAAGGGCCAGACATTAGTAGATGTTTGTACAGCTTTAATGCAGAAACAGTCAAAATATCTTAAATCAGCAGTTATCAAACCTGAGATACTGCGGTTTTATTCAAATTTAGAGAAAATTGCTTTTGTCTACCATGCTCCTTACTATTGGAATGTCTTGCAGAATAATCTATCGCTTGACATTTTGGTTCCTACAGGGAAAATCAAAAGCTCTTTGCTTGATAAGTGAAAATGTTTGTTTCATTGTGTTTAAAAAATATATATATTTGTATGTTTACTTGCTGTAACGCAGTTATCGGCTGTAAAAGAGATAAATAAAGGCATAAATAAAGGTTACATAGTTTCAACAAGCTAGAAAAAACAAAGTACACTCTTGCTAAGGTTAAGATTAGTGTTAGGTTTAGCAGGGTTAGGGTTAAGGTTAATGTTAGGTTAAGGTTAGTGTTACTGTAGGTTTGGGCAGGGTTAGGGATAAGGTTAAGGTTAGTGTTACTGTAGGTTTAGCAGGGTTAGGGATAAAGTTAAGGTTTGTGTTAGGTTAAGGATAGTGTTAAGTTTAACAGGGTTAGGGTTAGGGATAACCTTAAGGTTAGTGTTACTGTAGTTTAACTAGATTAGGGATAAGGTTAAGGATAGTGTTACTGTAGGTTTAGCTGGGTTAGTGTTAGGGATAAGGTTAAGGATAGTGTTAGGTTTATGGTTAGGGATATGGTTAAAGATAGGATAAGATTTAAGGTTGTGTTTGGTGTTAGTAGAACTGAAATGCTATTGATAGTCTGTAAAGTATCTACCAATTGAATATCCAAATTCAAAGTGTTACTAAAATGAACTTTAAATAATAATGTTTCCTAGAAGTGAGAACTAGAAGAAATAATCTTGAGAACTTAAACTGACATTCCACTGTCATCTTGATCGCTACATAATGTTTTCCAGTTTTTTTTATCTTAATGAGTTAATTTAAATGTGACTAAGAGACAAATGACAACAATAGAAACATTAAATTACAAACATGACTCAAACTAATATTTTCAGGAAATGTGTGGTGACATCAAAACCAGGGATATTGTACATCACAACTGTCACGTCTACAGAAGAGGAACGCAACAATACAACAATGATCAACAAGAACAGGGAGAAAATGACTGAACTAATGACTGAAACCGGTGAAGGCTATACACAGGTGAACAGAATATAACTCATAAAAAAACTGTAAAACCCGTTACAACAACTAACCAGTCAGAAGATACAAAACAATGAGGAATGTTGCTTCATCCAGAAAGAAAAAAACTGGGAACAGGAAAGACCAAACAAGGACATGACAAACCAAGAACACACAGAAAACACGAACCGGAACAGTCCCGTTACAACAACTAACCAGTCAGAAGATACTAAACAATGAGGAATGTTGCTTCATCCAGAAAGTTCAGAATCAACTTTAATTGATGTTAAAAATACATTTTGCCCGATGGATCACAGATTGGAACATACATTTTTTATTATGTTTTCCATGTTCAACTATTTAGTCCAAGTCTCCAAATTGCTTTTTTTTTTTTAAAATTAACTATCTTGAAAGAAGTTCTAATTTTCAATCGTCTCTTTTGACTAAGTCCTTTGTTCATAGATTTGGATGTGTGTCAAAACTACTTAGTTAATCTATCTCTTTGTAAATAAGCAGTATCATGGCAACTGTTTCTCAGAAATAATACACTTTCAGCTCACTTCAAACATAATCGAAATGTTCCTCTATACAAAGTACTTATTCGTAAGAGTTTGCCCTGAATTTAAATCATTTGATTGTTTCCTATGACAATGATTTACTTCTCAATGGAAAAGCATTTCAGCCAAATGCTCTGCCTTGTAGACAAAGAAACTTAATTTGAACCATTTTCACGTGGCAGGAAAAAAAGAGTAAATGGGAAATTATGTGTAATTTAATTAATGGAAATAATTTTTCAGGTAAATAAAGTTTGACTTTTATAAGGCGGAAATTGCAAACTTTGTGAAACCTTGAATACACTTGAAGTCAGCATATCACGCAGTGCGTGAAATCTCCTGCGACGGGATCATCAAATTAATACACGGCTTCTGAATGAACACCTGCAGTAAACTTTAAGCTCTCCCACCTTTCAGAACCCATTCCATCCAACGCCTCTGAGAAGATCCTGCTGTGATCCGAGTGCTTTTCACAGCGCTACATGACACGTAACAGGCCAACAACTAAATAACAGTCAAATCGCTGTAAATTCCACTTAGTGCCAAGCAAACAAATCCAGGATCAGCAGCCGTCAACCAAAGCTAAATGGTGTATGTGTGTGTGTGTGTGTGTGTGTGTGTGTAATTGGCTAGTGCTGGGCGTTATTTACATTGCATCAGAGTGGGAGGGTGGCGATGGGGAAGAAAATCGATGTGAATGCAAACACTATAATGGAAGAATAATGTGTTCCCCTACATTAGAAGCACTGGAACGTCTTGACAGGAAGATAATACGCACGACACATCCTAAATAACACCCTATCTACTAGGTAGTATGATCTCTGTGTGGTTTGGGGAAACCTTGCGCAGTGTATAAGCAATAGGGGTCTATTCAGGGCACGCCAGAGAAAAAAGGATTTGTCTTTGAGTGTTAACTTCTGTAAATTCACTGTGGATTTTTGGTGTGTAGTGTTGGTGTCAAAATGCACTCTGAATGTGAGTATCTGCTAAAAAACCCTTCATTGTAAATACATAGCCACTGTGTAAATGAACTGTAAATCCACTGTATAGCCATGGTGAAGCCAGTGTAAATTCATTGTGTATTGTTGGTGTATAGTGTTGGTGTGAAAATGCACTCTGAATGTGAGTATCTGCTAAAACACTTCACTGTAAATACATAGCCACTGTGTAAATCAACTGTAAATCAACTGTACAGCCATTGTGAAGCCAGTGTAAATTCGCAGTGCATTGTTGTTGTGTAGTGTTGGTGTGAAAATGCACTCTGAATGTGAGTATCTGCTAAAACACTTCACTGTAAATACATAGCCAATGTGTAAATGAACTGTACATGAACTGTACAGCCATTGTGAAGCCAGTGTAAATCCACTGTACAGACATTGTGAAGCCAGTGTAAATCCACTGTGCAGCCATTGTGAAGAAATTGTAAATCAACTGTACAGACATTGTGAAGCCAGTGTAAATTCACTGTGAAGACACTTCTCCCTTCTAGAAATGTTCATACAGAATTCTTTGCAAGTATAGTAAAACCTGTACACAATAAAACACAAACAATCACACTGTGTCAACTAATAGTAAGCAAAACAAATAATCTCTGTGTGATTGCTCTGATACAGGTTAGTGAACTCTGACCCCCTACTCTCTCTCTCATTGGGCCACAGATCTGTCTCTCACAGATGTCAATCAATGCCAACTGCAGAATCACCCAGCCCTGGTAAGAGGTATACAACCTGTTGTTTTGATTGGATGGGGATATCCTGAGGCATGTCGATAGAAGCACACACTCACACACAAACACACTGTCTATCTTTGCCCAGAGGTAGTGGTCAGACAGCCTGATTGGGTAGACCAGTATTTATTGATTGAAGTACACTCCTCTATTGAACGACATGCCACACATTTCAATAGCATGGTTTGCCCCCAGCTCTTAGTTAACGAACAGAAAAGATGACCGCCTTGCAGGGGAAAAGACCTGGCTCAAAGTTTAACCTTAAACAAGAGATGACCGCCTCACAGAGGAAAAGACCTGGAAGAAGGTTTAACCTAACAGAAGAGATGACCGCCTCACAGAGGAAAAGACCTGGTTTAAGGTTTAACCTAACAGAAGAGATGACCGCCTCACAGAGTAAAAAAGACCTGGTTTAAGGTTTAACCTAACAGAAGAGATGACCGCCTCACAGAGGAAAAGACCTGGTTTAAGGTTTAACCTAACAGAAGAGATGACCGCCTCACAGAGGAAAAGACCTGGTTTAAGGTTTAACCTAACAGAAGAGATGACCGCCTCACAGAGGAAAAGACCTGGCTCATGGTTTATCTGATGAAAGTTGCAGAGCTTGTGGATCAATCCATGTGAACAGTCAGTCTCTGCCCATTGTTCCTCATCCTTGTGTTCTTCTGTCTTTCTCTCATTTTCTCTAACTCTCTCTCCCTCTCTTCATGTTCTTTCATTCCCTTCTTCTTCCAATCCTTTATTTTTATATAGACGTACATTGAGACTGGTAACATACATCTACCTATCACTTTTGTGCTCTCCTTTCCTCCTCTCATCCATCTCCCATTGTCTTTCTTCTTTCCTCCTACTCTCTCTGCCATCAAAGCTGTACATTCTTTGTTTGTCAATCTCATATTGTCTTAATGTACTTAATATTCTGGTGCATTTTCATCAGTCTATTATCCATGACTGAAGCACACCAGAAGATTGGGACAACCCCCCCCCCCCACCACCACCACACACACACACACACACAGAGTTTGAGTGAAGGTCAGGACAACATGCTGCTTTTCCCCTGTCGGTCTGCGTCCGACCGCTCACGGCTAATTGACTGTTTAATTTACAGGCAATTTACAGCCCTGACACGCACACAAACTGGGAGGATATGGAGAGGAAGGGATAGATTGAAAAGAGGAAAAGTTGGAGAGGAGTGTGGAAGAGGAGGAGAGGAAAGAGGGGGAGGAGAAGAGGAAAGGGAAGAGAATGAGAGGAGGAAAGGAATGAGGAAATAAGAAGGGAAGAGATGAGAAGAGGGGGTAATATATATACAGTATGAAGTCTGACTATATGAAATGTGTCTCCTCTTCTTCTCGTATCTCATGTATATAAATACAGACAGACAGAATTCCCTCCCGAGGTACTTCCCAAATAATGAAGTGAAGATGGAGCTGCACTTCCTAACCTGCTGCCAGATGAGTGACCATGTTAAAAGCACATAGTACCATGTCAGAGGCTTAGGTGTTCCTAAAGTTTGAATAAAAAATAAAGCTAAGCTTGCTCGTCTTCTACCCTGTCACCTCCACGTCCCCAGTCTCCTGTGCTGCCTGTCTCCTACCCTGTCACATGCCTGTCTCCTGTGCTGCCTGTCTCCTACCCTGTCACATCCCTGTCCCCTGTGCTGCCTGTCTCCTACCCTGTCACATCCCTGTCCCCTGTGCTGCCTGTCTCCTACCCTGTCACATCCCTGTCCCCTGTGCTGCCTGTCTCCTACCCTGTCACATCCCTGTCCCCTGTGCTGCCTGTCTCCTACCCTGTCACATCCCTGTCCCCTGTGCTGCCTGTCTCCTACCCTGTCACATCCCTGTCCCCTGTGCTGCCTGTCTCCTACCCTGTCACATCCCTGTCCCCTGTGCTGCCTGTCTCCTACCCTGTCACATCCCTGTCCCCTGTGCTGCCTGTCTCCTACCCTGTCACATCCATGTCCCCTGTGCTGCCTGTCTCCTACCCTGTCACATCCATGTCCCCTGTGCTGCCTGTCTCCTACCCTGTCACATCCATGTCCCCTGTGCTGCCTGTCTCCTACCCTGTCACATCCCTGTCCCCTGTGCTGCCTGTCTCCTACCCTGTCACATCCCTGTCCCCTGTGCTGCCTGTCTCCTACCCTGTCACATCCCTGTCCCCTGTTTCTGCCTGTCTCCTACCCTGTCACATCCCTGTCCCCTGTTTCTGCCTGTCTCCTACCCTGTCACATCCCTGTCCCCTGTTTCTGCCTGTCTCCTACCCTGTCACATCCCTGTCCCCTGTGCTGCTTGTCACCTGCAATGCGCATCATCAACTGACATGTTCTGCTCTGTGTGCCAAAAAATGCCACTCTCCTCTTCTTCTTCCTATCTCTCTCTCCTTCTTTACAGCTGTCATCACTGTCTTACCCGCCCTCCCCCCAGCTCCACAGGCGGTCGCCGTCACCAATCACAAGGGACTCTGAGTCATTGAGAAGAGGACCCTGAGCCGTGGGCCAGAACTGCCACCTGAGCCAGTCACAGTCGGCCCAGGGACCCGTGAGTGACAGAATAAGAGCATCCATGACTTGTCAGCTCAGAGCTTAGAGTCCCTTCACCTCATTCAGATTCTGTCTTCGCCTTCCACACCCTGCTGGAGTGGAGACCAGTCTGCCCACATGTAAAGTAATAACAGTGTGTGTATAAGTGTGTATAAGTGTGTGTGTGTGTGTGTAATCAACTGGGTCTTAAGTAAAGGTGTGTGGAGGTAATCAGTAATTACTTCACCGAGAGACACACGCAGGGGTGTGTATGTGAGAGAGATGGAAGGCAGTCAGCAATCCTCTTATCTCTCTTCATCAGACTGTTCCTCCACACACACACACACACACACACACACACAGCAGTCACAGTTGAGTAACCAAACACATCAATTCATTAAACTTTTACAGCGAAGCAAGAGATAGAACACTGAGATGTCTAATGAAGCCAGGTGACAAGACCATAGCTCCTACATTCAAGCTGTTAAAATACTGTATATTCAGAGGCAGCAGAAGCTGTCGAAAATATACTCAGAAAAAATATGTCTGAGTACTGAAATGGTGCTTTATTTATAAATATACTCAGACAAAATACGTCTGAGTACTGAAATGGTGCTTTATTTATAAATATACTCAGACAAAATACGTCTGAGTACTGAAATGGTGCTTTATTTATAAATATACTCAGACAAAATATGTCTGAGGACTGAAATGGTGCTTATTTATAAATATACTCAGACAAAATACGTCTGAGGACTGAAATGGTGCTTTATTTATAAATATACTCAGACAAAATACGTCTGAGGACTGAAATGGTGCTTTATTTATAAAGCACCGTTTTCCCAAATTCACCACAACAAAAAAAGACCTGTTGATTTCCTTGAAATGTTTTACGCATCATCTGCCCATCCCCCCCTCACAGATCAGCCACTCCAGCTCCAAGACACACCCAGCCCTCTACCCGTGCCCTCCCCATGAAACAACCCCCTCCACTGGGTACTGACCACTGGGATGAGCCTTCCGTGCCGCTGACCTCCAGCAGGTCATAGTCATCCTCTAGCTGGAAGTCAGAGAAGACCAGGGCAATGGTGTCACCGGGCTCGGCCAGGACAGTCCATGTGCAGTCTGCATTGTTGCTGTACTCCGCGGGGTAGTTGGGGCTGGTGATCACTCCGCTCTGGCCTCGTAGTGTACCCCCACAGCCGTCATCCGCTGGGGGGAGGAACGAGTCAGGTAAGGAACAGAGACATATGCAGACATACTGACTTTCTGTAATCAGACACCAAATACAAATGGATACATTTTTGCCATGCAGGCTACTATCAACTGTCCATGTGAAACAATTATATTTTTGTGTGTTTTTATTTTTTTTCACTGCGTGTGGCATTTTGAAAATATCATTAGCTCACGGGAACCTCAAAACACTAGAGATTTCTTTGCAATTGTGAGCAATTCCATGTTGTCTCTTTGTCTCACTCTCTGGTCTCTAAGCCACAGGCTAATTGCTAATCCACTAAGAGAGCAGAACAGCAGCACCACAAACACCCTGAGAAAACTGCATTCCGGGTGTTTGGACTCAGTCTGTGGGGAGGAGTCAGGGTGGCCGGCGGTCGGCGAGTGGCTGATGCAAGTTGAGGCAACAGGGGAGTGATTAACTTAGATTACATCAGATGAATCATATTCATTCAGATGAATCATATTCATTCAGATGAATCATATTCATTCAGATTTGCTTAAATAATTTTTTGTCAGGTACACTGTCCTCGTACCCTGATGTTGGACTCAGGAATGTCGATTTCACCCGGCAGAGGATACATAAGGTACAGTACAGACAGGAATTACAGTAAAAACAGTAAATACAGTAAATACAGTAAACACAGTAAATACAGTAAACACAGGAAATACAGGAAGTACAGTAAATGCAGTAAAAACAGGAATTACAGCAGACCGGAAACAATGTAGACAGTGTAAATTCAGTGCACACAGTAAATACAGTAAATACATTGAACACAGTAAAAACAGTAGATGCAATCCAGTCATTGGGAAATCCTAAACCCAAGTATATTTATATTTAATAGTTTATTTTTATTTTTATAGAACAAGTGAATATTATCACATAAACCAAAATCAATGCAAGTGTTAGAGGCAAAGTGGAGGAGGGAGAGTGGAGGAGGAAGGAGAGTGGAGGAGGGAGAGAGGAGGAGGGAGAGTGGAGGAGGGAAAGTGGAGGAGGAAGGAGAGTGGAGGAGGGAGAGAGGAGGAGGGAGAGTGGAGGAGGGAGAGTAGAGGAGGGAGAGTGGAGGAGGGAAAGTGGAGGAGGAAGGAGAGTGGAGGAGGGAGAGTGGAGGAGGGAGAGTGGAAGAGGAGGCAGAGTGGAGGGGGAGGCAGAGTGGAGGAGGAAAAGTGAAGGAGGAGGCAGAGTGGAGGAGGAGGCAGAGTGGAGGAGGAGGCAGTGTGGAGGAGGAGGCAGAGTGGAGGAGGAAAAGTGGAGGAGGAGGGAGAGTGGATGAGGAGGCAGGGTGGAGGATGAGGGGGAGTGGAGGAGGGAGAGTGGAGGATGAGGGAGAGTGGAGGAGGGAGAGTGGATGATGAGGGAGAGTGGAGGAGGGAGAGTGGAGGATGAGGGAGAGTGGAGGAGGGAGAGGGGAGGATGAGGGAGAGTGGAGGAGAGACAGTGGATGATGAGGGAGAGTGGAGGAGAGAGAGTGGATGATGAGGGAGAGTGGAGGAGAGAGAGTGGATGATGAGGGACAGTGGAGGAGAGAGAGTGGATGATGAGGGAGAGTGGAGGAGGGAGAGTGGATGATGAGGGAGAGTGGAGGAGGGAGAGTGGAGGATGAGGGAGAGTGGAGGAGGGAGAGTGGAGGATGAGGGAGAGTGGAGGAGGGAGAGTGGAGGATGAGGGAGAGTGGAGGAGGGAGAGTGGAGGAGGGAAAGTGGAGGAGGGAAAGTGGAGGAGGAGGCAGTGTGGAGAAGGTAGAGTTGAGGAGGAGGGAGAGTGGAGGAGGGAGAGTTGAGGAGGTGGAGTGCAGGAGGAGGAACGGAAGGTCAACCATTGTTGTATCAAACATACCTCTCTGGGATCAGTTCAGTGCAACGTGCCCTTAGGAGCTTGTTTATGAGCCACAAGAGATATAGAATTTATATTGACAAAAGCCAAGGTCAAATTGAAAGGGGGTAATTGTGAATCACAATAACAGATGCCATTTGTTTGTGTGTGTGTGTGTGTGTATGTGTGTGTGTGGGTGCGCGTATGTGTGACTGAATGTGTTTTATTGGATTAGTTAGCAACAGTCGCTAGCTGTGTGACGTGTTTAGAAGGAGGAAAGACTGTGTGGCCAATGGAGCACACAGACCTGTCAGTCATCCACCTGATTTGTCACCGTGGTAACCCCCTCAGGGAGCGGACAGCAGAAACTTGTGATGTGGAGAGAAGAAATCCATAGGATGGAGAAGGAGGAGGAGATAGAGAGGGAGGTGGATGGTGACAGTTGATTGGAAAGGATAGAAGAGCAGGAGGAGAGGGAGGTAGATGGTGACAGTTGATGGGTGAGGAGAGAAGAGGGAGAAAAGGAGGAGAGAGTGTACTGAGGGTACGGTTATTCCAATCCACAGGGTTTTTCCTTTCTCAAGTATTAATGTCAAACTATTTTGTCTACATTACTTGTCTACATTACCCTCCCCCCTAAAAAAAAGCATGACATTATTTCAAAATGTTAGAAACCTTCCTGTGATTCTTTCAAAAGTAAGGTAAATGCATGAGCCTGTGAATATGTGTAACAGTTCTAAAGTGGTGTTTTTGAGGTGTCGGGCCGGTCCAATGGTCCTGTCCGGGTGGATTTCATGCCTTTCCTTACGGGGCAACAGCCCAACCTTGAAGTCTTTCTTCCATGGGTGTCATGGCAACCAAGCTGTGAGGCAAGGCAGGCTGCAGAAAATCACACACACACACACACACAAACACACACACAGTAATACGCTGGCATTCTCTCACACACACACACACACACACACACGCTAATACGCTGGCATTCTCACACACGGCTCCTGAGCCTAAAGCAAAATAGAAGATTTTCTACGTTGCAAAATCTTGCCAAGTCAGTGAAGTTAATCCAAGACCAATCTTACTTCAGTACAGCATCACTCCTATCTGTCTGTCTGTGATGTCAGTGACACAGAGAGACAGGAGGAGAGAGGGAAGAAAGAGAGAGAGTGATGATCGAGGACGAGAGAGAGACGCCTCTGGGCAAGGCAGCTGCACCGACATCTACAGCTAGAGAATAAAGTACATGCTCCCTTTCACACAGAGGGAGAGAAGAGAAGAGGAGGAGAGAATAGAATATAAGCAAGGATAGAGAGGAAGAGAGGAGAGAGGAGAGAGGAGAAGAAGAGAGGAGAGAGGAGAGAGGAGAAGAAGAGAGGAGAGAGGAGAGGTAGAGAGGAAAGAGGAAAGAGGAGAGAGGAGAGAGGAGTGAGACAGAAGAAAGGGGAAGGTAGAGAATAAGTGGTGAGAGAAGTTAAAGATGCAGAGAGATTGTTGTGATGGTACATTTGGACATAAAGATATTTTATCTTAATATCGACACTATTGAAAGATACATGTAACTTAATTAAAAAGACATCAGTAGAGTTTTGAATGTTTTACAGCCCTAGCTTTAACAGTGGGCATAGACCCATTTGGCAGAAATAGTCTTGTTTCTGTCAGTCACTGGGTTACATCAACTGTGAGGACATTGTAGAGAAACACACAGCATATTTAGGATACAGATCTGAGAGTTAGACGTTCAATAACCATCAATCCATTTCATATCCATTTTGTTGTGTTAGCTTAAATGTTTTGCATCAGTGTCCTGTTGATCGATCCATTTAAGGTTCTGCTTTCGGCAGTGATTCAAGTTTTAACTCTCCTCTCATTCAAAGTGGAAATCATGGTTGACTCCACCAGGGGTTCTGTAGATGTATGTTGATCCTTTGACTCCACCCAGGGGTTCTGTAGATGTATGTTGATCCTTTGACTCCACCCAGGGGTTCTGTATATGTATGTAGGGCCTTTGACACCACCCAGTGATTCTGTAGATGTATGTAGATCCTTTGACACCTCCCTGGGGTTCTGTAGATGTATGTAGATCCTTTGACACCTCCCTGGGGTTCTGTAGATGTATGTAGATCCTTTGATGGGTTCTGAAGTTCTTGGTCAGATTTTGGACTACAGTTCTGTAGTTCCATGGTTCCGTAATCGCCTATCAACAATATTTCTTCTGAGGAATGCCTTTTGATCTGGGAAAGGTGTATTGCAAACCTCATGCATATGTCAGATGGGACCTTTAGGTTAGCCTGTAATGGGGTACTTATTATATTCACTGTATTTACATTTTTGCTATAAATGGTGGTGTGCTTTCTTCCCTACACTTAAATTCTGTTCATTTGGAATTACAGAGTGCAGAGTGATTGCAGAGTGTAATTTGTCAGTGTTAGTTGTTAAATGAGGTCACAATCACTGGTCAATAGTGTTGAAATGAAGATCAACTATTCATGAGTCCAAATGTCAGCACACATCCACACAACACTATAGAATCAGGGAGACAGAGAGAGTTAGAAAAAGTAGGGAGTGAGAGAGAGAGAGAGAGAGAGAGAGAATGGCGAGTGGAAGACAGAGAAAGATGGAGAGAAACAGGTGTGTATTAGGGAATGAGAGAAAGGGCCTAAAATAGACATGAGTGATTGACGGGAAACCATTTCAGAAGAGTTTTAATTGATATAGTACCATGGTACCTGGTACCACCAGAACACACAGTACACCCCCACCAGCAAAATAAAGGGAATAAGTGCCAAGCAATCACCTAATTTAAAAATATAAAGAATCCAACGGGTTTTTCTGGCGTAATGCTCTGTGGAGCTGGGTAATTGGAATGACATGAACAGTACATTTATGCATTATGAGAAAGCATCCAGGCGTGTTCACCACCTTTTATGTCGCTCTGCTGCTGCGAGAAACCTCAATTAATCGCCGCGGAAATAGCCATTTCTAAAAACTTGTTGGCATGTAATTTTTCAGGAGGAAGTGACATATTTATGATTTCCTGAGACGCCCGGGTGCTTTGTTTTAGCCATGCAGAACATGGAATTGACACGGAGAGAGACGGAGATAGAGGGACGAGGACAGAGGGATGAGGATAGACAGATGACGATATTGGAATGAGGAAAGAGGGAGAAAGATAAATGGATGAGGATGGAAGGAGAACAATAATGTGATGAGGACAGAGGGAGAAAGATAAATGGATGAGGATGGAAGGAGAACAATAATGTGATGAGGACAGAGGGAGAAAGAGGGATGAGGATAGAGAGAGGGATACAGGGATGAGAATTGACGGATCCAGACAAAGGGATGAGGATAGGGAGAGATTGTAAAATTGAACGAGTAAAATGACAGATAAATCCTAATGAAAGACAGGGAGGAGGACAGGAGTAAAAGGTGGGGGAGGTGAAAGGAGTCATGGCTTTCTGAACCTAGTCATGTGTCGGCTTACACCTCCCCATTTCCCTCTCACACACACACACACACACACACACACACACACACACACACACACACACACACACACCACAGCACCACAGCATGAGTGTAGATGGAATTCCTGTGTGTTTTCAGAGGTGGTTTGGATCACAGCTCTCTGCTCAGCATCCATTCTAACATCAACCTCAGGCTGGACATGGAAGGTGTGTGTGAGTGTGTGTGTGTTTGTGTGTGTACTTCTAGAGACTACTAATAGAATGTAATGACACCAGCTGTTGAACAAATATCTCTGTTAACTAGTGTGTTCTGTTAACCAGTGTGTTCTGTTAACCAGTGATTTATGTTAACTAGTGTGTTCTGTTAACCAGTGTGTTCTGTTAACCAGTGATTTATGTTAACTAGTGTGTTCTGTTAACCAGGGCATTCTGTTAACCAGTGTGTTCTGTTAACCAGTGATTTCTGTTAACTAGTGTGTTCTGTTAACCAGGGCATTCTGTTAACCAGTGATTTCTGTTAACCAGTGTGTTCTGGTAACCAGGGCATTCTGTTAACCAGTGATTTCTGTTAACCAGTGTGTTCTGTTAACCAGGGCATTCTGTTAACCAGGGCATTCTGTTAACCAGGGTGTTCTATCAGCCAATGTGTTGTGTTCACCAGTGTGTTCTCTTAGCCAATGTGTTGCTATAATGTCATATTGCGGCTGATAAAACACATGACAGCTGTCTTGGCTGTCGGGGTCCTGGCATCATCAGTACAAAGAGCAAACTGCTCAGGCAGTTGACAGGGCAGCTATAAAGCCATAGGGACTCAGGCAGTTAACAGGGCAGCTATAAAGCCACGGGGGTCCTGGCATGTTAAATAAGACAACAGTGGAACTAGTGAGCAGCTTGCTGTCCCCAGTAGGGGGCTATTTGATTACCCCAACTACTGTGAGTGAGTGAGTGAGTGAGTGAGTGAGTGAGTGAGAGAGAGAGAGAGAGCTAATGTTAAAAATGTTTTCAGCATAACATTGTCTAGTGTTCATACATAAGTTACCAAAAACTATGATTCATTGTGTCAGTTTAACTCTGTGGGGTTTAAATAACCCGAATGATTGTATCAGTTTAGCTCTGTTGTGTTTGAAATAGCTAGGGTGACTGTGTCACTTTAAGTCTGTGAGGTTAAAATAACCAGAACGATTGTCTCAGTTGTACCCTGTGAACATGACTCGTGTAAATGTTTGTTAATCCAGTTTAAATGTCTTAGATAATCTCACAATCTAACCCAGGGAGTAATTCTGAATGCTGGGTAAATAAGAGTTGTTTAATATTCTACCTCTGGCTGGATAGGGGCTGCCACATAGAAAGCCCGTAGATGACAACACTCCAGTCATTACACTACCAGCAGCCCCAGCAGATGGACGTTTCCGTGGTCTTACTCACATCCTTTAGAGTCTTTTCAAGTCGTTTCAGTCACCAACATTTATTTTTCTACTCATTTAGTTTTGAGTCGGTAATGCTCAGAGAATGCATGACTCCCTGCTGGGCCATGAGGAAGTGAAAGCCCAATTCAAGGTTCTACAAGTCACTCATTCACTGGCTCAGCATAGTGGGATAAATACAGTTGCCATTTCTGACTGAAACTTGCAGGAAGGGTGTAGTAACAATGTGAATGTGTGCTTGCCAGACGACAAGTAATCATATTTTCTTGACAGATTGAAGCAAGGTCTATAGGCAAGATTATGCATAGCTTTTGATGGCTTCACTGCAGAGCGGGTGAAGGAAAAGCACTGCGAGATGCGTCT
This sequence comes from Esox lucius, assembly GCF_011004845.1. Taxonomy (NCBI): domain Eukaryota; kingdom Metazoa; phylum Chordata; class Actinopteri; order Esociformes; family Esocidae; genus Esox; species Esox lucius. The sequence continues at coordinate 1,532,116 of NC_047578.1, read as the reverse complement.
GCCCACCAACCATGCCTCCTCATTGTTTGTCAAGCAGAACATTTTGTAAACAGTATGTTCCTGTTCTCTCAAGTTGTGTCCATCCTAACGTAACAAACAATAACCTTCATTATATATTACAGTGTGTTCAATCATCAGTTCAAAAAAATTTTTTTTTCTTCCCCCAATGCTGCTTCTGCCAAGATCTACTGCATATCACACAGTTGTTGGTTGTAGCTAGTCTCAGACGGCTATAGAGACGATTAAAACAAACCGATTACTGATACACAATCATGATTCTTTGTAGAAGAGTGGTGAGACGGGTTCATGAGCTGGGAGTATGCGTTTACAGCCCTGAGTGGAATGGGTCTGTGTGTGACTACGTGGTGTAGGTCAGGGACATCTCTGGAGCAGCAGAGTACAGGAGCAGGCGTGCCATCTGGATTCAGGTAGTCGGCGAATGGCGGCGATTCAGCTGTCTAATTGGCTGCAGGTAGTCGGCAATGGTGGCTGTTCAGCTGTCTGATTGGCTGCAGGTAGTGGGCGAATGGAGGCTATTCAGCTGTCTGATTGGCTGCCGGTAGTCCCCTAGTGTCGGATGTTCAGTAGCCTGATTGGCTGAGGAATGAAGCTCCACAGCAGTCTCAGCCCTGGGGGCCATGTTGAGGATTAGTGAGGCGCTGGTGGTCTCCTTCTCCACCTGAGGGGGGGGCCTCCCAGAAGGTCAGGGACCCAGTTGGCCAGGTCCAGGGCCTGAGGCTCAGAGTCCTTCGCCTTTCTCCACTAACAGAAGGATTTGTCTGCCTTAATAAACTGTGATTATCTGAAGCCACTGCCTAATGCTTTCTGTGTCGTTTAATAGGGATTCCATCCTGCAGCTGATAAAGTCATCCAGAGACACTGACAGCTGGTGTTATTGTAAAACAGCTTTGGTGAAAACTATAGGCATTCCCAAGTGTTAAAAATACAATATCAGCTGTTATTGGAAAACAGCAAAAAGCAGTAATTTCCACTGAAAATAAACTGTAACAGAATCAGCACTACAGACATTGTGACAGAGGAACTGTTGAACTTCTGTAGAAATGAAAACGTATTATGACATTTCTATTTAAACACTTTAAGTGCACAGTTTATGAGACAAAAACCATCTTGTACACACAACTTACTGTATACAAATCATGTAGAGTAAGACATTATAAGAGTTTAATTAATACTCATCATATCGCTTCACACACCAATAAATATGAAGTGTACAGATCATTATTTCTGTTCCTCTACAATGGCGGATCAAGATTAAGGAACCAGCAAACTTTGTTAATTGGTCCAAAGTGACCAGAACAGCTGAAAGTCATCCAGACTAACAAGGTGACCAGAACAGCTGAAAGTCATCCAGACTAGCAAGGTGACCAGAACAGCTGAAAGTCATCCAGACTAACAAGGTGACCAGAACAGCTGAAAGTCATCCAGACTAACAAGGTGACCAGAACAGCTGAAAGTCATCCAGACTAACAAGGTGACCAGAACAGCTGAAAGTCATCCAGACTAACAAGGTGACCAGAACAGCTGAAAGTCATCCAGACTAACAAGGTGACCAGAACAGCTGAAAGTCATCCAGACTAACAAGGTGACCAGAACAGCTGAAAGTCAGCCAGACTAGCAAGGTGACCAGAACAGTTGAAAGAATCCTAGACTAATAACAATCTTGATATTGACACACTGACATTACCTGAATCAGTGTGTACAGGTGTGTCTCAGGGTTTGTCCTACCTCTACAGTAGGATGTCTCAGGGTTTGTCCTACCTCTACAGTGGGGTGACTCAGGGTTTGTCCTACCTCTACAGTGGGGTGTCTCAGGGTTTGTCCTACCTCTACAGTGGGGTGTCTCAGGGTTTGTCCTACCTCTACAGTGGGGTGACTCAGGGTTTGTCCTACCTCTACAGTGGGGTGTCTCAGGGTTTGTCCTACCTCTACAGTGGGGTGTCTCAGGGTTTGTCCTACCTCTACAGTAGGGTAGAGGGAAGTCCCACGCTGCAGTCCCGGCTGAGGTGGCCAGGCAGGACAGTGTCGTGTGTCCTTCTAACACATAACCGGGGCTACAGCTGTACCGGATCTTCTCCCCAATGTTAAAGGTGGAACCCTGCTGGAGACCGTTGACCAGCTGGCCGGGATTCCCACAGGTATAACTGGGCAAGGCTGAAAAAACACAGACAGACCAAGGTAGAGAGGAAGATAGAAGAGACAGACCGAGGTAGAGAGGAAGATAGAAGAGACAGACAGAGGAAGAAAGACAGAGACAGAGATTAGTAAACTGTAAAGAGATAAAAATGAAAGCTTTGATAGGAGTGGGAAAATGCCAACTTCCTGGTCCCATTTTTTCCTCTGAAGTGCTCCTCATTGAAACATACAATGCTTTCTACACACACACACAGTCGTACACAGAGCACTTGTGTGTGTGTGTGTGTGTGGTGGACTTTGGATGAATCTCTGTTGCTCCCCTGGGGGTTGCTTTGGACAGAACACTGAACATATTGCATAACTGTGTGTGTAACTGTGTGTGTGTGTGTGTGTGTGTGTGTGTGTGTGTGTGCATGCCTGTTTGTGTGTGTGTGTGTGTTTCTGTGTGTGTTACCTCAGTCAAACTACATTCATGATGCAAAATAACAAAAAGTATATTGAAAACCTCTTTTCTCGAAACAGTTGTCAAAGGATTCATATGAACACAAGTGATTGGAAATACCCCGTACCTGTATAAATAAACCGGTCAAAAGAGTCCTTCAGCTCTTGGTTTGGTCCCATGAACAGAGAGAACACAAAGATTCCTCACACATATCCCTGAAGCCGTACATCAAACAACGATTGCCCTCCAACGCCTTACGACATTCACTTCTAGAGTCCCACGCAAAATAAAACCACGAAACCACATGCAATCCCTTCACATTCCCTCTCGCTCCCCCTCTCCCCCTCTCCCCCTCTCCCCCTCTCCCCTAACCCTGCCACAGTAAATTGTTTCTTCACCGTTCAGTTGTGTTTGGTTTAGACCTCAGAGGGCCAAATTCATGCTTTTCCCGGTGAGTGTTAACCTCATTAGCATACCCAGAAGTTCTAAACCATTAGCATATTAGCCGGAGGGTGGGCGTTGCCTTACGACGATGTTGCCCCTGGACACGCTGGTGGATGACGGAAGGACAACTTCCCACTAGGGATATGACAGTGTTAGACAAGAGGTCTCCACTGTCAAAACATATACAGTATTAAGTGAAGGACAAGGGAGGGAGGAGGGAGCAGAGAGGGAGTAGAGAGGGAGTAGAGAGGGAGTAGAGAGATGGATAGAGTGATGTGTGGGTGGATGTGAGAGATTGGGGGTGTGAAAGAGCACACCAGACAACTGGCTACAGGGATGTTGACTTTTACTGATGCCGTGGGTGGATGTGAGAGACTGGGGAGGAGGGCACACACACATACACATTACCAAGCTAACCTTGTGTGAGAGTTGATTGGACCATTCCTCAGCCCCTCTAAGCAGATGAGATGGGACCTGCCAGGCATTGTCCGGGTGCATGCTGAACAGTGCAGGAGGGATTGATTGAATTGCTGCTTGACAAAGCAGAAAGTGCTTATTGAGCTAATGCGCTTGTGTGTTAGGATCAATCTCACAGTGTCACTTCCTAACGGGCCAATGGGTGAGCGTGAGAATAACAGGGAGGGACGATCGAGACAGAGAGAAAGGGAGGGAAGAAAGAGAAAGAGAAGGAAGCAGGTGGAGGGTTTAGGCCAGTAATGTTCATCTCTGGAAGGCCTGGATGGACTGACTCACACATGACACCCTCTTCTCAATTAAGTGCTCTATTCTCTATTAAGTGCTCTATTCTCTATTAAGAGCTATATTACCTATTAAGTGCTCTATTCTCAATTAAGTGCTCTATTCTCTATTAAGTGCTCTATTCTCTATTAAGTGCTGTATTACCTATTAAGTGCTCTATTCTCAATTACGTGCTCTATTCTCTATTAAGTGCTCTATTCTCTATTAAGTGCTGTATTACCTATTAAGTGCTCTATTCTCTATTAAGTGTCCTATTCTCTATTAAGTGCTGTATTACCTATTAAGTGCTCTATTCTCTATTAAGTGCTGTATTACCTATTAAGTGCACTATTCTCAATTAAGTGCTCTATTCTCTATTAAGTGTCCTATTCTCTATTAAGTGCTGTATTACCTATTAAGTGCTCTATTCTCTATTAAGTGCTGTATTCTCTATTAAGTGCTCTATTCTCAATTAAGTGCTCTATTCTCTATTAAGTGCTCTATTCTCTATTAAGTGCTCTATTCTCTATTAAGTGCTCTATTCCCTATTAAGTGCTCTATTCTCTATTAAGTGCTCTATTCCCTATTAAGTGCTCAACTTCAGACAAAAGTAGTGTGCTTAATAGGGATCCCATTTAGGAGTCTCAGTCTCTCTTGCTCCTTTGCTCTCTCTCGTTCTCTCTCTTTCTCTCTATCTCTGTGTGTCTCTGTGTGTGTCTCTGTCTCTCTCTATCTCACTCTCTCTCTGTCTCTCTCTCTCTCTCTATGTGTCTCTGTGTGTGTGTCTCTGTGTGTGTGTTTGTGTCTCTTGCTCCTTTGCTCTGTCTCTGTCTCTCTCTCTATCTCTCGGTGTCTCTGTGTGTGTGTCTCTCTCTCTGTGTCTCGTTCTCTCTGTGTGTCTCTGTGTGTGTGTCTCTGTGTGTGTGTGTGTGTCTCTGTCTCTCTCTCTCTGTCTCTCTCTCTATCTCTCTGTGTCTGTGTGTCTCGTTCTCTCTGTGTGTCTGTGTGTGTGTGTCTCTGTGTGTGTGTGTGTCTCTGTCTCTCTCTCTGTCTCTCTCTCTGTCTCTCTCTCTATCTCTCTGTGTCTGTGTGTGTCTCTCTCTCTGTGTCTCGTTCTCTCTGTGTGTCTCTGTGTGTGTGTCTCTGTGTGTGTGTGTGTCTCTCTCTCTGTGTCTCTCTCTCTGTGTATCTCTGTGTGTGTGTCTCTGTGTGTGTGTGTGTGTGTCTCTCTCTCTGTGTCTCGTTCTCTCTGTGTGTCTCTTTCTGTGTGTTACTTCCTGGTCTCTCTGCGTCCTCATCCGTGTCTCTCTGTGTGGTTGTACATGTCAATCTCAGTCATGATACTGTCAACGAAGATGACGGAGGAAGAGGAGTGTGAGGAGGAAGATTTATTGAGAGGCTGTTATTGATATTCCATCAAGACATGCTTTGTGTGTGTGTGTGTGTGCGCGTGTGTGTGTGTGATTGTCCATATCTCTGCTACACTGCAATCAGGTCTGAACTGGGTTAAGGTGTTCTATTTATGTTGCCAGCCTGACGTGGTTAAAAAAAGATTAAGAGTTTATCTAGTACTAGATACAGTCTTTCATCTTCCCCTTCAAATCATGATATGAAATGAGAGTAGGTACCTACCGTGTGAGTGTATAGATAACTACCAGGTGAATGTACTTAAATACCAGGTGAGTGTAGTTAACAACCAGATGAGACTAGTTAATGACCAGGTGGGATAAGTCCTTCTACCAGGTGAGATTAGATATCCACAATGTGAATGTAGTTAACTACCAGGCGAGTGTAGTTGAGTACCAGGTGGGTCTAGCTGACTACCAGGTGAGTGTAGTTGAATACCACGTGAGAGTAATTAACGGCAAGGTGAGAGTAATTATCCACCAGGTAGAAACCAAAAAAACATACCTTTTTGAGCCCTCTGAGACCCATGTTTAGGAGCCCCACTTTAAAAGAAATAAACGTTTAAAATGTGTTACATATATTGCCATGCTGTCCACAGCAACTATCAAACAGCTGTTCTGCTGTTAAAACACCCATGTAGGTTGTTGAAAAAAGATAATAACAAATACCTGTAGGCATAAATAACATTACAACTACTGCTATTATTAAAGTAGGGGGTCTATCTAGGGCTAATGTGATTCCCGGAACAGCAGTAATGTTCTACAGCATAAGCACTTCAGCCTTGGAACATCATGCAGCTCCCCTAAAGACACTGCCAACTACCAGATTAGAAGTCAGCATTTCTTAAGATTTATAATGATTCATAAAATAATTGTTCATAGTTTTCAAATATGATTTTGTAGTGTTAGAAAGAACAGAAATAATGTAAATGCACTGAGCCTTTCACATTGAATCATGATAATAACATCAGGGAGACAGGAACAGGACATGATGAAGAGAGAAAACATAAGGATGAGAGGAACAGGATGAGGATGAAGAGAAGAAACGGAGGGATGACAGGATTAGGACGGGATGAAGAGAGGAAATGTAGGATGAAAGGAACAGGATGAGGATGAAGAGAAGAAACGGAGGGATGACAGGAACAGGATGAGGATGAAGAGAAGAAACGGAGGGATAACAGGAACAGGACGGGATGAAGAGAGGAAACGTAGGATGAAAGGAACAGGATGAGGATGAAGAGAAGAAACGGAGGGATGACAGGAACAGGACGGGATGAAGAGAGGAAACGTAGGATGAGAGGAACAGGATGAGGATGAAGAGAAGAAACGGAGGGATGACAGGAACAGGACGGGATGAAGAGAGGAAACGTAGGATGAAAGGAACAGGATGAGGATGAAGAGAAGAAACGGAGGGATGACAGGATGAGGACAGGATGAAGAGAGGAAACGTAGGATGAGAGGAACAGGATGAGGATGGAGAGTGGAAATGGAGGGATGAGAGGAACAGGATGAGGATGGAGAGAGGAAATGGAGGGATGAGAGGAACAGGATGAGGATGAAGAGATGAAACAGAGGGATGAGAGGAACAGGATGAGGATGGAGAGAAGAAATGGAGGGATGACAGGATTAGGACGGGATGAAGAGAGGAAACGTAGGATGAGAGGAACAGGATGAGGATGGAAAGATGAAACAGAGGGATGAGAGGAACAGGATGAGGATGGAGAGAGGAAATAGAGGGATGAGAGGGACAAGACGAGGATGGAGAGAGGAAATGGAGGAAAGGTGGTAGGATAGAAGAGTGCTGAGAACAGAAGCATGAGATTGATAGAAGCAACCTGCCGTTTCAGCACTACTGGGGATGGAGGGTCCCTGGAAGTGCTGAAATAGACCTTCCCCCAGAGACACGCATGCACAAGTGCGCACACACACACACACACACACACAGTGTAAAGTGGTGTGACACAGCTTGGTGACTTATCGACTGGCCGTGACAAATGTACTAGCACTGCAGGGAGAGCAGGTTCTAAGACCAGAAGGCCTTTGTGTGTGTGTGTGTGTTTCTGTGTGTGTGTGTGTTTCTGTGTGTGTGTGTGTTTCTGTGTATGTGTGTGTGTGTTTCTGTGTGTGTGTGTGTTTCTGTGTATGTGTGTGTATGTGTGTGTTTCTGTGTGTGTGTGTGTGTGTTTGTGTATGTGTGTGTGTGTGTGTTTCTGTGTGTGTGTGTTTACAGGGGCACAGGTATCTATATTCCAGATGACACTGTTCTCTTCTCGAGGGCCAGTTAGACTTGGGGGGTTTGAAACCCCATTCAAAATAACCTGTGGGATTTCTACATTTACACTTTTGTTATGAATTCCTCTGAAGCTAAATGGTGGCATGGTGTTTTTTGTATCAGTTCGTTGATACTGTAATTACAGTCTGAGCCATTAAAAGGCAAGTAAACATAACATCAAAGCATAGGCTGTATCCCTAAAACGATTACCGTAAAGACGACCCATGCAAAATGTCACTGAAGAGCAGTGGTGTCCCCTGATTGGCTGTGTAGTAGGAGCGGCTCCTGATTGGCTATGTAGTAGGGGTGGCTCCTGATTGGAAGTGTAGTAAAGCATAGTACCAAATGGTGAGTTAATTTTTACATCAACAGACTTGTATTGGTCCCTTCTAGCAATCAATTATTTCTCAAATGAATAAAACGTACTGCTAGTAATTTTTCACTCTGTAAACCTGCAGGGCACCAATATTACACTAGCATTGGCAAGCATGGATTTAGCTCGCAACATAGCAACATTCAGTAGAGGTCAGCAATGGAATATTGACTGCAATTAATGGTGCATATTATACTATAAAGTATGGGGAAAAATACAAAGCATGTTGACATAAATTATAAATTATATTATAATATTATTATAATAGATTATAAATATCTAGCCACTAAAGATTCTGATACACACTACTTGTTTGGAGAAATAAGAGAGATATGTCTTGCTTAACCAAAACTAACCATAAACATATAAGGTAATTAAAAGACCAATCGAACAATCCTGGTCCCAACATTATTACTGAGGTTGCTTTGTAGTCAGCTACAGCCAGGACCACACCTCAGCAGTGGGCAGCCAGGACCACACCTCATGCTATGTCATCTTTGGGTTACTGGAATCCATGTTTGGGTGTTTATCAATCCAGGCTAGGGCAGTGTTCGGCTGTGAACGATTAGTTTATGTCCTTCATGTTTAAACTGGATATACTGTAATGATTGGTTTGTCTAATGAATAGTTTTAATGTGTGAAAATGTCTGCGCTTGTGATGAAAATGTATGGTGGTGCCAAAGAAAAATTGCACAGTATATTCAAAGTCTGCAGACGCACAGACATGATTTCTTTCACTCCAGTAACAACTATATTTTTGAAGTTTTTACCTCTGTCCTCTATAGTGTGCAGTTTGTTTGATGCAGATGTTGATCTTGTTTAATCCCAGGGCCAAGACCTCCTGCTGAAAGAAGTGGTAGGTAACCAGAAAATATTTTTTCTTTATTCACCACCGCACATTGGAAGCTCCCATTGCCTGGTCCATTCTTACAATTAACAACCCATGTGACCAATTTTCTCCATGAATAAGGACTGATTGCTGCAAGAACAATTGTGCATGGAGGTTTTGTATACGGTCAGAAGTGGAGTAGTTTTGCATCAGCTCTGACCAATGCTGAAATCTTGTTTGGCATGATTTATTTGACTGAGTTCTGGATTTTATGTGGAGAGTTGTACTAACTTTTAGGCAAAAATGTGCAAAGCATTGCCATTGATTTTTAAATGAATCAGAAATGTCTGCAGTGCTCACTAAGATGTAAAGGGACTACAAGACCCTAGTATTATGAAAAGCTTCAGAGGAGAAATTGTAAGGTACTCTGGGAGTTTGGGTGGATGACAAGCTGAGCCTCCTCATCCAGGAACGTCCTTGTGAAAACCTGGTCCATTCTTATGTCCAAGGCTCCTTAAGGGCATGGGTCTCCTGGTTAGTTAATTTATCTCCTCTCTCTCCTCTTTCTCTCCTCTCCATCCTCTCCCTCCTTTCTCTCCTCTATCTCCTTTACCTCCTCCCCTGTGGACTAAGCAGAAGAAGGAGAAGCTGCTGTAGTGTGTATATATAGAGATATGTAGGTGTAGAAATGAACAGAGTTGATTGTGACGAATGGGTCTGGATGTGTTGAGCGGAGCATAGTGTTCCGTGTCAAACAAGCCTTCCGGAACCCTGGTGGTTCCGCCTGTTCCACCCATGTCATTCCATATACAGTATACAAAATACACCTACGCTATAAATACACACTGGGACATTCCATATACAGTATACACAATACACCTACGTTATAAATACACACTGGGACATTCCATACACAGTATACAAAATACACCTACGTTATAAATACACACTGGGACATTCCATACACAGTATACAAAATACACCTACGTTATAAATACACACTGGGACATTCCATACACAGTATACACAATACACCTACACTATAGATACACACTGGGACATTCCATATACAGTATACAAAATACACCTACGTTATAAATACACACTGGGACATTCCATACACAGTATACACAATACACCTACGTTATAAATACACACTGGGACATTCCATACACAGTATACAAAATACACCTACACTATAGATACACACTGGGACATTCCATATACAGTATAAAAAATACACCTACGCTATAAACACACTGGGACATTCCATATACAGTATACAAAATACACCTACACTATAGATACACACTGGGACTTTTCCTCTACAGATGCAATGGAGATGAGGAGACATTTGCCTCCAGTACAGTACAGCTACTGCAGTGAAATGTACTGAACGTATCTAGACCTTTTCACTTCCTGACGTGTTACTAGTTGTGCTTGTTTGCTATCGATCTACATAAAATGTCAAAAAAACAGGAATAATTCACCCCAATACTTGCCTACTTACTTCAGCAGTCAGATTTGGCTAAACAAAGTTACACGGAGTACAGTACCTTTTGGCATATTTGTATTTTTTATTTGACAGGAAAGGGAGACCGATAGAGGAGTTTTTGCTGAAAGAGCAGTGGGTCGTTTTAAACCCACGCTGTTCACCAGAGGCATCAGTCAGATGACAGCATCACCAGAGAACGACAACAGAACCTGAGAAAGGCCAATTGAGTTCTCATGCAGTCCGCTGAGTATACATATTTAGGAGGGGAAATAATAGTGTAATTGTGTAAAGATATGACCTGTATTATATCCGATGTGTCGTAATGGTCTCAATCTCCCTGTAGTGGGACGATCTGTCTCGTTATTACAATCTTCTTCTGTACGGAACGTGCTTGATCTAAGCCCTGAATCAAACTGCTAATGGATCCATTAAATGTATTGTACTGCCAAAACGAATCACCCGCAAACGGCTAGAGTGATAAGAATATCACACACATTGCTGTCACTTACACACACTCTCGGACATGTGGTGTCACACACACATACACACACAGAAACACAAACATACACACACACTCATCCACAGTATCCTAATCAGTGCTGATGAGATGGAATGAGCCCTCCTTTTCATCATCCATCCATCACTCAATCAGTCTTCATCCGTCCCATCTTCCATCTCATTCCCATTTTACCCCTCCGTTCTGAAGTCACTGCTGTCATTTTCTCCTCTCTCTTCTCAGTCCTGCTCAGTAATGTTTCTGTGCAGCAGATCTGACAGCCAAGAAGTCATTCTGAGGTGGATATCTGACAGCAGAGTAAACCAGTAAGTAGCAGAAAGAAACTGTTTATCTGACAGCTTACGTCAGACATCTACATTTGTCCAGGGCACCTCGACAAATGAGGTGAATCTAAATGCCTGTGTGTGAATAAAAAAATTAAAAGAGTTTGGGTTAATGTAGGTTCAAGGTCAGGTTTAGTGTCGTCGTCAGGGTTAAGGTTATGCATCATTATCACCATTATCCACCATCCTCATCCATCACCCCCAGACACCTGCTGCTATCCACTAACCCCAGACACCTGCTGCTATCCATCACCTCCAGAAACCTGCTGCTATCCACTAACCCCAGACACCTGCTGCTATCCACTCACCCCAGACACCTGCTGCTATCCACTAACCCCAGACACCTGCTGCTATCCACTAACCCCAGACACCTGAAGCTATCCACTAACCCCAGATACCTGAAGCTATCCACTCACCCCAGAAACTTGCAGCTATCCACTAACCCCAGACACCTGAAGCAATCCACTCACCCCAGGCACCTGAAGCTATCCACTAACCCCAGACATCTGCAGCTATCCTCTAACCCCAGACACCTGCAGCTATCCACTAAGCCCAGACACATGCAGAACATCTGTGTATCACTATAGATGCTGTAAAGTTCAAAGAAGAGTTTACATAGAACTGAAAGGAGCAGACTTTGTCTGTTGAATGTAACAATGTGACACTCTAGACCTTCTTCAAAAAGTATCAAACCCACCGGTCCCACTGGCCCAGTGGCAAAAAATGCAAAGGTTGTGCCCTGCCTCACCCTGCCTCACCCTGCCTCACCTCTCTCATCCTCTCCCCTTCTCTGCTGAGATGTGTTCAGGAGGGACTGTCTTTTAAGTCTGTGGGTGGTCCGCCAACGGGGAAGCTTTGATCTCACCACATGCTGTTATTGTGGCTATGACATCACTCTAGCACACTGCCATGAGGGAACACACAACGAACGCTGCCAGAGAAACAGGAGGAATTCTGGGAGAAACAGTTAGCTAACAAAACAATGCTTCCTTCTCATTCCTCCTGTCCATCCCTCCCCCTTACTCCCTCTCTATCGCCCCTCCTTTATTACCCTCTCCTTCATACTAAGTAGCTCTCTTATTTTTTGTCCATCCTAGATACCCCAAGAGAAGAAAAGTGATGAACAAGGAGAGAAATTAGTAGAGAACAGATGAGAGAGAGCAAGCAGAAAAAGGAAGAGGAGAATATAAGAAAAAAAGGAACCTATGAGAGTGAGATGTATTTATGAACAGGGAATTGTATATATTTTCTCTTAATTTATCTTCTTCCTTTTTCCAAAATTTTTCCCTGTATTCCCAAGGCCAATCTCTTTTTCCTTTGATTGCAGGCCTCTGGTTGTGATAGTAAAGGGCTGAACAGAATACTGAAACACCAAGAAACCAATAAAAAAACATCAAACAGAACTAGTCTCTATTTACTTATTTAATGTAGTCTGCCTATGAGTACTGAGTCTATCTATATCTTGTCTTTGCCAAGAAGTTGTGAAGTTTTTTGAAGTGGAGAAGTTTTGGGCACATATTACATTCTGCAAAAATCAAGGAAACACTTGAGTCCATAAGGGATGAAAGTGCACCTGTTAAAGCGCAGGTGCTCCCACACAAGGTGTGCCTCTCAGCCCCGCTGATCACCAAGGTGATACGTTGGAGCAGTGCCTAAAAAAATCTACTAAACACCAAATGGCGGAATTGCTTGGGCAAAAATGATGTCGCACCTTTCCAAAATAATTCCAGACCCTTCTATCTGAGACTTGGCATCAGTGCCCTAAGGCTGGTTTCCTTAACACTGTGTGGCTAAAAAAGAACCCCAGACGAGCCAATGGTGCTGTGTGATCATAGACCAACAACACGGAAGCACAGTTGTTTTATACAGAGCTTTGAAATGCTTTGTTTTGTAACAAACAGACAGTCAATAGCTAAAGTCCAGGAAGAGCTTTCATCTGTTGGCTCTTTAAGGGGTCTAGACATTTCATTGACCCAGACATGTTTAATGATGAGGAACAAAAGCAAAGTCTTCTTGCATCGTGCAATAAGCTCACACAACCACACAATCACAAAACTACACAAACCCCCACCGGTGCCTTGGCATTGAGCCCAGTGTTAATTGAATCTATAGTTTCATATATTGCTGTGTGTAAATGTGTACACACACACACACACACAATTACACACTCAGAGCGCAGACACACATGCACACACACACACGTGCACACACACATGCATACATGCCACACACACAGACTGTAGGTATGAGTGTGTGCATTTATTCAAACTTATAAAAGATTTGAAATACATTGACTCTACAGATTAAATTAGCACTGGGCTCAAAGTCAAGGTCATCCGCCATCACCAGAATGGAAGACTGACAACTTAATGATCACTGAGTCTCAATCAATGAAACCAATGAAACACCAGCATTAGAAACCATCACACTGGTCTCCCTGAATCTCTGGCATTAGAAACCATCACACTGGTCTCCCTGAAACACCAGCATTAGAAACCTTCACACTGGTCTCCCTGAAACTCCAGCATTAGAAACCATCACACTGATCTCTCTGAAACACCAGCATTAGAAACCATCACACTGGTCTCCCTGAAACTCCAGCATTAGAAACCATCACACTGGTCTCTCTGAAACACCAGCATTAAAAACCATCACACTGGTCTCCCTGAAACTCCAGCATTAGAAACCATCACACTGGTCTCTCTGAAACACCAGCATTAGAAACCATCACACTGGTCTCCCTGAAACAGCAGCATTAGGAACCATCACATTGGTCTCACTGAAGCTCCAGCATTAGAAACCATCACACTGGTTTCTGTGAAACATCAGCATTAGAAACCATCACACTGGTTTCTGTGAAACATCAGCATTAGAAACCATCACACTGGTCTCCCTGAAACACCAGCATTAGATACCATCACACCTGTTTCCATGAAACTTAAATACAGTATGTCTGCCTTTACTCACACCAGAAAACCCAACCAATGAAGTAAACCCTCCCCATTCTCTAATACTTTTCCCATGATTCTCTCCAGCAATTCACCCTCCTTGCCAAACCAAGACAGTTAATTCATCTTTATAAATGTTTCTTGCATTCAATCTCCTTTTTCCTTTTAGCAAATGATAGCAGTACCCTTTAAGCAGAGTAGCCGGCCAGCTGAGCAGGGAGTTATTTTAGATGCTTTTTAAGAAGGGAGGGTTTTTAGATGTTCCTGGACATCCTAGCTTCAAGAGTATGTTGGTTTCAATCATCAATGTTGACATTGTTTTTGCCTCTGTGCTACAATAAGTACAGCATATTGTTGTCAAAACCTGTTTCCTATGAATGGATCGATTCAGTATATATGTTTCTGGTCTTTCAAGAAATGCAGGGGAGGGGAGTTTTGCTGGAAGGACAATGGGCCATCATCTATGCAGAGATCCATTTTTATAAAATACTGGATGTGGAGATTGTCTTAATGTTAGATTTAAAACATATGCCTAAAGGTTCCCATTTGGCTTAATGGCTCAACAACATTCAGTGTCCAGCCCTTAGAGGGTCATGTTCCTGGAGCATTCTGCCTGTCTGAGGTAGGCTGAGCTGTCCTGGAAGACCAGGTGTATTGAATGTAGATTCAACTGTCCTGGAAGACCAGGTGTATTGAATTGAGTCAATGACTTACCTGACAAACTGAACTAATTATTAATTACAGTAACTGACTTAATTCAACACGCCGGGTCTTCATAATGAGAATGCAGCACAATGTAGCCAGACAACGTGGCTGGACAGCCGGTCTGTCAGAGAGGACAAGGGGCAACATGTACACATATGTATTTATACCTGCCGATGCATCTGTATGTATATATGTATATATACATCAATTAATCTCATTGGTCTTGAAACCTTTTGAGTCCGGGGACTTCTTTTTTGAAAGCAAATGTAGTATGAATAATAGTCAGAACCCAACTCCAGTCAGCTAAAAATTCAACAAGTTGTAGCATTACTTAGCAGTATATGGAAGAATGTACCACCTACTTGTCCCTGAGAACAGTCAAGCGGTGGGTAATTTCCTCCTGCGCTTTTGGCATCTCAGCGAGCCTCCAAGTCTTACATTACCCAGGATTAAAAACATAACCTGACACTGTATTGCATCTTGACTAACTCCACAGACCCCTGGGAACCTCCTAGGACCCCAGTTTAAGAGCTGCTGAATTGGACGACGGGGTTAGAGGCTTAGTCAAGCTAACGCACAGCAGTGAGAGCTGTTCATTACAATGCCTGATCTAAAAGGGGCTATTTGGCTTATCTGCTTTATTTAGGCCCCTACAGCTGCTTTATTTAGGCCTCAAACCAACAACATATCACACATTTACTTCAGTTCTGACATTTTAGAGGGGCAGCATCTACTTCCAAGAATGACAGGTTATGCATTAATTTGGATTGGTTCATTTAAGGGTCAGAGTTGTGTTTTGGAATTTATTTTGAACGTTTACTCGTTAATGATACTATTATGGTAAGGATGCGATTTTAATTGGTCAAATTAAGGACATTAGGTTTGGGCTTGGTTTGGATAAAAAAAAAAAACATTTAATGAATACACAGTCGATGGGTTTTGACTTGCTGGCGTTTGAGTGGACTGGCGGCTGAACTGGCCATCCAACAACTTAGTCCACAACATTCTGGAAAACCAAAACGCAATGCAATTTGTACAGCGCCCCTGGTGACAAGTACAATACATTGATCTTCTCCGGATAAGCAAACGTCAAATGTTAACGTGGATCTGGTGTGTAGTTTCCACAGACTGTTGACGATGATGATGTGTGACGCAGAGTGACCTTTGACATGGACATCATGTGACTAGGCAGTCCCTGCTGTATCAATATATGAGGGTGTGTGTGTGTGTGCGTGTGTGTGTGCATGTGTGTGTGTGTGTGTGTGTGTGTAGGAAGAATATTATACCCACCCAGTTTCATTAAAACCTGTTATTTTCTGTCTTCAGCATATTAACATAAAGTTGACCACTTCAAAATGGAGTCCAAACCCCCCTCCGCCATGTCTGGCCACATCTAACAGTTAGTCCATGTCTGGCCACATCTAACAGTTAGTCCATGTCTGGCCACATCTAACAGTTAGTCCATGTCTGGCCACATCTAACAGCTAGTCCATGTCTGGCCACATCTAACAGTTAGTCCATGTCTGGCCACATCTAACAGTTAGTCCATGTCTGGCCACATCTAACAGCTAGTCCATGTCTGGCCACATCTAACAGTTAGTCCATGTCTGGCCACATCTAACAGCTAGTCCATGTCTGGCCACATCTAACAGTTAGTCCATGTCTGGCCACATCTAACAGTTAGTCCATGTCTGGCCACATCTAACAGCTAGTCCATGTCTGGCCACATCTAACAGCTAGTCCATGTCTGGCCACATCTAACAGTTAGTCCATGTCTGGCCACATCTAACAGTTAGTCCATGTCTGGCCACATCTAACAGCTAGTCCATGTCTGGCCACATCTAACAGCTAGTCCATGTCTGGCCACATCTAACAGCTAGTCCATGTCTGGCCACATCTAACAGTTAGTCCATGTCTGGCCACATCTAACAGCTAGTCCATGTCTGGACACATCTAACAGCTAGTCCATGTCTGGTGTGATGGCAATTTCTAAAATCCAAATAATTCTATGAAAATGGTAGGTAAGACAGGAGAAATCAATTGCGCAATAAACGGTTTTAATCTTGCTTGAAAGGAGAAAGTATACAGGTTACAAAGTAACAGTGGATAGTCTCTAAATAAAAACATCATTTCGACAGTATTTATTACATAGGAAAAAGGGGTGTGGTAAGATGCTGCCATCTGTTTCATGTCAATCAAACACCTTTCCCTTTGTTCTATCACAAACGTCAAATGCTATCTTCCCCCACCTTATCCTTCCTGCCATAATGTTTTCTGTAGTGTTTACCCAAAGGGGCCAACTGACCTTACTGCCCCCTGTTGTATCTTCTCCTATCCTGTCCTAAAACCCATTGATCTGCATCTGGACAGACAATAGATGTCCCCTATGCAAATACCAGGTCCCACACATTCCTGTACCTATCTTAACAGTGGGACTCAGTCCTTTACTCAGTTAGAATACATTGTGCATAGAAATTTCCACAACACTGGCCACATCTAACAGCTAGTCCATGTCTGGCCACATCTAACAGTTAGTCCATGTCTGGCCACATCTAACAGTTAGTCCATGTCTGGCCACATCTAACAGCTAGTCCATGTCTGGCCACATCTAACAGTTAGTCCATGTCTGGCCACATCTAACAGCTAGTCCATGTCTGGCCACATCTAACAGTTAGTCCATGTCTGGCCACATCTAACAGTTAGTCCATGTCTGGCCACATCTAACAGCTAGTCCATGTCTGGCCACATCAAACAGTTAGTCCATGTCTGGCCACATCTAATAGTTAGTCCATGTCTGGCCACATCTAACAGCTAGTCCATGTCTGGCCACATCTAACAGTTAGTCCATGTCTGGCCACATCTAACAGCTAGTCCATGTCTGGCCACATCTAACAGCTAGTCCATGTCTGGACACATCTAACAGTTAGTCCATGTCTGGCCACATCTAACAGCTAGTCCATGTCTGGCCACATCTAACAGCTAGTCCATGTCTGGCCACATCTAACAGTTAGTCCATGTCTGGCCACATCTAACAGCTAGTCCATGTCTGGCCACATCTAACAGTTAGTCCATGTCTGGCCACATCTAACAGTTAGTCCATGTCTGGCCACATCTAACAGCTAGTCCATGTCTGGCCACATCTAACAGTTAGTCCATGTCTGGCCACATCTAACAGCTAGTCCATGTCTGGCCACATCTAACAGTTAGTCCATGTCTGGCCACATCTAACAGTTAGTCCATGTCTGGCCACATCTAACAGTTAGTCCATGTCTGGCCACATCTAACAGCTAGTCCATGTCTGGCCACATCTAACAGCTAGTCCATGTCTGGCCACATCTAACAGCTAGTCCATGTCTGGCCACATCTAACAGCTAGTCCATGTCTGGCCACATTGAAGGTAACAACCCAAGCGCCTCTAGTGGATGATTTACATGTGCTCTGTTAAATCAGAGGGGCACTGAGCACCAGCATTCCGACTTAAACAGTGGAATATTGGCCATATAACACACACCTGAGGTGCATAATTGCTTTTATAAACTGGTCACCTCTGTAATTACAAAGGCAAACATAAATGTTTAAACGTCACATCTGTGGTATGAGGTTTGATGTACCACGGCTCTCAGCCAATCAACAATCAGGGTTTGAAAAATGAACTAAACTCTCTCCCTCCTTCTCGCTTCGTCTCAGCCAGCTCTCCCATGTTTCCAGGTTTTTGACGGTCCTCCCCTGACAGCGGTGGTGAGAGCACACCCCTCCCAGCCTTGTTTAACCATGTTATTTTCACACATCGCCTCCCCGGCTCCGCCCAACCAGACTCATATCTCCTACTATAATGGGGACGTGTAACATGTTCCCACTTCTGTAATACATGTGTGTTTCTTGCTTCCTGTCTGCGTACAGAATGCATGTTGGTTCTTCACCCTCCTTTGCTGTCCATTCATTATTTTTGATAGACAGTTAAATGAAGCGGCGGCGAGTATATATTTTTTTTTACCTCAGATTTAGTATTTGTATTATTTAATGTGTTCTCTAGTCATTTTGTTGTGTAATTGCAAAATGTAGCTCTCCTTAGATGTGATGTAATGGGTCTCCATGTTAAAGTACCAATACCAGCAGACTATCTACAGCTCTGGAAAAAAATAAGAGACCACTGCACCTTTTTCTGTCCTTTCCAAAAAAGTCGAAAGGGAAGGTTTTGAGTGAGGAACAGAAGGGTTAACATTAAGAGGCTGGCGTCTTAATAATTTTCCGGAAAAAATTTATATATATGGAATTTGATCCAAGATATTCAAATATGGACCTCAAACTCATTTCCACCATGAAACCAGTTTCCCCTTAAAGCCAGTTCAACACCAGCATTTTGCTGAAGCCAGTTGCATAGTATGTAGAGGTTGTTCCCATCTTACCAGATACTGATACAGACCTGGTAAAGATGGGTGCAATTAATAATCAGGTACAGCAGAAATGCAGCAGTACTCCGGACATCGTTTTGTCCCTTGAGATCTTTATGAAACAAAAGAGTAGCATTTCCTCTCCAAACCAGACATGTCTATATTTCTACACGAGTTCAGACACACGCCCACAAACAAGAATATACACAATGTGACAGAGTCTCTGTCTGCCCTGAATCAAAGACAATGACTCTCTAATCCAGAGACAATAGTCCTCTAATCCAACTCCTCTAATCCACAATATACAGGAATTGTGCACAGAGACAATTATGAGAGAGATGGATAGATGCAGAGATGGATAGATGGAGAGATGGAGAGATGGATAGATGGAGAGGAAGGAAGTAAAATAATGAAAATAGAGAAATACAGAGAGCAATGGATGATGAATCGGAGAGAAGGAGAGAAGGAGAGAGGAGAGAGGAGAGAAGAGAGAGGAGAGAGGAGAGAGGAGAGAAGGAGAGAGGAGAGGAGAGAAGGAGAGAGGAGAGAGAACAGAAGGAGAGAGGAGAGGAGAGAAGGAGAGAGGAGAGAAGGAGAGGAGGAGAGAGGAAAGAGGAAAGAAGGAGAGAGGAGAGATCGCAGAAGAGAAAAGAAGGGAGAAGAAATGTACGACCGAAAATGAGGAAGTAGATCAAAGGAAATGAAGAAGAAATACTACACTGTTCCTCCTGAATTAATGACCCTATGTAAAAGATGTAAAAAACTAATTAAATATTGCATTCTTGATCTTACACCGAAAATATGACTAAAATCTAACATTTAATCGAGATCAAATTGTTCAAAGAAAAAAACAGTTCCTTAATTAAGAAATACATATTGCACTCATGTTGTTGTCATTATTATACGCACCAAGAAATTCTTATGAATTAGATCAAATAGGAATCTTCTCATGCATAGACTTTTTTAAATATTCATCCGAGGAACTCTTAAGTGGTTCCCCATGACGTTAGGTTTTAGTGAGGTTACCTATTAGGTGACACAAGCCAAAACCTCTTAACATCCAGCAGCATTGGGTGTGTCAGAAATGTACTGAGCCAAAAGGTTGTTGACCTTAACATAAATGTCTATGCACTTGAAAATAACTCCACAGTCTCCACTATTAGAGTAACAATTAAGAAGTTTAACTCAACTGGAGCTGTGATGACCCTACCTGGAAGAGAACTTACACACATTTTCCCTTCACACAGTAAGAGGGATGGTTTGGCAGATGAAAAACTATCCAAGGATCACAATTGGACAATAGCAGAATTGTTGGTATAATTTGGAGTCACCATGGCAAGAAAAATACAAAAGAAAACAACCAGCTATTTAGAACTCTTGCCCGAAGAAAGACTCTTATCAAGACATTGACATTACAACCTGGAGTTTGCTGCACATCATTGGAACCTGGATTGTTCAAGGGTTCCATGGTCCAATGAGACACATACAGAGCTTATCTAGAGAGAGAGTTAGGGATGAGGAAAACTTTGGGGCTGAGGTAGGGAAACAAGAGAAATGAGGAAAAGCAGTTTGGTGGCTGAGATAGAACATCTACGTGGCTGAGCAACTAGGTGCTTGAATGGGAACGAGAAAATGTTGGGAAGAAAACTACCAAGAGTGAATCTCTCCAACCTTAGCCTTCTTCACGGATGGATAGTAAAGTCTAACCCCACTGTCTAATCCTTTATGTGAGGGGAAGTGGAAATAAGCTATGCAACACACACACACACACACACACATAATCCCTCTCTACAAAAAACATGCCCACAGACAGACATAAACACAGGGCCTTTTTAGACAGAAATATATTTCCCAAATGGTCCTGAAGAATAAGCCGATTGAGTACAATGTATTACCATGGTCGGTAAACAAAAACGATATGAAGTACACAGGAGTATGAAGATGCTTTCTGAATATGATACGTAATTATATGTGGTGAATGAAATATTCCTGCTGCCAGACCCTTGACAATAACGCACTGAGTGGCGGTGGGAGAGACCTGTTAGTTGTTCCGGGACCAAGACGGGTTCCTCTGCGCTCAAACAGCCTTCATGCCTTCGCATTTCGGAGCGGAGGGTGATTGAGGGGGAGGAATAAAATGGCAAGTAGCTTCTTGGTATTATTCAGCTTCATGTAGCAGCATGTATTATGCCCAGGCTACGGAGTGTTATGTAGACTACAGAACGTCTCCGGGACTGACAGGGGCTGGCCGAACGGCTGCAGGCCCTCCCCAACCCTCTCAGGCCTTCTCCGGGTATTTACATATGCCAGTGTAGACTGAAACAATATGTACATGATTATGCAAAACAAGGCTACATTTTCTCTATTGTGTACTCTGTCTTTGGCAGTCTAAAAAGGCTCATTGAGAAAGACAGACGGACAAAGAAAGGAAAGACAGAGAGAAAGAGAGAGAAAGAGAAGGCAGCGTAAACAATTCAGACCTAATTAGAAGCGATGTAGACTGCACTGTTCCATATCTTGGCCTTGAGGTCGACCTTGTAATCCACAGAAGAGTCATTCAGGAGCCGCCGTCTCCAATCTGCTGCTACAAGCTCCGGACAGATTCCCAAATGACAGCCCATCCCTCCTTAGCTCCCTGTGCATCACGCTACATTGGACTGAGGGAATAGGGCTCCATTGGGGACACGGGCCAGTTGTTCTTTCCTGGACCAGTTCTATGAGAACACGACTCAAAGAGAAATGAGGACATTTTTCCCACAGAAGCAACAGTCCAGATTGTTCCATTGAACTGCTAGCTAACATTGTTACTAATGCTGCTAACAGGTGGCTTTAGGGTTGAGGACGGGGGGGGTGGTTGAGGTTTTTAAGTATTTTATACTTAATTAGTATTGCATACGTATAATGGGACACCATGCTTTTTCAGGAAAATGGTTTTGTCACAGCGTACACGCTGGAAATATACCGGATATCAACACCCCTGGTAGTATTATGTTGGGGAGGCCGGATGGGACTAAGGAAGTAAGAGGCATGGTCATATGTGACGCCCTGCTTTGTGAAGACCCACAATTCACTAAACCGATGTGTATTAAATGGTCCCTGTTTGGCTCCAAACCTTTTGTGGTTAATCCACGCACACACATAGGACTTTACTTACACACACAGACACAGACACACACAAAACACACACAAAACACACACAAAACACACACACACACTTTCACCAGACTAATTTTAAACTGCATAACTGAAAGGGTATCTAAGAAGCAATAAGCTGTTTACACCTTGTCCTGACAAAACGGGGCAAATAGCAATCAGATTGAGACTAAACAAACTTGATGAGAAACACTAACAGCGTGCTTTGACGGGCAAAGTTGAAATCAAAGCAATCACTGAAATAGTATCACGTATTAGTATGTAAATAAGGAGCGCATCAGCTATGAAATACAATAATCTGTGCTTTGCACAAATTACAATGTGTTGTTAGCCTTAAAGTTCATTGTTTTAAGAATGACAAGTCTTGGCAGGTGGTGCATGACAATGTTCCAGATCAAGGCAGGGGTCAGATCCATATAATTTACTACATGCTAGTGAAACTAGCTATGCTGCTGTTAAATGTGTGTTACCCTGACAATTATTTTTAACAGCATACCATAAAGCAGGCCTAATCTTGAAGACAATCAACATGATAAACAGAAAATCGTAGTGCTAGTAACATCTCCCCAAGAAAAAAATAAACATATTTCTGCCTTCCTCTCAGCACAGAATCCCCTAAAAAGCTTAACTCAGGATGATGTCTGGGCTTTGCTCTTGGCTTTGCACTCCAGAATTTTTTAACATTCCGATGGCTTTTTGACGAAAAAACACACAATCATTTGTTTTTTTGTCTGCCTTTTTGTTTTGTGCTTACATTTTTGTATATTTCTCCGACAGTTAGTTTCAGTATTTTTTTCGGTGTAATTTCACTAAAGCTGACATGATGACAATACCTCCTCTACAGGCTTTAAAATGAGAAGTGAATTGATCAGAATGATGGTCTGTTTTCAGGAGTATAAACAATGCAAATGAGGCAAGTGATAAAGTGAGGGAGGGAACATGTCATTATAATGTCTCTCTCTCTCCCTCTCTCTCTACCTCCCCCCTCTCTCTCTCTCTACCTCCCCCCTCTTTCTACCTCCCCCCTCCCCTCTCTCTCTACCTCCCCCCTCCCCTCTCTCTCTACCTCCCCTCTTCCCCTCTCTCTCTACCTCCCCCCTTTTTTCCTCTCCCTCTCTACCGCTCCTCTTCCTCTCTCTCTCTACCTCCCCTCTTCCTTCCTCTCTCTCCCCCTCCCCCGTTCCTCTCTCTCCCCCTCCCCCGTTCCTCTCTCTCCCCCTCCCCGTTCCTCTCTCTCCATCTCGCTCCCTTGCTTTAGGATGCGGAACCAACAGCCAGGTGCTGTCAGCAGAGCCGTCTGACAGAGGGAGCGCCGACAGGCAGAGGCCACGAGGGCTTTCAGAGAAAGAGAAACAGACAGGTTCGCCACAGATACCTCACTGCTCTCTTTACTCTACCTGACTGCACTCTGTCACACACACACACACACACACATACATTCATACAGAGACATAAAAAAGGACACACACACACTCAATAACAACATAACAACAACGCACATATGCTTTTGTACATTTCCCCCTCCACACAAAGGCACACAAACTAAGTGTCTAAAACACACCCAAAAGCCGACCTTTTCTCTGCCTCTTTAATGGCATAAAAAGTCAGCATGACACAAATGGCCTTGTTACATGGTCTGAGATGGAAAATATCCTAAAGACCAAAGTGTCAATATGAAATACAACATGATTTATGAGTTGTATTGCATTTGAAATCTGGAAGATATCATATTAGAAAACAAAGCTTTCTAAAGTCTCCTGACATTCAATGTATTAAGCAGTAGTTCAGGCCATTGAAATAGAACTGACAGAAATATTCAACAGGTTTTAAAATGCATATTTGAAATACTGTGCATGCTTTTTCATGAACATGCTCACACAAACCCCAGGGAACATCCTCCTTCTGAACGTTGGGGCTCCAGAGATCAGGTGACCAGTCAGGTGACCACACACAACATGCACACACACACGTCTGCATTCTTACGTCTGTGTGTGTGTATTATTTCCCCATGTTGTTTATTTAAGCAGGGCAGAGTGGAGTAGATCAAGCTTGTGTAGGCTGGGGACCGGACCCAGTCTTAGCAATCACTCACCCTGAACACAAACACACACACACACAGTCTTAGCAATCACCCACCCTGAACACAAACACACACACACACACACAGTCTTAGCAATCACTCACTCTGAAAACAAACACAAGAGTGCAAGGAGGAGCAGAAGAAGGGAGTCGGAATGGAGTGAGGTCAGATGAACGCATAGCACCTTAGAAGGTTTCAGTTCACACCCACTTCAAAACAGAGGGATGGAAAGGAAATAAAGAAAATAAAAAAGAATCTCTTACATTCAAACCTCTTGACGAGGATGGAGTCTGTCACTCTGTCTCTCTCTGTCTCTCTCTGTTTCTCTCTGTGTCTCTCTGACTCTCATTCCCTCCCTGACTTTCATTCCCTGCCTTGTGATGTGATCTTACAGTATAGAATTTTTTTTTAATAATGAAACAATCAGAGTGATCGTGTGCCACATCTTATCAGGGTTACTATGTTTGGTTAAGCCAGCATCACCACCAAACCATAGAACTACATAGCATGATTTAGAAAATAAAGGAAGTAAAATTAATGATTAAAAAGCTCCAGCTTAATCCGGATCAGAGTGCCTGATCTCCCCAGCATGGTGAACGGTGACTCCAGTCTGCATTATATACCCAATATGAAGACTGTGCTCTATTGAGCCATCAAACCCAATAGAAAACTTTCCAGAGTCGTTTGTGGAAGTGTCTGTATGTTTGTAGGGTGTGTGGACAGTGTGTGGACGGTGTGTGTTTAGTGTGTGGATGGTGTGTGTATGTTTGTAGGGTGTGTGTATGTTTGTAGGGTGTGTGGATGGTGTGTGTATGTTTGTAGGGTGTGTGGACGGTGTGTGGATGGTGTATGTTTAGTGTGTGGATGGTGTGTGTATGTGTGTAGGGTGTGTGGACGGTGTGTGGATGGTGTATGTTTAGTGTGTGGATGGTGTGTGGATGGTGTGTGTGTGTTTGTAGGGTGTGTGGATGGTGTGTGGATGTTGTGTGTGTGTTTGTAGGGTGTGTGGATGGTGTGTGGATGGTGTGTGGATGGTGTGTGTGTGTGTGTTTGTAGGGTGTGTGGATGGTGTGTGGATGGTGTGTGGATGGTGTGTGGTATAAGGAAGGGAAGCTGTCACAGTGTTCATTAGGCTGACGGAGGAAAACAATCAACCAGTAATTAAGTGTCAGATCAGTTTAACGGAGAAACGCCGGGCCGGTCATTGTGTAACGGTTTACTCTGTCAGACGCTAATAATGGCTGCAATCTGCCCAAAGAAAGACACCATCCGTCCATCTGCCTAAACGTGACAGATAGAGATCACCTTTCCTTTAGAAAATAGACTAATCAAACATCAGTGTAAACGAAGTGGTCTTAGAAACAGCACGTGGAGGATTTAACGAGAGCATGTGGACGGTGAGAGCCTTACAGTCTCAAGGTGTACACTGTTTCACAGGCGTGTGATCGAAAGACAGTACTCTGAAGGAGGAGAGAAGGAAGGATGGGAGGAGGAGGGATTGTTGTAAGAGATAATCAGCATAGATTAATGAATCTGGACACATGCAGAGACTATTCTAGTTTAAGACCAGCTCTAACTAGCAATTTATATAATACTGCAGATGTAAACACACTGAACAAAATTATAAACAACAACACTTTTATTTTTGCCCCCATTTATCATCAGCTGAACTCAAAGATCTAAGACATCCTCTATGTACACAAAAGGCTTATTTCTTTTGCCGAGATACACAAAAGCACTTCTCCTTTGCCGAGATAATCCATCCACCTCACAGGTGTGGCATATCAAGATGCTGATTAGACATTGCATAGGTGTGCCTTAGGCTGGCCACAATAAAAGGCCACTCTAAAATGTGCAGTTCCATCACACAGCACAATGCCACAGATGTCGAAGACGTTTTGACGTTTTGAGGGAGTGTGCAATTGGCATGCAGACTGCAGGAATGTCCACTAGAGCTGTTGCCCGTGAATTGAATGTTCATTTCTCTACCATAAGCCGACTCCAAAGGCTTTTCAGAGAATTTGGCAGCACATCCAACCGGCTCAGGGAAGCTCATCTGCATGCTCGTCATCCTCATCGGGGTCTCAACCTGACTGCAGTTCGTCGTCGTAATCGACTTGAGTGGGCAAATGCTCACATTTGATGGCGTCTGGAGAGGTGTTCTCTTCACGGATTAATCCTGGTTTTCACTGTACAGGGCAGATGGTAGACAGCATGTATGGCGTCGTGTGGGTGAGTGGTTTGCTGATGTTAACGTGGTGAATCAAGTGGCCCATAGTGGTGGTGGGGTTATGGTATGGGGAGGCGTGTGTTATGGACAACGAACACAGGTGCATTTTATTGATGGCATTTTGAATGCACAGAGACACCGTGACGAGATCCTCAGGCCCATTGTTGTGCCATTCATCCACAACCATCAACTCATGTTGCAGCATGATAATGCACGGCCCCATGTTGCAAGGATCTGTAAACAGTGAATACAGTGAAACTGCACATTTTACAGTGGCCTTTTATTGTGGCCAGCCTAATGCACACCTGTGCAATAATCATGCTGCCTAATCAGCATCTTGATATGCCACACCTGTGAGGTGGATGGATTAACTCGGCAAAGGAGAAGTGCTCACTAACAAAGATATGGACAAATTTGTAAACAATATTTGAAAGAAATAGGCCTTTTGTGTATTTAGATCTTTGAGTTCAGCTCATGATAAATGGGGGCAAAAAAAGTGTTGGGTTTATTATTTTGTTCAGTGTATATATATATATACATATATATATAAAACGATCAGCCATAACATTATGACCACCTGCCTAATATTGTGTAGGTCCCCCTTTGTTTCTAAACATGTGTGTTTTATATATTATTTATATAATAATAATGTTTTCTCTACAATATGTTTTCTTCCATGAAATTTTCTATTCTGATTTTCTATTCTGATAATCATTGTCCTTTGGAAAAAGGCCAAAACAGTCTTGCCAGTCCTTCAGAGAACTGACAAACAGATGTACCACTTGATTCCAGAAAGCTAAATACAGCTCTATCCCTGACTGTGAGCTATTAACATTTTGGAAAACTGTTAATGCACTGAAGCATACCAACTTTGGCCTTGTAGCTGAGAAGAATGGGCTAAGTGAAGCTGCTTATCATAATTTTATCACAGCAGGCTTTTATTTGAAAGGAACTGTGGTTTGAATGACCCTGTTCAGTGAAATGACTGCTCTTACCACTTCCAGAATTTAAGTAGATTGACCGTTAACGCTTCAACTTCAAGTTGACACATACATTTTTATTCTATTTCTTATTTATTTTTCTATTATTTATTATTATTAGGCTACAGTTTTTTGGGTGCGTGGATTCGGAGTTATAAATTAAAGTTTGGTTTGAGATAAAAGTTAGGTTATCTAGGTTAGGGTTGGGTGATGTCTAAGTTTAGGGTTAGGATGAGAATGAGGTAACCACAAAGATGGAACACACAACAAGTGCGGGTGTATGTGAGAGTGTGTATGGTTAACATTGTTTTAGGCAGCTTCAACATGGACTAACTCCAGATGGACAAAGGCTATGGACTAGCTCCAGGAGGAGAACGGCTATGGACTAACTCAAGAAGGAGAATGGCTAAGGACTATTTCCAGAAAGAGAACGGCTATGGACTAACTCCAGAAGGAGAACGGCTATGGAATAACTCAAGAAGGAGAATAGCAGCCATGGACTAACTCCAGAAGGAGAACGGCCATGGACTAACTCAAGAAGGAGAATAACAGCCATGGACTAACTCCAGAAGGAGAACGGCTATGGACTAACTGGATAAGGAGAATAACACACATGGACTAAATCCAGAAGTAGTAGAACAGGCATGTCCTAACTCCAGAAGTAGTAGAACAGCTATGGACTAAATCCAGAAGTAGTAGAACAGCCATGGACTAAATCCAGAAGTAGTAGAACAGCCATGGACTAACTCCAGAAGGAGAATAACAGCCATGGACTAAATCCAGAAGTAGTAGAACAGCCATGGACTAAATCCAGAAGTAGTAGAAAAGCCATGGACTAACTCCAGAAGTAGTAGAACAGCCATGGACTAACTCCAGAAGTAGTAGAACCGCCATGGACTAAATCCAGAAGTAGTAGAAAAGCCATGGACTAACTCCAGAAGTAGTAGAACAGCCATGGACTAAATCCAGAAGTAGTAGAACAGCCAAGGACTAAATCCAGAAGTAGTAGAAAAGCCATGGACTAACTCCAGAAGTAGTAGAACAGCCATGGACTAACTCCAGAAGTAGTAGAACCGCCATGGACTAAATCCAGAAGTAGTAGAAAAGCCATGGACTAACTCCAGAAGTAGTAGAACAGCCATGGACTAAATCCAGAAGTAGTAGAACAGCCAAGGACTAAATCCAGAAGTAGTAGAAAAGCCATGGACTAACTCCAGAAGTAGTAGAACAGCCATGGACTAACTCCAGAAGTAGTAGAACAGCCATGGACTAAATCCAGAAGTAGTAGAAAAGCCATGGACTAACTCCAGAAGTAGTAGAACAGCCATGGACTAACTCCAGAAGTAGTAGAACAGCCATGGACTAAATCCAGAAGTAGAAGAACAGCCATGGACTAAATCCAGAAGTAGTAGAACAGCCAAGGACTAACTCCAGAAGTAGGAGAAAAGCCATGGACTAACACTCTGAGAAAAGAATACATACAGTGTTTATATGTGTGTTTGTGTGTGCGTGTGCGTGTGTGCTTGAGTACGTGGGCTTGCACGTGCATGTGTAGTATGGTTGTGATTTGTCCCAGGAGATATAGAAGAGCTACCAGGTCAACTCCACTGATAGATAACATACGTACAGCATGTTGTCAGAGTGACCTCAGTCCGCAAGACCCTGACACAAAAGACCTCCAGTCTCTGTGGGTGGGACCGCTGAGAGAGAGATAGACAGTTAGAAGAGAGATGGAGAGTTGTAGAGACAGAGAAAAGAGGGAGAGATAGAGGGGGAGTATGTGGGAGGAAGTTTTACTGAGATAAGAGAAAGCATTTCCGGTTGTCAAAGGAATTTTCATTGTCCCCAAAGAATGGCTGAATATTTAAAATGCATTATGTTCTGGGATAAAACTAAAATATAAATGTGTGCTTCAGTCTGAATACAGGGTGGAGTTAACTGGGACTCACCAGGCATAACAAAGACAGATTGCCTGACTAAAACACAGTAAAATATACAGTCTATGTTTTATTTTTTACAAGGAAACCTAATTGGTTTGGATTTATTTAAAAGTAAAGAACACAATCCTGTTATATAACCAGTTCTAGATTCTTCTCTGGCCGCCACACCACCTGCTGGTGATGTATACCATTAACAGATGCCATTACCCAGGCTTCCAGGGACATGAACTGAAGTGATAGACATTCTGCCTAAGGGACCTTTCAGGGAAATGAGGGCTAAGTGAGAAATGGGGCAGACAGGATCAGAGCGGTCCAGGGAAGCTCCGGTCAGCTGCCCAAATTCAAGAAGTCCGCTGTTCACTAGAGACAATATGAGCCAATGGGACACAGAGAATCAGCAACGAGAGCCCCAGCTGAATTAATTCAACTGCGTTAGTCAAGCTGCACACACACAAACACACATGCACACACGCACAAACACGCACGCAGACGCACACAGTATGTCCGCCATTCCAATTTGTTTATGCGCCTTTGGTGCGTGTTTCATTTATTAGTTGATTAATTCCTTCCTCTGGCTACTGGTCACATTTAATCAAACAACTGTTTGTTTAGAGGCAGGACAGACAATGAAGGACAGAACAATCAACAAGATAAAAGAGTCCTAAGAAGAGTGGAGGGATGACAGGAAGGAGGCAGAGGATTGAGGGAAAGAGACTATGAAAACAACAGAGCTCAGAGACATCTACATCCTTCAGAAGAATGGAGAGATGTAGAGGATGGAGGAATGGGTGGATGGAGGGATGTAATGGATGGAGGTATGGGTGGATGGAGGGATGTAATGGATGGAGGTATGGGTGGATGGAGGGATGTAATGGATGGAGGTATGGGTGGATGGAGGGATGTAATGGATGGAGGTATGGGTGGATGGAGGGATGTAATGGATGGAGCTATGGGTGGATGGAGGGATGTAATGGATGGAGGTATGGGTGGATGGAGGGATGTAATGGATGGAGGTATGGGT
This sequence comes from Esox lucius, assembly GCF_011004845.1. Lineage (NCBI taxonomy): Eukaryota > Metazoa > Chordata > Actinopteri > Esociformes > Esocidae > Esox > Esox lucius. The sequence goes on along the minus strand of NC_047578.1, from coordinate 1,501,675 downwards.
GGATGGAGGGATGTAATGGATGGAGGTATGGGTGGATGGAGGGATGAAGAACAGTGTTAACAGAGAAAATACACTTCAGAGAACGAGTGAGCTGAAAAGGGAGGGAGAGAGAAAGAGATGAATAAAAGAGAAGAGAAACAAACATAACTTGAAGACTAGTAACTATGGTGATGATTACATTTCATGACACACACCACAGACATTAACAAACAGCCTTTCCTCTGGGGAGAACATCTGACATTTGGTTGCCACTTTACTGGCTTCAGGCACCCTCTGCATTCCTGCCTTCATTTGGCAAACTCCTCCACTTAAGGAGACTGACCTCATTTTTCAATTAGATGGTAGACTCCCCCACGCTCCAACGCTCTCTGATCACACCGATCTCACAGCCTCCATCTCCCAGACTCACGATAGGATGGGAAAGGCAGAAATAAGGAATGAAGAGATGGAGGAGGGGAGGGATGGGGGAGGAGGGGAGGGATGGGGGAGGAGGGGAGGGATGGAGGCGGAGGGGACTAAGGGGGAGGGAGAGATGGGGGTGGAGGGGGGAATGGGGGAGCAGGGGAGAGAAGGACGAGGAGGGGGAAATGGGGGAGGAGAGGGGAGATGGGGGTGGAGGGGGGAGATGGGGGAGAGACGGGGGGAGCAGGGGAGAGATGAGGGAGGAGGGGAGATATAGAAGGAGGGTGGTTAAGAGGGAGGAGGAGAGAGAAAGAGAAGAAGGGGATTTAAGGGGGAGGAGGAGAGAGAAGGAGAAGGATGGGAGAGATGGGGGAGGAGGGGAGAGATGGGGGAGGAGGGGAAACTGCCTCTGCCAGTATTGGGCTTCTTTAAATGATTGAATGCGAGTCACTCACTCCCTTTAGCATTTCATTCTCACTCATTTCTCATTCCCTCCTTTCCTGCATCTCTTTAATCCCCTTCTTTCCTGTATCTCTTTCATCTCCTTCTTTCCTGTATCTCTTTCATCTCCTTCTTTCCTGTATCTCTTTCATTTCCTCCTTTCCTGTATCTCTTTCATCTCCTTCTTTCCTGTATCTCTTTCATCTCCTTCTTTCCTGTATCTCTTTCATCTCCTTCTTTCCTGTATCTCTTTCATCACCATATTTTTCATGCTTTACTACAGTACAGAGCAGCAACAACAAGAAATGTCTTCTTTTTATCTGAGCAGAGCAGAAGACCAACTAAATGCTAACCCAATGATTAATCAGACTGAAGGACATTGCTAATGAAATGCCAGATCCCATCCTGGTCGCTAAAATTGTTGTGGAAATCACTAAATTGGAAAGGCACAGAGACTGTAGATTATTTTCACAAGTAAAGCTTTATTCAAGATTTATAAACCTGGAACAGTTAACTACCCTCTCAGCAGAGTCAGGTCAAAAGCTCTCCATTGGAGGTTGAGCTCAGGTCTATATACATTCAGTACAGCCCACTGTGTCCCTCCCATGCATGGTTAGTCTATATGTCTCACCAGCTTCTCTGCAAAGACAAATCTTAGCCCCTCCCCTTTGCCTGCAGGTTCAAAAGGATGAAACCATTTCTTCTGAATACAGACATAGACTTTCTGCATTTAGCCATTACATTTAAATGAATAACATTATTATGGTTAATTCCCTTCTATAAACTGCAGCAACCTGTTTGCTGGTCAAATCCCAGCTATGTTAATGTTTTCAATTTGGTTCGGTGATGTTGTCTATATGTGATGTGACTGCAAAAAAATTAATTGTTTTCTTTTTTGTTCAATAATTTGGTCTATATGTGATGAGACTGCTGAAAAATGAATTTGATTTTGGTTCAATAATTTGGTCTATATGTGATGAGACTGCTGAAAAATGAATTTGATTTTGGTTCAATAATTTGGTCTATATGTGATGAGACTGCTGAAAAATGAATTTGATTTTGGTTCAATAATTTGGTCTATATGTGATGAGACTGCTGAAAAATGAATTTGATTTTGGTTCAATAATTTGGTCTATATGTGATGAGACTGTTGAAAAATGAATGTTTAATGTTTCCCTGAATTGGATCATTTTCTATCTTCCTCTCCCTTTTTAGACTTTTAATCGACCCAGTCAAGACCTTTTCAGAACTAGGATCAGCCATAGAGTGGCACCGTCCAATTCATTTCTGAACCCCCAACCACCTCATTAGCAACAGTATTCTCTGAATCGTTTATGAACAGTTGTTCACTCTTAATTCAACTTTCAAATCAAAACATTGATGAAGGACTAAATAATAATACATGATAAAATGTCAATTGTCCAGAATGTCAATTATCCAGAAAGGATTTGTTCAAATGTTTTTCCTTTTTAAACCATTCAACCACTAATCTCTTGGCTGACCTGGGAGGGATGAACATTGAAAAGTTGTGAAGTAACCATGAAACACCACAGACTCAGAAAAAGACAGAGAGAGAGATAGAGAGAGAGAGAGAGAGAGAGAGAGAGAGAGAGACTGGAGCTAATGTCAACCAACCAGGAAGGGCCAACATCATCAGGTCGATCTGAAAAACGTGTCAGATTTCAGACAGTGATTCTACATTGACCATACATTTTCTCTCTACAAAAACACGTTTCAGATGACAGGTCAAAGAACATAAGGAATACCTAGACACTGTCGCCCTGGAGAAAACCAATACCTGCACTCCTCGGCATAGCACCAGATTCAACACCACAGTTACCTTCCATCAGGCGGTAAATGACCTGAAAGAATGAAGGACGTACTGAACTATCCCAGAGAACAAGGTCTGGAAACATTGACCCACATGGTTGTGAGGCATTCATTACACTTACAAATAATTATCAATACAGGACAAACAGCCAACTGAGCACTAAGGGCCCAGAGTGGTGTTCTGGTCTATGTCAGTGTCTGGAATAAGTTTTCCAGAAACTGTTTTTCACATCTTTAGCAGGCGGACCAATCAATTGGACGGCATTGTAGCTTATAAAATTTTAATTTCCATCACTTTTGTTATTCATTACCTTTATATGGATAAAGGGAAAGGGAGAGATATGGAAGGAAAGAAGGGAAGAGAAAATATAGGAAAAGATGAGAGGAGAGAGCGAGAAAAAGAGAAAGAGAGAAGAGGAGACAGGGAGAGGGAGGTACAGGAGACAGGGAGAGAGAGGGAGGTAGAGGAGACAGGGGGAGAGAGGGAGGTAGAGGAGACAGGGAGAGAGAAGGAGGTAGAGGAGACAGGGAGAGAGAGGGAGGTAGAGGAGACAGGGAGAGAGAGGGAGGTAGAGGAGACAGGGGGAGAGAGGGAGGTAGAGGAGACAGGGAGAGAGAAGGAGGTAGAGGAGACAGGGAGAGAGAGGGAGGTAGAGGAGACAGGGAGAGAGAGGGAGGTAGAGGAGACAGGGAGAGAGAGGGAGGTAGAGGAGACAGGGAGAGAGAGGTAGAGGAGACAGAGAGAGAGAGAGGGAGGTACAGGAGACAGGGAAAGAGAGGAAGGTAGAGGAGACAGGGAGAGAGAGGGAGGTAGAGGAGACAGGGAGAGAGAGGTAGAGGAGACAGAGAGAGAGGGAGGTACAGGAGACAGGGAGAGAGAGGGAGGTAGAGGAGACAGGGAGAGAGAGGGAGGTAGAGGAGACAGAGAGAGAGGGAGGTACAGGAGACAGGGAGAGAGAGGGAGGTAGAGGAGACAGGGAGAGAGAGGGAGAGGGAGAGGAGACAGGGGGAGAGGGAGAGGGAGAGGAGACAGGGGGAGAGAGGGAGGTAGAGGAGACAGGGAGAGAGAGGGGGGTAGAGGAGACAGGGAGAGGGAGGGAGGTAGAGGAGATAGGGAGGGAGGGAGGGAGGTAGAGGAGACAGAGAGAGAGGGAGGTACAGGAGACAGGGAGAGAGAGGGAGGTAGAGGAGACAGGGAGAGAGAGGGAGGTAGAGGAGACAGGGGGAGAGAGGGAGGTACAGGAGACAGGGAGAGAGAGGGAGGTAGAGGAGACAGGGAGAGAGAGGGGGGTAGAGGAGACAGGGAGAGGGAGGGAGGTAGAGGAGATAGGGAGGGAGGGAGGGAGGTAGAGGAGACAGGGAGGGAGGGAGGGAGGTAGAGATGAATGATAAACCCATGAGAACATTGTGAAGGTCTGTAATTCACCCCTTTGGTCGTCCCTCCCTTCCCTTCCTCCCATCTTTCTCTCCTTCTCTCTCACCTTATTTCTCACTCTCTCCTCTCACCCTCCTTCTCTGTCTTTATGTTTTCATCCCTCGCTCATTCCCTGTCTAGATTTATCTCTCTCTCTGTGTTTAAGATGCGGTCAGACAGATTAGATGTGAATAAAGGGTAGGAGGAGAAAAAAAGCAAAAGAATGCCAGAGAATGAATAGAAAGCCCAGTTGGTTGCCATGGCGACCACGCAGGAGAGGCGGAGGAGAGGTTCTGGAGGCTGGCTGCTTGTTGGACGATGCAGGATGCACTTAGATGATTGCTACGTCAGGACACGACCATACACAGACAGGCCTGCCCAGACAAACTCACACACCCCAACCATGACAATGGACAGTGGACCAGGTCTCCTTAAATGTATGAAATTATTTGGTGGAGACACTGGACCCCACCAGACTCAAGAAAGGTTTTATTTAACCTATTCTAACCTATTTATATGGGGGAATTAAACTGAGACTAATGTTGAGCCCTGAATTACAGAGATATACACTCACCTAAAGGATTATTAGGAACACCATACTAATACTGTGTTTGTGTCATGGTGTGGTGAGCAGCGGCGCCACCATGCCATATTTTCACAAGTTCCCATATCTCACGAACACATCCCGGACTGTCACATGTTTCCAATCTTCCACACCAGGTCCCAATCTAGCTCGTTTGTATGTGTATATATGTTTCCCCTCTGCTCCCCACATTGTGGATCATTGGTGCTGTCTGTTAGTATACTGGTGAGTGTTGTTAATGTACTGTTGAATGTTGATTGTTAAGACGCGTTGTCGCGCACTTTATTTTCATTCAGTCAGTAGTTAGTTTCGTTTTCTGTTCGTGTTTGGTTTGTTTGTTGTTTTAATAAAAACCCATGAACGAGAGTACTGCCTGCGCCTGGTTCCTAACCAACACTACACCACGACGATTTGTTACAGTTTGACCCCCTTTCGCCTTCAGAACTGCCTTAATTCTACGTGGCATTGATTCAACAAGGTGCTGAAAGCATTCTTTAGAAAGGTTGGCCCATATTTATAGGATAGCATCTTGCAGTTGATGGAGATTTGTGGGATGCACATCCAGGGCACGAAGCTCCCTTTCCACCACATCCCAAAGATGCTCTGTTGGGTTGAGATCTGGTGACTGTGGGGGCCATTTCAGTACAGTGAACTCATTGTCAGGTTCAAGAAAACAATTTGAAATGATTCGAGCTTTGTGGCATGGTGCATTATCCTGCTGGAAGTAGCCATCAGAGGATGGGTACATGGTGGTCATAAAGGGATGGACATGGTCAGAAACAATGCTCAGGTAGGCCGTGGCATGTAAACAATGCCCAATTGGCACTAAGGGGCCTAAAGTGTGCCAAGAAAACATCCCCCACACCATTACACCACCACCACCAGCCTGCACAGTGGTAACAAGGCATGATGGATCCATTCTGTTTACACCAAATTCTGACTCTACCATCTGAATATCTCAACAGAAATCGAAACTCATCAGACCAGGCAACATTCTTCCAGTTTTCAACTGTCCAATTTTGGTGAGCTTGTGCAAATTGTAGGCTCTTTTTCCTATTTGTAGTGGAGATGAGTGGTACCCGGTGGGGTCTTCTGCTGTTGTAGCCCATCCGCCTCAAGGTTGTGTGTGTTGTGGCTTCACAAATGCTTTGCTGCATACCTCGGTTGTAACAAGTGGTTATTTCAGTCAAAGTTGCCCTTCTATCAGCTTGAATCAGTCGGCCCATTCTCCTCTGACCTCTAGCATCAACAAGGCTGCCACATACTGGATGTTTTTCCATTTTCACACCATTCTTTGTAAATCCTAGAAATGGTTGTGCGTGAAAATCCCAGTAACTGAGCAGATTGTGAAATACTCAGACCGGCCCGCCTGGCACCAACAACCATGCCATGCTCAAAATAGCTTAAATCACCTTTCTTTCCCATTCTGACATTCAGTTTGGAGTTCAGGAGATGGTCTTGACCAGGACCACACCCCTAAATGCATTGAAGCAACTGCCATGTAATTGGTTGATTAGATAATTGCATTATGAGAAATTGAACAGGTGTTCCTAATAATCCTTTAGGTGAGTGTACAACACATAAATAAAAGAAAATGCAAAACACACTGAGAAACACATGAGAAATACTAAGCACTCACACAGAAATAATTCACCATTGACAGTGGAGATGGCATGTATCAAACATTTGAGGGAGGGGTTGGACGAGTGTGTCTGATTATTGCTGGTTTTCCAACGAGTTTTTGAGGTGAGAGCTTGTTGACAGAACCATCCAAGGTAGTTATTTAGAAATCATCTAAACCCAGATTTTGGAACATAGAGAATAGCACAGGAATTCAAACAGGGCTTCATACTTCATACTGTGAGTTTTTTGAGTTACATATTTAATTGGCTGCTCCAGCACAACCTTCTGAAAGAACATTTCATGATTTTGTCAAATGGTGAAGTGAATAATTTCTGTCCTTATACGAACCTCTCTACTTCTGTCTTTTTGCGAGTGGCGTATTTGGCTGTGTATGAGCCATAGTCCCTCTCGCTATTATCATATAGAATGACGGGGTAACATTATATATTATATATATATATATATACAGTGGGGCAAAAAAGTATTTAGTCAGCCACCAATTGTGCAAGTTCTCCCACTTAAAAAGATGAGAGAGGCCTGTAATTTTCATCATAGGTACATTTCAACTATGAGAGACAAAATGAGAAAAAAAAAATCACATTGCCACCCTGAGGGTCCATTACAGAAAAAGACATTGACTATTATCAACAGGCGCCTCAGGTGTTCCTCTGTCACTTGGTAGACATGGAGGTTCTGTCAAGGAGACGACCTGCTGCAGCTAAGTGGTGATTAAAGGCATCAAAGAAAGCGTATTTTATTAGCAATATGTCCATATTCCAACACTGTCTGTTCTGGCACTGTTCTTCAAGGTTTTTACAGTTTCCATTAGAGTCCTGTACAGCGGATGTTGCCCTCCTGACCAGTTGAATACACACATTTCTTAACAGCTTAAAAATCTGCCAGTCTAATACTTGAAGCTGTTTATCTGGCTTCAGATGGTGGTAGAGGCAGCAGTACGAAGGTAGAGACAGCATTATGGAGGTAAAGACAGCATTATGGAGGTAAAGACAGCATTATGGAGGGTAGAGACAGCAGTATGGAGGTAAAGACAGCAGGACGGAGGTAGAGACAGCATTATGGAGGTAGAGACAGCATTATGGAGGTAGAGACAGCATTATGGAGGTAGAGACAGCATTATGGAGGTAGAGACAGCAGTACGGAGGTAGAGACAGCATTATGGAGGTAGAGACAGCAGTACGGAGGTAGAGACAGCATTATGGAGGTAGAGACAGCATTATGGAGGTAAAGACAGCATTATGGAGGTAGAGACAGCAGTACGGAGATAGAGACTGTAGTATGGAGGCATATACAGGTGCTGGTCATATAATTAGAATATCATCAAAAAGTTGATTTATTTCACTAATTCCATTCAAAAAGTGAAACTTGTATATTGAATAGTACTTTTTTGAAATGTTGGCCAACTGAAAAGTATGAACATGAAAAGTATGAGCAGTTGGGGCTCCTTTTGCCTGAATTACTGCAGCAATGCGGCGTGGCATGGAGTCGATCAGTCTGTGGCACTGCTTAGGTGTTATGAGAGCCCAGGTTGCTCTGATAGTGGCCTTCAGCTCTTCTGCATTGTTGGGTCTGGCGTATCGCATCTTCCTCTTCACAATACTCCATAGATTTTCTATAGGGTTATGGTCAGGCAAGTTTGCTGGTCAATTAAGAACAGGGATACCATGGTCCTTAAACCAGGTACTGGTTGCTTTGGCACTGTGTGCAGGTGCCAAGTCCTGTTGGAAAATGAAATCTGCATCTCCATAAAGTTGGTCAGCAGCAGGAAGCATGAAGTGCTGTAAAACTTCCTGGTAGACGGCTGCGTTGACCTTGGACCTCAGAAAACACAGTGGACCAACACCAGCAGATGACATGGCACCCCAAACCATCACTGACTGTGGAAACTTTCTCCAGACTCGGGGATCTTGATTTCTAAAGGAAATGCAAAATGTACTTTCATCAGAGAACATAACTTTGGACCACTCAGCAGCAGTCCAGTCCTTTTTGTCTTTAGCCCAGGCGAGACGGTTCTGACGCTGTGTCTTGTTCAAGAGTGGCTTGACACAAGGAATGCGACAGCTGAAACCCATGTCTTGCATACGTCTGTGCGTGGTGGTTCTTGAAGCAAGGACTCCAGCTGCAGTCCACTCTTTGTGACTCTCCCCCACATTTTTGAATGGGTTTTGTTTCACAATCCTCTCCAGGGTGCGGTTATCCCTATTGCTTGTACACTTTTTTCTACCACATCTTTTCCTTCACTTCGCCTCTCTATTAATGTGCTTGGACACAGAGCTCTGTGAACAGCCAGCCTCTTTAGCTATGACCTTTTGTGTCTTGCCCTCCTTGTGCAAGGTGTCAATGGTCGTCTTTTTGACAGCTGTCAAGTCAGCAGTCTTTCCCTTGATTGTGTAGCCTACAGAACTAGACTGAGAGACCATTTAAAGGCCTTTGCAGATGTTTTGAGTTAATATGCTGATTAGAATGTGGCACCAGGTGTCTTCAATACAATTTTCTGAGATACTGAATTAGGGATTTTCATTTGAGGATTTCATTATAATCATCAAAATTAAAACAAAAAAACACTTGAAATGTATCAGTCTGTGTGGAAGTTGCCCTTTTTGAATGGAATTACTGAAATAAATCTACTTTTTGATGATATTCAAATGTTATGACCAGCACCCGTACAACACCCATCCTGTAACCCATCCAACCACCACTCCCCTTATCTGGTCTCCCTTCAACCCCCAGGCAGTGTAATATTGTGGCTTTATTATGCGGCCGATAATACCCCACAGCTTTCTGTAGTAGCTGGCCACCGTGACTCTGTTAGTGCCGCTCCCGGTGGGACCATTAGTACGACACTGAGGCTGAGCGACTCGTTGCCCCGGCAACAATTGGCACGTTTAATCAGTGCATATGGCACCGTCAAAAATCTGATATGGCGAATTAGCCGTCGTTCTGTGGTGAGTGCTAGCGTAGCTGTGTGTGGTCTGGTGCTGATCTACTCGCTCGACCACTTTGGAAGATCTAAATGCTAATTGTTTACCACAAATACTCATAGGAAGGCGAATATTGCTGGGATAAACAGGCATGGCTCACCCCTGGCTAGACTCATTCAAACATGCAATAAAATGATCGGAGAGATAGAGAGATTGCACATTTTACATGGAAGAAAACAGAGAGAGAAAGGGCAATGTTAGAGAGAGAGAAAGATAATTGAGTGAGAAAGAGAAAGAGCGTGAGAGAATAGCACTCATTACTCTCAGTCTCAGGAGAAGCACGGCCGAACGAGAAGTCGTTTGTTTATGTGAAGTCATTTATTTACGGTTATCTTCTGCTTAAGTCAAGCAGAGCATATTATTTGAATACTTATATTATTAATAATGAAAATAACACTATTAAAAAAAAACTAATAATATTGCCCTGGTAACACACTAATAATAGCTGAAAAATTATATTCTAATAACGAAAAACAAATGTCACCATGGTCCTACACTGCAACTCATGTCTCAGAGTCATTTTGGAGACTGAGTTTGGTCATCAGGAGACTAGAAACCAAATAATTAGGAACAAAGGACAGTTTTAGTAACATATCAACTTGATGTCATCGCTGGCCATGTTTGATTTTTGCTGGTTGGGAGGCTAGGTAGCTTGAGGGGGAATTACTCAAACGTGCGCTGCGCTGCTCATCTTGTTAGGAGCGTCACCGCTGTATCATATTAAATAAGACTGAGAGGCTCAGCTAAAACCATCAGCTAGCTATGTTAGACACCTGATGCCAGCTTTAGTGACACAGTCAAACTTCAGAGATACTCCTCACTGTGGCTCCAAAGAGACAGCGAGATGAAAAATGACACGCATGACTGTCGTGAGATTATGATTAGATTATGATTTTGAAAAAGGTTTAATTCAGCCGGTGTTAGGCAATGGACTGCAAGGTCCCAAAGACGTCTCCAAAGCGTTGTGTTACATCACTTGGAACGCATGAATAGTCTGGGCTGAAACTGGAGGGGATAATGAACAAAATGATTAGAAAAATGTAGCTGCGCTTTTCAGTGAAGGGGGGGTAGTGGCCATGATAATTCAGCAGTAATAATAGGATAATCGATGTGCTCAGACACACACAGCGTTCGTTTCGATGCCTGATGGGGACCTGAGAGGACTGTGGAGTGTGTCTGGGTGCTGATGTGTCCATTGCATTTACATTCCCGTCAATTTGAAAAGTCATTTTAAATGTCAGTTAACGTACATAATTAACTCAAATGAAAATGGAATTTACCCTAACCTTGGTGTGTGTGTGAGTGAGTGTGTATACATGTTTAGAAATAGAGCGTATGTTTTAGTGTTTGTATGTCTTTGTGTTAGTGTTAGTGTGTATGTAAAAGTGTGTATGTCTGTGTGTTAGTGAGTGTATGTCTGTGTGTGACATTTCATTGCAATAATAAGGTATCATGTTGAATACAAACTTTTTATTTCCAATGACAAATGAGTTGTTTCTTCTTTTATCTTTAGCATACTGGCCACACACAGAACATCTCGTCACCACAGCCTCAGCATCATACTGTAACCAGCCTCTTGAAACTCACAAAACATTATTTTTCCAAGTCATGCAGCAAATATGTTTTTATGTATTGCAATAAAATCATCCCTTTACACCAGTCTCTCTTCCTTGTCAACTTTATTAACATGATTTGACAATACTTTCTTAACATCCATCCCTAAATATAACCTATGTACCCCCCCCCCAACAATAACATCAAATCTCTGTTGTTTTTTTAATATTAAAAGGTTCTCTACATACTTAAGCTGTCTTATTTAAACAGTAATTTGTTTCATTTATATTTTACCACAAATGTAACATTTGGTAAGTTTTTTTTGTAAATTTACAACATAAAACAACATAGCACAGACTTTTACTTTGAATGCAAAATACAAAAATCTAAAGAATTATTGTCGCTGCCGAATGTATATAACGTTTCACAGCAGACTTTTATTCTGAAGTCAAAACTCGAAAACCGGAGGTCTTGTTGTTGCAGTCAAATCTCTAATGTTGTCTGAATGAAAATCTACCGTAGTTATCGAGTTGTGTGTTGGGTTGTCGCTGAGACGATGGCTACCTTCTTTATATCAATGTGACTGACACTCACTGACAGTTCAACATAAACGCGTGCATGCACAGACACAGGCAGATACATTTCTCTGACCTCGTTGATGCTCTGCTCCGATGATCATGCGATTCTAAACTTGGTAAAAAAATTCATATATCGTATGTCATAAAAAGATTCTGTTTTTCTGTTGCAGCGCATGAAGACTTAGCGGTGACGCTCTCCGCTGGTCTGATTACAAGAGTGAAACATCGGGTAAAAACATTTACCCTCCAGTGTGGCTGTTAGCCTTCTGAGATTTACTAGCCAAACGTAAAATCTACCTGCATTTGGCGCTTGGCGGTTGTTAATTTAGGGCCCTGTGTGAGTGTGAGTGTCAGTGCGCGTGTGTGTGTGTGTGTGTGTGTGTGTGTGTGTGTGTGTGTGTGTGTGTGTGTGAGCATTTGCAAGTCTGTGCGTGTGTGTGGGGGGGCCTTTGTCAAAGTAAATCACTTAATAGGAATCTATAGGATTTAAGATGTACCCCAAGTTAGCTATACTTATGCACATTCCACTTTTTATGGTTTTGGAGAGGGGAGGGAGAGGGGAGGCGTGGGGGAGGGTAGGGGGGGGGATGCAGAGTCAGAAGGCGTGAAGCCTGTAACCACTCATCTATAAGTGCTTGATAGGTGAGAGAATTATAGGAGACCCATGCCCCTTCCACAGTCTTCCCATTAACATGCATTAAGAAGGAAGAGGGCTGGAATTAAACCACTTGAGAGTAATGAGGCCTGTCAGGTGACCTCTTAACGTTTGTTGTAGACAACAACCAAGAACACACAATGGTGATGTGAACGAGTGCATCTAATATGCAAGACGAACAAGATACCTTAAATTAAAAACACCAGGAGGTGAAGAAGGAGGAATGTTCCCTGTTGTTCAAAGTCACAGTTTTTTGGAGTGACTTACCAAGAACTAACCTGATCAGGTACGGAATTAGCATAATTGGCTTGTTGCTCATCTCTCCTCTCCCTGTCTCGGCCTCTCTCTCTTCCCTTCACTCTCGCTTCCTGCCTTTCTCTATCTTTCCCTCTCTTTCCATTAATATAATCTCTTAATGGGTCATAAAGCACTTCCACGGATGAAAATATGAAAAAGACCCCTAACCTAGCACAGTGAACCGACACACACACACACACACACACACAAACACATATTTGTGTACAAACCACAGGAAACACTTTTTGCCATTCAGGAATACATTTCCTGTCTGGTCCTAAATCAGACAATACATATTAATGCAATTAGCCCAAGACACACAGATAATATACTGTGGAGAAAAAGGCGTCTAGATTGGGTGGAGGAGCCCAGTAAGCGGCAATATGTTCTCCTGTGAAGTGGGGGGTTACACCTTTACTCCTGCTAGTGGAACAGTGTTGTGTCTATAGAGGATGATAAGTGAAAGGGGTGCATTCAAATAAGGAAACGATACAGTGACTGGTGTTGGGATGGGGTTATGAGGGATGAGTACATTGACCATGTTGATTGGCCGCTGGGTTTTTGAGCTTGTTGTCTTCTGTTAAGCAGTTGGAAGTCTCTACTGTCAGACAGACAGACTCAGTACCCACACAGTACTCAGCAATCAGTACTCAACACAATAGAATCAGTAACCACACAGTACTCAGCAATCAGTAGCCACACAGTACTCAGCAATCAGTACTCAACACATTAGAATCAGTAACCACACAGTACTCAGCAATCAGTACTCAACAGCAATCAGTAACCACACAGTACTCAGCAATCAGTACTCAACACATTAGAATCAGTAGCCACACAGTACTCAGCAATCAGTACTCAACACATAAGAATCAGTAATGAGTTCTCATGTAGGGAAAATCAGATGAAGCACTTCAAGGATTCAAGTCAATGAGAAAGGGTGCAACAGACTTAAAGGGGTTTGAGGAAGCCTACCCTCGTAGATGGCCTTGAATCCCTGCCCACTGACGGCGTAGTCCGACAGCAGCCACAGCGTGAGTCTGGGTCCTGAGCTCACTATGGGGGGGGGCAGCTGGAACCCGGTCAGCCTACGGAAACAAAGCAGGGACAAAATTTAGCAGAAACATAGACCTACATACTATTTAGATTAGATTCAACTTTACTGTCATTGAACAGTACAGTACAGCACAATTTAATGCAGTTAGCATCTAACCAGAAGAGCAAATAGACAAAATGTTACAGACATTGAAATTGTTGTCACTATTGACTAGATGTAGAATTGTAGACTCTGACCACTTGTCTGTAGTGACTCTGACCACCTGTCTGTAGTGACTCTGACCACCTGTCTGTAGTGACTCTGACCACCTGTCTGTAGTGACTCTGACCACCTGTCTGTAGTGACTCTGACCACCTGTCTGTACTGACTCTGACCACCTGTCCGTAGAGACTCTGACCACCTGTCTGTACTGACTCTGACCACCTGTCTGTACTGACTCTGACCACCTGTCCGTAGTGACTCTGACCACCTGTCCGTAGAGACTCTGACCACCTGTCTGTAGTGACTCTGACCACCTGTCCGTAGTGACTCTGACCACCTGTCCGTAGAGACTCTGACCACCTGTCCGTAGTGACTCTGACCACCTGTCCGTAGAGACTCTGACCACCTGTCTGTAGTGACTCTGACCACCTGTCCGTAGTGACTCTGACCACCTGTCTGTACTGTCTCTGACCACCTGTCTGTAGTGACTCTGACCACCTGTCTGTAGTGACTCTGACCACCTGTCTGTACTGTCTCTGACCACCTGTCTGTAGTGACTCTGACCACCTGTCTGTACTGACTCTGACCACCTGTCTGTAGTGACTCTGACCACCTGTCTGTAGTGACTCTGACCACCTGTCTGTACTGTCTCTGACCACCTGTCTGTAGTGACTCTGACCACCTGTCTGTAGTGACTCTGACCACCTGTCTGTACTGACTCTGACCACCTGTCTGTACTGTCTCTGACCACCTGTCTGTAGTGACTCTGACCACCTGTCTGTAGTGACTCTGACCACCTGTCTGTACTGTCTCTGACCACCTGTCTGTAGTGACTCTGACCACCTGTCTGTAGTGACTCTGACCACCTGTCTGTACTGACTCTGACCACCTGTCTGTACTGACTCTAACCACTTGGAAAATATTGAATTCAAATATTCTTAATATTATAATATTTCTTCAGCAACACCCAGACATTTCATACACTGAGCAAAATTATAAAACCAATTGCACGCTCCCTTCTCACAAGAGAAATAGGCCTTTTGTGTACATAGAGAAAGTCTTAGATCTTAGAGTTCAGCTCAAGATAAATGGGGGCAAAAACAAAAGTGTTGCATTTATAATTTTGTCCAGTGTAATAATGATGTACCCCTGAACTTGCACACCTTGTTCACCATTTCAGGAGCATAATTATAATTTGACCAGTTGGATCCGGGGTTCTGGCAGTGGACTAAATGCATTGCAGTTGGGGTTTAAGGAGGGTTACGATGGAGTGTGGATAGTGCTAGGCTGTTTGCAGGAATTCTCAGAACATATTCTTCTGGTGGGAATAGTCCTCAGAACATATTCTTCTGGTGGGAATAGTCCTCAGAACATATTCTTCTGGTGGGAATAGTCCTCAGAACATATTCTTCTGGTGGGAATAGACGGCTTCTATCTTTGAAAAAGAGCTGAAGAACCCTTTTAGGAAATGTCACACAATATCAAGCCTCTGTGGACTTTAAAGACAGCGAGATGTAAACACTGATGTGCCCTTCTGTGACCTGTGAAAAGCCCATAGGGTTCATCCTGTGTGTCCTGTGATGTTGGCTAGCCTTGAGCAATGCCAACAGCAGACTAGTTTATGGCTTTCATTTCATTTAGCGCTGTCAACTTTAAAGTCCCTCTCGGCTGGGGACAATACCATCGCGCTGTCACACACATACTCATATACACACACAAACCAGCAAATAAAGACGCAAATGCACAAATGCTTTCATGAACAAATGTACACACGCACACACAAATCCATGTGTGCACACAGGATATTCTTAACATGGTAGCGAGTGGTTATTTAGGTATTTGGTAGGTTTGTCTTAGAGAATCAACAGAATACACAAAAACACACACACACGCACGCAGGTAATTCATTGTTCTGCTCTTCCTGGATGGTAAAAAGAATCCAGTCACATTAATGAGAAAAACACATGTTAATGGAAATAGCCACAACTGACCACAAATCGACTTGGAAATCAGCCAATTTAATTGTGCAGTCCAGAGCAGTGGGGTATCAAACCAGTCTCTGCACAATGTTGGACGCTTATTGGAGCCAAGCTGATCCAGAATAATCCCCTATCCAGAATAGAACAGGAATAATGAATATACAATGAGCACACCACAGTTTTTTTTTTCTGAACAAATGACAGGGGGTGACAGCGTATCGGTCAGAGTGTTGGGCTATTAACAGAAAGGCTGCAGGTTCAAATCCAACAAGGGGATGAATATGCCAATGTGCTCCTTAGAAAGACACATAACCCATATTTTTCCATTAAATTGCACTGGATAAGACCACCTGCTAAATGACTGAACTGGAAATGGAAAGTTCCCCGGCCAAATGAGAATAAAGCCAGCACATTCCTAAGTAGGGGCCAATTTAATTCTGTAGTGCACCAGAGGTGTGGATAATGGGAAAGAAGAAATCACACATGGAGACTAAATGGGGAAGGCTCATTGGAGCCAAGTTGATCCACAATAATCCCCAAGTCCAGAATAATAGAATAACGCAGGAATAATAAGACAAATACAAATCGGAAACAGTGCCGAAACAATCCTGGGTCTATTTCTGTACATTTTGTCACAGGCCAAAATAAAGAAAAACAATTTAGAAATGAGGGTGCAAAATGTATCCATCTGTACCTGTTTGTGCTAAATGTCATGTATGTTGTTCATTGTATTAGCTACCATGCTAAATTTCAGGCATGTTGTTAATTATATTAGCCAGCACGTTAAGTGTCATGTATGTTGTCATCATGTTAGCTATCATGGCTAGGAGATCTCAGCGACTTTGATTGTTGGACGACGTTTGGCAAGAGCTTCGAGGATAAAGGTTCCTCAGCTGGAGGACATAGCAATATGTCACCAGATCTAAACCCAGCTGGACACACTGTATCTACACCTGAGACTGTTTCCTGTCAGAATCAACAGAACATTCTGTGAGAGAATGGTGGTGCGTGACGCATACTGTACCATTGCTGCTCTGCAAGCTGTTCAGGCACCGCAGCCTATTAACACACAATATGTTGGTGTTTCTTTCATATCGGACGATACCTGCATATAGCTAAACAAGAAACACTGGAACTGCATGTTCAACTACCGGATGTAAGCTGTGGTCCAGTCCTGCAGGTCTCTGCGACGTGTCAGTTGAGTTGGACCTTGCTGCTGGGCCAGTAAACCGAAGGTCATTTGAATAGTGAGTCGACCAGCTGTGTTGCCCTTGAGCAAGTCATTTCACCTACATTTCTCATGTAAGTTGCTCTGTATAAGAGTGTCTGCTAAATGATTCAGACACACTAAAATCTGTGTGTGTATGTGTTGTCTACATGGAGCGGAGTCGAGGGCAGAGCAGAGGTTTATTAAGAGTGCTTTCCACCTGAATGATCCCAGCACCATCCCACTGAAAAAACCTCTGCTACCAATTATACTGAACTCCTCCAGGGGAAAGAGGAGGTATGACAGAGGGAACGGGAAGAGAAATAAACACAGAAAGAGAAGGCAAAGAAAGATAGAAAGAAAGAATAAAATGAAAGCAAGATGGGTTAGAGGAAGAGAGAAAAGAAGGGAGAGAGAAAGAGAGTGAGAGAGAATGAGAGGGGAGGGAAAGGGAGGTGGAGGGAGTAAAAGTGAGAGAGTGAGTGAAAGAGACTAAAAGAGAGTGTGAATGAGATATAAAAAAAAAGAAAACAAAACAGAAAGCACGTGTGAGAGAGTGAAAGGAAAAGAGCAAAAGAGAGTGAAAGAGAGATGAAGTGAGAACAGTGTGACAAGCAGTAGAGGATAAGATGGATGTGAAATGAGGAAAAACAAGGGTGAAAAAGGTGAGAGGAGTGTGTGTGGGTGTGTGTTTGGCAGTGTTCATTCCCAAAATTGAGAGAAATTGAAAGTAAAGGTGGGGGGGGGGGGGGGGGTCAGTCAAGAAATCCACTAGATTAAAGAGCACACACACACATGATATACTGATTTACCGGACTCCGTTATGAGTGTGTGCAGTAAAGGTTGATTTAATGGAGTGCCGGAGTGTGAATGAGACGCGACAAGCTGCAAACACTGGCTGCACACATACTGATTTACCGCACTCACGCACACACACGCATTCACGCACACACACGCACTCACGCACACACACGCACTCACGCACACACACGCACTCACGCACACACACGCATTCACGCACTTACACACATTCACACACTATTTACTGAAAGAAATCACACTACACAAGGATATATAGATACTGGGAACACACAGCCCTGTT
This sequence comes from Esox lucius, assembly GCF_011004845.1. Taxonomy (NCBI): domain Eukaryota; kingdom Metazoa; phylum Chordata; class Actinopteri; order Esociformes; family Esocidae; genus Esox; species Esox lucius. Next base: position 1,483,756 of record NC_047578.1, on the reverse strand, counting down.
GGTAGACCAGAACTTCCTGGCTACATCAAATGAAATCCGAATACGAACCCTGCATTACCTCCAAATAAAGCTGTCATAGTTAACATGTTCATACTGCTTTAATACATGTCAAGTTTAATGGTTTAAACCTTTATTTTAAACGTTACCACTTTTACCGGTTTTCTGTACATGTGTTCTATAACACTTGCAAAACACATCTAATAGAAGCTTAAATAGCGTAGTACAATTTATGTTCCAGAAACAGTTGTTAAATGGGCCATTTGCATGATTTGAACTGTACTACTAGCATGAAAAATCACACAAGATAATGTTTTAAGATCATGTTACACATTTATTTTTTCTACTAAGTTGTTCAGAGTGCCTGAGATATTCCCCCATTGAAACACACTTGACAATCCATCTATCAGTTTGCATGAAGCCTCCTCATACAGTACTACCCGCCCCCCCCGCCCCCCCCCCACCCTAAACCTGTTCATTGTCAATGCAGACTAGCTAATACTAATACTACATCCTGTCTTGTTTGGTGACAGAAGGGGTGAGCTAAATGATCTCATAGAGTTGTGTCATTGTTTAAACTCAGTCCCTTGAATTATACACAATAACTACAGCAGATGATCAAATACCATGGAAGAATGTACATCCTATGATCTGAGGTTAAACATAATACCTATAACAGGTGCTTAAATGTGGTATAGCTTCATGTTCCTGTCGTTATGTCTTATTTGCTTATTGTAGACCCACTTTGTTAAACTTTAATTTAATACATTTGTCAATAAGCAACACTTGCATTCTTTTTTCATTATTCACAGAGCATTTACACATTATTTTCATCAGAAGGGAGAAGTTGCATTTGTCTGCACTTTATCTGGCAATACACAAATTCTACTGAAAGAAATTGTGAATAGTTTTATCAATACTCAGTCAAAGACAATATAGAGAAAGACTTAGGCAACTGTCCAATGAAAACTTTTTGTGTTATTTTTGTATAATAACATATTTGTCTTTTCTTTTGCACCATTTTGAGTATGATTCAGTGGCCGCATAGATCATGTATTGATCTACTCAGACTTAAAAAATATGATTATGCTCTAAATGCATGGTTCTGCTAATCATTTGTATTCAGTTCCTTGGATGAATGTCATTGAAATTGTGATGACAAAATAGTTTTGATAGTTTTTATGTTTCGAGAATGCAGCTACAGTTTGAAAATGCATCTACTGTTTTGCTGAATACCCCATAGTTCTGCTTGACAAGATTGTTCCAATAAATTCTCATGTGGGATTCACAGGAACCTGTTTCCAAACAGACCCTTTCAAGTGCAAACACAAAACAGGATAATGCAAAAAAAACAGTGCCTCTAGCCAATATGTGTCTGAAGAAAGGCCTAATAATAGAGAAGCACGATGGACAAGAACAAAGCTAAGGTCAGTCGTGAAGGCTAGATAAGTAACAACACACTGCAGACAGAACAGACCCAAATGACAGATACAACTGGCAAGTAACAGACGGAGGGAATCTCACTGTAATGAATCTCTCTACCTCCCTGGCCCCTCTTCCTCGCTCTTGGTCTCTGATTGGTTATTATCTTTGAGCGCTCTGCAGTGATTGGCTGGCACAAATCCCCTGTAGGAGGAAAGTGGCCATTGACAGCCACACCGATGATTAGATGCTGCAACCAAGAGACATATTCTGAAAAGTTATTCAGAAAAACCCAGACATTTATAATGGAGAAATGTTCTTTGATATCCATACATGTGATCTGATTCCACAGCCAAAAAGAGGGAGATGTAGAATTATGCAGACAGGGATTTTCTCCCAGTGATTGAGCGGATGGCAGGAGCTTAGTTACTGCTCTCTCCCCGAAATACTATCTGTGGTGTAAAATAAATTGCGTATTAGCATGACATACAGTAGCAATTGTCAAGCCAACTTTAGAACAATGTTTCAGAAGATGGGAGTGAAGAAATCTAAAATGGCTGCATCTCCCCAATTCACAGAGACAGAAAAACAGTATCTACTGCAACCCCAAGAAGTAATGAGGATCAGTGTTACTCTGACAATGACCAGTGGGGAGGTAGAGAAACAGAGGGAAAGATAGATGGAGCTATAGATGAAGAGAAAAGGGGACTGAGGCTAAGAACTGCAAGAAATATAAATACTGTAAATAAAAATGTATAGCAAACTCTCCATATTTAAATGAACTCTGATGGCTAAAAGTTGACCAAAATAAACCACGTACCGGTTTGTGCATGTTCATTGATTGATACGTTAATCCAAATGCACTGGAATTGTGACATGTGTTTTGCAAACAAATAGAAATGTCACTCTGACTTATTGCACCCATTACTGAAATTGTAGTTTCAGTTGTACTCATAATAGTTAGTTTTATTAAGTGTATCATAGGATGTTCATTAGTCTTCATAAATCATAAAAATTCTAAACATTACCCAGCATGCACAGTAAAAATAAAGTACAGCAGAAGTAAGGTATGCAAACAACACTCTTACTTAATGCCCTTTGAAAGGAGACACTGTGACGTTTATGGAAATGTCAAAGTCATGTAGCAAACATGTAGAACACATTAGAACACACGTAGAACACATTAGAACACATGTAGAACACATTAGAACACACGGCATATTGACTGTCCCGGTACCAGGAAACACATTCTCACGATTAGTCACGCGACATTTAATACTGTCTCCAAATAGACTCTACGAAATATTGACTAGGGCGTGAATACGCAATCGATAATTTTCTGTTTTGTATTTGTAATATGTAATTCTTCCCTTTGACATTATGGATTGGCCCTAACCCCTGACCCAGTCTGTGTTAATCAGTGTGTTGATGGATGTGTTGATGGGTGTGTTGATCAGTGTGTTGATGGGTGTGTTGATCAGTGTGTTGATGGGTGTGTTAATCGATGTGTTGATCAGTGGGTTGATCGGTGTGTTGATCGTTTGATCGTTGATCGTTTTATCTGTAACTAATTTCATGTTGTAACAAAATAAAATGTGGAAAAGTCCCAGGATACTTTTGGGAGCCACGGTACATATAAATATTTCTACATAGACACATATCTACATCTTATTATTACTCATGTTAACACACTGCCTTAGAATACTGAAGAGTAATCCCACTCTTCCCAATAAGCATTTATTTCTGTCATTAACAAAAAACATTAATAGATAATGACAATACTTGAAAAACAAAACACTCTGTTTTTTTTATATGGAACTCATTGTTAAAATGTAACAACGGTTTTATATGGGCATTTTAACACATTTTCAGTGCAGACAAGAAGTGAGGAGATGGAGAAAGAGAAGAAAGGAGAAATATGGAGACAGAGAAGTGAGGAGAAACATGGAGAAAGAGAAGAACGGAGAAATATGGAGACAGAGAAGAGAGGAGAAACATGGAGAAAGAGAAGAAAGGAGAAATATTGAGACAGAGAAGAGAGGAGAAACATGGAGACAGAGATGAGAGGAGAAACATGGACACAGAGAAGAGAGGAGAAACATGGAGACAGAGAAGAGAGGAGAAACATGGAGAAAGAGAAGAGAGGAGAAATATGGAGACAGAGAAGAGAGGAGAAACATGGAGAAAGAGAAGAAAGGAGAAATATGGAGACAGAGAAGAGAGGAGAAACATGGAGACAGAGAACAAAGGACAAATATGGAGATGGAGAAGAGAGGAGAAAATATGGAGACAGAGAAGAGAGGAGAAACATGGAGAAAGAGAAGAGAGGAGAAATATGGAGACAGAGAAGAGAGGAGAAACATGGAGAAAGAGAAGAAAGGAGAAATATGGAGACAGAGAAGAGAGGAGAAACATGGAGACAGAGAACAAAGGACAAATATGGAGATGGAGAAGAGAGGAGAAAATATGGAGATGGAGAAGTGAGGAGAAATATGGAGACAGAGAAGAAGGGAGAAATATGGAGACAGAGAAGTGAGGAGAACTATGGAGACAGAGAAGAGAGGAGAAACATGGAGACAGAGAGAGAGGAGAAACATGGAGACAGAGAAGACAGGAGAAACATGGAGACAGAGAAAAGAGGAGAAATATGGAGACAGATGAAGATGAACGGCTTGAACCCCATTAAATAATGTAGCACTGATAGAATGTGATAGTGTCTTTCTCAAATGCTACCCTACACCCTATGTAGTGAGCTTCTCTTAAACCACAGCCCAACTGTCCTTGGTGTAAAGTAGTGTACTATCTATGGAGAATGGAGTTGTTTGGGATGGAGCCATCAGGCCTCTCTTGGTTCCATAAAAAGCAACACAGGTGGAAAAGCAGGAGATTAGTTCCCATTTGCAGCTAGAGAGGGAGCGAGAGATGAAGACAGAGAGGGAGAGAGATGGGAGTGACACTTTGGAGTGTATGTGTGTGTGTGTTTGTATGTGTGGGCAGAGTTGAGAGGAGTGCTAATGTCAATGTTAATGTCAGTGATAATGGCAGTGCTAATGTCGGTGTTAATGTCATTGTTAATGTCAGTGCTAATGGCAGTGCTAATGTCGGTGTTAATGTCAGTGCTAATGTCAGTGTTAATGTCAGTGCTAATGTCAGTGTTAACGTCAGTGCTAATGGCAGTGTTAATGTCACTGTTAAAGTCAGTGCTAATGTCAGTGCTAATGTCAGTGTTAATGTCAGTGCTAATGTAAGTGCTAATGTCAGTGCTAATGTCAGTGCTAATGTCAGTGCTAATGTCAGTACTAATGGCAGTGTTAATGTCAGTGTTAACATCAGTGCTAATGTCAGTCTTAATGTCAGTGTTAATGTCAGTGCTCATGTCAGTGTTAATGTCAGTGCTAATGTCAGTGTTAATGTCAGTACTAATGGCAGTGCTAATGGCAGTGTTAATGTCAGTGTTAACATCAGTGCTAATGTCAGTCTTAATGTCAGTGTTAATGTCAGTGCTAATGTCAGTGCTAATGTCAGTGTTAATGTCATTGTTAATGGCATAGTGTGGACAGAGCTGAGTACACTCTGTGTATAGTTACACCTGACCAATGCTTAGCTCACCAGCGGAGCTGTCACACAGGCAATCACGCAAGCACTCACACAATGCCTGAAGAGTTTACTGATTATATAATCCCTTGTTTTATTTTTGTAATTCTCCTTCTTTTTATTGTTGCTATTATTATTATTAATATGATTATTATTGTTTTTATAATTGTTGTTGTTATTAATGCTGTTGTTATTATTACTGTTATTTTGGTTGTTATCTTTATCTCTTCTATCTATTTTTATTATTGTTCAGCCTTAACTTCATTACTTAGACATTTCTATGGCACTGAATTCTGTTTCAAACCAGGGCACTGTTCTACCAGTCTCTGATGAATAAAGTTAATGATTACTATTGATGGAGAATACATTGACTGACCTGAAACAGTAGACAGTGTCCCCTACAAGATGCATTTACCCTTTCTCTATATTAAGATTGATGTGACTATTCCTCACTAAGTTGGCAATCTTCACTGGTCGAGGGCTAACTTTCATGATATTGCCTGTAAACTGAATTAATTCAAGTCCTTGGTACCTGGATTCCTCTCATTCTGTGGTCATTTTCATGACACCCTGACTATGCTGTTCAAACGCCGTGAGTGGTCTGTATCTCTAAACACAAACAGGGCTTGTATCATCATGTTAAAGACCAATTAAGTTTCACCAGCATCAGCAGACTATGTATCTAACTGCCAACTGCCTCTAAGCATGGTTAGGTGGGAGACCAGATGCAGCTTACTGTGGTTTTAATGGCCAAGAAGGATGCACTCTTTCCACTGCACAAAGGAGAAATCAATGCCCCAGGGCAGTATTTGGGGACACTGCCCAGGGTAGGGTGCCATGTGTTTAGATGGGACAATGTGTCCTCTCAGCATGCCATCTCCTCACCAGTAACAAACATTCATGCCATTACTAACGGGAAGGGAAAAACATTGATGTCATTACTAATTGGAATTGAGATAGATTGATGCCATTACTAATTGGAAGGGAGATACATTGATGTCGTTACTAATCGAAAGGGAGAAATATTTATGCCATTACTAATTGGACGGGAGATACATTGATGCCATTACTTATGAAAAGGGAGAAACATTGATGCCATTACTCATGAAAAGGGAGAAACATTGATGCCATTACTCATGGGAAGGGAGAAACATTGATGCCATTACTAATGGAAAGGGAGAAACACTGATCCCATTACTAATGGAAAGGGAGATACATTCTGATGCCATTACTAATTGGAAGGGAGATAGCATTGATGTCATTACAAATTGTTAAGGAACACACATTGATGCCATTATCAATGGGAAGGGAGATACATTTAAAATGTCAATTTCAATTCAGGCTAAATGCCTTGCATAAGGGCACAACAGTAAAATGTGTACTTAGTTGGCTTATGAATTTCAACCATAAACTTTCCAGTTACTGGTCCTCTATTCAAACCACTGGCCTGCCTGTCACTTCAGGATGAATTGGATTGGATGACACAGTGAGAATTAATATATTTGATGGAACAGTGAGCTACAACAGAAACCAATTAGATCTACAGCAAACAGATCAAGCCAGACAAATGAAACACTAGGACTCAACTCTAGACCATAGAAGCCTGCTGTGTTTCACACTGAACAGCAAACCGCTTTACAATAAACATTGAGCACTACTAAAACAATTAGGGATGGAATTACTAATGTACTGTCATGATCATCTTGACTTCAATAAAAAAATAGTGTCATGACTGTCTTGACTTAAATAAACAAACCCAGAAACATGATCGCTTTGACCTCAATAAACGAATCCAGGGTTATAACCCTCTTGAACTCAATATACTAATTCAATGTCATGACCCTCTTGACCTTAATAAACTAATCCAGTCACATGATCGTCTTGATTTCAATAACCTAATCCAGTGTCATGACCCTCTTGACCTTCTATACTAATCCAGCCTCATGACCCTCTTGACCTCATATACTAATCCAGTGACATGACTCTCTTGACCTTATATACTAATCCAGTGTCATGTCCCTCTTGACCTCATATACTAATCCACTGACATGACACCTTGACCTTATATACTAATCCAGTGTTATGACCCTCTTGACTTTATATACTAATCCAGTGTTATGACCCTCTTGACCTCATAATAATCCAGGGTTATGACCCTTTTGACCTCATAATAATCCAGTGTCATGACCCTCTTGACCTCATAATAATCCAGGGTTATGACCCTTTTGACCTCATAATAATCCAGTGTCATGACCCTCTTGACCTCATAATAATCCAGGGTTATGACCCTTTTGACCTCATAATAATCCAGTGTCATGACCCTCTTCACCTCATAATAATCCAGGGTTATGACCCTTTTGACCTCATAATAATCCAGTGTCATGACCCTCTGAACCTCATAATAATCCAGCGTCATGACCCTCTGAACCAGGTATTCTACTCCATGTTTAGAGAAAGGTAGCATTCCAATATTCCCAGTGGGTTAAATAGTTTAGTTTAAGTAATCTAGTGATTTGTTTTATTTAAATTGTGTTGCTGTGCTGGGGCTCTGTGGGATCTGTTTGACTTTGTGAACAGAGACCCAACACCACCTGGCTGAGTCTATGTTCACCAATTTGTAGGTTAGGACTTTGTTATTAAGGGTTCAAGAATCCTGCAGGTAGTTCTGAAATGTTGTTATTTTTGGTTGTTTTGGTTTTGGATGTTCATTGTTATATTGCCTTAATTCTGCTCTTTCTGTATTGTCTGGAGTTTAGCATTGTACCACAGATTATTAAATTCTAGAATTCTGCAAACTCTCAATTAAATGTCTCAGACCTCATTACTATGATGAATTAAATGGGCCAGACCTCATTACTATGATGAACAATGTATTCCATAACTGATGAAATGTCTGCCAGATTTGCCAGATTCTGATTTGGATGTATAGATACAGTAAAGGCCAAAAGTTTGGAGACACCTTCTCATTCAATGCGTTTTCTTTATTTTCATGACTATTTACATTGTAGATTCTCACTGAAGGCATCAAAACTATGAATGAACACATATGGAATTATGTACTAAACAAAAAAAGTGGGAAATAACTTGAAACATGTCTTATATTTTAGATTCCTCAAAGTAGCCATCCTTTGCTTTTTTGATAGCGCTGCAAACCCTTTGTGTTCTCTCAATGAGCTTCATGAGGTAGTCACCTGAAATAGTTTTCACTTCACAGGTGTGCCTTGTCAGGGTTAATTAGTGGAATTTTTTCCCTTATTAATGGGGTTGGGACCATCAGTTGTGTTGTGCAGAAGTCAGGTTGATACACAGCCGACAGCCCTATTGGACAACTGTTAGAATTCATATTATGGCAAGAACCAATCAGCTACGTAAAGAGAAACGAGTGGCCATCATTACTTTAACAAATGAAGGTCAGTCAGTCCGGAAAATTGTGAAAACTTGTCCCCAAGTGCAGTCGCAAAAACCAGCGCTACAACGAAACAGGCTCACATGAGGACCGCCCCAGGAAAGGAAGACCAAGAGTCACCTCTGCTGCTGAGGATAAGTTCATCCGAGTCACCAGCCTCAGAAATCACAGGTTAACAGCAGCTCAGATTATAGGCCAGCTGAATGCCACACAGAGTTCTAGCAGCAGACACATCTCTAGAACAACTGTTAAGAGGAGACTGCGCGAATCAGGCCTCCATGGTCAAGTAGCTGCTAGGAAACCACTGCTAAGGAGAGGCAACAAGCAGAAGAGATTTGTTTGGGCCAAGAAACACAAGGAATGGACATTAGACCAGTGGAAATCTGTGCTTTGGTCTGATGAGTCCAAACTTTGGTTCCAACCGCCATGTCTTTGTGCGACGCAGAAAAGGTGAACGGATGGATTCTACATGCCTGGTTCCCACCGTGAAGCATTGAGGAGGAGGTGTGATGGTGTGGGGGTGCTTTGCTGGTGACACTGTTGGGGATTTATTCAAAATTGAAGGCATACTGGACCAGCATGGCTACCACAGCATCCTGCAGCGACATGCCATCCCATCCGATTTGCTTTTAGTTGGACCATCATTTATTTTTCAACAGGACAATGACCCCAAACACACCTCCAGGCTGTGTAAGGGCTATTTGACCAAGAAGGAGAGTGATGGAGTGCTGCGCCAGATGACCTGGCCTCCACAGTCATCGGACCTGAACCCAATCGAGATGGTTTGGGGTGAGCTGGACCGCAGAGTGAAGGCAAAAGGGCCAACAAGTGCTAAGCATCTCTGGGAACTCCTTCAAGACTGTTGGAAAACCATTTCAGGTGACTACCTCTTGAAGCTCATCAAGAGAATGCCAAGAGTGTGCAAAGCAGTAATCAGAGCAAAGGGTGGCTACTTTGAAGAAACTAGAATATTTGTTATTTCACACTTTTTTGTTTAGTACATAATTCCACGTGTTCATTCATAGTTTTGATGCCTTCAGTGAGAATCTACAATGTAAATAGTCATGAAAATAAAGGAAACACATTGAATGAGAAGGTGTGTCCAAACTTTTGGCCTGTACTATATGTTCTTGCTGATGGTGTAACCCTAATAAAAAAAAAAGTATATCTAAGTGAATTAAATAACTGAGCCAAAAATGGCCACCTGCAAGATTGTGGTGCTGGCCAGAAGAAAGGATATTCACTGGGTCGTCATACAGGAGCCATTTACAATGCAAGTGGTTCACTTACCTTCAGGACATCAAAAGCAGACATCCCTACTCTCCTGGAAGTCCCCCACAATTTAATTGTGTCTCCCTGACGCCTGCGAAATAATCTCCCGTATTTATTTATTTTTTGAGAGAGAGAGCGAGTGTTAAGGGCAGGTTGGGATGTCTGCAAAATGCTCAGTCTAGTAGGAGTATTTGCAAGTTCTGATTTACAACGCAACTAAAATACACCACCAATGTTTTCAAAGTATTTCTGACATTTAGTTTAACGGCTGTAATATTTCATCCGAGCGCAGCCATGGCAGCAACACTGTACTTTAGCCGACCTACCGAAGTGGAGCGCTGAGAGATTCATTGTGGGCGCGAGATACAATTCACCTGAAGGTCTCCTGAAGTTGGTGTTTCTGGGGTTTTTACATAGTTTTGTTCACATGTTTGGTGGTTTTCAATGTTAGCTTGAGTTTAAACTGCAACTGCAAGCCAGAAGTCAAATTACTATCATGAATCAGATTCAAGCTAGAGAGTGGCGGCAGAAAGACTCAATTTCTGCTGTCCCCATTGCAACCATAACCTTCAAAGCACAACTAAGAATATCGGATTACCTTAGGTCAATGAAATTTAGCAGTAATGTGCCATGTTACTAGAAATATTTGTGATATTTATATAACATTACACAGCATATACATTCATTTAGAGTTTTATGATGTGATTTTAATGAACATTTAAGTATGCTATGTTTTATTTTATCACTGGCATAACGTATTTCTCTACTATTTATGTTTTATGTTTATATAACGTAATTCTTGTCTTAGCATTCATCAAACCATTCACCAGTTTTTAATTTTCATGTAGTTAGATTAAAACAATAAAAATAAAAGATTTTAACTGAATTCTATTACGTTTGTGCAAAGCTAAGTTAATGTCCTTACTATTGCTAGGAAACATTTCATCCAGGAAATGGCTGAGTTGGTATGGGACATTTCTGTCCAGTTCTGGGATATTGGTCCCCACATCTACAGGTAGCTAGACAATAGGAGGAAATGTTTCTTCTGATGAAGTAAGTTGCTCATTATCTAGATGGAAAATGTTGCTGTTTTGATTAGTAAGGCAGGTTACCTCAGACCTATAACAACATTTCCTAAGTTCTCCTGGTAATTTAATAGAAGGGAACAACTTCCTACAACCTTTGTCTGTCTGTCTGTCTGTCTGTCTGTTTCTCTGTCTGACTATCTGTCTGTTTCTCTGTTTGTCTGTTTCTGTAAGAAGTTAATGTTTCATATAGGATCTGTCGCAATCATTGTGAAAGCTTTCACCAATCTATCTAAATTACGTTCAGTATAAGCCTAGAATAACATGTTCCAATTGAAACAGTTATGTGGTTTTCATTACTGTCAGAGATGAAACACCATGCTTCCTACCTATAACGCTCAGAGACAGTACAACCTTTGAGCAATAACAAGATGTTCCAGTATGCAATAACAACTAGAGATAACCAAGAGGAAAAGGACATGTGTGTTATGACTGCTGAACGCTGTGCTTCTAAATAAAAACGAGTCCACCCATGGAGAAGGGTGAGTGGCTGAGTTGAATCCTACTGGCAGGCTCGTTCCTGGCTCAGTTGAGATCAATGGCTCTCTCCCTTCTGCAGAAGTGACTTCTAAAACGTCTTTCTGACTCTTGGTGTGGTTCTTTCTCATTAGACAAATTAGACTATATAGATGTTTGGTGAACTGAACCCAACATTAACTGGTGCCGAAACCCGGGATCCGATACCTGCCCGTCGGGGCGACGGAGGAACAACAGGTCATTAAACCTGTCGACAGCCCCGCCGACCTTCACGGAGGGGGACCACCTAGGTGTTGATCCGCGGCCGTCCCGAGGGACAGTGAAGGATCCCGTCGAACCAGGACCTTACCGGGAGACAGAAAAACTGTAAAAATTTGTTTTCTTTTAGAAAAAAGTAGTGAGTCGTGTGGAAACCACTAAGAAACTGTAGTCGTGGGTTAGATAAAAAACGTGTCAGGGATACGTTGTCTAGGTCTGGGACCTGGTGGGGAAATCAGGGATTTCTAACCAACCTAAACGCTCTCTACGGTCGTGGGTTAGATTAAAAACGTGTCAGGGATACGTTGTCTAGGTCTGGGACCTGGTGGGGAAATCAGGGATTTCTAGCCAACCTAAACGACAGTCGTGGGTTAGATTAAAAACGTGTCAGGGATACGTTGTCTAGGTCTGGGACCTGGTGGGGAATCGGGGATTCCCAACCAACCTAAACGCTGAAATCTGGGATTTTCGTGGAGAGACAGTAAATGGTGGATTTGATAGGATTCACTATAAACAAGATAAGAACCTTTTATTGAATTAAAGTTAAAATTAGAAGGGACGTCCCAGGTAAGTAAATGCAATTATAGTATTACAAAATGGGGCAATGTAATGAGAAAACGTTAACCACAGATGAAAAATACATGCGAAATAATCACCCGGGTGCCATTACGTACATAGGAGAATGGAAAAAACGTTTTGATTTTTCAGGCAACTTTAAATTAGTAGAACTGCAGTTCATTAGGCGAAGTTTGCAAAGTAAGGAAGTTTTAAGCAAGGGAAGAAAAGGAAAAAAAAATCCAAGCCCAATCAACGGCGATAGCTGTGTGGATAGAACAAGCAAAGAAGAGGGAACAATACAGGGAATATTGGTTGAGGTATTAAATACATTGGTAAAAAAAGTATACATAATGGCCTCTGAAGAAATCGGTGGAATCTAATCAGAATTAAAATGTTTGGCCCCGTTAGGGATTATGCTGGTTGTTTGTATGTTTGTTTTCTGCTGCTGTATTCCCATCATTTTTTTTTTTTTTTGACGTTTTAAGTTATGGTTAAGTTATGTCTGTCTGTTTCTCTGTCTGTCTGTCTGTCTGTCTATCTGTCAGTCAGTCTGTTTCTCTGTCTGTATGTCTGTCTGTATGTCTGTCTGCATGTCTATCTGTCAGTCTGTATGTTTCTCTGTCTGTTTCTCTGTCTGTCTGTCTGTCTGCATGTCTATCTGTCAGTCTGTCTGTTCCTCTGTCTGTCTGTCTGTCTCCTGGGTAATGGTTTGCGCTGTACCGTCCTGTTCTGAACCTCTGTTTAATTACTGAAGTGGTGATTTCACAGTGGAGCAGTGTGTGTGTGGGACCATCTTCTGATTGGCAAAATCTGTGTTTTTGGTCATTAGGTGGAAGGCAGAAGACATCAGGCCTGGTTAAATCCAGGAGATAATAAAGCTCTGTGTTCCACACTGTAAAGGGTTAACTTCAAATGGTTTGGCGTTGGAAAAGTTAGCTGTTAGCAATGCCTCTCCTTTCTCTCTGAGTCTTTCTGTCTGTCTGTTTCTCTGTCTGTCTTTTTGTCTCTCCATCTGTCTCTCTGTTTGTCTGTCTGTCTCTCTCTCTGTTTGTCTGTATGTTTGTCTTTTCCTCTGTCTGTCTGTCTGTCTGTTTCTCTGTAAGTCTGTCTGTCTATATATCTGTCTGTCTATCTGTCCGTCTGTCTGTTCCTCTGTCTGTCTGTCTGTCTCCTGGGTAATGGTTTGCACTGTACTGTCCTGTTCTGAACCTCTGTTTAATTATTGAAGTGGTGATTTCACTGGAGCGGTGTGTGTGTGTGTGTGTTTCTCCATTGGAATGTGTGTCTGTGAAATATGTGTGTCCACTAGGGACTGCAGGGATTTCACTTTGACTCTGCAGCTCCTTCAAAAGATATTCAGCCTCTCTACTGAATTGTACTACTAGTACTCTCCCTCTTCATCTCTCCATTCTTCCATCTCTCCATCTCTCCATTCCTCCCTCATTCAGTGTTTGGCTGCAGAGATGCTTCCAGACAAAGAGCTGTGACCCATGGAGGAGAGAACCAAGCTGCTATTTACATGTTTGTCTATCTAGCTTGCTGTGTTGCTAAATTATTCTCTCTCCTTCTTTTTCCCTTCATCTCTATATCCTATCTTTTCTGCTATGGGCTTCTGTCTACCAGTTCCTACGCAGGTTCAGTAGGAGCCACAAAGAGTAAACCAACAGAAGCCGTGACCATATTCTTCTTCCCACCATTCTCTGCGCATTCAGTATGTTTTCTCCGCACTGCCTAATCAGAGTTGGAATTTGCAACTGCCTGTCAGGTAAAGGCATGCGTCCCACATAGCCTACAAAGCCTACAACTGGTTTAATTGCAGTCCACTATAACAACCCGCAACCCTCAAAATGCAGAGACACCAAGATGGAGTGGTACGGACAGAGAAATGTGAGTGACAGAGATAGAGAGAAAGATCAATTGAAAGGTGTATTTACAGTTTTTCTACATTGGTTTGGCTCATTTCTTGAAACAGAAATTACATTCTCAAAACTCCAAGATCATTTGGCAAAACAGTCTTACAGTTCAGCACAACACTATAGCTCACTTTCAAAAGCTCATATCTCTCCCAAAACAGTTCACTCATGTGTCAAAACTACATTTCCTTCTCATTCAAACAATCAGTGCCCCCAAAATGCTTTGTCCCTTTGGCATTGTGTAAGCACAGCAAGTCAAAATGTTTAGATGTTTTGTCACAATGGCAGAGGACCATTGAAATATCCCTCATGTCCACCTTTCAGTCTTAGACCAGTCCTTCATTGACAATGGTAACTGTACTGTTTTTGGTCTAGCTAACAGAATACAATTGTGTATAAAACTGAAAAAATAAATAGTTTTTTAGTGTAAGAGTGGCCTCTAAGGTTTGACATCACACATTGCACTCATACTGCCAAGCTCCACAAACACGAGGATGTGATGGGTCTCGTTTACTTCCAATGCCATTATTCTCTACAATAGCGTAAAAAAAGAAAACATCAAATCAGTCATTCAGAAGAGTCATACACTACAGTTACAGACAATTACATAGGAATGTTCTATGTTCTCCACAAGTTCAACATACTACTGGCCACCACTCCAGTGGTTCCAACCCTGGGGTACATGTACCCTATGCAGAGGTACCACAGGGGGTATTTGACAGAAAGGGGAGGGGCAATCATCAATGACTAGACTTACTGAAATGTTACAGTAAAACCCACAGTATTAGATAGATCTACATGGGAGGCACTAATTACAGCTCTTTGACCCCTTTTTTTTATTGTATGTTATATTCTTCAAAATAAGGATTATAATGATAATTGCATCATACAGTAAGCTGCAGTTTTTAGGCGAAGTGTTGAAGTCAGATAAATGAAATACTTTCATACCTGGATTACCTGGATACACAAATCAGGTAAAGTGGGTACTGAAGCCAAAAAAGTTTGGGAACCACTGCTTAATTGTAAAAAGGTTATAATGATGGACAACCAGGATCTGACTTACATGTACATACTGGTACCGCAGCTCTTTCACTCTATCAGAGTTCCTCTCAAATGGTACCCTGTATATTTGCTTCATTGTCATCTGATGCTTCTTCAATATCCGGTCTATTGTGGAGATGCTTATAGAGTTGACATGTAGGATTGCAGCGCGGATCTGTCTCAATATGAGGGCATTATTTGCCATCACCATGTTACAGATTTCTTGTTCTTGTTGTTCATTGAGAGGTTTTCCTCTGCCACCCGTGCAAGGTTGTCGTCCAATCCTAGACATAGAATTCAAAGGACAACACTCCATTCATAATGTATACCTTATGTATTCCTTACAGAATGAGTTACCTATGTAATTGTATTGTTGTTTTACTTACAGTAACTTTACCACAATCCTAATGCATCACTGTGCAGTGACTGGAATAATACTGTAAACTGTATCATCAATAATGTAGAAAATAAACTATTCCATTGTTTATTTTCTCCAATGTTTTTCATGTCATTTTTAGTATCATAACATCCCATTGAGGTAAGATATTACTGTAGGCCTATCACACACACACACACTAAATGAATTGGCAAATATATTTCTTGCCCTATGCATCCAATTGTGGCTGAATTTCATCCGGGACAGCATGGTGTCTTTGTGCTCCTCGGCCTCTTCCCCCTATTCCACCACCATGCACTCTTACACCTCCTCCTCCTTCTCCTCTTCCTCGAGCAGGAAGTTGCCCTTGTTCATTTACTTGACCAGGTGCCTCCATGTTCAGAAGTACTGGTCCTGCATGGTCAAGCTCTTTACATGCATGTTTGGCAGCATTCACAGTCATGGACAGCACCTGTCAGGTAACTAAACATACTGTTTGATTTGTCATCTGAGATTTGTGAAACTCCTCTTTCGTTAGTCAAGTTCTAGTTTGACTGTCAATTGCTGTAATAAATGTATCAAATGTTCCAAGGGATTCATATATGGTATTCAGGGTATTCTGTTCTTGACTATTTTTGACTATTATTGTGCATGTGATGACTTATACTGACACGTTTTGAAGCGAACAACCATTAGACTGAGAATTAACAATCAGTTTAGATCAACAAGATCTATTCACTTGGAAAGTGTGCTAAATGTAGGCTACCTGTACTTAATCATTTGCAAAGATGTACTGAGACATTGAGACATGTACTTAGACATTTGCAATTTGATGAAATTAATGAGAAATTCAATTCTGTTGTGAACAATTGCCAAGTGTTTTGGAGGTTTGTCCATGTTGTTTTGAGAAAGTAATTTCTGTTTCAAGAAATTAGCCAAACCAATGGAGGAAAACTGTAAAATAATTAGGACTCTAAGAGAGTTGGAGAGTAAGACCAATTTAACATGGAATGATGGATGGAAGAGCAGCCATTTTAAAGCCTACAGCTTCGGGTTCAATACCAAAGGGCCCACCAGCTCACCACGGAGCTGCAGGCCCTGGAATTGGAACTGGGTCCCTGACCTTCTGACAGGCCAGGCGATGAAGAAGGAACACCAACAACTTGTTAATCCTCAAATCATTAAACCTTACTCAGGGCTGTGTGCTGAGACCCATACTAATCACCTAAAACAGTATGATAATGCATGACTCCACATCATTATCATAGGCTCCTGGGTGAGTGGGTTCAGGAAAACAACCTCTCCCTCCAAGAAAACTGAGTAGATGACCATGGACGACATTAAGATGAGGAGTCTGGAATGGATCCAGGTTCACATGGCCTTAAAGAGATGCCACAACACTTATAGTTTCTCTGAGGACCTGGACTGCTCTCACCACAGACATCTCTGAGGGCCTGGACTGGTCTCACCACAGACATCTCTGAGGACCTGGACTGGTCTCACCACAGACATCTCTGAGGACCTGGACTGGTCTCACCACAAACACCTCTGAGGACCTGGACTGGCTATAGGTTTGTGTAGGTGCATGTAGGTGTGTAGATGTGCATGTAGGTGTGTGTAGCTGTGTGTAAGTGTGTACCTGTGTGTAGGTGTGTGTAACTGTGTTCATTACTGATAGTGTAGTTAACATCATGGATGTTTTACAGGTGTGTACAGGTGTGTACAGGTGTGTGCAGGTGTGTTCATTACTGATAGTGTAGTTTACATCATGGATGTTTTACAGGAGTGTACAGGTGTGTACAGGTGTGTGTAGGTGTGTTCATTACTGATAGTGTAGTTTACATCATGGATGTTTTACCGGTGTGTGCAGTTGTGTTCATTACTGATAGTGTAGTTTACATCATGGATGATTTACAGGTGTGTACAGGTGTTTACAGGTGTGTGTAGGTGTGTTCATTACTGATAGTGTAGTTTACATCATGGATGTTTTACAGGTGTGGCAGTAGGAGACCAGGAGCATGTTTTCATTAAGAAGAATCTGGGGTCAACTGGACAAATTGCACTGGCTTAATTGAGGATTAATGACATTCGATAAGCATGACATAAAGATGCAACCCCATGCCTCAGACTAAGTGAAGACAATATGCTCCATCAGTTATCTGAAAGCACCGGAACGCCATCGTCCAACCGCACACAGGCAATCCACCGCCACCAGCGTGACAAGGACATGCAGAACACGCGTTTCCATTCACACCAGCAACCTCGTACAGCACACGTGATTGAGGAACAGGACAGAGAGACATCCCATGTACAATTTCTTCATAGTTATTAATGTGTTTATTCCACGTCCCTATAGAGCATGCTAATACTGGACATCCACTCTGCACATCTCTGGTGAATGTATGTAATGTGTTCTGTCTTCATCGGTATACATATAATTCACACGTCTTTGACCATGTACCGTCTACAACACCTTAGTGATGCAGCGTGCCCTGGCCTGGCAGTTGTTTTGTACACCACATCGCAAATCTCTTTTTGCTTCTCTCTTGTTTGTTATTTCTTGTTTCACACTGTTTGTCTATTGTTAGTCTGTTTTATAGGAATTAGAGTTAGGAACCAGGAACAAAAGTAATTTAAAGGAAAATATTGCTATTTTTTATCATGGGGCCTTTTTCAGGGATATCTGGCTAAATCAGGAGAACACACAGAGACCTATATGAATACCCTGGCCTTCCCATTTTGGAAAACTGAATGTATCACACCATTTCACACGCTACATCCGTTGCCCCGTTGACTTTCATTGTAGCTGGGAGAGGCTTCCTTTAAAACATTGTAAACTCTCAAAACTAAATTAAATCATGTCCCCACAGTCCAGGATTAGGCTAAATAATCTGAAAAAAGGCCCCAGGATCAAAGATAGCGAGCCTTCCCTTTAATGCATGCATCTTTAAATGTCCCTGATGGTAGCTCTGAAAAATACATCTGACTTGACCAACCTTTAACGATGGGCAGGTTATTTTGTTTTTCACACTTCTTTTTAATGACTGAAAACCCACGATTAGATGCTATTTATTTCTTATTGAGTCAATCACTTAAATTGTATGATTCCTACAGTGTGTTGGAATGGGCCGGAAAATAGATCAGCAAGCCGCTCTGGCTAAGCAGATCTTCTACAGCTGTTTAATTACATATGAAGACAATCCTTTAGATGCATTGCAGTCGGCTCGATATCAACCATCGCCATTACCAGCGAAGGTGTCTGTGTACGTTCTCAGGTGTCCCCCAGTGTTTAATGCATACACACCGTGCGTGTGTTTGTCTCCACAGCTGCGGATTTTCCTCTTGATTTGCATGTCACAAGGTGTGCTTCTAATTAATCAGAGAGTTAATTGGATTCCCTGCGGGACCCATAAAGAGAGAATCCCGACCAAAGTGACACAACAAAACATCCATGGAGGAACAGCGTGAGCCAAAAACAAATGTCACACGCACACATGCACACGCACACATGCACACGCACACATGCACACGCACACATGCACACGCACACACACGCAAGCGTTCAGTCTCTGTTAAGGTATTATACATTTAAATGATGGTGAGACAGTGAATTTATAAAAATGCTGCAGAGCAAGTAACCAAATGAAAATGTGAATTCGAGTATAAAGGAATAAAAAAGGAAGGGTATATTACTGACATTTTGTCAATAAAGTTAAGAAGTTGCATGTATTTGGATTTATTCAGATCCTCATGAATACATCCAAACAGATTTGCATGAGAGTCGCAAACAGAGCTGTAGATGTACATTGTAAAGATCTACAACAGCATAGAGTGGTTTCGATGACCTATGCTATCACTATGTCAGTCACAATACCCACTGGAGAACAATGTACTGTTGTTAAAGCCATTACTGATAAGTGGCAATCTCCTCATTAACAACAAACACTCACACCATCGTAAATCAAACACTGTGTGTGTGTGCGTGTGTTTAGTGTCTGATGAATAAATATGTTACAATAAACCCAAACGTGTCTATACAATAAGATGGTGTTCAGACGCACTGGTAATTAACCAAAGTACAATGAGTAAGAGACTGACACAGCTACCTGGAGTAAGAGACTGACACAGCTACCTGGAGTAAGAGACTGACACAGCTACCTGGAATAAGAGACTGACACAGCTACCTGGAATAAGAGACTGACACAGCTACCTGGAGTAAGAGACTGACACAGCTACCTGGAGTAAGAGACTGACACAGCTACCTGGAGTAAGAGACTGACACAGCTACCTGGAGTAAGAGACTGACACAGCTACCTGGCTACAGAGTCCATGACAGCCTGAAATCTAACACTGACTTGCATTTAATACACATATTTACAGTAAATATACACATGCAATGGAATAGGCAACTATCTGTGTCTGTTTGTCCTCTGACCCCCAACACCCACGTCCTAGTGCATTTGTTCAAACCTGGAGAGGAACTAGTTCAATGAAAGGCTCCTGATCTGTCAGGTCAGCTCCAAGTGGTTCCACCGATTCATTACACCTTGCTGATTTTCCACTTGCATTGCCGAATGTAAAGAAATGTCACCAATGCCAACAAAGCCTTTGAATTGAAACGGAGAGACACAGAGAGAGAGAGAGAGAGTCAGAGAGAGACAGACACAGCAGCTTATATATTCTCCACACGCAGCGCTACACAGCACAACACTGATAAACATGAGTGGCTCGCTTTACAAAATGTCTCCTTTGAAAGACACAAGAGAGAAGGCCGAACCCCCGACGAGCAACCGCGACATGACACACACCCCTCTTCGGGAGCTTTGTGTTCCACACCCATAACTACTTGACATTGTCATCTCCCCTCTCCCCCCCCGCCTCGCTTTATATCTCACCCAATTCTCTCTCTACTTCGCTATCTCTCTTTCTCTACTCAAATCACTCTTGTCTTATCTACAAAACAGAGTGAAAACTCACACCAGCCCAACACAGCTCTCGGACATGAAAAATCTGCCCACTGCAACTGAGCTGCATTCATCATCTTCCCCTCCAGGCACATCACATAAAGTACTTTCGTTACCAGGTAGTTCACTAGACAGTGTTTATCACCAGGTAGTTCACTAGACAGTGTTTATCACCAGGTAGTTCACTAGACAGTCTTCATCACCAGGTAGTTCACTAGACAGTCCCTTCACCAGGTAGTCCACTAGACAGGCTTCATTACCAGGTAGTTCACTAGACAGGCTTCATCACCAGGTAGTTCACTAAACAGTCTCTTCACCACCAGGTAGTTCACTAGACAGTCTCTTCATCACCAGGTAGTTCACTAGACAGGCTTCACCACCTGGTAGTTCACTAAACAGTCTCTTCACCACCAGGTAGTTCACTAGATAGTCTCCATCACCAGGTAGTTCACTAGACAGGCTTCATCACCAGGTAGTTCACTAGACAGGCTTCATTACCAGGTAGTTCACTAGACAGTCTCTTCATCACCAGGTAGTTCACTAGACAGGCTTCACCACCTGGTAGTTCACTAAACAGTCTCTTCACCACCAGGTAGTTCACTAGATAGTCTCCATCACCAGGTAGTTCACTAGACAGTCTCTTCATCACCAGGTAGTTCACTAGACAGTCTTCACCACCTGGTAGTTCACTAAACAGTCTCTTCACCACCAGGTAGTTCACTAGACAGTCTCTTCATCACCAGGTAGTTCACTAGACAGTCTTCATCACCAGGTAGTTCACTAGACAGTCCCTTCACCAGGTAGTTCACTAGACAGTCTTCATCACCAGGTAGTTCACTAGACAGTCTTCATCACCAGGTAGTTCACTAGACAGGCTTCACCACCAGGTAGTTCACTAGACAGTCTCCATCACCAGGTAGTTCACTAGACATTCTTCATCACCAGGTAGTTCACTAGACAGTCTTCATCATCAGGTAGTTCACTAAACAGTCTCTTCATCACCAGGTAGTTCACTAGACAGTCTCTTCATCACCAGGTAGTTCACTAGACATTCTTCATCACCAGGTAGTTCACTAGACAGTCTTCATCATCAGGTAGTTCACTAAACAGTCTCTTCATCACCAGGCAGTTCACTAGACAGTCTTTTCATCACCAGGTAGTTCACTAGACAGTCTTCATCACCAGGTAATTCACTAGACAGTCTTCATAATCTGGTAG
This sequence comes from Esox lucius, assembly GCF_011004845.1. Classification (NCBI taxonomy): domain Eukaryota; kingdom Metazoa; phylum Chordata; class Actinopteri; order Esociformes; family Esocidae; genus Esox; species Esox lucius. Next base: position 1,462,175 of record NC_047578.1, on the reverse strand, counting down.
TTCACTAAACAGTCTCTTCATCACCAGGCAGTTCACTAGACAGGCTTCATAATCAGGTAGTTCACTAAACAGTCTCTTCATCACCAGGTAGTTCACTAGATAGTCTCCATCACCAGGAAGTTCACTCAACACTTAATTTTCCTTTGCTATGTTATACATGGGCCTTCCAACTAACAGTTCAAGCGTTAGCCCTAGCCCAGTGTACCACCCAGCTAGCACACAGTCCTGCCAGCCAGGGATAAAAAATAACCAGCTCTTTACTGTGTCCTCCCCCTCAGAGAACTGCAACCCCTACCGCTCTGACTGATCTGGGTGTGACACATATCTGTTGGTAGTGACAGCCTAATGAATAATCCTCCACTGCAGATCCACACTACACTGCGACACTTTCGCAGGAGCCCCATTTAGAGCCAGTTAGCTGACTGTGCAAAAGCCCCCAGCTCCGGGAGATCAGAATGACAGGATCCGTCCCTCACCCTCCTCCTGTTTCCCTATACCGTCCATTATGGTGAAGGAAAGAGGTGAAGGAGAGAAAGGTAGGGGGAGAGAGAGGAAGTGAGGTTATGAAAGAGAAATATGAAGAATTACAGACAGAAAGAGAAAGTGAGAGGCAGAGGGAACACATAGTCCAAATGTAGCCAGCAGTAGAAAAGAAAATCACCAGGGCTACATATGATTATGTCTGTATTCTCCAGTAAATACTAACTTGAGCCGTTGGTCCACAGGCCTTATCCGTTACTAGGCCTCATCTGTTACTAGGCCTTATCCGTTACCAGGCCTTATCCGTTACCAGGCCTTATCCATTTCCAGGCCTTATGTGTTACCAGGCCTTATCCGTTACTAGGCCTTATCCGTTACCAGGCCTTATCCGTTACCAGGGCTTATCCGTTACCAGGCCTTATGTGTTACCAGGCCTTATCCGTTACTAGGCCTTATGCATTACCAGGCCTTATGCATTACCAGGCCTTATTCGTTACTAGGCCTTATCCGTTACCACTCCTTATCCGTAAGCAGGCCTTATCCTGGCTCAATGAAAGGAAATGATCAAGTATATCAAACACCTTTGATAGGTCTGTTTTGTTCAACCAGTGAGTGTGCATTATCTAAAACATTTCTTTTAAAAGTCAACAATACATTTGGCATGCCATGTAATGAAAACTTGGTGGAAGAATGGGCTGTGTCGAGATCCCAGTAAATACACCTCCAACGTCCAGCATGCGGTTGTTTGAGTAAACCACAGGAACCGTGTAGAGACAAATCACAATAAACAACAGGGCTGATATTCCAGGGTCAGATTTTCTGTTCTGCGGTGCCGTTTCATTTCCAGAGCTGGACATTTCATCATCAGTACAGTTCTGCACAGAATCAGCAATGTCTGTTTACCGTTCATGCTACACCATGAACCAATATTTATCACACCACCATATGAACCAATATATACCACCACCATATGAACCAATATATACCACACCACCATATGAACCAATATATACCACCACCATATGAACCAATATATACCACACCACCATATGAACCAATATATACCACCACCATATGAACCAATATATACCACACCACCATATGAACCAATATATACCACCACCATATGAACCAATATATACCACCACCATATGAACCAATATATACCACACCACCATATGAACCAATATATACCACCACCATATGAACCAATATATACCACCACCATATGAACCAAATACTTATCACTCCACCATATCAACCAAGTGTTTATCACTCAAACCATATCAACTAATGGTTACGACTCTACTATATGAACCAGTTAGACAGCAGCTGGCTCTGGTAAGATTTTGTTGATTAAAAATAAAAATGAAAGGTATCTGGCTCTGTCAAAGAGAAGTTTAAGGCAGTTATACTGGGTTATTACGCCAGTTGTACTGGGTTATTACGCCAGTTGCGTCCTCTGTGTGGACAATATTAGAGGGAACATAGACAATGCTTACACAGTCTATTGACAAGTTGATGTGATGTTGTAAACATTCCCCAAGCCTAGTTGGAACGAAACACAGAGACAGGGATAAAAAGAAATGGATAGAAAGAGCGCAAGAAAGAGAAAGCGAAAGAAAGAAATATTACCAGTAAGCCGAAAAAGACATCAGAAACAATGCTGTAAAATATATATATTTCCTCTCCATTTCCACTTCCTGACAATGCAGCAGGGCTCTGCATTCTGTATGTGTTTAAAGGCCAGTCAGACATTCAGAACGTCTGTCAGCCTGCCACCAGCCACAAAACGCCTCTGTCAGAAGCACACACATCTTCAGAGGACGCCGTTCTCTTTCTCTATAAGCTTACACAACGTATTTGTGGAACTCTCTGAGGTAGCGCCACACTAACCCAGTTGAAGTGCTCATCCGTAAGGATGAGTGTGACAGCAGACCATCCCAGTTGAAGTGCTCATCCGTAAGGATGAGTGTGACAGCAGGCCATCCCAGTTGAAGTGCTCATCCGTAAGGATGAGTGTGACAGCAGACCATCCCAGTGAAGTGGTCATTCAAACGATTGGATGGGATAGTACCGCAGACAGAAGATGAGAGCGAACATTTTAATCCCTATTCTGACTCACTGATCCACCTTGCAACAACACAGCCAAAGCAATATCATTGTGGCATACGCACCTGCTTACCAAGTCAATAAAACAGGGATTCAATTCTGAAGTAGCTAATATAATTAATCATAAATATTAAATTACAGCATTTAAATCGGCAGGATCCAGAAAGACAAGGGCTTCCCGTGGCTCCTTTATGTGGATAATCCCGATTGGGGGGGGTCACGACTGGGGTGATGCAATAAGGGCTCAGGATTGGGGTCATCCCATTCGGGGGTCAGGATTGGGGTCACCCCATTCGGGGGTCAGGATTGTGGTCATCACATTAGGGGTCAGGATTTGGGTCATTCCACTGGGGGGTCAGGATCGTTTTAATTCCACTGGGGGTCAGGATCGTGTTAATTGCATTTGGGGTCAGGATTTAGGGCAATTCCATTAAAATTCCAGTCAATATGGGAAGAAAACCAAAGTTATAAATGCTAATAATTCGGCAATGCCTCAATCAGAAAAATGTATAATTGGCTATTTGTGGACGGGGACGTATATTCAGCAAACTCCCACAAAAACACAAACATGCCATCAGTTTACGGCCAATAGTAAAACCTCCACCCCATCCAACTTTTAGCCAATCAGTGCTTTTGGCCTGTATTTACCTGGTTCGTAGGTTCCCAGGGCTGGGTGGGCCATCGTAGACAGACAGTAGGTCGAAGTCCTCCTCTAGAGCAAAGCCCTGGAACACCAGCTGAATCCGGTTGTGTTCTGCCGCCAGGATCACCCAGGTGCAGTTGGCATAGTTGGGGTAGCCATACGGGTACCCAGGGCTCTCCAGGGTACCATTTGGGCTCTGGAGAACATAGCTGCAGTTCTGAGCTGTGGGCGGGTATGGACAGGCGAAAGGGGGGAGAAGAGGGGAAAGGGGGGAGAGAGAGAATGTGGTTAGGCCTTTCTATGGAACAAACAAGACCAGAACTATCATGGACAGGGTGACGGAGACCAGAACTACTGTGGAGGGAGAGGTCCAGACCAGAACTACTGTGGAGGGAGAGGTCCAGACCAGAACTACTGTGGAGGGAGAGGTCCAGACCAGAACTACTGTTACGCAACAGAACCACCTTAAGATCATTATAAGTGCATTAAGTGTACAGCCAAGCACACAAACACGGTTACACACACACACACACACACTACCAAAACAAGCCCATTGACAAGCCCTACAGCTTTCATCACCCGTAACATGCCATTATCATCACGTATCTAGTGGCAGACCATTAGCATTGCTTTGCTAATCACTAGCCCTCCCACCCCTTCTGCACCTCCATCGACACACTCCATAAATTTCAACATCTTTACTGACATACTCTCTGCAAAACTGGATACAGGAGAAGTGGAGGAGAAAAGAGGCAGGAAGAGGACAGGAGAGGAGAAAGAGGGAGACAGAAGAGCTCAACAATGTATAGGGATCAGACATGTGGAATATATGTGTGTATGCGTGTGGGTGAACATACATATGTTTGTTCAGTGACTGAAAATGTGCCAGATTAGTTTGCGTAAATAAGCGGCAGTGTTTTGTATTTCCACGTCATCTACAAAGCTGAACACACAGACGAGAGTGAACTGAAAGAATTCCTTGCGAGGCTGTGGCGATGGTATTGTATTTTAGTTACAGTGGGGAGAACAAGTATTTGATACACTGCCGATTTTGCAGGTTTTCCCACTTACAAATCATGTAGAGGTCTGTCATTTTTAGCATAGGTACACTTCAACTGTGAGTGACGGAATCGGGAAACAAATCCAGAAAATCACATTGTATGATTTTTAAGTAATTTATTTGCATTTCCTGCAACAGGATAGTTGAAGCAGATGCCTGCTGGTTCATTTTAAAAAAATCTAATATCTCAACCCATGTGCAAACATACATGTACTGAAGATCTACACAGGTACTGAAGATCTACACAGGTACTGAAGATCTACACAGGTACTGAAGATCTACATATGCACTGTAGATGTAGACATGTATTGTAGATGTAGACATGTACTGTTGATCTAGATCTGTACTGTAGGTCTACACATGCACTGTAGATCTAGACCTGTACTGTAGATCTACTCATGCACTGTAGATCTAGACATGGACTGTATATCTAGACCTGTACTGTAGATCTAGACCTGTATTGTAGATCTAGACCTGTACTGTAGATCTAGATGTGTACTGTAGATCTAGACCTGTACTGTAGATCTAGACCTGTATTGTAGATCTAGACTTGTACTGTAGATCTAGACCTGTATTGTAGATCTAGACCTGTACTGTAGATCTAGATGTGTACTGTAGATCTAGATGTGTACTGTAGATCTAGACATGTCAACTCTGGAGCAGAATTATAATGCAGATCAGGTGAAGTGCAGTAAGTTTAACAGTCTGATGGTGCGACGCGGCCATTTGAATCCAAGTTATTGTAGTAACTTTTTTGCCTTCATCAACAGTCCTCATTACATACCGACACCAGTGTCCCCCCCATCCAGATGTTGATCTCTCTGTGCTCTGACTATTCTCCATGCTCTGACTATTCTCCATGCTCTGACTATTCTCCATGCTCTGACTATTCTCCATGCTCTGACTATTCTCCATGCTCTGACTATTCTCCATGCTCTGACTATTCTCCATGCTCTGACTATTCTCAGTGCTCTGACAATTCTCCATGCTCTGACAATTCTCCGTGGTCTGACTATTCTCCATGCTCTGACTATCAGCTCTTCAGGCTGGCTATGGGCTGATAGCGATCCCGCCTGATTGTCGGCTACAGATACACGCCAAGGTTAACGTCAAAGTTAATTTGCACAGAGAATAGAGAATTCCCATGCACCTACAGACACAGGCCGCAAACTGTCAGTCAGCGGTTGTCACATTGACCTGATGAATATCTAATGGACTCCAACAGACTGGAGCCTAAAGCAGTATGCTACATAGGAGACATGGTAACATGGTACACAGGCTCTCTGCTAAGGGCCAGTTGGCAGCTGGCTGGGATCAGACCATGTTAGGTGTTAACTATGGCTTTGTAAGTGGTAAGGTCAGAACGGACAGTACAGATGGGCAGAGTGACAGAGTGAGATAGAAAGAGGCGGACAGAGGTTGACTTTGGGATGGAGAGAGTCAGAGAGAAGGGAGATGGCGAACAAATTAGAAGGAACAGTACTGAGCCTATTTACGCAATAGAGGATCTCAGGGAACTAAAGGAAGCCATTTATTACTGAAGGGACTGAAAAGGGTCAATTCCATGTTTATTCACCTTCCATTAAATTATTCTTCATTATTTAGTATATCAATTCATACGGATCACACAGAAAGATGTCCTATAGAATCAGTGGCTAACTGGTCATTGAGATGTAAACTTGCTTTACTTATTAAATGTCTTTTTCTCATCAATTCGTGACTCCTTGGAGTAATTCATAAATGCGGTATAAATCTAGTTTCACCAACACTACAGTAACCTATGACTTCTAGAGCTCTGGAGTGAATTAGTGCACTGGAAACGGAATAGGGTGCCATTTGGAAAGCAAGCATTCTGGAGTTGCTTCCTTTGTTTCATTTCAGACACGCATGTGCATTTCAATTGTGTGTTATAAAAATGAATTCAGGACAGCTATATGGGAGGACATCTGTTGCCTGAATAACCCCTATTATTCCCTGAAACAACTAAATAAACAAAGTAAACAGCAAGGAAAATACACTTGTAGCGTGTACAGCCACTTATGACATGGTTAATTGTTTGTAACAAATGACTACCTTTTCCATCTGTAGTGTACAATATACTGCACATGTGGAGCCCTACAAAGGGAATAGAGATAAAGGATTAATTAAATCAATATGCTATTTTTGGTGATTTGTGAGACATTCTAGCTTTATTGTTATTGTACTATAAAATGTAAACATGACTTGCCTCAAAGGTATGTGGTCCCACAAGCACACAATGCATCCTTGAAAACCTGGAGAACAACACGTCCTGAGGACCCAGAGGGTTCTGTTCTTTTAATATCACTAATAAGGAAGCTGAAACCTGGAGAACAACTTCTCCCTCTGGTCCAATGTTCTCTGCCTCCATGTGTACTTCTTTTGACATGGTACTGAATGGATCTACACTGACCTTTTTAACAAGGAGCAATACCTTGAACGGTATCCCTCAAAAACTACAGCTATACAGAAATGCTGTTCAAAATGACAGTGTCTGGTTCAAATGTCAGGAGTTATTAGAAGTCCAGGTTGCTGAACACTCCAGAGCCCTGAACTAACACACGTATTTTAGCTAATAGATATCTTCTTGCAATAGAGCATTCATTTAAATATAGGATATTACATTTCAATACCGAATCCCTTTCAATAAAGCATTAATTTCAATATAGCATTCATTTCAATAGAACATTCATTTCAAATAAGTTCATTTCAATATAGCATTCATTTCAATATAGCATTCATTTCAATATAGCATTCATTTCAATAAAGCATTTAAAGTATTTGTTCCCTTCCTCCCTGTCTTCCTTCGTTCATTCTTCCTTTCATTCTTCTTATTTCCTTACAGACAGATTCTGGACAGCCTACTCTCTTTTTATTGCCAAAGGGGCCTCTTGCCTCCAAACTAGCAGGGAATTCAGTGATCACGCATGAAGAGAAAGTACCAACTGAATTCTTTTATTTTTAGGAACCCCAGGGCTGATTTCAATCAGGATATATCTGCCCAGCCTGGCCCGGAAGGGTGGGAAAAGGCCCGTGCAGCAGGGAGTGTGCCGGCCTGATACCATGGCTTCACAGGGAACATACTGGGGATTATGTCAGCATAGCTGGGGGATGTTGAGGGGGAGGCAGGGGGAGGGATGGGGAGGCTGCGTGTCCTTCACACTGATAATGAAGTCGGAGTGTTTAGGACTTCGAAGATTTCTCGAGCACTCCCAGCACGGAACAAACACACGCAGACAAACAACAACAACAACAACAACACAAACAATCCTGGATTTTTTTTCAAGTGGTGCTATTACAAAATGGTGTTATGGTGTGGTAGATCGGGAGGAGGAGAGGGAACTCTCCGAGGTTTCTGGGTGGAAAAAAACCAATCCAGTGGGAGTATATTTACAGTGTTGACTCCCCAGGGTGAAGCTGTCTGACAGTAATAAACAGAGAATCACGGCTTTCATGGGCTTTAAGGGCACACTTCACATCCACCAATAGGCGCTAATGAATGCGTACTTCACTCCTACAAGTAGGGCATAATGAATGCGTACTTGAAAGCCCAGACACTTTAGTTTAGCCTACATTGGTTTGTGAAGAATATTCAACAAGTTACCATAGTGCCAAGAATCCTGTGAATTTGTTTTTTGGAGTGACCTCTCACTTGACTGCCGTGGCATACCAAACCCCTGTTCTCAGACCAGTCGGTAACCCGAATTTGCAGTTATTATTTTTCAATAGCTGTATGTAAAGAAATAAGCCAATAACTTAATGTATCATTGTTATGAGGACTGCATGATGTCACTATGTCCCACTGGGGACTGCTTAACTTAAGGATGATGAAGAGGTGATGAAGATGTGCTTGGCCTGACCAGGATGCTAGCAGAGAATGATGATGAAGAGGTGATGAAGGCAGAGAATGCTGTATGAAGGCTTAGCACCTGTGCTAATATAACACCTTTCAAATCAATACTTGAGCCACCAGGATAACAAACAAACTATATGAGTGCTATTAGAGGCCACTGTTCCTACCCCGCATGTAGAAAAAAGTAGGCAGCAAAAAATGTTATTGGACAAACCAATGAATTTGGGAATTAGAAAAAGAAATGGGTGCTTCCATCAGACTAGGTTTACCAGGGCTATTCATTTGTTTTATATTTGGACTTTATTTCAAAAGGCAAGCTTCTGCATTGAGTGGGCAACAGGGTTTTCAAGAAGGTTGGGCTAGTAACTGAAAGGTCACAGGTTTGAATCCTAGAGCAGACAAAGTAAACAATTGGTTTTGTTGAGGCTTTAATCGTAATTGCCCTTGATAAGAGAATCAACTAGGACAAAAATAGTGATCTACCACTAAAAACATCATCCCAGACAGTGGACATACTGTATAATTAACTGGCTCTGAGTATATTCATTTTGGATACAAACACAGACACACACAAACACACACACAGAAACCCATACACACACAAACAAACACACAGTCCAGTTGAGCAAGTGACCCTTTGGTTGAGAAAATTCCTTTACCTATAATTTCCTCTTTCACAAACACACACCAACAATGCATTACAAAATTATCTGGTTGTTTCCAGTGGGGTCCAGTGACCTGTTCTAATGGGGACTAGTGACCTGTTCTAATGGGAACTAGTGACCTGTTCTAATGGGGACTAGTGACCTGTTCTAATGGGGACTAGTGACCTGTTCTAATGGGGACTAGTGACCTGTTCTAATGGGGACTAGTGACCTGTTCTAATGGGGACTAGTGACCTGTTCTAATAGGGTCTAGTGACCTGTTCTAATAGGGTCTAGTGACCTGTTCTAATGGGGTCTAGTGACCTGTTCTAATGGGGTCCAGTGACCTGTTCTAATGGGGTCTAGTGACCTGTTCTAATTGGTACCAGTGACTTGTTCTAATGGGGTCGAGTGACTTGTTCTAATGGGGTCTAGTGACCTGTTCTAATGTGGTCTTGTGACCTGTTCTAATGTGGTCTTGTGACCTGTTCTAATGGGGTCAAATGATCTGTCTGTCTCTGATAAAACACACCAGGTACTAAAAGAGAGAGCAGTGACCTTGTTGTACCTAGACTGGGGAAAACCAAAAATCTCCCTTTCTGTGCAATGCATGTGTGTTTGCCTGTTTAGGGAACGGGAACAGAGAACAGGGGACAGAGATAGAGAATGGGGGACAGAGAACAGAGGACAGAGAACAGAGGACAGAGAACAGGGGACAGGGACAGAGAACAGGGGACAGAGAACAGAGAACAGAGGACAGAGAACAGAGAACAGAGAACAGAGGACAGAGAACAGAGAACAGGTCTGTAGTGCAGCGCTGTGACACTGATGAATCTATGGGTGCCACTCTGTACTCCTGTAGGACAACAATCCCTGGGAATGACCCAAAGGGATAGAGAGACAGAGAGAGAGAGAGAGAGAGAGAGAGACTGATAGAGAGAGGGAGAGAGAGAGAGAGAGAGAGAGTGACTGATAGAGAGAGAGAGAGCGACTGATAGAGAGACAGGGAGTGATAGACTGAGCAAAAAAGAGAGGGATAAGGGCAGGGTTAGAGAGGGAGGGGGGAGATAGAAGGATATAGAGAGGTATATTTAGCACTGTTTCATTACCTACGCTAAGCCTTCTGCCGTCCGAAACATCCTGTGTGACTTTCACAGCCAGATAACATTACAGCACCATCTGCACCGGGGACGCGTGTCTGTTCACCAACATGGAGGCTCCTCCTAGTCCAGCCTCTGTGTGTGTGTGTGTGTGTTTATGTGCGAGCACCTGCGTAGTCTGTTTCATGAACTCCCCTCCACATGTGAGGTAAACCTCTGCACATTGGTGAACACGGGGCTATTCTTTGTGGCATGTTGTTTTAGAAGGCGTGTTCTGACTGAGCTACCTGCAAAGGAAATGCTACGACAGGCCTCGTGGCATTCGGGTTAAAAAGTAATAGGAAAAGGTGAGATTTTCAGGGAATGTTTTCTGTGTACTGGGCTGAAGTTATATTATGTCTAAATAATGCAATCTAAAAACACGCCATTTAAGTAATTGGGCGTAGCTTTTTGTTGTTGGTTATAACTCTTCCATCAATGGAATTCTTTGTATTGATTTTGGGACATTCCATGATTACTGAGGCCTGATTCTATCCAACAACTATCTGCTCACACATATCCAGTTAACCGTGTCTTTGGACTCCTTGCATATAACGACATTCATGTGAGAATGAAGATTTTTACTTTTGATTACATGTTTTTTAACTGAATTCCTGACCACTTTCCCTCATTGCCATCAAAAAGAGAACTTTTAAGTAGACAATTTGGGTCTCTTTTAAAAGAATGTGAATTGTTCATCTTGATGGCAAACTTGTTTTTGGCCTCGCATGCTTAATAGATGCTTCCTAAGTATGTTACACAATAATCACTTTGTATGCCTGGCTTTGGGTGCTCTTTGTATGTCTGGTTTAAGATTTTCTTTGTATGTCTTGCTTTAAATGCACTTTGTATATTTTGCTTTAGATGATGGCTTAAGAAGATCTTTAATGTATGAAAGACAATTCCCATTTATAACCACACAAGTATGAGTGAGAACACCTCATGACCTGGGATCTATCAGGGATAAATACCTTGCTCAAGGACAGAACAACAGATTTATCACCCAGAAAGTCTGATGCAGAATGTTTTAGAAAGCAGCACTCGTTCAAAGAGAAAGTGCCTTATTTTGTAGTGATATTCTAACTACTACTTACTAGCAGCGACAAAACAGTCAGAGACTATGACATTGCTGACATTTACAAGGAGGAAATAACTTGATATCCTCTCAGTCTCACGGCTCACACACTAAGCACCTAACAATACCACGAGAAGTATGAAGACCTTTCTAAATCCGCCTTTCTAACTCTATTTGCCCTGCTTTCCTCTCTGTGCCTCCCTCCCAACCTCTCTCTTTCACTTGACCTGAAACACAGCACCGTAATCAAAAGCAAGATGGGAAACAGAATCTGAATCCCTTCTTGAAAGCACCCTGTGAGTTATGTCTTTTTGTAGAGACAGAGCGACATTGACTTTTCCACAACCCCATACATTACACAGTGAATCAGCTCCAGATATTTAGCCCAGCCACGTATGGCAGGGCTGTCAACACTCTCCTCACTGAAAGCTATTGATTCATAGTGGACGAGGGGATGAGGTGAAGGCATTGCAGGGAAAAAGACTTACTCTATGAGACTTACTCTATGAGGATTTGAATGCATGTGAATGTATTTAACATTGGACAAGGCACACAGTGAAGCACACAGGCTAACAGGATCAGAGAATGGCATTTAAAGGGGACATCTTAATGCATCTGCCTTGCAGGAAGAGACCTTCTACTGCACCTTGGGTAGAATTTACAACTTAACATGATACAAGTACCACAAACTTCCAGACAATCCCTTAACACAACAAAATGTCAAACACCAAACACCAAACTTCCAACAAAGCAACACATAAATGACCTCCCCCCACCTAGAGAACCTCAGAATAAAAACCCTTCTCCACCCTTCCCCTCCTAGAGAACATCAGAATAGAAACCCTTCTCCACCCTTCCCCTCCTAGAGAACCTCAGAATAAAAACCCTTCTCCACCCTTCCCATCCTAGAGAACCTCAGAATTAAATTATTCTCCACCCTTCCCCACCTAGAGAACATCAGAATAGAAACCCTTCTCCACCCTTCCCCTCCTAGAGAACCTCAGAATAAAAACCCTTCTCCACCCTTCCCCACCTAGAGAACCTCAGAATAGAAACCCTTCTCCACCCTTCCCCTCCTAGAGAACCTCAGAATAAAAACCCTTCTCCACCCTTCCCCACCTAGAGAACCTCAGAATAGAAACCCTTCTCCACCCTTCCCCTCCTAGAGAACATCAGAATAAAAACCCTTCTCCACCCTTCCCCTCCTAGAGAACATCAGAATAAAAACCATTCTCCACCCTTCCCCACCTAGAGAACCTCAGAATAGAAACCCTTCTCCACCCTTCCCCTCCTAGAGAACCTCAGAATAAAAACCCTTCTCCACCCTTCCCCTCCTAGAGAACATCAGAATAAAAACCCTTCTCCACCCTTCCCCTCCTAGAGAACATCAGAATAGAAACCCTTCTCCACCCTTCCCCTCCTTGAGAACATCAGAATAAAAACCCTTCTCCACCCTTCCCCTCCTTGAGAACATCAGAATAGAAACCCTTCTCCACCCTTCCCCACCTAGAGAACCTCAGAATAGAAACCCTTCTCCACCCTTCCCCTCCTAGAGAACCTCAGAATAAAAACCCTTCTCCACCCTTCCCCTCCTAGAGAACATCAGAATAAAAACCCTTCTCCACCCTTCCCCTCCTAGAGAACCTCAGAATAAAAACCCTTCTCCACCCTTCCCCTCCTAGAGAACCTCAGAATAAAAACCCTTCTCCACCCTTCCCCTCCTAGAGAACCTCAGAATAAAAACCCTGCTCCACCCTTCTCCTCCGCCTATCTTCCCACCACCATCTGTCACTCGGTGTGTCAGCGACTGACCACATCACACACTGATTAACCCCAAAATGGCATTAAGCATAAAAAGCACTAAGCTCAGCTTTCCTCGGAGGATCCATGTATCACTGTGATGTACCAATGCAAGGCAGGATAGGGCAACAAGGCGGCCATTTTGAGTCATTATGGCCCAGTTCAGCAGCATTACGGGTAAAGCCCAATGTGTTGGAAAGGCCTGGCAATGGGTGATTGGCGTCCACTCAACACTCTGGTTGTTTCCACTGGATTGAGAAGCTAATGAAGCAAACAGGATAAGCGAAGAGGATGGCTGGTAGGGAGACAGGGGAGAACAGAGGGGTAAAGAGGGGAGGCGATAGAGAGACAGGGAAATATAGTGGGGAGAGACAGAGAGAGAGGGGGCGAGAGGGGGTGAGGAATGCAGGGATAAAGAGGAGAGGGTGGAAGGACCCAGTGGAGGTAATGAAGTATACACCAGTTTACAATGTGAGTAAACTCATTCACTCATGCACACACCCACCATGCAGCCTGACTGATGGAGCCGGAGGCCACACCCACCGTGCAGCCTGACTGACAGAGCCGGAGGCCACACCCACCGTGCAGCCTGACTGACAGAGCCGGAGGCCACACCCACCGTGCAGCCTGACTGACAGAGCTGGAGGCCACACCCACCGTGCAGCCTGACTGACAGAGCCGGAGGCCACACCCACCGTGCAGCCTGACTGACAGAGCCGGAGGCCACACCCACCGTGCAGCCTGATGCACATACATGCTTCATCTGAATCCATTTTATATTCAAGCAGAATTACAAAGGTCACTATGTGCATCAACATAAGCACCTTCTTCTCCACAGAGCCCATCTGCTAATGACCGGGGAAAACAGAGCAGCACCCATAGATCTATGGCAGCACCTCCCTAGTCACTTGGCTGTAGTCTCATGTAAGCCTGCAGTCTCATGGTCAGGTGGGTGTCTAGTGCATTTTGTCCACAGGAATTTCAGACCAACCTCCTCTCGTAGTTTGTGCATCTGTTCTCTCGTCTTCTGGTCTGACACTAGGCTGGCTGTCGTTCTTCGTGTATTTGTATGACTGCATCATCACTGACGTCAAAACAACCTCTTACTCTTCTGTTTGTGGTATGACAGTTTTCACCAGACAGAACGGTAATGCCAGGTAATGTGTACGGGAAGATGTTGTTTTGTCCACCTCCTGTATGTTCTTATATGAGCAGCAAACAGCATACTCAGTGCCACCGAATCCATCCTGTTCAACTAAGGGGGTAAAATACAGACTGGGTCATGGTTTGTGGGGTTCATGGAATGATAGATTGGATGTTGCCTGTTAAGCTTGTCCAGAAGAGTAAAGGTGAGGACGCCCTTGCCAGTAGCAGCATTCAGAATGAGAGGCAGAATGGTCAGCGCAGTCCAGAAGACTGACCCTCCCCCATAACCTCTCTCCCCTAGAATATGACTCCCCTCCACTGTCTGTCTCTCCCACAAGCTGACTCCCCCACAACCTCTCTCCACTACAACCTGACCCCCCACCCCCACAACCTGACTCCCCCTCACAGCCTGTCTCACCTACAGCCTGACTCTCCCCCACAGCCTGTCTTACCTACAAACTGACCCCCCCCCCCCCACACACACACACACACAGCCTGTCTCACCTACAATCTGACCCCCCCACACACACACACACACAGCCTGTCTCACCTACAACCTGAGGCCAGTTCAGGGCTGCTATAGTGGACCCTCCCTGATATTGAGGAATGCTGTCCTTGATGTAGGACAAGATGTTCCATCATGGGTGACAGAAGCATGCACGACCAGCTTCCATTCTGACCTACACCAAAGCCTGCCGTCAAATGTCTAGTTTCCCTTTGGGCCTCCTCCTGAAGAGCAGGATGTCATTTTCTCTATTCAGTGGTGTCTTTATGTGGTTTAGCAGTGTCCTATGTAGTTTAGTGGTGTATCTCTATGTAGTTTAGTGGTGTCTCTCTGTGTAGTTTAGAGGTGTCCCTATGTAGTTTACTGGTGTCTCTCTATGTAGTTTAGTGGTGTCTCTACGTAGTTTAGTGGTGTATCTCTGTGTAGTTTAGCGGTGTCTCTATGTAGTTTAGAGGTGTCTCTATGTAGTTTAGAGGTGTCTCTATGTAGTTTAGTGGTGTATCTCTGTGTAGTTTAGTGGTGTCTCTATGTATTTTAGTGGTGTATCTCTATGTAGTTTAGTGGTGTCTCTATGTATTTTAGTGGTGTATCTCTATGTAGTTTAGTGGTGTCTATGTATTTTAGTGGTGTATCACCATGTAGTTCAGCAGTGTCTCAATGTAGTTTAAAATGTCTGGGGTCAAAAAATGTTTGTCATGTACCAATGGTTGCCGATACATCTTTCATAGAGCACTGAACATTTGACTTCTTTCACTTCCTCCCAAAACCATTTCAAAGGAATCTGTTCTACAGAGTTCTCATAACACCAACACAATACGCCTAGTGTTTTACGTAGAGGAAGAGTCAGTGACAGCTGTATATTTACTAACCGCTACTCGCTACAAGAACCCTCTGTCCTCCCTCCCATCAGCCACCTCAGGGTCCACCTCCTCCAGAAGCCACAGCAGCACAGACGTGCATTTGCTTCAACAGAGACCTTCTCAGCATTACAGTCTTGTGTCGTCAGGTCTACAAGTACCAGATCAGTATTTTACCCGTTCAAACTGAAAGACGCACGCAGAGTAACTGGCCAAAAGGATGTGCGGGGGAGAGACAGACAACGTAATACAAAAAGGTTGGTCGATTTCCGTGTGTGTTTAATGTTCTTGGAGAAGACATGCTGTTCATGGGTGACTATTCAGCTCCACTCCAAAACCACCTCCCACTCACTTTACCAGGCTGGAAGTGGGAGGGTGTGGAGAAACTGAACGTGTGTGTGTGTGTGTGTGTGTGTGTGTGGACTGGAAGGATTCCAATGTGACTCTGTGCACCATTCATGTGCAGGAAAGCGCATGTTGTCCCCATGACAACAGAGTAGAGACATGCACACATGCAGAATGAAAAGCACATACATGCGTTAAGCCAAGGTGTCACCTTATTTAAAAAAATAATAATGTTTTACTACATTATAGTCAATTAGCAGAAGCTCTTATCCAGAGTGGCTCACAGTTAGGGCAATCATTTGAAGATATCTAGGTGGATTAACCACACAAACCAATTGCAGTAAGTACTCTTAAAAAGTAGCAATTGGCAAAGTGGTAGAAGAAAAAAAGGTTTATTACTATTAGTAATAATAAAACACAGAGCGTACCAATACAATACAGAGAGAGTACTGATACAATACAGATATAGTACCGATACAATACAGATATAGTACTGATACAATACAGATATAATACTGATACAATACAGATGTAGTACCAATACAATACAGATGTAGTACCGATACAGTACAGATATAGTACTGATACAATACAGATGTAGTACCAATACAATACAGATGTAGCACGGATACAATACAGATGTAGTACCGATACATTACAGATATAGTACATATACAATGCAGATATAGTACCCATACAACACAGATATAGTACCGATACAATACAGATATAGTACCGATACAATACAGATATAGTACATATCCAATGCAGATATAGTACCCATACAACACAGATATAGTACAGATACAATACAGATATAGTACCTATACAAAACAAATATAGTTCATATACAATACATACACTGCAGGCATTATTTAATGAAAGGTAACCAGCTACTTTCACCATTACGGTGCCAAGAAAGAAAATAGCTTTTACTGGTTTGAGTGGGAGTTGTCCTCCTGTAGGTTTTGACTGGGTTAAGTGGGCCCTGTCCTCCTGTAGGTTTTGACTGGGTTAAGTGGGAGTTGTCCTCCTGTAGGTTTTGACTGGGTTAAGTGGGCCCTGTCCTCCTGTAGGTTTTGACTGGGTTGAGTGGGAGTTGTCCTCCTGTAAGTTTTGACTGGGTTGAGTGTGAGGTGTCCTCCTGTAGGTTTTTACTGGGTTAAGTGGGAGCTGCCCTCCTGTAGGTTTTGACTGGGTTGAGTGGGCCCTGTCCTCCTGTAGGTTTTGACTGGGTTAAGTGGGAGTTGCCCTCCTGTAGGTTTTGACTGGGTTGAGTGGGCCATGTCCTCCTGTAGGTTTTGTCTGGGTAAAATGGGAGTTGTCCTCCTGTAGGTTTTGACTGGGTTAAGTGGGCCCTGTCCTCCTGTAGGTTTTGACTGGGTTAAGTGGGAGTTGTCCACCTGTAGGTTTTGACTGGGTTGAGTGTGAGGTGTCCTCCTGTAGGTTTTGACTGGGTTGAGTGTGAGGTGTCCACCTGTAGGTTTTGACTGGGTGAAGGGGGAGCTGCCCTCCTGTAGGTTTTGACTGGGTTAAGTGGGCCCTGTCCTCCTGTAGGTTTTGACTGGGTTGAGTGTGAGGTGTCCACCTGTAGGTTTTGACTGGGTGAAGGGGGAGCTGTCCACCTGTAGGTTTTGACTGGGTGAAGGGGGAGCTGCCCTCCTGTAGGTTTTGACTGGGTTAAGTGGGAGTTGTCCTCCTGTAGGTTTTGACTGGGTTAAGTGGGAGTTGTCCACCTGTAGGTTTTGACTGGGTGAAGGGGGAGCTGTCCACCTGTAGGTTTTGACTGGGTGAAGGGGGAGCTGCCCTCCTGTAGGTTTTGACTGGGTTAAGTGGGCCCTGTCCTCCTGTAGGTTTTGACTGGGTTAAGTGGGAGTTGTCCACCTGTAGGTTTTGACTGGGTTGAGTGTGAGGTGTCCTCCTGTAGGTTTTGACTGGGTTGAGTGTGAGCTGTCCACCTGTAGGTTTTGACTGGGTGAAGGGGGAGCTGCCCTCCTGTAGGTTTTGACTGGGTTAAGTGGGAGTTGTCCTCCTGTAGGTTTTGACTGGGTTAAGTGGGAGTTGTCCTCCTGTAGGTTTTGACTGGGTTAAGTGGGAGTTGTCCACCTGTAGGTTTTGACTGGGTGAAGGGGGAGCTGTCCTCCTGTAGGTTTTGACTGGGTGAAGGGGGAGCTGTCCTCCTGTAGGTTTTGACTGGGTTAAGTGGGAGTTGTCCTCCTGTAGGTTTTGACTGGGTTGAGTGTGAGGTGTCCACCTGTAGGTTTTGACTGGGTTGAGTGTGAGGTGTCCTCCTGTAGGTTTTGACTGGGTTGAGTGTGAGGTGTCCTCCTGTAGGTTTTGACTGGGTTGAGTGTGAGGTGTCCACCTGTAGGTTTTGACTGGGTTGAGTGTGAGGTGTCCACCTGTAGGTTTTGACTGGGTTGAGTGTGAGGTGTCCTCCTGTAGGTTTTGACTGGGTTGAGTGTGAGGTGTCCACCTGTAGGTTTTGACTGGGTTGAGTGTGAGGTGTCCTCCTGTAGGTTTTGACTGGGTTGAGTGTGAGGTGTCCACCTGTAGGTTTTGACTGGGTTGAGTGTGAGGTGTCCTCCTGTAGGTTTTGACTGGGTGAAGGGGGAGCTGTCCTCCTGTAGGTTTTGACTGGGTTAAGTGGGAGTTGTCCTCCTGTAGGTTTTGACTGGGTTGAGTGTGAGGTGTCCACCTGTAGGTTTTGACTGGGTTGAGTGTGAGGTGTCCTCCTGTAGGTTTTGACTGGGTTGAGTGTGAGGTGTCCTCCTGTAGGTTTTGACTGGGTTGAGTGTGAGGTGTCCACCTGTAGGTTTTGACTGGGTTGAGTGTGAGGTGTCCACCTGTAGGTTTTGACTGGGTTGAGTGTGAGGTGTCCTCCTGTAGGTTTTGACTGGGTTGAGTGTGAGGTGTCCACCTGTAGGTTTTGACTGGGTTGAGTGTGAGGTGTCCTCCTGTAGGTTTTGACTGGGTTGAGTGTGAGGTGTCCACCTGTAGGTTTTGACTGGGTTGAGTGTGAGGTGTCCACCTGTAGGTTTTGACTGGGTTGAGTGTGAGGTGTCCTCCTGTAGGTTTTGACTGGGTTGAGTGTGAGGTGTCCACCTGTAGGTTTTGACTGGGTTGAGTGTGAGGTGTCCTCCTGTAGGTTTTGACTGGGTTGAGTGTGAGGTGTCCACCTGTAGGTTTTGACTGGGTTGAGTGTGAGGTGTCCTCCTGTAGGTTTTGACTGGGTGAAGGGGGAGCTGTCCTCCTGTAGGTTTTGACTGGGTGAAGGGGGAGCTGTCCTCCTGTAGGTTTTGACTGGGTTAAGTGGGAGTTGTCCTCCTGTAGGTTTTGACTGGGTTGAGTGTGAGGTGTCCACCTGTAGGTTTTGACTGGGTTGAGTGTGAGGTGTCCTCCTGTAGGTTTTGACTGGGTTGAGTGTGAGGTGTCCACCTGTAGGTTTTGACTGGGTTGAGTGTGAGGTGTCCTCCTGTAGGTTTTGGAAGGCCAAGAGCCCAGAGGTGACAGAACTAAGAGCTCAGGAAGGGATGTGGGGTTTGAGCCTTGACCGGATGTCAGGGTGTGTAAGTTGCTCTTGCAGATACTTAGTGAAGCACCAGGTTCTTGTGATGGAAGGGAGATTCAACTGGAAGCCACTGAAGTCTTTGATTTAGCAGGGTAACATGGGGGATCTTGGGAATGTTGAACGCCAGACGGGCTCCAGCGCTCTGGAAACATTGGAAGATGTTTGACTGAACAAGCCCTACCAACAGTGAGTGGGAAAAGACAGACCGTATATTATATAATCCCTGTTAATTTTGTACAATATTAAATATCTCTTATATTGAGTAGAATATACAATGCTTGTTAAGTTTGTAGAATATTCAGCTCTGGAAAATTAAGAGACCACGCCTAATTTTTATTAAATCAGCATCTCTATGTGACCGCCTTTATCTGTTTTCCAGCTTAATTAATTCTCACACACAAGTGGTGGATGGTAGAACTTTTATTACTGCAAAGTTCTTGGAATCATGTAGAAAGCCTGTTTCTATGAGTAACAAAACTCTGACAGACATTCCCTTCAGTTCTGAGGTAAGTTTCCCAGAATGTGATCGCATAGTGTGTTTTTTTCTAATTAAATGATAATAAAAATGTATAGTCTAATTACGTCTACTTTACAGATATTCAGAATGAACTACCATCACCTACTTCAAACTAAATGTCTCACCCAAGTGGTGAACGCAGAATGCACAAATTTCTCAATTAATCAGGCTACCCTGGCCTCAGCCAAAGACTGCAGCCCATGAACAAACAACATAAAACAAACAGTAATATTCCTGCAATGTTCGGGGAATAATCATGTAGAATTCCTGTTTCTTTGAGGCAACAAAACTCCTAAAGAAAATGTACAATTATTTTCAGTTACACAATTCGATATTTAGCTAGCACCAAACATATGCATAATCTTTTGGATCAGAAAAGCCGACCAGTAGAATCCAATGCCAAGTCGGCAATACCTGTTAACAGTTCCATAAATCTCTGATTATTTTACAGAAAACATACAAACATTTTATGAATAACTGTATTTTACCCCACGATCGTTTCTCAACTCACCGACAAACATTCCCTCTAGTTCTGAGGTAAGTTTCCCAGAATTCCAAATTTTTGCTGCTAGCTGTATAATTACATTAAAAAGCCAGGAGATGGCGTAAGCCCCCCATTTTATGCAGGAATTTAACAAAACGTATTTACATCATTACATCTACATGTATGGAAGCCATTCCATTCCAGTGTCTGTTAAATTCCAACACAGGCACACCTCATTATACTTAATAAGGTGCTGATTAGGTGATTACCTGAACCAAATCTAATTTAAAGAGGAAAAGTATAAAAACTACTGCTGTGGTCATCACTATCCTCTTGCAATAGAACCAGCTGGATGGCAAAAACTGTGCAGGTAGTACCTTAAAGGTAATTTAAATAAAAAAATAACTATTCAGTATGACAAAAGAGTTGAAAAGAAAAGCTTTGAGTGAGGAAAAGAAGGGTTAAATTCTGGCTTTACTGGCAGAGGGATACAGTGAGCGTCAGGTTGCTTCCATCCTGAAAATTTCAAAGACGGCGGTTCATAAAAACAAGGTCAAGCAACAGACATTGGGGACAACAAAGCCACAGACTGGCAGAGGACGAAAATGACTCTCCACTGACAGAGATGACCGTCAACTCATTCAAATGTCACTCAACAACCGTCGGATGACATCAAGTGACCTACAAAAATAATTGTAAACAGCAGCTGGGTTGAAGTGCACAACGAGGACAGTTCGAAACAGGCTCCTAGGGGCAGGGCTGAAGTTGTAGAGGAACCGTAGAGGAATGGAGTAAGGTCATCTTCTCTGACGAGTCAAGTTTTCAGCTTTGACCAACACCTGGTCATCTAAAGTATAGATGGAGACCTGGAGAGGCCAACAAGCCACAGTGTCACGCACCCACTGTGTTTTTCTTGATATAATATATCCCAAACACATATTTTGCCATGATGGTATATAACCCATGACTAAAACACTAGAAGTTGGAAAAAATATATGCTCCACAAACTGCTGGTTATAGACCTATTTCCCACATCTGTTCTATCAAATGTTTGATGAAAGATGCCCCGGACCTGGCCTGAAAGCAGACAGGACAGCCAGAAAGACAGAACAACAGAGGCAGAGGGCACCTAAAGCCATTAGTGTTTCTGATGTAATCATGTCGGATCTGTGATAAGAGAACCGCAAATCAGCCCAGTAAAGGATACCCAGGTCTGACAGGACGTGTGTGTTCTAAATGGCGACACTGGGCCTCTGTGAACGGTGATGCCCTATAAAGGCAATAGGGTTCTGTTTGGGAAGCACAGGCCTTATAGGGGTACCGGCCAGAACGGAAATCTCTCCTGCTGATCTGAACAGGGTCCACTTTACAGAAGGTGAGGGGAAAGCCGTTAGAACCACACTACCTGCTGTTGGGATGTCAACGCTGGCGGACTGTTTTGGTGGCTTAGATGTCTGATGGCTGATTTAAATGCCTTTAGTAAACTGAGGGTAATACCGACACACAAACCACTAGCCACTCCCACTGTGCTGCGGACCTCCATGTAATGGTTCTCTAATTTAAACCCACAATGCTTTGGGAGGTTTCAGGGTTATTCACACGAGAACATTTGATTCAGTTCAACACTAAATGTTGCTGATTCAGGACAACAATCACATTCCGCACGCACACAGACGTATGCAATGAACTGTCTTACTTATGACAGACACTTTAATAACTTCCCTAGCAGGGGAATGGATGGCCTGGAGAATTCACACACACACACACACACACACACACAAACAAACAGACACAGAAACACAATTGCCACACACAGCTCTGTGTAGCCTGTTAGTGGTGCTAAGTGTGGTGAAATGGGAGCCTGTCTGATGCCTGATAAGGAAATCCAAACCCATCTTTCACTAGAGTGGAGACTACAACAGACACTATACAGGGCAACACACACACACACCCTACAGGACAACACACAACACACCCTACAGGACAACACACACACTCTACAGGACAACACATACATTTAACAAAGTCACATAAACCCCTACACAATGTGTAGTCCTATAGAATATAAACACAATGTGAAGTCCTATAGAATATAAACACAATGTGTAGTCCTATAGAATATGAACACAATGTGTAGTCCTAAAGAATATGAACACAATGTGTAGTCCTATAGAATATAAACACAATGTGTAGTCCTATAGAATATGAACACAATGTGTAGTCCTATAGAATATAAACACAATGTGTAGTCCTATAGAATATAAACACAATGTGTAGTCCTATAGAATATAAACACAATGTGTAGTCCTATAGAATATAAACACAATGTGTAGTCCTATAGAATATAAACACAATGTGTAGTCCTATAGATTATAAACACAATGTGTAGTCCTATAGAATATAAACACAATGTGAAGTCCTATAGAATATAAACACAATGTGTAGTCCTATAGAATATAAACACAATGTGTAGTCCTATAGAATATAAACACAATGTGTAGTCCTATAGAATATAAACACAATGTGTAGTCCTATAGAATATAAACACAATGTGTAGTCCTATAGAATATAAACACAATGTGTAGTCCTATAGAATATAAACACAATTTGTAGTCCTATAGAATATAAACACAATGTGTAGTCCTATAGAATATAAACACAATGTGTAGTCCTATAGAATATAAACACAATGTGTAGTCCTATAGAATATAAACACAATGTGTAGTCCTATAGAATATAAACACAATGTGAAGTCCTATAGAATATAAACACAATGTGTAGTCCTATAGAATATGAACACAATGTGTAGTCCTATAGAATAAAAACACAATGTGTAGTCCTATAGAATATGAACACAATGTGTAGTCCTATAGAATAAAAACACAATGTGAAGTCCTGTAGAATATAAACACAATGTGTAGTCCTATAGAATATAAACACATTGTGTAGTCCTATAGAATATAAACACAATGTGAAGTCCTATAGAAGAGTCCTATAGAAGATCTGTAATCCACACATCCACTAACTGAATAAACACATGAAATAAATGCTGTTTATTTTTGCTCCAATCAGTAGAGAGAAATGACGGGATCCACAGAGACTCCCAGCACTCAGCAGAGTACACAGACAGACAATAAGATACTGCTTGAGAGTATGTTGATGAGTTGTGGAGAAAAAGAGACGAGAAAAGAAGGCAAGAAAAGAGAAGGCGAAAACGGAGAGGGTGTTGGGGAAAAGGAGAGAGAAACATGGAGCCTGATAAACACCCTGATATTCCACAGTACGTCTGATTTCACCATAAACATGCATCACCAGCCACCTCAGTGGACGGTCCACTCCCAGTCAATCAGGGCCTCGTTTCGGATGTACAGCAACGCTGGAGAGAGAGGCGGAAGGAGGGAGCAAGGGAGCTGTACATGAGTACATGGTTCTGATATGACTCATCTGTCACTTTCTCAGTGGTCTTGAAATGCCCCTCTCTATGGTTCTGAAACGGCACTGTTTATGGTTCTGAAATGGCCCTGTTTATGGTTCTGAAATGGCCCTGTCCGTCGTCCTGAAATGCCCCTCTCTACGGTTCTGAAATGGCACTGTTTATGGT
This sequence comes from Esox lucius, assembly GCF_011004845.1. Classification (NCBI taxonomy): domain Eukaryota; kingdom Metazoa; phylum Chordata; class Actinopteri; order Esociformes; family Esocidae; genus Esox; species Esox lucius. The sequence goes on along the minus strand of NC_047578.1, from coordinate 1,438,325 downwards.
TCTGAAATGGCCCTGTCCGTCGTCCTGAAATGCTCCTTTCTATGGGTCTGGAGTGGCCCTGTCCATGGTGCTGAAAGGCCCCTCTACAGTTCTGATGATTGCAGAATGAGTTGTCCCTTTGAGGCCACAACCAGAAGCAAAGACATTTCAAACTAAGCTCCACAGAGATCCAGAAACATTGGTGGAGTTCTTGTCGGCCTTCGTGTGTATGTTTGTGTGCGTGTTTGCTTGTGTGTATGTGTGTGTGCGAGTTTGTTTGCATGTATTTGTGTGTGTTTAGAGGCTCCCGAGGTTTGCTTCATGAAAGCAGCTGTTTCGCCTCGTTTGGTCCATTAAGACTCAGCCCGAGAGAACAACCGGACAAACAGCGGTCCCCTAAGACCCTCCCCCTCGCCGCTGCCGCCAAGCCAACACACTTAGGCAAACTCAACGTGTAGGTCATGACAACTTGGCCATGAATAACCATGGCAGCCCACGGACAGATGGAAACCAGATGACATCAGCAGCTTCTTCCCACCACTGTTCCTCCTGGCGACGTTAGACATCGTGGCAAGGTGGAGACACTGACCGCACGACGTCAGGATGGCCTAAAGTTCGGCTTGATTAACAATCCCTGACAGGAGACAGCAGTCACGGTAAATACAGAGGACGAATGACCGGACCAAAATGAGGATGAAACCCAGCACTGGCAGACGTGGGCAGACGAGTGGGTGGGCGGCATGTCCGCTTCATCTGTGTTAAATTAGACTAAAAACACTGATTATAATTAAACACTGAATGGAGTGAAATTACATAATACCCGCTGATCAGATGTTTTAGTCTAGATATTGATTGATGATAAGGGCCCACTAAGACTATTTTTGATGTGGAATTCCACAATTCTTTGCAAATTAGAAACAGCAGGAGTTTAAGTAGGACAGGCAGAAGCAGTAATTGAACCCACAACATCTGGGACAGAAAGGAATTTCACACACCAAAACATCCACAGAGCCATACTGTAAATAAAAATATTAGGTTTAATTAAATTGGACTCTATAAAAGAACGAACTTATACCTGTTCTAAAGGTAATGCAAGTCGCTTCAATTCTTACCTTTTAATTTACTCTAAAAAGTAAAGAATGAATCAAAGATATTTTGTTGCCCAACATGTATCTTCTATGAGGATATGGAATGATAGAGAAACTGGGGTACTTTAGAAGTCTGGTTTTAATTGCCTCACATACGGTCCAGCCACTATCTAGAAGACTGTGGGAACATCAACATTTTCCAACCTTTTGATTATTTTACACAAGGTTGTTTGCAAGGACCAAAACAGTGTTCAACATTCTCTGTTAGCTGTTCCCTGGCAAAGCATTGCACACTGCTTGTTGAAATGAACACAAAATAGATTTTCCAAAACAGTTTCAGTGGTGCACAAATGTGAAAAATCTAAGAGTAGAATCTAATGTGTAGTCCTATAGAATATGAACACAATGTGTAGTCCTATAGAATATAAACACAATGTGTAGTCCTATAGAATATAAACACAATGTGAAGTCCTATAGAATATAAACACAATGTGTAGTCCTATAGAATATGAACACAATGTGTAGTCCTATAGAATATAAACACAATGTGTAGTCCTATAGAATATAAACACAATGTGAAGTCCAATAGAATATAAACACAATGTGTAGTCCTATAGAATATAAACACAATGTGAAGTCCTATAGAATATAAACACAATGTGTAGCCCTATAGAATATAAACACAATGTGAAGTCCTATAGAATATGAACACAAATGTGTAGTCCTATAGAATATAAACACAATGTGAAGTCCAATAGAATATAAACACAATGTGAAGTCCAATAGAATATAAACACAATGTGTATTATAATCCACAATAAATGTTTCAAAACAGTTTCAGCGGTGCAAAAACACATTTCCAAAAATGTGAAAAATCAATATTTTTTGACTTGCACAAAGGTAGTCAGTGTTAATCACACCTGTAAATCGCTAGGTATAACAGTCTCTGCTATATAACTGAAATATAGCTTGCCCAAGCCTACACGCTTGTTAATGTCTGAAAGCTATGGAGCTTGCATAGTAGTCTTCTGCAATATTTCTCTCCATCTCTTTTCCATCCCAGGTCAGAATGAATGCAGGTTGATTACCGTATTGAACCTGGGGACCACAGGGAGCTGGGATCGTGCGCGAGGTGGGCTACAGCCTTGCTGCGGTCGACTCGGCTCAATATCCATGAGAGTCAGAAACGTTTCCAACCTTGTCATCAAATCACTGCTTAATTTAACGGCGTATCATCTATGGGTAAGGAGAACAGCGCTGAGGAATTAGATACATTGAATTGGATGTGAGAAAATCAATAGCTTTGTAAAGACAAAACTGGTCAACAGGAATGTAGGCCTAGGCTATACCCAATTACAGACAAGGACAGAAGTACTGACACTCATGCACCTTCGATTGGCACCTTTGCAGTGAAGATACATGTTTAGTCTGCACAATTATTGATGTCACAGTTAATATTAGAGAACCTTATTTTAATTTGGAACCTAATTTATCCTTTTAAATCAGAAAATAAACAAAATAACTGACAACCTGTATGTTGTAGCAGAGACATAGCTGCAGTGAATAACTGACACCCTATATGTTGTGGCAGAGACATAGCTGCAGTGAATAACTGACACCCTATATGTTGTGGCAGAGACATAGCTGCAGTGAATAACTGACACCCTATATGTTGTGGCAGAGACATAGCTGCAGTGAATAACTGACACACTATATGTTGTGGCAGAGACATAGCTGCAGTGAATAACTGACACCCTATATGTTGTAGCAGAGACATAGCTGCAGTGAATAACTGACACACTATATGTTGTAGCAGAGACATAGCTGCAGTGAATAACTGACACCCTATATGTTGCAACAGAGACATAGCTGCAGAGAAGCATTTCCTGAAGCCATGGTTGGGCTTCCTGTACTTCTGCTCTAGCCTACTCTTCTTCAAACTGCTCCAGTTCTCTCAGATTTGAAGGGTGCCTCTCAACTGCCATTTTCAGATCACTCCATGGGTTTTCAAAAGGATATGGATCAGGACTTACTGCTGGCCACTTCAGAACCAGCATTTTGTCTTGAACTATTCCTGGGTGCCTTTTGAAGGGTGCTTAAGGTCATTGTCATTCTAGTGCTTTCTAATGAGCAACAAGAGGAGCTGTTCCTCCCTACCTTCAGGCAAAGCTCAAACTATACGTCCCTGCCTGAGCTCTTAGTTCAGCCACCTTTGGGATCTTGGCCATCTCACACCTTCTGGGCAGTTCCCAATCCACACAGTCAAAACTCTTCACAGCCCTGGCACCTCAATGGTGCAGCTAACTTCCTCTGGAGGGTTGGATAGCAGAGTCTCTGTCTATCTTCAAAAAACCTACCTTCTCAACTAGTACCTAAAATAGTGTTCTTGCCTTTGAAGGCTTAGTGTAGTTTAGGCTTGTTTTCTGTAAACCTAGATATGCTATGGTTGACCAAACAGCTCAAATTCAGTCTCATCTGTCCACAGTACATTGTCCCATAATGATTGTAGCATGTTCAGGTGTGGGTTTCAGCTATGGTACCTCACATCTGAAGGACAGCTTGAATCTGTGTAACAATTAATCGAGGTGCTTTCACTACTGTTCAAACAATCCTTTGTTCCAATCTTCAGTCAAATGCTATTATGTTATGCTATTACGGCCGCATCCAGGGAGGAAAACTACCATGGCATGTGTCTTTAAACATAACAACACATACAGTATCGGTCTCTGGAGGTGGACTTGTGGCCATGGGATTGTCCAAGCTTGGGTCATATCTTGCTCAGACAATCTACTGATTTTCTTTCCATGCTCGCTATGGTACACACTGTGACACATAACATGATAATGAGTCATTTTCTCAAACATGGTTGAGGGAGTGATGTTTATATCAAAGGCACCTGCAACTGAATTCCAAAGTAAAGGAGATTGAGAAGATTATCCAGCTCAATACCAAAGCACAGATTTAGTAGCATGTTAAAATGTTTATTTTTTTTTTTTGACAGCAAAGCCAAATGAATATACCAATTTAATTTCAACCGTTTTTTGAATTTTTTAAAAATGTTGTGCATTATTTAAGAAAAGTGCAAAGGTGCCAATACTTCTCTTCATGAATGTATGTTAAAACTGCTGAATTGGGGCGATCGTATAAGGACATTCAAGGTTTCAATTCCATCGTTTGTTAGTGTCAAATGTTTGTTTCAGATTGGTTTAGACAACCAACCAGTCCTGACTAAACCTATTTCCCTCATTGTGCTTTTCTTGTAATTCATCTTCATTTTCTTCCCTATGAATAATACTCACTTGTTGGTACACCGGCCACCAAAAATTCCGTCCAAAAAAATATTGGAATATTTTTAAATCATACATTGGTTAAAGGAGGCCATTATCATAACCGTATTATTTTTTCCATCTCCAAAATACACCTGGAAAGGCATTCTGCCTGGTCTATTTCTCAGTTCCTTATCTTAACGATCGAGGAATATGCATGTAGCGGATATACAGGCAGGGGCGGCCGCACAGCTGAACATACAGCCCACCTCTCCGCTGCCGTTGTGCTGTACAGAGATCTCAGTTTGTTTTAGGTGGCCACGGTGCTGTACTGTATGGAGACAGCAAGTGTGTGAGTCTTTAGTGCCGCTCCATGGGAAGACCGGGAAACTGCTGCTGGTGGCGGGAAAAGACGACAGTCATGATCACGCAGTGGGACGCCGACAGTATCAACCCAATTTTGAAAATGAACCGCAATCGAAGACACAAAATGGCAGTTGATCATTATTGCTATATTACAAAACAGTAATGTTTACAATCTAAAACACTGCTCATTAAATTATGTTTGTGTATGTGTATGATAGAGAGTTTGATATTTACTTTTCACTCATCAGCAAAGGGTAGCACAACGAGATTAGAAAATGGCTCCATGTCACTCCGGCTACAGTAGATTTGTCGCTACAAAAGGGCTACAATAGCCAAGTTGAGAATGTACTCATTATATGACCAGTATCACTGCAATTGCAAGTTCAGGCTACCGCTGGTGGTAGAAGATCAAAATGATTAAGTGTTCTCTACTTTGAGGACATCTTCAAATGTACAAGATGGTTGATTTGTGGAAAGTTTGGGGAGACAATGCAATAAACGCCATTATCCGTGTATGTTGGAGAGAAATCTATAAAAAAATCATTGGTCAGGAAATGTTGGTACACTGTATCAGCGTTTCCCACCTGAATTCAGAGTGTTAAGCAAGCCACGAGGAACGTGTTGAAATCCAAACGTCGATATGAAAAGAGGTCAGCGTATGTCCTTTTGGTCACCGCTTCTCACACCGGAGCGATTTATGTGACAAAGCAAGATTTATGATGACGCAATGTAAAACAGGCGGATTTATTGATGACGCCGCAAAAACGGCAATCCAACGCATTAATTGGTGTTCTAAGGCGTGTTGTATAACAACCCCACAGTGTAGAGCATGCGACTTGTGGGCATATCCCTTTGGTCAGTTTTCCTTCATGTAGTGCACTAACTTCGGTCCCGGGTCCTTATTGCGCTCGTCAAAATTAGTGCACGAGATTGGGTGACGTTTGGGAGACCACCTGTATCCAAATTACAGTCTGAACTACTATCCTGCGTATCGTCCTCTTTTCTAAATAGCCCCGGTATCCAGAGTATGACACCAAGCAAGGCAGTGACGAAAACCAGTGGGGTTTCACGCGCGAATACCAGGTTATTTTTACAATGTCCATCTTGTTCAATATAAAGCTATGGACAATGTCAGCATGAATAACTCTTTTGAATGCTCCACTTCGTTTTAAACCTACTCCTAATAACAAAAATATGACTTTCAAAATATGACCAAAGACAAAATATTCTCTTTTAATTGTATAAGACATAACTGTTGAATGTCAACAGCACATTATTGACTTAAAAATGTATATCAGCTATGAATAACCCATGTCGAATTTTCTAAATAGACGCACGCTCACACCTGCACACACACACACACACACACACACACACACACACTTGTCCGGCTTTCGTATACAATTACGTTTCAAGTCAGGCTATGTAAAACTATTCAGGACATGGCTAAAATAAGAGCTAACATAATAATGCCCAATAGACATGATGATATGATGTAGGCTACACGCGTTAAGTCCGCTCTCTCATTAGCACCTAACCGATTCACTGGAGTCTCGCTGCTTACTCACGGTGTATCACCACCAAACCAACAACCGCCCGTTCTGACTGACAATTAGACCGAGATCGCGTTATCTCTTCAACAGCCATTCTCCCAGCCCGTCATTCCGTAAAGAAAAACATGTTTAATAATGAAACACTGGGTCCACAGAACACAGATGGGGGGAGACACCGCGAAACGGTAATCTGCCCTCACTACCCACATCACAGCCTAACTTCCCCCCTTGGAATGAAAAGGGACATTCACCACGCTGCAAATTGGCCGTTTGGTAGTCTGGCAGCGAGAGCGGGAATAACGCGGCGCCCAGGACCTGTTCTCTCCATCGCGTATTCAACACAACGAATCAACAGCGGCAGCAGCAGGGGGGGAAACTTACCCTTTACCGAGGCTAAGGCTGTCAGTAGCCCCATATACACGAACAGAACCCGGCTCCAATGGTGTGCTGCTAGTCCCACCTTCATTAGCGCAAAAATCCCTATTCCGTCCGTTTTCCTCGACCCGGTAACGATGTGCCTGCTATTACATCTGCACTCTGTCCTCCGAACGTGCCCGGTAACGTGTCCGGTTCCGTCCGGGTTGGAATACGCGGTCATGGCAATTGTTTTTTTTTTCCTCGGGGACAGCACGCACGGATATATCAGACGGTTTTAGAAAGATGATTCACTTGGTCGTGGTGTCGGCGCTGAGAAAAATCCCAATGCATCGAGGCTCGGCACCCGCAACTAGACTGAACCATGTCATGCGGACCGAGGGGTTAGCTGAATCTCACCGGACCACGATTATCACACGGAGAAGGGAGACCAGAAGAGCCAAGCGAAGTGAGGAGCAAGTGGTTACACGCGGGCCAAATTCACACAAATTCCTTCGTCCGCTCCAAATGTTTCACTCCAAATGTTAGATTCGAGTCGAAAGGATGAATAACGAGGCTAGGGTAAAAAGCGCGAGATGAGATCCCTCGTTTCTTTTTCTTTTTCCCACGGCGCTAGAGCTGGTGTCGATGCATATTCTTATCTATTCCCAATTAACAGGCGGTATCACCAGTGTCGATAATCCACATTTCACACGTCCGTAAAACGAATAAACGGCGTAGAAGAACGGAGAGAGTGCAGGTTGTCCCAAATCCACAAAAACGAACCCTTCTCAAAAGTTTCCAACCAACAATATTATTCGGAATAATTTTGATGATGTGAGAACTGAGAAATCATATAGCTATCGCTGCCCTTACAGAGCGGTCGCCTACTATAGCCTTCTGTGTCTATCTCTGGTCCTTACGACGCCAAGAATCAGACTGCAGACCAGCTCCTACTCTCTCACTCTCTCTCTCTCTGCGCCTCTCCCCCACTCTCTCTCTCTCTCTCCCTGCGTCTCTCTCACTCTCTGCTCCTTTCTCTCCCGTGCGTGGCGCACGCTTTTGATCTGTTTCGCTCTCTCTGGGAATAAGGAATTCCTCTTCCTACCGTAGCAGTCAAGAGATTCCTCCAAATGATGCCTCTACATCTTTCCACTATCTGAATTCACTGGGGAGTTTGGCATGCTGAAAGTTTGAATTAATTACACGGCTGGCATTTATAAAACATAAGTGAATAATTATATTGATATGACGATAATGTATCTTTTCCATACACACACACCCACACACTCTCTCTCTCTCTCTCTCTCACACACACACACACACACACACACACACACACACACACACACACACACACACACACACACAAACACACACACACACACACATATATATGACGATAATATAAATATATATAGCTATAAATACATTATCGTCATATCAATATAATTATTCACTTATGTTTTATAAATGCCAGCCGTGTAAGTAATTCAAACTTTCAGCATGCCAAACTCCTCAGTGAATTCAGATAGTGGAAGGATGAAGTGGCATCATTTGGATGAATCTCTTGACTGCTACGGTAGGAAGAGGATAGATAGATAGACAGATAGATAAACTGAATGTGCGAGAGTGAGAGAAAGAGATGCTCATGCTCATAGCAAGCTGTCTGTGACGTCTGAGATATCCTCGACCTTACATCTGAACTGTTAGTTGACCATAATGACCTATAGTCTCTCAATGCTCCATAGCTGTTACCGGATACAACCAACAGGCATAGATAGGCCTCAAGCTGGGATGGCACGGGCAAACAATAATATCAAAGTATCGAAACTCAATTGATCACAGTTTGAATAATATCACAGAATCGAAACTCCATTCAATCAACGAGAGAATAAAATCACAGCATGGAATGACAATAATATCACAATATCCAAACGCAACAGACCTAGGCTATAGGCCTACACTCGTGGCAGTAGCAACATATAATGTAAGGCAAGTATATATGGTTAATATGGTGTTACGTTATAGGTTCCTTGCAATTCCCAGCCCTATAGGCTATTATATCTCTATCATCTGAGATCTCCCTACGGATTTTGCACCCGCGGTGTAAATAACAACCCGATATGTCTGTTACAGCCCTAATATACTGCTGGGGAAATGTCAAGGATGTAACCTGGCGGATATACACGCAGCCCCTTCACTCATTCACTGAACACTACCTTTACGCCCGTCCCCGCGGCCCGTCCTGTAAGGAGTACATAACAACCAATGATAAATAAGTTATATATTATAGACCTGTACAGATGGGATACTGTCAAGGATATAGGCCTATCATTGCCTTGCCTGGTTGTTAAATGGTAGATTTCCACTTCTTGCTCACTAAACGTGAAATTGATGTCTAACAGCGTGGAACTGTCACCGGTAAATTTGAATGTCATTTCCCATTTCTGCATATAACCGGTAATTAGTTTCCCCCTGTGCATTTTGTGTATAGGTACCATTTGGGGACATGTAGCCTGGCCTTCAACCCGATATATAAAATAACGATAGAAAATAATAAAGAATCCAACGCTACATTAAATTAAATTACAAACGCGTGACAACTCCCCCCTTCCATTTGAATTAATTGTTACTCCAAGCCGTATCTCAAAGCTTACGAAGACTATAGCTCTATTCACTAATGCCATGTTATATTCCAGTATTCGATCAATTCGATCTTTCAACAATAACAGCCCAGTAGACTACAATTGGGCGTTTGTTTATAAAAGAACAAGGTGTGTGATAAAGTATAGTATGAAAGGCTATGACCAAAGTGGCTACATGGATATACTCTCTGCACATACCACCATCTAGAGGTCACGCGCATGAAAAGTCCCAGAGCCCTGTGCATACCTTTACATTCAGTGATTTATTTTGCACATTGCAGCAATGAACTCGAATTGCCTCATTGATAATGGTCATAATAATGCATATTCTACTCAGAAGTCTTGACATTACATCAATATAATTGTGAATTTTCAAAAGATGCTGAATATGTTTAGGCCTATATAACTATTTGTATTTGACTCGTTTGTTTTTTTAATGTCTGTATCTGGGTTAAAAAAACAAGGTAACTCTCTTACGTTAAAATCAAACATGCTGTTTCGAATTTTAAATGTCCAGGCAACTTAACTCTTCAGAAAGCATTTGAGTGCCAAGGTATTTGGGAGCCTTTTAAAAGGCTAAACACCATCACTGACTATGACAAGTTTATTAGTAATGTAAATATGCATTCCTCATTGTAGACGGCCGTGTTTGGTTTAGTTATTTAATTTACAGTTGAACTGTCGTCTTGTAAAACCATAAGTTCTGCGTTCGTTAGTCACCATGGTTTCAGTTATTTGTTTTTGTTTTTCATTGCCCTGCACATTCAAAACTAAACATTCCAAACAGTGTATCCATCATTCATCTTATGGGTCTAAATGGATGCGTCTCGGACAGTAATAACTGAATCGACCAAATCTCAAAATAAATGATACCGGACGATCCTTTCAGGCCACGCCGGATCGCTGTGAAGCGGTTTTGGAGTGCGGTGGGACCGTTTCCACGCAATATTTGGATGCATCCGGCTGTACCGGAAGATGATTTTGACAGAGTTTGTTCCAAAATATGGAGAGTTTCAAACAACGCTAAACTGAGGATATGCCCGAACCCGAAGGACTGCACGGGCCTGGAACATCCACCGCCTCCGGATGTCCCACCGGCTCCCCCGTACCGGCACGTGCGCACAGCGGAGCTCTCTGCCCCCCAGTTGAGGCTTCCAGACATCCACTGCAACATTCGAGACAATAATTGTCTGATTCCACGGAGAAAACCTATGCTTATCAAAATCACAGATCCAAGGTAGGCTAACCCGCCAATATTTACTGTACTCAGCCGATCATAAACAATGTTTTTATAAATCCAAATACATATGTGATATAAATAAATGGAGGATCTCAAGAGCTTTCATTCTGCCAATTTTCTAATGATGTTGTATGTGCCCAATAGACCAGGGCTAATTTGCTCTTCGAGCCACGTGGTTTATAATAACATTTGCGTATATTATTGCACCTCTGTCGTTGCACCACGCAGGAAATGCCATAACAGTGACATAAAAATTTAGCGTTTTCAGCAACACTCAAATGCATGTACTTATGCATGTGTTGGCCCACAGAAATACATCAAGGGCTTGAGTGAAACCCGATTTTATCAGGTTGACATAATTGTCCCAAAATGCAATTTCAACCATCCCAAGCAGAAAATACAAGTTTGTCAAAAGTTCTCCACTGGCAAGTCTATCTAATCCAATCCAGTCGACCAACTCCAGGAATATATCTTTTGAACAGCTGTCTCCCGGGAGATTCCTTGTTTATGTTGTTGAATAAATGAAACACGACCCTCACCTTGATACTTGCTCTTTTGCATACACTGGCGCTTTACCGCCGGTCACTGATGGTTAGCTGCTGGCCTTGTGCGTCCCTTTCCTCTCCGGTCTTCGGTCCACGCTAATGGTCCACCATCTGTCTGAGGATCCACTGGGCGAGGCAGGAGCCCGGGGGCGCCGTCTGTTCCCCATCCCAACCCGGTGCAGCGATGGTCCGGTGACTAACGAGAGTCGGCCTCGTTAAAAATGTATACCTGGAGACCGGAGACTGCCCCACGCCTAAGAGAGAGAGGGATAGACAGAGACAGGGAGGGAGACCGAGGCAGGAGAGAGGGATAGACAGAGACATGGAGGGAGACTGAGGCAGGAGAGAGGGATAGACAGACAGACAGGGAGACCGAGGCAGGAGAGAGGGATAGACAGAGACAGGGAGGGAGACCGAGGCAGGAGAGAGGGATAGACAGAGACAGGGAGGGAGACCGAGGCAGGAGAGAGGGATAGACAGAGACAGGGAGGGAGACCGAGGCAGGAGAGAAGGATAGACAGAGACAGGGAGGGAGACCGAGGCAGGAGAGAGGGATAGACAGAGACAGGGAGGGAGACCGAGGCAGGAGAGAGGGATAGACAGAGACAGGGAGGGAGACCGAGGCAGGAGAGAGGGATAGACAGAGACAGGGAGGGAGACCGAGGCAGGAGAGAGGGATAGACAGAGACAGGGAGGGAGACCGAGGCAGGAGAGAGGGATAGACAGAGACATGGAGGGAGACTGAGGCAGGAGAGAGGAATAGACAGACAGGGAGGGAGACCGAGGCAGGAGAGAGGGATAGACAGAGACAGGGAGGGAGACCGAGGCAGGAGAGAGGGATAGACAGAGACAGGGAGGGAGACCGAGGCAGGAGAGAGGGATAGACAGAGACAGGGAGGGAGACCGAGGCAGGAGAGAAGGATAGACAGAGACAGGGAGGGAGACCGAGGCAGGAGAGAGGGATAGACAGAGACAGGGAGGGAGACCGAGGCAGGAGAGAGGGATAGACAGAGACAGGGAGGGAGACCGAGGCAGGAGAGAGGGATAGACAGAGACAGGGAGGGAGACCGAGGCAGGAGAGAGGGATAGACAGAGACAGGGATGATGTGGTGGTTTAGTATGACGTTGATGTCTGTCGAGACAGGCCAGGTGATGATGTGGTGGTTTAGTATGACGGTGATGTCTGTAGAGACAGGCCAGGTGATGATGTGGTGGTTTAGTATGACGGTGATGTCTGTAGAGACAGGCCAGGTGATGATGTGGTGGTTTAGTATGACGGTGATGTCTGTAGAGACAGGCCAGGGGATGATGTGGTGGTTTAGTATGACGGTGATGTCTGTAGAGACAGGCCAGGTGATGATGTGGTGGTTTAGTATGACGGTGATGTCTGTAGAGACAGGCCAGGTGATGATGTGGTGGTTTAGTATGACCATCAAACTTAATTTGACTGGCTATCACTTAACTCCACATTCTGTCCCTTTTCCCCTGCAGGTCTAAGACAGACGTGAAGCTAGGTAGCCTGGATGAGTTGGTGCAGAGGGAGTTCCTGAGTCTGACATCACGACCAGACAAAGCCAGACAATGTGACCCCCCAGCCTCTGCCGAGCCCCCCAACAGCGTCTGTGTGGATGCTCATTCCCATGATGGCAATGACCGTCCCCAGACGGCACAGATGGAGAACAAGGTGAAGTGAACTGACATTGATTGGAACCTTGCTAACACGAGCTCAGGCAATGTGTGTGGTCAGGAGGTCACTACTGGACTGGTCAAATCAGGCCCACAATGTGGTTAGTCTTCAGTTTGGTTGTTTTCTCTGCAATTCATTTAGATGTTGTCCTCTTGATGTTTACAGGAAGTGAGTGCTTAATGCTACCTCCTATTTGTTTTCTGTTAGAATAGCAAGAATATAGATATCAGTGGTGCTAGTCATATTGGTTTGTCTTTTGACATTTATTGTAATGTGCATTCCCAATTTGTGATTAAGCGCCTGCTACATCACAGCAACCCCTAACATACTTGGGACAGTTTATGTCGAGATACGGGGTGGCAGGGTAACCTGGTGGTCTCAAGTGTTGGGGCAGCATGAATGGTTCCAGGCCGACAAGGTGAAAAAACCCTGCTGTTCTGTCCATTAGAAAAACGCTAAACCCTAATTCATCCCAGGTTTAATGTAAGCTAATTATGCAAAAAATTAGGAGATATTTCAGCACATTTCCCTCACGCACTTGTAAGGTCTTCGCTGCGTTTAGTTGAATTATATAGATATGTTTAAAGGGTCATGTTGCTCTATTCTCTGGTTATCAGATTAGCCTAGAGGACGAGCAGAGGAAGGACATTGAGCGGGATTTCAGAAGCCTGCTGATCCCAGGTCTGGAGAGTAAAGAGGAGACCATGCCCATCATGATGTCACCTCTCAACCCTCCAAACCCCAGCCTGCTGGATCCGATCCTGCTGATCCCTGATCTTGGCCCTCTGGTCCCTGTCTTGCTTCCCGACCCGGCCCCCAGCCATGAGGACTTCCCTCCTCTGCCGAGACCAGCGTCTCCATGGCAGGCTGACCGGCTGTGCCAAGGCTCTCCGCCAAGCTGCCTCCCCCCGCCTCTAATCCCTGTCCCTGGCCCTTTCAACCTTCCCGGCAAAGTGGCTGCCTCAACTTGGGTCTCAACCCAAGACCCAGGGGCAGCATCGGGCGCCAACACCCTCCCAACTCGGACCACAATCCGAGCCTCAGTCCCAGACATGGTCCAAACTACAACCAAGATCCGAACCTTGGTCCCGGACACCGTCCCAACACCAACCACGATCCGAGCCTCTGTCCCAGACATGGTCCAAACTCCAACCAAGATCCGAACCTCGGTCCTGGACACCGTCCCAACTCCAACCAAGATCCGAACCTTGGTCCCAGACACCGCCCCAAATCCGACCACAATCCGAACCTCTGTCCCTGACACCGTCCCAACTCCAACCAAGATCCGAACCTCGGTCCTGGACACTGTCCAAACTCCAACCAAGATCCGAACCTTGGTCCCGGACACCGTCCCAACTCCAATCAAGATCCGAACCTCGGTCCTGGACACCGTCCCAACTCCAACCAAGATCCGAACCTCGGTCCTGGACACCGTCCCAACTCCAACCAAGATCCGAACCTCGGTCCCGGACACCGTCCCAACTCCAACACAGATCCGAACCTCGGTCCCGGACACCGTCCCAACTCCAACAAAGATCCGAACCTCGGTCCCGGACACCGTCCCAACTCCAACCACAACCCACGCCTCAGTCCCGGCCCCAGCAAAAGTCCCGGCATTCAGGATGGCCGTCCAAATCAATGCCCAAGTTCCGTGTCCATTGCCCCCCCAGCAGGAGCTGTACGACTTGATGGCTGACTTCCCAGCCCTCCAGCCCCAGGGGAGAGCCGCTCCTCTGGGCTTGGAGCAGACTGCCTGCCGGGTCCCAACAAGTACCATGGATCCACTCCTACATGACCTGCCCTTCAGTTCCCTGTTCAAGACCCAGGAAGGTGACCGGGAGCTGGGCGGAGAGGAGGGAAAGAGAGGGTTAAAGGTACCACCGAAGAAGACAGAGCCTGAATGTGAGGAGACCCCCCAGGAAATCGCCATAGTTACTGATGATGTTGAGCAGTGGCCAGAGATCTCCGCAGGCGCCATGTTGACCAAGCATTCTGTGCTCACACAGGCCAGTCAGCAAGCATCAGCAGGTAGGAGAAGATTCAGGTAGGAGGAGATTCATGTAGGAGGAGATTCAAGGTAAATGGAGATTTTGGTTAGGCCATAGTTGTATATCTGTAAGGGTGGACAGCACGGAGACCAGAAGTGTTTTGACAGTTGATAGATAGACAAGCTTTGGAGGAAGTTTTATGCTTGTCTGAGGGTGTGTAGTAGATGGACGGTGTGTGTGTGTGTTTGAATTATCTGCATAACACTCCAGGACACACACACACACACACACACATGACCCGTGACCACTGTATCATCCATTATTGATATTGATGACAGCGTCACACTTGGCTAATTAAAAACAGGAGCTCTGCAGCACCTGGTCTGGCCAGAACCTGGGTGGAGACAGACACACACACACACACACTCGGACACACACCGTCTGCTTAATTAATGGACTCCCAGAGTTCACACAAACACACGCACACACACACACATGCCTGCACTTTATAAGACTAATAATCACTTATGGATTTACACAAACACACCCGCACACACACACACACACACACATGTACCAAGCAGACGTTTCCTTTATAAGATGTTCTTCTTGTTGTGAAGAATGGAATGAGCTATCGACTGTTTATCACTGTGATAGGATGTAGGCCGTCAGTCAGGCTGGGGAGAGAGGGAGGGGTGGAAGCGGTGTTGAGCGATGAAGGACACTGGGGCATTGGAATGCGGTCCTCAGGAGATTCTGCTGATTACATTTCTGAGGCAGTACTGTACAAGGAGGCTCGGAACGCCCCGCTGCCAGTGGTTAAACAAGGGAACATGATAAACAAGAAACAAATCACACTGTCGCCTCCCAATCAAAAAGCTCTGGATCGATCGTGCTGTAGCCTAGCTTCTGCCTGTCTGTCTGTCTTGTCTGAGTGTCTGTCCGTCTTGTCCGTTTTTACTGTCTGTTATTCTGTCCCCCTGCCTTTCTTCCTGTCTGTCTGTTTTGTCTGTCTTCCATTTTCAGTGGCAGATTGTTGTAACGTGAATGCCCTGTGTTGGACTAAGTGGGGGTTGTAGACGATCAATCAGCTTAACAAGTTCATGCTCTTTCCTGTTCCCTTTATCCTGCTGCTGGGTGTTTTCACCTGAGAGGGGTTGAGGGTTAAGCCTAGAGGTCAGAGGTCGGGCCTTCTTAGGGAATTGATCTTTGGTATCTTCTGCACCTCAACTGGTTGTCCTTAAATGCAACGCAGACACACACACACACACACACACCTGTGTCATTTTTTACAAAATTGCATGCCCATTAAAAGTTAGATTTTCCCCAACCCATAACGCTTAACGCTAACGCTTAACCCTAACCTTTAACCCTAACCCACAACCCTTAACCATAACAAAACCCCTTAACCATAACCCCTAACCCTGACCCAATACCTTTTACCCTAACCTTTAACCCTAACCCACAAACTTTTAAAACCAACAACGTTGACCCTGTCCTCACCTGATTTCACAGGTAACGTTGAAGACACCAATACAGACTCACATGGGCAAGATACACACACACACACACACACACTCTGTGTTCAGCCTAGGTATAAACACCATGTGAGACTGAGACGTTCTGATTCTGGATGACTCAGTGGGAATGTTTTTATAATCAGGGATTATTACGCAATGTCACTGTGGCGTCCCAAATGGACCACTGTGTAGTGCCCTAGCTTGGCTGTCAGCCCGCTGTGCGGCCTGGTCAAATGCAGTGCGACCTGCAGAGAGTAGTTGGTGATTTGGGATGCATCGCGGCGTGTGTTGCATATGGTCGAGGGGCAATGGCAGAGGGTAATATGGGCTAACACCATGAGAATTAGCATAGTTTAGCTTTTCCTTCTGTTCCCCTCCTACACACCTCTTTTTGTTTGGGGGGGGCAGTCTTTCTTGGGACCTTCTGCAGGTGAGAAATGTTTTGTTTCAGATTGGATGGTTTCAGTACGGAGGACTCTGTCTACCTGTCTCTGTCTGTTTACCTGTCTCTCAGTCTGTCTACCTGTCTCTCAGTCTGTCTACCTGTCTCTCACTCTGTTTACCTGTCTCTCACTCTGTTTACCTGTCTCTCAGTCTGTTTACCTGTCTCTCAGTCTGTCTACCTGTCTCTCACTCTGTCTACCTGTCTCTCAGTCTGTCTACCTGTCTCTCAGTCTGTCTACCTGTCTCTCACTCTGTTTACCTGTCTCTCACTCTGTTTACCTGTCTCTCACTCTGTTTACCTGTCTCTCACTCTGTCTACCTGTCTCTCACTCTGTTTACCTGTCTCTCACTCTGTTTACCTGTCTCTCACTCTGTTTACCTGTCACTGAGACCAGTTCCTCATGCAGGACAGTGTTCTCTGAAAATGAATTAATGTGGAATAGAATGTCCGCTGAGATTCAGCCTCTATGATCTCTGATTCCTCAGCAGTATCAGCAGTGTTCATTCTGCATTCATTGAGTTTTTACTCTAGAATTCCCAATTGCTGAGCTCTCTCTGTATGTCTCTCTCTGTATGTCTCTCTCTGTATGTCTCTCTCTGTATGTCTCCCTCTGTATGTCTCTCTCTGTATGTCTCTCTCTGTATGTCTCTCTCTGTATGTCTCCCTCTGTATGTCTCTCTCTGTATGTCTCCCTCTGTATATCTCTCTTTTTGTCTCTGTCTGTATGTCTCTCTCTGTATGTCTCTCTCTGTATGTCTCTCTCTGTATGTCTCTCTCTGTATGTCTCCCTCTGTATGTCTCTCTCTGTATGTCTCTCTCTGTATGTCTCTCTCTGTATGTCTCCCTCTGTATGTCTCTCTCTGTATGTCTCCCTCTGTATATCTCTCTTTTTGTCTCTGTCTCTCTCCCCTCTTTATTTCTCTGTCTCTCTCTATGTTTCCGTCAGGTACAGATGGTATCAGTGCATGCCCTGCCTGGGTTGGCATTGCCAGGGGAAACGTGATGAGAGCAGCTGCCCCTCCTCTCCAGAAAGTCAGGGCCTTCTGTACCCGTCAGGAGGGCAGAGAGACGAGGCTGACGCCACCCCCCCTGGTCCCTACAGCCCCCACCGCTCCTGTTGTAGCCCTATCATCCGCTGGCATCGCCCCTGCTCCTGCCAACGGTGAGCCTGGTGCCCTATCATCCGCTGGCATCGCCCCTGCTCCTGCCAACGGTGAGCCTGGTGCCCTATCGTCCTCCTCATCCTTTCCACCAGCATTTCTTGCCCATCGGTTTAGAACTTCCTGCTGGGACAATTACTTAGCAGGAATCTTTTGTGAAAGCCTGGGAATTTTGGTTTCTTAAATTTTATATATTAATAAATGTTTGAATTTTTGTCTGCCCAATTTGCTGATATTCCATTTGTGATTAAGGCCCTGTTTCATCACAACAGTCAATAATGAGATATGGATATGTGTCTAACGAAGAACACCCAAGGAGGTCTTTTGTGTTGGTGTTGCCTCTAATTCTTCGGTGTCCTCTTCTTCTCTGCTCGGCCGTGTTGAGACAGTTGTTGTTCTAATGTTTCAAATGCTCTCATCCTTCTCTCTCCCTGTGTCTGTCCAATCATAGGCCAGCCTCAGCCGAGCAGAGCCGTATCCTGCCAACAGGTCCCTCCTCCTACCCCCCAGGGTGTTCCGATCAACAAATGGGGAGCTCACCGATATACGGGGTCCCGCCCTCAGAAAGCCAATCGGCATGTCCGCAACCCTCCAGGTTTCACCCGCCCACCTCAGGTGACTAAGATATCCGACCAATAGACAGACAAAGCTTTCAGTAACTGGACAAGTCAATCAATCTTTTTGTTGAATGTTAATTAAAAACCAGCCAGTCAGGCAGTTCAACAGGCAGTCTACCTGCCAGCCAGTTTTGTCAGTCAGCCATTCCGTCTGTCAGGTTGTCTATCAGTCTGTCTACCAGTCATCCAGCCAGTCAGTCAGTCAGTCACAGAATATTGTCATGATGGTGTATCCATCCTGCTTTCCTTGGCCAGTAGAGGATGGGTTGTCATTGTCTGGGATTTCTCTCTGCTGTCTCTCTTCATCCACTGTTGTCCTCCTTATGCCAGGAGACAAGGGGGTTCCTACTGGTTGTCTGTTGTCAGGCTTCCAACCGTTAACGGGCATTAACATAAACACTAACATTTGTCAGTCAAAAAAGAAAAGTTAGTGTTCGCTGTCATATTGAGAATGACCGGTGTGGCGTTTTCACGTGTCTGCATTTTGTCACTAATCTTCTTTGCCTGTCAACATGTCAAGCACTGATCATCGATTGAGAAGCAAAACAGCCAGTATTGGTTACATTGCCCATGGGTAGTCTGTTGTGCTTATGAGCTAACCAGGCTAGGTTTAACAAGCTAATGCTAAATAGCATAATATTAAGAATGCCTATTCTGAGTGAAAACATTTAGGGGACATTTTTGCAATACTTTTTTTCAACATGGAGGTAAATTATACATTTTCAATTTACTTTATTAGCATAATGCACATGTGTACAAAGTACAATCACAATGTTTGAACAAATTATTTACAATAAAATGTTTTGTGCCGAAATTATCAATTAAGTAAAAAAAGAATCTAATATATACAGTATCTCACAAAAGTTAGTACGTCCCTCACATATTTGAGTATATCTTTTCATTTGACAACACTGAAGAAATGACCTTTTACTACAATGTAAAGTAGTGAGTGTACAGCTTGTATAACAGTGTATATTTGCTGTCCCCTCAAAATAATTAAACACAGAGCCATTAATGTTTAAACCGCAGACAACAAAAGTGAGAACACCCCTAAGTAAAAATGTCCACATTGGGCCCAAAGTGTCAATATTTTGTGTGGCCACCAGCATTGTCTTATCCCTCTTGGGCATGGAGTTCACCAGAGCTTCACAGGTTGCCTCTGGAGTCCTCTTCCACTCCTCCATGACGACATCACAGAGCTCTCCTCCACCTTCAATTTTGAGGATGCCCCACAGATGCTCAATTGGGTACAGGTCTGGAGACATGCTTGGCCTGTCCATCACCTTTACCCTCAGCTTCTTTAGCAAGGCAGTGGTCGTCTTGGAGGTGTGTTTGGGGTCGTTATCATGTTGGAATACTGCACTGCGGCCCAGTTTCTGCTTCAGTATGTCACAGTACATGTTGGCATTCATGGTTCCATCAATGAACTGTAACTCCCCAGTGCCGGCAGCACTCATGCAGCCCCAGATCATGACACTCCCACCACCATGCTTGACTGTAGGCAAGACACACTTGTCTTTGTACTCCTCACCTGGTTGCCGCCACACACGCTTGACACCATCTGAACCAAATACGTTTATCTTGGTCTCATCAGACCACAGGACATGGTTCCAGTAATCCATGTCCTTAGTCTGCTTGTCTTCAGCAAACTGTTTGCGGGCTTTCTTGTGTATCATCTTTAGAAGACCTCTGCAGCAATGCTGGCAGCACTCATATGTCTATTTCCCAAAGACAACCTCTGGATATGACGCTGAGCATTTGCACTCAACTTCTTTGGTCGACCATGGTGAGGCCTGTTCTGAGTGGAACCTGTCCTGTTAAACCGCTGTATGATCTTGGCCACCGTGCTGCAGCTCAGTTTCAGGGTCTTGGCAATCTTCTTATAGCCTAGGCCACAATCATTCTTTTTTTCAGATCCTCAGAGAGTTCTTTGCCATGAGGTGCCATGTTGAACTTCCAGTGACCAGTATGAGGGAGTGTGAGAGCGATGACACCAAATTTAACACCTGAGACCTTGTAACACTAATGAGTCACATGACACTGGGGAGGGAAAATGGCTAATTGGGCCCAATTTGGACATTTTCACTTAGGGATGTACTCACTTTTGTTGCCAGGGTTTTAGACATTAATGGCTGTGTGTTGAGTTATTTTGAGGGGACAGCAAATTTACACTGTTATACAAGCTGTACACACACTACTTTACATTGTAGCAAAGTGTAATTTCTTCAGTGTTGTCACATGATATACTCAGATATTTACTAAAATGTGGTTTGGAGGGGGAATGGAAGGAGGTTTGTAATTGATGCCGGGTCAAGATGTAATAAGGTACCATAGCTGGCACTCCTGCTGACACTCTTTCAATGACCTTCTCTCTCTCCCTCCCTCCCTCTCTCCCTCTCTCCCTCTCTCTCTCTCTCTCTCTCTCTCTCTCTCTCTCCTTTGCTGAATAATAGAATATGGACCATTTAAGTTTTTTTTTCCGCATCGCTGTGTGACAGTTCTGCATAATATACTCTGAAAAGTTTGACCTCTTGACCTCTTCTCCTCCTTCCGCCCCCCCTCTCTCTAGTCCCCCCTCCATCACAGTATAATTGCTAGAGCAAGAAAAGCCAGTCCCACTCCAATAGGGGAGGTTGTTCTGTATTACTGTGAAGAGAAGTAGATAGTGAAGGAAGGAGAGAGAGAAAGAAAGGGAGATGGGAAAAAGGAGAGAAAGAGTAAGAGATTATTACAGTTTAATATAGGGCCAAGTACCACAGCTGCTGTAAGTAAAGTGTGTGTTTGTGTGTGTGTGTGACAAAAGATTATCAGAGAGGTTGTTGCTTTGGGAGCTTGTGTGTAATACATTTTCATTGGTTTCTACACTTTTCAGAAGGTTTTAGTGGGTTTTAGCATGTTTAAGCAACTTCTAGAAGGCTTCAAGGTTTTGGAAGGCTTAGCAGGTTTTAGAAGGTTTCAGTTTTCACCAGGTTTCAGGTTTTAGAAGGTTACAGAAGATTTCTAGAGGTTTTGGATTTCAGGAGGTTTAAGCAGGTTTCAGAAGGTTTCAGTTTTCTGGAGGCTTCAGGTTTTTGAAGGTTTCAGGTTTTGAGAAGGTTTTAGAAGGTTTTAGGAGGTTTCAGGTGGTCTGGAGCCAATGAGGCAGGGCAACCAAACTATTTTCTCAGTTGTTTAGGATTCTTTCCCCCACAGCTGGGCCGTCTCTCCTTCTTCCCCTCCCTTTGTTTAGCACTGATTAATGCCTCCCTCTCTGCAATCAAATCTTTTGGATTCGATTTCGAACTCAGAAAGGCCCATTTAGTGAATCTGTTTATATTGTGCTACAGTCCCTGGCTGTGCTGGCAGGCCTCAGATCACTGTTACTTTCCCCATGGTCTAACAATGGTGAAATTAAAAGACAATAAAAGACAATTGGTCTTCTTGTCAGACCCAGACCAGACAACTGGCAATCCAAACCAAAGAGTCCAGTTCAGCAGCTGATCGATGTGCAGTTGTTAATGCATGGATTGTCAGGAGAGGGACTTTTGAAAGGAGGTCTATGAATCGTGTGTGTTTGTGTCTGTTTGGGTCTCTGTGTGGCAGATGACCAGTCAGTGAGAGGTTGCTGGTTCAAATCCCTGAGCTGTCAAGGTGAAAATAAACCATTATTTGTGCCTTTGATCAAGTCACTTAACCCTAATTGCCTATGTAAGTTGCCCTAGAGCAGCGTTTCTCAACCCTGCTCCCGGACAACACCCTGCCCTGCATGTTTTTAGGTCTCTCCCTGCCCAAACACACCTGATGTAGCTCATGAAGATCTTGATAATGAGGTGATCATTTGAATCAGGTGTGACAGAGCAGGGAGAGATCTAAAACATTCAGGGCAGGGGGGCGCCCAGAAGCAGGGTTGAGAAACACTGACCTAGAGTGTGTAGTCTGTTGATTTACAGCAGGTTTACCTCCTCGGACTGCTCCTTATCAAAACATGGGATTTGACCTGTATTCCTCAATGTCTTTCATTCAGTAGAAAATACAGGGAAGCGCTCTTTGTAAGGAGAAATATGATTCCAGAAATGTAATACATTTCAATGATGGGCAATAGACTAACTCTGATCTATCCTGGGTACTAATGCTGTGTGTGTGTGTGTGTGAAAAGATGATCAGAGAGTTTGTTGTCTTGGGAGCTTTTGTGTAATACGTTTTCAATTGGTTTCTACACTTTTCAGCAGGTTTAAGTGGGTTTCAGAAGCTTTCAGCTGGTTGAAGCAAGATTAAGGAGGTTTAGAAGGTTTCAGCAGGTTTCAGAAAGATTCAGTGGGTTTTAGAAGAGTTGAGAAGGTCTCTGCATGTTTCAAAAGGTTTAAGTAGGATTCAGGTTTAGGAATGTTTCAGGTGGTTTTAGCATGTTTACGCCACTTCTAGGTTTCAGAAGGTTTAAGCAGGTTTTTGAAGGCTTAGCAGGTTTTAAAAGGTTTCAGTTTTCAACAGAATTCAGGTTTTAGACGGTTTCAGGTTACAGAAGATTTCTAGAGGTTTCAGATTTCAGGAGGTTTTAAGCAGGTTTCAGACATTTTCAGTTTGCTGGAGGCTTCAGGTTTTTGAAGATGTGTGATTTTGAGAAGGTTTTAGAAGGTTTCAGGTTACAGAAGATTTCTAGAGGTTTCAGATTTCAGGTGGTTTTAAGTTTCAGACGTTTTCAGTTTGCTGGAGGTTGCATGTTTTTGAAGATGTGTGGTTTTGAGAAGGTTTTAGAAGGTTTTAGGAGGTTTCAGGAGGTTTGGAGCCAATGAGGCAGGACAACCAAACTATTTTGTCTGTTGTTTAGGATCCTTTCCCCCACAGCTGGGCTGTCTCTCCTTCCCCAGTGTGTGAGAACCCTCATGTTTGTCTTGATAGAGTTGATATTTATAACAGAATAAGCAGTGAAGTGTAGCCAACTCTTTGTCTTGTAACCAGGCAACACAACCGGCTGCCTGCTTCTGTGTCGTGGAGCTGTCGTGTGCATTGTGGGAAAAACCCCAGTTGTATTATGGGATACCCCTCTCCATTGTTGGCTTGTTCAAAGACAGTCCCAAATGGCTCCTACTCCTTTCCACTTCTCTCCTCATCTGCTCACCATCCCTCCCGCCTCCTTCTCTCTTTTTTCCACTCTTCTTTTCTCCTACCCTTTCCTCCTCTCTGAATCTCCTCTGCCATCCATCTGTCCTTTCTTTTTGTTCCCTCCCCTTTTTCTCGCCCTTCCTCTACTCTGCACCTCCTCTCCTCCCGCTTCCTCTCCTCTGCACCTCCTCTCCTGCCCTCTTCCTCTCCTCTGCACTTCTTCTCCTGCCCTCTTCCTCTCCTCTGCACCTCCTCTCCTGCCCTCTTCCTCTCCTCTTCCAATTCTCTCTCAATGTTAATTGGGGACAGATGAGATCTCTATACCTGTATAATCCTTGAAGTACATTAAAATGGACATGGAGACTTGCCCATGCCTTGTCATTCATTGGGTCTCAGTTGTACTGGTCAGAGTGTCTAAGAGTCCACTGAAACTGAGTGAATAGAGTGTGGTTATGTAAACTCCTGTAGTGTCTGGATGTTTGTCTGTGTCTACAGCATATCCAATTGCATCTTTTCCTTACTGTGAATATTAATCTCCCCCTCACATGATAGCGTTAACCAGGGTTGCCCCGTGTTACCTCTCTTAGTGATGTCATTGCATCTGTTGTCAATTCTCCTTCTGTTACATTCAGTCAGCACCCACACATATTGAACTACTGGGTACTGTATATGTGTTGTGTGTTTGTGTGTTTGTGTCTGTGTTGTGTGTGTGTGTGGTGTGTGTGTTTGTATGTGTGGTTTGTGTTTGTATGTGTGGTGTGTGTTTGTGTTTGTATGTGTGGTGTGTGTTTGTGTGTGTGGTGTGTGTGTGAGTATTTGTATGTGTGGTGTGTGTGTGTTTGTATGTATGGTGTGTGTTTGTTTGGTGTGTGTGTTTGTATGTATGGTGTGTGTTTGTTTGGTGTGTGTGTGTGTTTGTGTGTGTGGTGTGTGTGTGTTTGTATGTGTGGTGTGTGTTTGTTTGGTGTATGTGTGTGTTTGTTTGTGTGTGGTGTGTGTGTTTGTATGTGTGGTGTGTGTTTGTGTGTGGTGTGTGTTTGTTTGTGTATGGTGAGTGTGTTTGTATGTGTGTTGTGTGTTTGTTTGGTGTGTGTGTGTGTGTTTATGCATCATTAATTCAGTCTACCCACACAAGGCAAAGTAGAGACTCTCCCTCAAAGATGTGTCAGTGTTCCTACTCCCTGGTCTCTCCAGCTTCCTCCAACATGTCTCTGTCACACTCTGCCCACACTCTGCCCACACTCTGTCACACTCTGCCCACACTCTGCCCACACTCTATCACACTCTGCCCACACTCTGCCCACACTCTGTCACACTCTGCCCACACTCTGTCACACTCTGCCCACACTCTGCCCACACTCTGCCCACACTCTGTCACACTCTGCCCACACTCTGTCACACTCTGTCACACTCTGTCACACTCTGCCCACACTCTGTCACACTCTGCCCACACTCTGCCCACACTCTGCCCACACTCTGTCACACTCTGCCCACACTCTGTCACACTCTGCCCACACTCTGCCCACACTCTGTCACACTCTGCCCACACTCTGTCACACTCTGCCCACACTCTGTCACACTCTGCCCACACTCTGCCCACACTCTGTCACACTCTGCCCACACTCTGTCACACTCTGCCCACACTCTGCCCACACTCTGTCACACTCTGCCCACACTCTGTCACACTCTGCCCACACTCTGCCCACACTCTGCCCACACTCTGCCCACACTCTGTCACACTCTGCCCACACTCTGCCCACACTCTGCCCACACTCTGTCACACTCTGCCCACACTCTGCCCACACTCTGTCACACTCTGCCCACACTCTGCCCACACTCTGCCCACACTCTGTCACACTCTGCCCACACTCTGCCCACACTCTGCTCACACTCTGCCCACACTCTGCCCATTTTCCATTTTGTCTCCCTATGTGTCTCACTGTCCCCCTTTCTCTCACTCTGTCCCCCTCTCTCTAACTCTGTCCCACTTTGTCCCCCTTTCTCTCACCCTGTCCCTCTCTCTCTCTCACTCTGTCCCACTTTGTCACCCTCTCTCTCACTCTGTCTCCTTTCTATTCTATTCTGCTCTGTCCTGCTTTGCCTTGATCTTTCCCTCTTTCTACCACCCTTTCCCTCTTTGTACCACCCTTTCCCTCTTTGTACCACCCTTTCCCTCTTTGTACCACCCTTTACTGTTGTGTCCCACTATCTCTCATCGGCTCTGTCCTGTTCCCTGTCCTGTTCTCTGTCATGTTCCCAGTCCTGTTCTCTGTCCTGTTCTCTGTCCTGTTCCCTGTCCTGTTCTGTCCGTTTTCTCTCTCATCCTGTTCTGTCCCACTCTCTCCGGACAGAATTTTTGGACCTTTCTTGTCTTTCCGCTTGGTAGACATTAATTTAGTTTTTTCATCTTCTATATCACTGTGTTTTCTCTCTGTCTTTTCTGTCTCACATTGTTGTCAGACCCTCATCTGGCTTTCTTTATCTGTTTGATCATTCATTTTTTAACCTCTTTGTTTTAAATTCCTCTCTCTCTCTTTCTCACTCTCACAGCCAATGACGCGAACGAATATAACGGAGGGATTTGTGCAACGCTTCTCTGCTCGACAGGTGAGTCACCTGGCTCTCTGTCAAATGGGACTCCAATTACCTCCATTTTGGAATCTGTGCATGTGTGCCTGTGTATGAGTTTATAAGTGTATACGTTTGTGTATGAGTTTATAAGTGTATGCGTTTGTGTATGAGTTTATAAGTGTATACGTTTGTGTATGAGTTTATAAGTGTATACGTTTGTGTATGAGTTTATAAGTGTATGCGTTTGTGTATGAGTTTATAAGTGTATACGTTTGTGTATGAGTTTATAAGTGTATACGTTTGTGTATGAGTTTATAAGTGTATGCGTTTGTGTATGAGTTTATACGTGTATACGTTTGTGTATGAGTTTATAAGTGTATACGTTTGTGTATGAGTTTATAAGTGTATACGTTTGTGTATGAGTTTATAAGTGTATGCGTTTGTGTATGAGTTTATAAGTGTATACGTTTGTGTATGAGTTTATAAGTGTATACGTTTGTGTATGAGTTTATAAGTGTATACGTTTGTGTATGAGTTTATAAGTGTATGCGTTTGTGTATGAGTTTATAAGTGTATACGTTTGTGTATGAGGTCCTTGGTGTGTGTACTACTACGGTAGTATCATCTAAGCCTTCTCTGTGATTCTCATACCTCATTCTGATGAAACCGTCCGGCAGTATTTCACACAGAACAAACCCTGTTGGCTGCCAGAATGTGTTTTCTCATTTGTCTGCAACCACCACAAAGTGCATTGAGGAAGCTGATAGATAGAAAACAGATTGGAATTGAATGAATATATAGCATATATAAAATATAACTATAAGGCACTGATTGGCTGGCTGGCATAGCATGGTAATCTAGTACAGTGTGTTTGTGTTTTTATGTTTGTGTGTTCCTGTTTTACTATCTCAGTGAGGCTAAGGAAAAACAAGGAAAATCATTCAATGAGGACTTTTGTCCGGTCCTCACTTTTAACAAGAAGCATTATCAGAGTTAGAATTAGTGTTAGGATGTTACAATTAGGTTTAAGGTAGAGTTATTAAGGTTTTTGTTTAGGAGTTAGAGTTAGGTTATTGAATGGTTATTGATATTAAGGTTAGGTAAAGGTTGAGGTTAGGGTTAAAGGTTAGATTACAAATAGATCTTTAATGGTACTAAATTGCTGGTCTTCTCTACCATAGTAAAACCTACATTGTGCGCGTGTGTGTGTGTCTGTGTGTGTAATTGAATATGGAAGGGCCTTTTTTGTACAGGTGCCTCCTCCTCGTAAGAGCTGAAATAGGTCATCCACTCCCTCTTCCTCATCCTCCCTCATCCACCCTCTCTCCCTCACTCCCTCATCCTCCCTCTCTCCCTCATTCTCCCTCATCCTCTCTCATTCTCCCTCATCCTCCCTCTATCCCTCATCCTCCCTCTCTCCCTCATCCTCCCTCTCTCCCTCATCCTCCCTCTACCTAATTCTTCCTCATCCTCCCTCTCTCTGTCTTTTTCTCTCTGTTCATTGTGATAGTGGCATGGGTGATGTGGTGTCACAGTAAATTTCATGCTGGATTTGTGTGTGTGTGTGTGTGTGTGTCTGCGCCTGCATTGTCGTCTGTGTCCTAATTACTAGGATGTTATTCCGTCTCTCTTTCTCCACACCGACCTAACGACTGTAACTACATTATCCTCCCTACTAATACTGCCTGAACTCAGTGTAGTCCAGTTTTATGTCCTACTTTCTCAGTGTAGTCCAGTATTACTTCCTACTTTCTCAGTGTAGTCCAGTATTACTTCCTACTTTCTCAGTGTAGTCCAGTATTACGTCCTACTTTCTCAGTTTAGTCCAGTTTTATGTCCTACTTCCTCAGTGTAGTCCAGTATTACGTCCTACTTTCTCAGTGTAGTCCAGTATTACGTCCTACTTTCTCAGTGTAGTCCAGTATTACGTCCTACTTTCTCAGTGTAGTCCAGTATTACGTACTACTTTCTCAGTGTAGTCCAGTATTACGTCCTACTTTCTCAGTGTAGTCCAGTAGTACGTCCTACTTTCTCAGTGTAGTCCAGTAGTATGTCCTACTTTCTCAGTGTAGTCCAGTATTACATCCTACTTTCTCAGGGTAGTCCAGTAGTACGTCCTACTTTCTCAGTGTAGTCCAGTAGTATGTCCTACTTTCTCAGTGTAGTCCAGTATTACGTCCTACTTTCTCAGTGTAGTCCAGTATTACGTCCTACTTTCTCAGTGTAATCCAGTATTATGTTCTACTTTCTCAGTGTAGTCCAGTATTACTTCCTGGTTTTTACTGTAGTCCACTTTTATTTAATAGTCTCTCAGCGTAGTACAGTGTGTGTTCTGTTTAGAGGATGTTTGCTATCTGTTGCCTATAAGAATGGAGATAAGGCATCCATGATGAAACCGATGTCCAATGTTCTGTTAACTCAGAGTTCCCCTGGCCTCACACAGGCTTGAACTCATGGTTCTCTGATTCCCAACACGTGACCGTCCTCTGTGACAACGTTCCAACCGTTTGAGCCATACAAAAGAGACCAGTTGTATAGCCCCTTTGGTGATTTCAAGCTAGCTGTGAAGTGAACTTATAACACTATCTTAACTCTAATACGCATAGCTACTTTAGAAGGACTTGTTTTAACTCTGAGGCTGTTTGTTCAAAAAATGTTTAACTTCCTAAAGAATTTCAGTAACCCCTGACTCCTCTCTGTTTTCTCTGCATTAGCTCATCTATTCTGAAACATTTCATAGACGTTTTATAATCATTCTGATTACGGGTTCTTCTACAAAGGCACTGTGTGACTATCTGAGAATCAGCTTTTTATTTCCTCTCAGAGCGCCAGTGCATTTTGTGTGTGTGTGTGTGTGTGTGTGTATGTGTGGTTTGTGTGTGTGTGTATGCATGGTTTGTGTGTGTGTGTGTGTGTATGCGTGGTTTCTGTGTGTATTTGGTTTCTGTGTGTGTGGTTGTGTTTGTGTGTGCGTGGTTTCTGTGTGTATTTCGTTTCTGTGTGGGTTTGTGTGTGTGTGGGTGTGTGTGGTTTGTGTGTGTGGTTTCTGTGTGTATTTGGTTTCTACGTGGGTGTGTGTGTATGCGTGGTTTGTGTGTGTGTGTGTGTGTATGCGTGGTTTGTGTGTGTGTGTGTGCATGCCTGGTTTTTGTGTGTGTGTGTATGCGTGGTTTGTGTGTGTATTTAGTTTCTGTATGGGTGTGTGTGTGTGCGTGGTTTGTGTGGGTGTGTGTTTGTGTATGCGTGGTTTGTTTGTGTGTGTGTGTTTGTATGCGTGGTGTGTGTGTATGCGTGGTTTGTGTGTGTGTATGTATGCGTGGTTTCTGTGTGTATTTGGTTTCTGTGTGGGTGTGTGTGTGGGTGTGTGTGTGTGCGTGTGTGTTTGTATGCATGGTTTGTTTGTGTATTTGGTTTCTGTGTGGGTGTGTGTGGGGGTGTGTATGCATGGTTTGTGTGTGTGTGTGTGTGTGTGTGTATGCGTGGTTTGTGTGTGTGTGTGTGTGTATGTGTGGTTTCTGTGTGTATTTGGTTTTTGTGTGGGTGTGTGTGTGGGTGTGTGTGTGTGTGTGTGTGTGTGTGTAGCCCGCAGGCATCAAGACCACAGCTTGCTGGTTAGACTTTGAATTATGTCTCTGCTGGTGTCAGAACTTAATATGCTCAGCAGGAGTAATAATCCTGTACCAAAAGGACATGGAAATGATTATGTGGATTATAATTAATCCACATGTTTGTAAGAGTTGATACATTTTTAAATCAAGAGCAAATCAAGTCTTACATTTTGAAGTGGAAAGCGCAAACATCAGTCATGACCGACAGGGCGGATTAACATCCAAGATCTGAATTATTTCTCTGTATACACATGAGTCACTGGGAATCATCATCTGTATTCCCTAAACAATTCCCAAAACGTTAACAAACAGTTACTAAACATTTAGAGTAGCCTGAGCATGTGCAGCGAGAGAGAGATGCATCATTTGAACCATTCTGGTGTAGTCAGTCCTTAAACTGGTCAGCAGCATCTTGGTTCCTCTCAGAGGAGTGCAGAGATGGTCAGACTTCCATCCATGTGGACAGAGAGGCGTGTCTTTGGACAGTGCTTTGATGAAGCCTTCCGTAAGCATGGAATGATGGGTGTGTCTGGGCTGTGATGTATGTTGACTGGTACTTGTCATCCACACCACCCATGTAATATTTGATGTAAATGGGATGCAAATGCAAATGGAAATGCCAGGATGGGTCCTGTGGTGCAGGGTGGGTTCTGTGGTGTCAATGTGGGTCCCTGTGACGTCGGGGTAGGTCCCTTTGACGTCGGGGTGGGTCCCTGTGACGTCGGGGTGGGTCCTGTGGTGTCAGGGTGGGTCCCTGTGATGTCGGGGTGGGTCCCTGTGACGTCGGGATGGGTCCTGTGACGTCGGGATGGGTCCTGTGACGTCGGGATGGGTCCTGTGACGTCGGGATGGGTCCTGTGGTGTCAGGGTTGGTCCAGTGACCCCATTCTGTTTGACTACTGCGACAGGCCAGGGAAGTTATTAAATGTGACACGTGGATCTTCTTTTAGTCATAGTTTACTTTAGGATGTCCCGGGACAGGATGTGTGTGTGTGTGTTTGAGAGTGTGTGTGGAAGAAAGCGAAAAACTGTCAGAGAGACAAAGCGAGATTAGGGTATTCTTGAGTTTTGAGACACTAAAGTAACCCCCCCCCCTCCCAGTGGAAGGCAGGTTGTGGTATATCACAGTGGTACAGGAACAAAGCATTCAGAAGACAGAACGTCGCTGAACGTCTCTCGCTCTGTGTCATTTCTCTACCTCCCTTCTGCTGCCCTTGTCACCAGCTGTTGAGGAGCAGGAAGGATGGGGAGGAGGAGAGATGGATTGACGGAGTGACTTGATGAGATGCGGGCGGAGGGGGAGGCAGTGACATATTCAGAGCATTCAGGGCATTTAGCACCATTACTCTAATGTTTTCCTGTTAGCCTGGGGACCAGACTGTTTGTGCTGTCATACCACTCATTTGACTGGCATGAGAAGGAGATTATCCTTTTTCCTTGGACACTCTGAGCAGTGATTCTTTCTCTTCAGGGCTGCAGTGTTAAGATGCCTGGGATGAACCCTGGGATGAACCCTGGGATGAAGCCTGGGATGAACCCTGGGAGGACCCTTAACCCTGGCTGCATGTCTGGGGACGGACTTCCGCCAAAGCCCCTCCCTCAGTTATACAGGTGCAAAGAGGCCGCACCACCGACATTTCCACACACATCCACACATCCACAGAAACACACATCGACACACACCGCACATCCACACACATCCTTACATCCTCACATCCACACATCCATACACATCCACATAAACACACATCCACCCACATCCACACATATCCAGACAAACACACATCCACATACATCCAGACAAACACACATCCACACACATCCAGACAAACACACATCCTCCCACATCCACACACATCCACAAAAACACACATCCAGACATCCACACATCCACACAAACACACATCCACACACGTGTCAGTCATCCCTCAGCGCGCTGTGTGTAATGGACATAATATACTCCAACGCCCTAACCCACTACTACCCAAATAGAGGCTGTGTTTCAAAACGCCTGCCTGTATTGGGACTACAACGTATTGCGAGGTCAGAGGTCAACAGTGGGGACAGGACTGGTCAGGAGGCAGGCTACACTACATACTGTATGTTTGAAGTGTTTGTAGGCAGTTTTCCTTGCTTTTCCCCCAGCCCCTCCTGTTTCCAACCGAAATAGATGTATTCAGGCCTTCAGTCTATGGTTAAATGGGGATAATGGCCCTCATTCAGGAAATCTTTTCAGATTCGAACATGGCGAGAGACTTACGATCATCTCCAAGTGTGATTTACGGAACCGTCGCACCTCTTCGAAATGAGCGTACAGTAGATGTCATCGCAGATTGAAAAATCGGATGAAGCCTTTGATGCGAGGACGCGCTGCACCTGTCCTTATTTACATATGACACACCGGTAATATATGCGGGTGTGGCCATCATCAACCTATGAATTGACAGCTTTCAGCATAAATTATAGTCGAAAACTGCTAATAAACCAATAGTCATTCTCCATTTCAAAATCAGTGCAGTTCCAAAAGTAGACACGTTTATTATTCTAGTACATTACATACACAAAGGCAATACAAACCTTTCAAATGCATGAACAGCAGAACAAAGGGAAATACTATAAATAAATACAACATCAATGGGGTAGTGAAACCATATTTAATATTAGTGAAACCATATTTAATATTGTGTGTTATTCCTCGACATCAGATTTTATATTACTTATTATTATTATAATTATAATTGTGGAGGCTGTCACCCTTGTTGTTTCTCGTCATAATGAGCTATTGCGAATCAAGCATTATCTTGTTTCTTTTACGTTGGCGTTCGACCAAACATGAGTTTGATTGGAAGGATACGACTAATATAATATTGATGAATACCAGCTCTGTCGGTGAAATGATCGTATAATCATTTCAAGATCAAATTTGATCGTATGCAGGTTTCCTGAAAAATCTTTATCAGCTGGTTAATGAGAACTAACGTGTCTCTCTCCTCTCAAGAGCCATCCAAAATGTTGCCGTTGTTATGAATACTCACAGAGGTGGCAAATGGATGGACCAAGTGGGGCATTTTCAACAGATAATGAGTCTGAGACACAGACACGTATGAACTTGGGAAGTTATTTAAACCCTGAGCAGTGGACGAGTTGACTGGGATGTGTGTTGGTACTGTTGCAGGACAATACAGACAAGTTGTTTGCTCTTAGAAATGTTGAGCCGCTGATGTGTGATAGGAAATTAAAACATGAATAGACTGCCTATTACTTTAAGAGGCTACCTATCAGAAGTTTATTTTCTATGTCCTTGGTTCTAAACAAACAGTTGAGCGTCTTGACCAATCAGCGTCATTGGCATGCAAACTCTGTGTCGATATCCAGGTTAGTGACCAGAATGCACTGCTGATGTAGCCTGGCAGCGTTCAGACCCCTTCACTCTGTACACATGTTGTTGTGTTTTATGCTTATTTTATAACTTCTTCATTTTTCCCAATGAATCGACCCACAATACTCGATAATGGTAAGGAAACAACACATTTTTAGGAATGGGTGCCAATTTATTGAATATGAAATATTTATTTGCCAGAACAATGTAAATTGAGCTCAGATGCGTCCTGTGTTCTTGGATCAGCCTTCAGACGTCTCCAGAACTTCATTTCAGTCCACCTGTGGCAAATTCAGTAGATTTGACATTATTTAGAAATGGCACAAACCTGTTTATAAGGTCCAACACATCACAGTGCCTGTCAGAGCAAAATACACACTATGAAGTCGAAGGAACTGTACGTTGTCCTCATTTGGTTGACTCATTTGGTGAAGGTTATAAAATAATTGCTAATGCATTGTGTTGACTCATCTGGGGCAGGTTATAAAATGCTTACGCATTAACATTTCCCAGGATCACAGTGAGTTTATGAGCATTGCTGTGAAATGGAAGAGTCATGGAACCATCGAGATTCTCAAATGAAATAACCAGGCAAGAAGGGCCTCGGTCAGGGAGGTGACCAAGAACCCAATGGCCACTCTAACAGAGCTTCAGGGTTTCTCTGTAGAGATGGGAGAACCTGCCAGAAGGGCAACCATTTCTGCAGTACTTCATAAATCAGTCCTTTATGGTAGGGTAGCTGGACCGAAGCCATTTCTGAGTAAAAGACATATGACATGCCTTTGAAGGATTCTGAGAGCATGAGGAAAATGTCTCTCTGGTCTGATGAGACAAACATCAAACTATTTGGTCTGAATGCCAAGTGCTAACACCAATCATTAAGGTAAAGCATGGATCATCATGGTATAGGGATTCTTCTCAGCTGCATGGACAGAGGAAATGGTCAGAAATGAGGAAGTACAATGGAAGGAACAAAGCAAAGTGTTCCTTGAAGACAACCCGATCCAGAGCGCACAGTATCATATACTGAAGTGAAGAGTGACCTTACAACACAACAATCAAGTGTGTTATAGGATTTAGTCATTATTGGCTATTGTACTTACATTGATGGCAAGACAAAATAACCAGTTCTAAATTAAATCTCTAACATTGCCCAATGTGGAGAAAGTGAAGGGGTCTGAACACATTAACAGAGAAAATAAAGGTGTAGCCATCTGCTCCAGGCAGAATGATACCATGTCATTTATTTTATCCTCTTCAGACTCACTATGTCTATGGCAAATCACACTGCCTGCAATATTACGGGGTGAAGGTAGATGTTAGAAATCCCGTTTATTCCTGCTCTGTCCTTTCCCATGTTCTGTCAGCGAGGGTGTTGTGGAGCGTGTGACTGCAGCAGGTTCCGGAATCCGGTGTCCAGTGTCCGGTAAACGGTAAACGGTAAGTTAAATGAGCTATGTTATGTTACTGGGACTGAGGCTACATGTTGAAGTTCAGAGGTTTCTGCCACAAAATCTGACCGTTCAGCTGACATTTTGGTTCTAAAGCTAGGGAAGAAAGGAATGAAAAGAGAGAATGAACTATTAAGTAATTCTCTATTCTCCTCTCTTTTCATCCGCTCCTCTCTCCATTCCTTGCCTGCCTAACTGTTTTGTTCTTTGACGATGTAGCAATTTAGTCTCAAACCAGATTGCTGTTTTCTTTACAGTAGCTCCAGATTACTTTAGCCCGCATGCCTGATTTCTAGTCAGTCTGTCTGCCTGCCTGTCTGTCTGTGCTAAAGCAGAGTTCATGACAGGCCTGTCTCCAAGATGGTCGTGTTAGTAAAACATTAGAGAATTCTCTGTTTTATGAAGCCTTTGATCCGTTAAAGCCAGGAATGGAAGTGTGCATCCATGTGTGTGTGAGCATAGATGTTTGTGCGTTTGTAGGTCTGGCAATGTGTATTTGGCCCAGTGTGTGTTTGGCCCAGTGTGTGTACCATAGACATGTTCTTGTCAATGGTGATATAATGTTTGATTTCAGTGTTTGTCCCTTGTCTAGCCCCATTGGCTAATCCAGATGTGCGTTCAACCAAGCAGACATTTTGATGTTTTTTTTGTTTTTTTTAACTACTTATTAAACAATTTAAGGAAACATGTCAAATCTCTGTAGCAGTTTCAATTTAAAATGTTCAACTGAATATTGGTATTGCACTTAATAATACTGAATTTAATTTGAATTCATGCTACATTTGCAGCATGCTATCCAACAGAACAGTGAGATGTTTACAAAAGCATTAGCTAGCAGCCTGTCTTGTTAAAGAACATCCCGGTGTCAACCCAATTCTCTCCCTCTCAGCACCACGAGTTGTCCCCCAGGCAGAACGAGGCCCCAGAAGAAAGCTCTTTTAATCTCTGAACTCTGACCTTGTGACCATATGCGACGGCAGCCGTCTTACATTGTCTTTCCTTATAATACATAGTTTTTTGTTTATGTTGGAGCCATATTTTAACTTCCTGGTAATACATCCTTGTTTAATGAGTGTTCAAACATGAATTAAATTATCTGCATTTGAATTTGTTTGTTTTTATGAAGCTTGACTCGTTGTTTCTGTTGATAGTTTGGAAGGTATCGGTAAGATATTTGAGAGTTACAGAGAAAAACTGTCAGCGTTAATTATTCATCCCGACCAGTCAATATGATTCCACATGGACAGGTAAGTCAGTCTCTAATATCAAATGCTGACTATGTGCTTTGCAAATTAATTGAATGATGTGTAGCAATAACAAACCTGGCTGAGTTTGAGCTGGTAAATGGCGATTATTCAACAGTGCAGTGTCATTTTCGCCGAATGACCTACTACTCATGAATAATGCATTCCAAATCATAGCATTTTTCCTCCGTTCTGGGCTACAATGCATATTTTATCACACCAGTGAAATATTAAACACTCTTATGATTTTATATTCTCTATCTTCCAAAGAGGAATTACTTTTAGATTTTTCAAGCATTTCACACTTGATTCAGATTGGATTACGTATGTTGTTGAGTTTGTTTTAGTGTTGCTGCCGTTTTGATTGGCTGATTATTGGTCTTGGGTTGTTAAAGTGGTCGATGGTTAGGCCATGGCTAATCAATAAGTGTGATTATGCCGGCTTTGGCATTATTGATCGCCACATAATTTTTGTGTGTGTGTGTGTCTGTGGGGGGGGGTTAAAGAGGTTGAGTCCTAATCATCAATCACAGCCTCCTCTTCATTGTCACTCCTTTACTCCTGTGCTGATTTGATAAGTGAATTACAAACAGGTGGTTTCTATCAGACCCTTGCTAGCCGACACCTATATAGACGCTGTTTAAGTGCTTTCTGAGGTGCAGCAGTCCAACTCACAAGTGGGTCCTGGGATTCTGCCTGATGTGGATGTGATGGGTGTCGGCTGTAGCGGCCTGATCATCTAACTGATTGAATCCCTCCCAAAGGGCTGCAATTATGAGTCCTGATGGAAGTGGGGACAGAACCCTCGAATCTGATTTGAGAGCTTTTCCTGCCTCTTATCTCAGGTGACAAGGGTTTTGTAATCATGTGACAATGGTAAATGTATTTTTATTCAAAATCCTTTTTCCCTGACCTGAACACTAACCCTGAAAACAGGACGTTTAGGTTGAAACATACTTTGACCCTAACCCTAATTCTAACCATAACCCTAATTGTGACTTTTACCCTAAACCTCATCACTCAGTCAGAAATATGTTGTATTTATTGGGGAGAATATTGAAATGTCACCACAAGGTCAAAAGTTTTTTTGGGTGACATTTTGTGGGATTGTCATTTAAAAAGTCTTGAATGCCTCAAGATGTGTCCCTTTCATTGCACAGTGCACTGGCCAGTGTTAATTAGTTTACATATTTTGTGTAAGAATTCTTTTGTTAAATCAAGATTTAAATTGACACTGTCATGATACAGTGACACCCAGTGGTGTCACCGTAAGTAGCCGGTTTTGATTTATATAACCAAGGTTGGATCAAAACCACACCCTTAATTAAAATCAAGCTCTCAAGCTCATCAAGCTCTCTTGCAGCTTCAGTTTTAGAAACATCTGTTTTGGATATCAATCTTTTTACATCAACTGACTCAGTGTTATTGTACTTTACTCTCCGTGCCATGAGTCTTTGGCCTGAGTTTACTGAAATAGCCTTTCTGTTTAGATGTTTACGGTCAGCTGATGTCTCAGGCTTCAAACCCTCAAAGTCAAATTTAAACCATTTTAGTAATTAAAGAGTCCAAAAGATTCCAGGTGTAAAGATACCAATTGGCTGAAATCCAATAGGAAATACATTTCACTTTGCAAGAAAATTATGAGACTTGAAGCTCCTGTCTTTAGTATGATTCTCAGGCCACTGTATTGCTTTGTCTAATGAAATTTTATTTTAATGACAACAGGTTATTTTAAAATCTCATATGATCTTAAAATAATCTGGCCATAGGACAGAAAATAAATGAATGCAACAAGCATGCCTCTCTCTGATATACAGTCACAGGTCTTAATGGTGAGTATAACATTCACCAACCATGTCTCTGTCACTAGAACACACAGTCACATGTTGTACTGTTAACTCTAACATTCACCAACCATGTTTCTGTCACTAGAACACACAGTCACATGTTGTACTGTTAACTCTAACATTCACCAACCATGTCTCGGTCACTAGAACACACAGTCACATGTTGTACTGTTAACTCTAACATTCACCAACCATGTCTCGGTCACTAGAACACACAGTCACATGTTGTACTGTTAACTCTAACATTCACCAACCATGTTTCTATCACTAGAACACACAGTCACATGTTGTACTGGTAACTCTAACATTCACCAACCATGACTCTGTGACTAGAACACACAGTCACATGTTGTATTGGTAACTCTAACATTCACCAACCATGTCTCTGTCACTAGAACACACAGTCACATGTTGTACTGGTAACTCTAACATTCACCAACCATGTTTCTGTCACTAGACCACACAGTCACATGTTGTACTGGTAACTAACATTCACCAACCATGTCTCTGTCACTAGAACACACAGTCACATGTTGTACTGGTAACTCTAACATTCACCAACCATGTTTCTGTCACTAGACCACACAGTCACATGTTGTACTGGTAACTAACATTCACCAACCATGTCTCTGTCACTAGAAAACACAGTCACATGTTGTACTGGTAACTCTAACATTCACCAACCATGTCTCTGTCACTAGAACATACAGTCACATGTTGTACTTTTCTAAAGGGTTATTAGAGGAACTGTTCAAATTGGCACTTTAAGTAATGCTTTTAACTGCTTCTTTAAGGAACTTATATTTGGCGCTACCGAATATGTTCACTGTCCAGAATGATGTCAGAAGGGTTACACCATGGGGTTGCTGGGAACAACCCCATCCAGACTATAAATGACTTAACACTGACTGAAGACATAGAGACTGGGGGTCTGGGCTGCACAGGTGGTCTGAGAGAGGGTCTGAAAGAATTGTGGGATTTACAGTGTGGAATGTAGAATTTGTAACTGGTTGTGGAGATTCTGTTGGCTGTATTCTATTCAGGTGGTGAAGAAACGGAGAAGTGTTGTGTCAGGAACGCAGTGCTCAGCACCCACCAATCTGAAGCATTATCTCATAACCAAGGCTGACTTCTGGGGATAGGGAGTCCACAGGCGCTCACTACAGACACACACACACACACACACACACTACATAATGTGGGAGAAGCGAGGAAGGACATGGAATGCTCTGACTTTGCCGTCCATCTCCTCAGACTCTCTCTTCCCCTCTCACTTTCTCCCTCTGCCCTCTTCCTCGCTTCCTCTTCGGCTTTCTTTGCAGAAAACGATGTGGATTAGGGAACGCCGTGTCACTGATACCCCTCGAGTGTTCACCGATATGTCCCATTCAACCTCAACGTGTGTGTGGTCCCCTGCGGTCTAATGTAAGAGGAGTGAGTGAAAATACACTTAGTGTGGTTAAAGAAACTGGATTCTATTCATTAAAGGCACTATTCATGATTCACATTGGGTTCTATTCAGTGTCCATCAGTGACCTGTCTCCATGGGGAAGAGAGACAAAGGGTTAGACGTGGCGAGGGAGCGGGGAAGAGGAGAGGGGGAGGGAGAGAGGAGGATGTGGGAGAGAGGAGGATGTGGGGCGAAGAATGTCAGTGTAGGAAGCATTCAATTAAGATGTAACTTGAAGGCTTCATTAAGCAGGAGCAATGAAAATGACCATCTATCAAGGGCAAGTACGCTGGCACTTCATAACACATGCAAATTCCAGAATTTAAATAGTTACTGCTTTATTGCTTTAACTAATCATCCATATGAATATTCATATTATTATATTACAGTATAAATACTATTCAAGCAATTGCAATTCTAATTTGCCGTGTACCTACTTAACATGAACCAGAATAATATTTAAACAAATCGTTGGTCAAAAGGTTCTATATTAAAGCCATGCCTCCAATAAGCACAACTATTTGATAGGCAGCCATCTCTAGTATGTTTTAAAAAAGGTTCCCAGTCCTTTAGTCCCCCAGGGCCCTATTCACTGTATGCTGTAGTACACTATTCTAGACCAGGGCCCTATTCCCTGTATGCTGTAGTACACTATTCTAGACCAGGGCCCTAGTCCCTGGGTAGTGCACCCAAACAGCCCTGGACAAAAATCTATCATATTTACAGTGGGGAGAACAAGTATTTGATACACACAAAGCATGTAGAGGTCTGTAATTTTTATCATAGGTACACTTCGACTGTGAGAGACGGAATCTAAAATCTTATGATTTCTTAATAATTAATTTGCATTTTATTGCATGACATAAGTATTTGATCAGCCACCAACAAGTAAGAATTCTGGCACTCACAGACCTGTTAGTTTTTCTTTAAGAAGCCCTCCTGTTCTCCACTCATTACCTGTATTAACCGCACCTGTTTGAACTCGTTACTTGTTACCACACATTCAATCAAACAGACTCCAACCTCTCCACAATGGCCAAGAACAGAGAGCTGTGTAAGGACATCAGGGATAAAATTATAGACTTGCAAAAGGCTGGGATGGGCTACAGGACAATAGGCAAGCAGCTTGGTGAGAAGGCAGCAACTGTTGGCGCAATTATTAGAAAATGGAAGAAGTTCAAGATGACGGTCAATCTCCCTCGGTCTGGGGCTCCATGCAAGATCTCACCTCGTGGGGCATCAATGATCATGAGGAAGGTGAGGGATCAGCCCAGAACTACACGGCAGGACCTGGTCAATGACCTGAAGAGAGCTGGGACCACAGTTTCAAAGAAAACTATTAGTAACACACTACGCCGTCATGGATTATAATCCTGCAGTGCACGCAAGGTCCCCCTGCTCAAGCCAGCGCATGTCCAGGCCCGTCTGAAGTTTGCCAATGACCATCTAGATGATCCAGAGGAGGAATGGGAGAAGGTCATGTGGTCTGATGAGAAAAAAATGTAGCTTTTTGGTCTAAACTCCACTTGCTGTGTTTGGAGGAAGAAGAAGGATGTGTACAACCCCAAGAACACCATCCCAACCGTGAAGCATGGAGGTGGAAACATCATTCTTTGGGGACGCTTTTCTGCAAAGGGGACAAGACGACTGCACTGTATTGAGGGGAGGATGGATGGGACCATGTATCGCAAGATCTTGGCCAACAACCCTCCTTCCCTCAGTAAGAGCATTGAAGATGGGTCGTGGCTTCTAGCATGACAACAACCCGAAACACACAACCAGGACAACTAAGGAGTGGCTCCGTAAGAAGCATCTCAAGGTCCTGGAGTGGCCTAGCCAGTCTCCAAACCTGAACCCAATAGAAAAGTCTG
This sequence comes from Esox lucius, assembly GCF_011004845.1. NCBI lineage: Eukaryota > Metazoa > Chordata > Actinopteri > Esociformes > Esocidae > Esox > Esox lucius. The sequence continues at coordinate 1,397,369 of NC_047578.1, read as the reverse complement.
TATTGCACAGCGACAGCCCAGAAACCTGAAGGATCTGCAGAAGGTCTGTATGGAGGAGTGGGCCAAATTCCCTGCTGTAGTGTGTGCAAACCTGGTTAACAACTACAGGAAACATATGATCTCTGTAATTGCAAACAAAGGTTTCTGTACCAAATATTAAGTTCTGCTTTTCTGATGTATCAAATACTATAAAATGCTAATTAATTACTTTAAAATCATACAATGTGATTTTCTGGATTTTTGTCACTCACATTTGAAGAGTACCTATGATAAAAATGACAAACTTCTACATGTTTTGGAAGTGGGAAAACCTGCAAAATCGGCAGTGTATCAAATACTTGTTCTCCCTACTGTATTTATACAGCCCTTTTTTCATCAGCAGTTGTCATAAAGTGCTTTTAGAAAAACATCCAGACTGATACATCCATACGGATGTAAAACTGGCAGCTGGAATCAACAGGTATCATCTTGATCTGCAACGCAACCAGGAAGACTTTGGACAGTGGCAATAAGTCTTTAGAGCCTGGTACTTGGGGGGGTTTGGACCAAGACCTCATGTCCTAAGTTTGAATGGACCAGGAGACAAGAACATTTTGAGAGTGCATTCCTTAGGTTTACAAGTATTTACAGTGGAGAACTGCCCCTGCTCCCCCCGACACATTAATATAGCAGCGTAAAACCTTGGGGCTGAGACAGGGGGAACCAGAGACACTGTGGCCCTGTCCGGGGGAGGCCCCAGACAGAGCCCAACAGGCAGGAAATCAATGAGGGTTTGGTTGCGGTTTTTCACCCCAACTGTACAATGGGTGCAACGGAGAGACAACAACAAGCCAGTGACTCCGCCCCTAAATGGTATTGGAGGGAGGGCATCCCAGTGGCAATGAGAGCCCACCTGGCAAGACAGCAAGGGTGGTCAGTATCAAGCCTCCTGGTCACCTTCACGCCCCCGGGCCAGGCTACACCTAATTATAAACCGTGCTGTAGAGATGTTAGTTTTTAGTAGACACTTGAAAGTTTGCACTGAGTTTGCATTTCTAACCTTAATTGGCAGATCATTCCACAGTAGTGGAGCTCTATGAGAAAAGGCCCTGCCTCCGGCTGTTTGTTTAGAAATTCTAGGTACAATTAAAAGGCCTGCATCTTGCGATGTAAGGTTACTTGTAGGTATGTATGGCTGGATCATTTCAGCAAGGTAAGAAGGAGCAAGTCCATGTATTGATTTATAGGTTAAGAGTAAAACCTTAAAATCAGCCCTAACCCTAACAGGCAGCCAGTGTAAAGAGGCTAATACAGGAGTAATGTGTTCAAATGTTTTAATTCTAGTTAGGATTCTAACAGCGTGTTCAGCACTAATTGAAGTTTATTTAGTGATTTATCAGGGTAACCGGAGAGAAGAGCATTACAGTAATCTAATCTAGAAGTGACAAAAGCATGGATGAGTTTTTCCGCATCCGTTTTTGATAAAAGTTTCAGATTTTTGTTCAGAATATTGAAAAAAGCAGCACTTGCGATATATGTTCATCACAGGAGAGGTCTGGTTCAAGGGTAAAGTGGAGGTTTCTCACAGTTTTTTGGGATACAACCATCTAGGTTCACTTTAAGGTCTGCCAACAAAACTCTTTGTTTCTTGGGTCCTAAAATGAGCATTTCTGTTTTTCTTGAGTTTAAAAGCCAGAAGTTCTATATCATCCACTTCCACCAGTGGACTTCATATAGAAAGCAAAACAATAAAGGGTAAATCTTTATGATTTCCACCATGCAAAAGCAGAAAAATGCTAATTAAATTTCAAAGGATGTTAGAGAAAGAGGTTATTTTAAACAAAGCCCTTCATAGTTTGTTCCTATCAGCATAGTCAGGCACAGTAGATTCTGTGTTTTGTCTTTTTGTATACTTTGGTGTTGGAGTCAGAGTTAACAGGTAAGCTACGAATGAAATCAAGCTAGCTAGCTGTTATCTACTTTGCCAGTAATGTAAATCCCTGTAAGCTACCTATCTCTGTCTGGACTAGCCTAGGACATGTGACATAGCAATGATAGGACAAGCTATACAGGTGGGAATTCCAAACCATACCATATGTTGTATGCGTTAGCTAGATTGCCGGTGTTACGCTCAATTCAACCCGCAATGTAACATACAGGTTAAAGGTTGTGAATATCTGACATGCGTGGGTACAGGATGCGTGGGTACAGGATGCATGGGTACAGGATGTGTGGGTACAGGATGGCTGCCCATGAACTTTGACCCAGGGTCAGTTTGACTCACCTGGTGAAGTAGGGGTTGGGATTTACAGAAAATGTTTTCATTAAACACATTAAAAAAAACTTTTCCAAAGGCTGTTTTCCTACAGCAATTGTAAAACCTTTAAGAACTGACACACACACACACACACACACACATATATGCCTGGGGCCATGGAAAGGGGAACATGTGTAACATTTTCTTTTATCAAAGCTGTACCACACTCTCATTCTCTCTCACACACCCACACAGACAGGTATTACTATACCTATTTAACCTATACTATCTGTCTTTCACATATACACACAGATACACACACACGCCGACACACGCTTACCCTATACTAACATCACCACCAGCTACAAAGACCATAGAATAACCTGAGGGTGAGAGAGTCAGAGAGAGGAGAGGAGCGAATGTGTGAGATGGGGAGAGAGACAGAGGGAGAGAGAGACAGAGACTGAGGACGATTGAGAGAGGGGGAGAGAGACAGAGGGAGAGAGAGACAGAGACTGAGGGAGAGAGAGAGAGGGGGAGAGATTACATTTGGTCGAAAAAAAGAATAAATCCTTTACATAGAGACATATTTCTCTGCCATGTTTGTACCAAAGTCTTTGTCTTCATGCTGCTTCGATGACATATCATCTAATGTTGAGTTAGAGATGCAATATATTATCTAAAGTTGAGTTAGTGATGTGGCATATAATCTAATGTTGAGTTAGGTATGTGACATATAATCTAATGTTGAGTTAGAGATGTGACATATAATCTAATGTTGAGTTAGAGATGTGACATATAATCTAATGTTGAGTTAGAGACCTGTTGACATATTATCTAATGTTGAGTTAGAGATATGTGACATTATCTAATGATGAGTTAGATATTTGTGCCTTTTTCAAACGCACGGTAACATGCTAATGTACTATTTCCAGTACATCCAGCACTCACAGGACAATATCTTTATAACTGATGAATACTTTTTTCAAGCATTTGACGATGCCCCCTAGAAACAGTTCTGACACCACTATCAACACCAGAGGATGCTGAGGATGGGGTTTTGAAGCCAGGGAGGGAACTTTGTCAGAGGTAGGGTTCATGGTGGACCAACCTATTGTTCATCTCTTGGTAGTGGCACAGTTGATTTTATAATCCCAGACATGGACCCATTCTATCCCAGATTTATAGTCAAACCACGGACGCATCTGTCTGATCACAGCCAAATTACAGTGTGCCTCTATAGTAAACATACTTCAATTGAAACCCATAGAAAGCCCAGGACGCTGTATAACATCCCTGCATCTTACAGGGGCACTCAGAACAACACAGATTCATTCCAAAAAGCAAACCCAAGTCAAGTAATGGAATCGCTACTGGACTCTTTTTTTGGAAGAATAAACATGAATTATGTTACAATAGCCTGAAATTAACATAAAACCTCAAAAGAAAATATAAGAAGGAATACGGGTTTGACTAGGATTGCAAAATCATTGGAATGGAAGGGGATTTAGGAAATTATCAAGCCAAAAACACTGAATGTCCGTCTAAAAACCTTCCAACTTGAATACTTTGACACTTGAACATGATTATTATCGGAATCTAAAAAAAAATTGCCTATACACAAACAACTTCGCCTTTTCCGTCTGGAACAGTAGAACCTACTTTACAAACACTCCAAAAAGAAAATTATGATTCAAATTGGAGTTCTATGGTCTAATCATTTTAAGTAATTTACAGCCACAGCTGGAAGCATAGAATCAGAAAACTAAGATCTATGAGAAAACAAAATGGATCAAAAAGGATAGCCAAAATCAACTTGATTTCTCCACCACCTAGCAGGAATTGAGGACCAAAACTCAGTCACTTAAAGTGAAAAAGGTTTGTGATCATGATGGGATCTTGAACAAAATAGTTCAACATATTTCCAGACAATTCTAATTTTCTAACTTGAAGTTATTCCGTCTTTTATTAAATATATATTTTCCTGAGATATGGATATGGAAAGGTTGTGGCAAACTTTATCCCAAAAACTTCCCAGGCTTTTGTGTGAAACGTAACCTGGGGAACATTCTAGTGTTCGAAGATACTCTAGTATTTGAAATTCAATAGACTGTTATTGAATACAGTGTCCTGAAGAAAGGACAAGCTGGATTTTTTCCTATTTACTCCTTAAACTCCCTGATTAACACCCATGTAAACCAAAATAAAACCAAAATATTCTCAGGCTTTGTTGATTTAAAAAAGTATTTGATTGCAATTGGTATGAAGGTCTCCTGTATAAAGTCACTGAAAGCAGTGTTGGGGAGGACATGTGATTTTGTTTGATCTATGTAAACAAGCAGTAAATGTGCAATAAAAATTGGAAGTTCTCAAAGCACTTCACTCAGGGTCAGGGAGTTCTACAGGGTTGTAGTCAAATGCTAAACTGTATTTAACATTTAGATCAACAAACCAGAAAAATCTATTAGAACTTCCACATAACGTGGTCTCACTCTGTACATTATTGAACATCATTGAAATATCATTAAAATATCTTACATCAGGAAGTCATGGTACCTGACTGTTAACTTCAAGAAGATAAAGATTTTCCAAACAGGAAACCAACAACACACTCATCCATAAAGTAGAGTTCACAAACTAATGTCAAACCAACTCGGACAATATGGCCCAAACAGATTATTACCGAACCAAAACAATTAAAAAAATTCAACTTCATCACTATTTGTCTCTAAACAGAAAACACACCGTGGCCACTTATCTGAACACTTGACTGATAGAAAAACTCAGGAAGAAATGTTGCATGTACCGACCTAGCACAACCTGTCCCTAGAGACGTGACAAAGAAACCTGGTTACCCAGAGAGGACAGGTCGTGCTTTCTCCCAAGGAGTGTTGGAGACTCCGCTGCATTTCCTATTACACTGTGACAAATTATAACGAAACTAACCTAACCTTCCATGTCAATAAAGTCTATTGAATTGAATTGAGAGACAAAGAGAGAAGGAGGGACTGAAACAGAGACACAGAGAGATGAAGATGGAGGGAGACAGAGAGAAAGAGATGAAGAGTGGGGGAGACAGACAGAGTGTGTTTGTGTGTTTGTGTGTTTGTGTGTGTGTGTAAAACTACAAAGCCTCATGGTGTCCTCTGAGTGCTCTAGAATCATATAAATAAATACTAAATGAATGGGTCCACTCTCCATGTCTTTTTTCATTTATTCTTTCTTTCATTCGTTTATTCTTTCTGAGTTGATTCCCATTTTATTTTATCATTCTGGATTCCGAAACTCTGTAAATTAAAGGGGCGTGGCTGTGATTGCTTAATGTTTTTGATTGGCCCAGCTAGATTAATTAGAATGTTGTAAGTCAAGAGTTTCTCTCATAACTAATCCCTCCCTTTCAGAGGAAACACTAAGCCCTTGAGAGATACAACATCCCACAAAGGTCTACTGAGCTGCACCAGAACCAGAACAACAAAAGCAGAGATTATAAATTAACCTAAAATCCCCACACACACAAACAGGCACAAATGCACTCTCTCTACAACACAAGATATGCTTGTTTAATTGTTTATTGTTCTGTTTGATTGAAGTATAACATACTGATTGAAAAGGATTTGAGCATGTTTTGTTGCATATTGATGTTTTGTTGTTTATTATTTCATGGCCTTTTACATAATCACATAGGACACGAACAGATCAAGTGTTCAGTCTTGAAGGAAAATTGTCTTTCCTATCACATGGAGCCACAGTAGTAAAGGCACTCAACACTCGGCCTGCATCCTTTACAAAGTCTATTTTTTTTATATTAGAAAATAAATAGTCAACGCAGAGCTTTGATTAGTGTGATGGGTGAGCAGCAGCCACAGCAGCCAATAAGAGTGGCCCATAAAACATTTGTCATATTTTGTATTAAAATGTTTCTTGATGTTGATTTGCAACGCTATATAAAATAGGCACATTGCCACTGAATAGTTTTACGTACCACTTAGTTTAATGTATTTACCTATTAGTTAATTTCACGATTCCATAATGCGCTTTTGAGGGTTGACCGATCAGTGACCATGACTACCAAATGTCAGATATTACATGCTAGTTAGACCGCTAGGTAACCTAACTTATTATGTGATTGGAATGCAGACATGTCTGGCTCTCAAAAGAGACAAGAGAAAGCAAAACTAATTATAAAAAGACATGCCCTTTAAGAATGTGTTTGGTGAAGTTGTTAAACAGTATGAGAAGATTGACAGATCTAATGTTGGCGGGTGTGCTGACAGGACAATGACAGCAACAGCAGTTTGGATGTGTCAAGTGTGAAAGGGACAAAAGACAGGGTTGATTCAGGTCTGGCAGCAGCTGGCAAAGTGGCTTTTTAACTGCAGGTGCAAATTGTTGTGGCCCAATAGCTATTTTGTAGTCTAGAACTTCTTTCATCAATGTAAATTATCAAAAATATAAATGCAACATGCAACAGTTTCTACAATACCTGTCAACTGGATGGACTGTCAAGGGAGAAATGTTCAGTAACAGGGTTGTAAAAAATTGCAATGAACTTTTCATGCTTAGAGATTATAGGGATTTTCTATGTTAGCTCAGGAAACATGGGTCCAACACCTTGCATTTGCATATATATGGATTTGTGTATAGATCCAGCATTCTTAAATAATTTCAGATGTTATTATAAGCAATATTCTTTGCTTGCATGTTTGACATGCGAATCAAGTAGCAATAGTAGGATTTTACTCACAGTTAGATAGGGCCCCAGCTCCGCCCCTAAATCATGGAATTGAAATCTAAGCCCGGGCCCCCGGCCCTGAGTCCAGGACCACTTTTCTGTGTGTATTTGACTATGGGGATATAATCTACACGTTGATTTATATTTGGTTACAGATAAAGGACTCATTGTATTTTCTGTGTAAAGGTTGGATGGGCATCCCTGTATGTAAGACTGAAAAAAGGCAATTTTAAAGAAGCATCCAGCATATGTCACATCACATTTTAATGTTAAAACATTTCATTATAGCACCAAATGAAGGATTGTTTGGTACTTCACACACACCAAGGATAGCTTCTGAACTGGTTGAAACACCCTTCATGTATCTTAGCCCCCAGAATGCTGCAAAAGCAGCTCGTACCCTTGGTACATTTATCTGGCGCACTGCTGGAGGTTTCGCTGGAAGAAAAATGTGTTTGCTTGGGATGACTTCTTGTTTGAATTATTCTTTGCTTTGTAAGATGGGTTTTAGAGTGCTGCTAAATTAATTTATTTTTTTGAGCATGAATATGTTGTTATCATGTGTTGTTTGCAGACAGTTAATTTAAAGAATAGCTCCTAGTAAGTTGCATGTTGTAATAAAGTCAAAGAAATATATCAATGTCTATCAATCCAAGCAATTTGTTGAAAGCTGTTAAACCAGATTTTAAGAGAATATTAGAGGCTAATGTCCTATCGCTTAATGCTACCTCTTAAAACATCTGGGGCAAACCAAAAATATCTGCGACTAACCAGAAAACATCAGAGGCTTACCAAAAAACATCCAGGGCTTGAGCCCAGAACGCCCGGGTCGGGTCATCCACAGCTTGTCTGCAGGGAACACTCAAAGGCTCAATTTAGCATGAGACACACATGGGAACATGAAATTGTAATGTACCTCCAGTTAGACTCATTCATTGATTTGCTTGCTTGCCACTATAATAAACAGCCTACTGTAATGTGCTTGTATAGTGTGTCTGGTACCAACCAGAACATCTAGAAGAATTTTGCAAGCTCCCTCTACATCTCAAATGTCAATGGAAGAACTGAACCCACAAAAACAAAAGAGCTAGAATGCCTAAAATACTAAAATATATCACTTGTACAGTGAACTGTCAAAAAGCAGACATTTCTTTTGTGCTTTACTTAAACTTACACATTGTGAATCAATAAAAACTGGATTTCTATTTATCGCTACCCTTTAAGACAAATAATGCAGAGAATAGCCTACATTATGTGAGTATCTGTATCGCTAAAATAATGACTGTTATTTTACAGAGTCCTTTCTTATGTAGTACCACAGACACTGCAATGTAATTTACAGTATTCTGTTTGACCCATGACCAAGGAAAAAATATGAATTATCATCGAGCCAAAACATTTCTCAAGTCTCAATAGATGTGGCCTCGCATTGACCATTATATACTGGCTATATACAACAAAGATATTTCAATATGGAAATCTTGACTCTGTAGAAGCAGATTGCATTGTGTCATACACAAACCCCTGTTTAATTTTAAAAAGAACCCAATGGGATGGCAAAGCCTCACTACATTAACATATTCTTGTACCAAGAGGTCTGGATAGCCACGGTAGTGATGACAATATCCTTGCTTCCTAACAGCAGGGTTTCGGGTTCAAGCCAATGCCCAGCTGGTCCCGCGCCATTAGTACCAGTGTCATCATAGATAATAAGATTATCTTGGATGGCGTCCTAAATGAAGCCCTACACCCTGCACATGGTTCACTAAATAGTACTGAGGTAGGGTACTACAGAGGGAGTAGAGAGCCATTTGGGATGCTGGTATCCTCGACCCACGGCAAGCTATCAGCTCGTTAGTGTAATGTGAAAGCGTGGGTGCGACACGCTAACAAACACGCACACACACATACACACACACACACACACAATGTACATGTGTGGGTGCGATCCAAGCAGACAATGATGTAGTGTCAGTGACCCTACATGGAGAATAGGCACCGATCAGACGGGTTAACGAGCAACACGGTATCACCAAATCACGGCCGAGTGCAACGCTCAGTCAACGCTCTTCAATAACACTTTTATTTCATCTATTTCTCCCCCACCTTTGTCATATCCGAATGCATGTGGAAGCCAGCCCTCATCCAAATCACTCCCAGGCAAGGTCAAGGCAAAGCCTTCCTCCCGGGCATCCACGGAATCCCGCTGCTTTCAAGCCATGCTCTTTCAACCAGGAAGTAAAGTGTGTCACAGCACGTAAGGGCAGTCTCACCCAGCTGACAACCCCAGTTAGCGTTGAGCCGAGCTACCTGGGGGAGTCGCCTGAACACCGTGACACCTGAACATCATCCCCTCATCCCTGTAACCACATGGCTCTAGTAAGCGTCCGCTCATCATTGCCCATTGTGTTCAGGATTCCCCTCCATAAAGGTGTAGTCAGCAACTAGAACAGACGTCCTATTTTTTATGTCAATTTGGCGTGAGTTATCCAGTATGAGAGGTTGGACATACGAGGTCAATACTTCACACACACACACACACACACACACACACACACACACACACACACACACACACACACACACACAGGGGGTTGGTGTTCGGGGATTGATGGCTCAGCATTTTCTCATGAAGTTAATATGAAACACAGGTTAATACCACATACAGCCCTCTCATAGGGTTAATACCACATACAGCCCTCTCATAGGGTTAATACCACATACAGCCCTCTCATAGGGTTAATACCACATACAGCCCTCTCATAGGGTTAATAGCACATACAGCCCTCTCATAGGGTTAATACCACATACAGCCCTCTCATAGGGGTAATACCACATACAGCTCTCTCATAGGGTTAATACCACATACAGCCCTCTCATAGGGTTAATAGCACATACAGCCCTCTCATAGGGTTAATAGCACATACAGCCCTCTCATAGGGTTAATACCACATACAGCCCTCTCATAGGGGTAATACCACATACAGCCCTCTCATAGGGTTAATACCACATACAGCCCTCTCATAGGGTTAATACCACATACAGCCCTCTCATAGGGGTAATACCACATACAGCCCTCTCATAGTGTTAATACCACATACAGCCCTCTCATAGGGGTAATAGCACATACAGCCCTCTCATAGGGTTAATATGATACACTGTATACAAACCCCAGAACACACACACACAGACACTTTCCACCTACCGACTCATCGAGCCGACCCCATCATGGCTGAATATTTAAATACTTCTCTACTTACCCTGTGGGCTCATGATGTACCTGCTATTACTGTAAGAGAACAGACCGATTAAGTATAATCAGCGGCCTCCAGCAGACTGAGACTGAACAATGTGTATGCGTGGGTGCATGTGTGTGTGTGTGTGTGGGTGTTTGTATCTGTTGGTGTTTGTGTGTGTGAGTGCGTGTGTGTATGGGTGTGTGTGTCCGCAAAAGACTATGTGCTCCAATTATGCCAAAAGGCATAATCCTCTCAGAAACTACAGTATCTAATGTACCTCCACTAACCTATTCCACCATTTACCAGAAAACTAACCCAATAACTCCACTAACCTATTCCATCATTTACCAGATAACTAACCCAATAACTCCACTAACCTATTCCACCATTTACATCGTTTTGGCAAATTTTTTGTCTTAACATTCTCTATACTGTAATAACAATCATCACAAAGGTTTTATAGGACATCACAGCTCTATGGCATGTCTGCAAAATGTAGTAACTCCCCCAAAACATTTACATTTGTTTCTCAATCATTTGGCTCTATTCTCTTCTTTTTTCAAAACAATAAATTCAAATCTCTAAACAATTCGTTTCTTGATTACACCAGATTAGAATTTTTTATTAATTCAAGTACATTTCTACAACTTGCCCAATACCTACATGCACATGGCTTGCTGATCAAAACTGATGAGTTGATTCTCAGTGAAATTGTCTCACTCTTCACTTCTAAACCTTCTTTTATCGTGTGAGCCATCACATGCAAAACGATCCATTCAATTACCAAAATCTCCCAGACACACATGTATTTTCCATCAATATCAATGACATGGAATGTTTGTGTCTGCTAAATTGTCAAAGGACCTGCCTGGTATCATAGTAATGAAATAGGGATCGTCAGGAGAGTTTTCCCTGGTGCCTGACAAGGGAAACCATCAGATGTGATGTTGACAACAATCTCTTGCCAGACCAACAAGAGTGACAGGATGCCCACCAAGAAGATGGGAACTTGTAGTGTTATGTACAGTGAGAAGGTGCAATTCATTGTTTATTACAGGACTACTGCAGGATTTTTCATTGGGGTAGCAGTTTTCATGTTTTAATGGATGTCATTTTGTGGGGAATATTCATGACTTCACATGTAAGAAATATGTAAAAATGGACATGGAAATGCACTGGGACAGTTTGCAGCCGAGTGTGAAGCGGTGGGGATGAAAATCAGTACCTCCAAATCCGAGGCCATGGTCCTCAGCTTGCCCACTTCAGTTTGGTGGAGAGTGCCTGCCTCAAGTGGAGGAGTTTAAGTATCTAGGGGTCTTGTTCACGAGTGAGGGAAGGATGGAACGGGAGATTGACAGACGGATCGGTGCAGCTTCAGTCAATGTATCGGTCTGTCGTGGTGAAGAAAGAGCTGAGCCGCAAGGCAAAGTTCTCGATTTACCAGTCAATCTACGTTCCTACTCTCACCTATGGTCATGAGCTTTGGGTCATGACCGAAAGGACAAGATCCCGGATACAGGCGGCCGAAATGAGCTTTCTCCGCAGGGTGGCTGGGCGATCCCTTAGAGATAGGGTGAGAAGCTCGGTCACCCGGGAGGAGCTCAGAGTAGAGCCGCTGCTCCTCCACATCGAGAGGGATCAGCTGAGGTGGCTTGGGCATCTGTTTCGGATGCCTCCGGAACACCTTCCTGGGAAGGTGTTCCGGTCCCGTCCCACCGGGAGGAGACCCCGGGGAAGACCTAGGACACGCTGGAGGGACTATGTCTCCCGGCTGGCCTGGGAACGCCTCGGTGTCCCCGCGGAAGAGCTGGAGGAAGTGTCTGGGGAGAGGGAAGTCTGGGAATCCCTGCTTAGACTGCTGCCCCCGCGACCCGGATAAGCGGAAGAAGATGGATGGATGGACATGGAAATGTGAATTTTCTGTTTACATGTAACATATTGCTACAAACATAAATGTACTCTATACAAGCAAAAGTGCATACCCTTTTTCTGTGTGCTACAGTATTGTACAGTATCGACTTTTCCCAGTAGACTTTTACCTACTGTTGAAAATGTTATCTAAAACGTTCTGTGTGATACACAACAGCATTCAGCTAGACAAAACTGACATTCTTTTATAGTACAGTAAGGAGTCAGGGCCAACCAAAATGTAGAACAAAACAGAAATTTGGATGAAACAAAAATGTCCAAGGTGGACAGCCACGGTGAAAAACATCTAAACATTTTGACCAGAACAGCAACATAACTTCTCATTGGGCAACTTGCTGACCATAAAACTAGGTTTTGAAGCAAGAATTAAATGTTTTTTGTGAGTTACTACATTTTTGTGAGTTACTACAGAAATGCCACAGAGTTTTGATGCCCCATGAACCAGTTGTGATGATTGCACTTACAGTTGAGAGAAAAGCGATTGAGAAAAAACTGTAAAAGTACATCCGACTTTAGGGGTGACCAATGTGGAGTGTCTACTGTGTACTGGTTATAATGTATGTATTTGAAAAGTTTCTTAAAAAAGCAGCTTTTGAATAGTACTTTATTTGAATTATTTCTGTGCAGTCCCACACGCTAGGTTAAACACTCAGTACAGACCATTATCACGGAGAAGTCTTCTTATGGTTTTTCACCACATGGCCAAAAGGATGTGGACACCATCCTGTTGAACACTTTAAGTCATAGCCATTAGTTTTGAGTCGGTCGCCCTTTGCTGCTAAAAAGGCTTCCACTCTTCTGGGAAGGCTTTCCTTTGGATGTTGAAACATCACTGCCCAGGTTTTCTTCCACTCCACCAAAGCATTTGCGAGGGCACTGATGTTGGGTGATTAGGTCTGACTTGGCGTTTCCATTCATCCCAAAGGTGTTTAATTGGGCTGATGTTAGAGCTCTGTGCAGTCAAGATCTTCCACACTGATCTTGACAAACCATGTCTTTATGGACCTCGCTTGGTGCGCAGATGGCATTGTCATGCTGGAATAGGAAAGGGCCTTTCCAAACTGGTTCCTCAGAGTACAGAATAATCTAAAACATCTTCGTATGCTGTGGTGTTAAGATTTCTCTTTACTGTAACTAAGGGGCCTAGTCTGAACCATGAAAAATAGCCCTCGACCATTATCCCCCCTCTACAGTTGGCATTAAGCAATCAAACAGGTAGTTCTTCTGGCATCCACCATACTTCAATTCATCCATTGGACTGCCAGATGGAGAGGCGGGATTCATTACTCCAGAGAAGGCATTTCCCCTCCTCCAGTGTCCAATGGCAACAAGCTTTACGACACTTAATTTGATGCCTTGCTTTTGCAAAGCTATCTCAGCCATGGGAAACCTGTCAGCACTGGGCGTGGCCAAAATAGCCCAATTCCCTCTTGGTTCTGGTATGAATCATTGACTTCTTGATTAATGTTCATTGATCTAACTTTAGGTTACAGAGAAGTGACATCTTTTATTTGGATTAGGTCAAATAGTTTGTGATCAGAGTAGGCTGTTGGTGATGAGACTGGCCTATGACTAATGACAGTATCCTGTATGTTAGCACTTACTGTAGACATACGTTTTTCCCCTTGTTCAGTTCAGTTATGTTTTCCCCTTGTTCAGTTATGTTATGTCTTCCGCTTGTTCAGCTCAATTATGTTTTTTTCCCTGTGCAGCATTCAGTTATGGGACTGACCAGCATGAACACACATTTCTTTTGTACAGGTTTCATTATAGAAGATGCCTACAGAAACCCTTGCTGACTTTGGGTGATGTCTGCGGGCTGAGTGGTCTCACACTTGGTCATTTAACTTTCCTTACGTATCTCCTTTTACTGCTGTGAAGATCTTGATTTTTACTGGCCATCTTGAGTTTTTTCATTCATCAAATTGCAACGGGTACACATGAAAACAAAACAGTGTCACTGGAATCACTACATTTTACCTGTATTTTCAAGTCCATCTACTAATTCTCATCGAGCGTTCATGTGGTAATATGAAATAACATTCCATGCCCTGTAAGCCGCAGAAATGTCAGAAAAGTGTGAACTCAGCTGAAATGTGCCAAATAAAATGTACGTGGTATGCATCACAACCGATTGGGTGTCCACAGAATTCCTTGAAAACATGTTTTCTATGTATTTTTGTTACTCCACATTCGACTAGTTCTTCAGCGAGGGTGAGGCACACTGAGCTTGCGATGTAACTCTCACTTCAGCAACAGCATCCTCTCTGTACACCAGGATAGACAAACACTCAGGAAGTGTCTGGGGAGAGGGAAGTCTGGGCATCCCTGCTTAGACTGCTGCCCCCGCGACCCGGCCCCGGATAAGCGGAAGAAGATGGTATGGTATAACATTCATTATTATACACAACAGATAAAAAATAGTGATAGTAAAAGCACATGGCTCTTAGGTGTGACATATTGGGAGCTCTGGTCTCTGTTAAATAAGTCCTGTCTGACCAGGACGTAATCAGGTGGTTCATGTCTTTCTCGGTCCTCTCTCTTTAACTCACTCTCTCATTCTGTCTTTCATTAGCTACTTCTGGCATATGCATTCCTAACTGAAAGTTTCACCTGTCACCCATGGAACTCATAATGTTATGATGAGAGCATGGAGGACCACAAACCATGCACATGAGAACCCAAAAAAACATATAAATGAGAGAAAACCTGAAATGCCACATTAATGAGTGAGAGCCTCAAATGCCATATAAATGAGAGAAAACCTCAAACACCATGTCAGTGAGAGAAAGGATGTCAGAAAGGAGAAAAATGAGGCCAGGAGAAAGTAAAGAATAGGAAAGGAAGAGAAGAGTATATAAGAGAAAAAAGAAGATGAGAAAAGAAGAGAGGGAATGAAGGGGAGAGGACGAAAGAGGGGTAGGAGAAAACAGGAGACGGAAGAGGAGAAAACAGGAGACGGAAGAGGAGAAAACAGGAGAGGGAAAGAGGAGAAAACAGGAGAGGAAAGAGGAGAAAACAGGAGAGGAAAGAGGAGAAAACAGGAGAGGAAAGAGGAGAAAACAGGAGAGGAAAGAGGAGAAAACAGGAGAGGGAAGAGGAGAGGACACAACAAATACCATGGGGTTATAATCCTGTACTCAGTCTGCGTTCTCTCCTTTTATTGGCTACTCCACCACTGCTCCACTGTCATAGAGAAAATAAAATAAGGAGAAGGAGGAGAGGAAAGAGGTGGGAGGAGATGGAAGAGGAGGCGGAGGAGAGAGATGGGGAGGAGAGGGGGGGGGGCACGGAACAGTCCTCATTGTGACAGTTGAAATATTGAACCCAACCTGTCATCCCCAAGCATCAAAACAGGAAGGAGTCAAATAATCTGAACACTGAGTTCCTAATGGTGTCATTCTCCTAAAATAGAGCTCAATGGATCCTGGTCAGGAGCAGTGCACTTTGTAGTGCCCAGGTTGCAATTTGGGAGTGTTCACTAAAGGGAATAGGATGTGGGTGGTGTTGGGTTGTGTGTGTGTGTGTGTGCGCGCGTCTTCCTCTCTTCTTTCTTTCTCTCTCTCTCTGTGTCGTTCTCAATTTATCTCTGTCTGTTTCTCTTTATTTATTTTTCTCAACCCCCCTCTCTAACTCTCTCTGTCTTTTCCCCCTCTCCCTCTCCCTCTCCACTGTCTCCTCTATTTCTCTCTCTTTGTTTATGTGTCTCTGTTGCGCTCTCCCTCTCTTTCTTTCATCCCCCCCACTCAAAGTCTCTAACTCTGTCTCTCTGTCTCTCTGTCTCTAACTCTGTCTCTCTGTGTAGCTTTCCTCTAGATAGTTACTACACAGTAATATGAAAAAGTAATTACACCTCCTAGAAAGTTTTCTTTGTTTTACATATTTGGAAACACTGATATTTGACCTAAATTACAACTACACAGATTAATAAATAAATAAATAAATGAAGGTAACGCATAATAACGAAGAAAAAGTACACTTTGAATGGTTTAAACAAGGTGTGTTAGCCCTCTTTAAACAAACTAATCTCTGAGGCAGCATGATTTCGGGAACATCCCTGGGTATCAGGTTGAACAGAGACATAGCAAACAACTAGAACAGCCACACCTGGTCAGATACTGGTGCGTCTTAATGCTATTAAGTTAATCAGAAATTGAATTTCCTTATGCAAAAAAAAACATTACCAGCACATAATGGTAAAATTATTATCAGGTGCAAAACAGATGCAAACCATTACAAAATCATCAGTGAGTAATATGGGAGGGTCCAGACTTCCACAATGATTAGGAACTTGGTCTGGTTTGGTTTAACCATATGGGTGTGTGGTGACATGGTCTGGTTTGGTTTAACCATATGGGTGTGTGGTGACATGTTCTGGTTTGGTTTAACCATATGGGTGTGTGGTGACATGGTCTGGTTTGGTTTAACCATGTGGGTGTGTGGTGACATGTTCTGGTTTGGTTTAACCATATGGGTGTGTGGTGAAATGGTCTGGTTTGGTTTAACCATATGGGTGTGTGGTGACATGGTCTGGTTTGGTTTAACCATATGGGTGTGTGGTGACATGGTCTGGTTTGGTTTAACCATATGGGTGTGTGGTGACATGGTCTGGTTTGGTTTAACCATATGGGTGTGTGGTGACATGTTCTGGTTTGGTTTAACCATATGGGTGTGTGGTGACTTGGTCTGGTTTGGTTTAACCATATGGGTGTGTGGTGACTTGGTCTGGTTTGGTTTAACCATATGGGTGTGTGGTAACTCATCATGCCAAAATAAAAAATAAATGTCAAAGTGCCAAAAATAGACTGCAGAAACGATGTCAACATGGAAGGTCCTACATGATCTCATAGAGTTACGTCATGTTTAGACGCAATGCCATGTGGGTAATGTATCAGTTATCCAACGCCCAAGTCAATACATTTAATTCAGTTTGCTGGACCTTTTCTTGGTTATTCTGAGGAATTTGTCATTCTTGAAACATATCCTAGTGAGGATGAATGATTTAGAACACAATGATTGCTGCTATAGTAACCTTAATACGAAAGTTACATTTTTCAAACACAACATGTCGGGGTCAAGGAAAAATCTGTAAAAAGCTGGGGTCAAGGGTCTCGCTCAGGTCCTCACCAGCTGTATTTGGCAAAAACAATACACTGCCTTTGAAAGGAAGAACCTCAAATCAACTGTATAGCATTGAGGCAGTGGCATTAAGGTTTGGGGCTGCTTTGCTGCCTCAGGGCTTTGCTGCCTCAGGGCTTTGCTGACTCAGGGCTTTGCTGATTCAGGGCTTTGCTGCCTCAGGGCTTTGCTGCCTCAGGGCCTCGCCAACTAGCCACCAACTGGCCATCAGTCAACCATGCATTCCATATTATACCAGACAATTGTTGAGGATAATGCAAGGACATTGGGAAAAAGGCTGAAGCTAAACTGGCTAGAAACATGGCTAGAAAAGAGGAAATGGAGGGTTATGGAATGGCAGTCAACACCCAGATTTCAGTCCTATAAAAATGCTATGGAGTGTATGGAAGTGGGCTGTGCATGCAGGAAAGCCCTCAAACACACACTTGGATTGCCCTTGGCTATCAGCCGTACATTCAAGAGAAGAGTTATGGTGACAGGTCTCTAATGTAGTATAACAATAACCCTGTACTATGTTAATAACCACCAATACACACACAAACACACACACACAGGGCGATTGAAAGGTTCATTGGTACATTATCTGAGAATTAGACATAAAAGAAATGTATACAACAATGTTCTGTTGCTTGTTCGTCAGGTTGGCCTTTAGCGGTCAGATTTAAGTATATAGCTACAAAGCAGACAAGGTGAAAGCCGGGTTGAAAGCCAATGTTCAATTTTGTTTGCACTATTTAACACCCTTTTTGTTCCTGGGTAGTAAGTGTAATTTCGTAATTGCTTATGCCTACAAAGTATAGAAAATGCTTATTATTCCCCCACAAACCTTTGTATTTTTTTTAGAAAAGTACCTATTTCCAATGAGAAAACAGGTGAATTTGTGTATATTCGTTCACATGAAGTCAGAATAAAAAAAGTATTTATATCTTGAAAGATATTTCAGGTAATATTACACAGTGAAATCACAATTGTTTTACTTACTGTATTTTCCATTGAAAATCAATGTAATTCAATTGGCCTGGTAAAACAATTTTAAAATTAAAATGCTATATTCTTCCTATTTTCCATAACTGAAAGCTGTGTTTATGCATCAATATACTTTTTATGTCAATATAACTCTAAACTATCTGATTTCTGAGACAGCTTGATATCAGCAACATCCCTGTGTACTAGTTTGAAACAGATTGCTAAGTAACGGGCAACAACAACCATACCTGGTCTGATACTGGAAGGTCTCCACAGGATGTCTGAGAAAACAACTTCAAGGTTTTAGAGTTTCAGAGGTTTTCAAGGCAGAAAGGCTGAGAGAGAGTGTGTGAGGTTCAGACAGGGAAAACGGTAGAACCTGGGTCAGACATGGAAGAGACTGAGCTGTGGCCATGGGTGGGAAAAGTTGGATCAGGTGTAGAAGAGAGATAGAGGATGGAGAGGAAAATGGGTGAAGATGAATAGAGTGATGGAGGACAGGAGGTGGAGGGGTAGAAGAAGGGGATGATGGAATGAGAGAGGATGAAACAGTGGAGGGGATGATAAAAGAGATAAAAACAGCATCAAGAAAAGGGGTAATGTTGTTTGATTCACAATTAGATAAACTGTATCATAACCTCACGGTATATATATATATATATATATATATATATATATATATATATAACTCAGGAATAAATTAAAAGACCTCTTAATTTGAACCCTTCTATTCCTCACTCAAAACCTTCCTTTTCAACCTGTGCACAACTCCTGGGACTCAGGACAGAGGTAGGATCCAAAAGCAGATACAAACAACAGGGGTAAAAAGGACAATGATGATGTTAATTGTAGTAAATTGAGATGACAGTGGAGATAAGAAAAATATGAGTGTATTGTTGTAGGGTGGATAGTGGGTATGAGGGTATTGTTGGAGGGTGGATAGTGGGTATGAATGTATTGTTGGAGGGTGGATACGGGTTTGAGTGTATTGTTGGAGGGTGGATAGTGGGTATGAGTGTATTGTTGGAGGGTGGATAGTGGGTATGAGTGTATTGTTGGAGGGTGGATAGTGGGTATGAGTGTATTGTTGGAGGGTGGATAGTGGGTATGAGTGTATTGTTGGAGGGTGGATAGTGGGTATGAGTGTATTGTTGGAGGGTGGATAGTGGGTATGAATGTATTGTTGGAGGGTGGATACGGGTTTGAGTGTATTGTTGGAGGGTGGATAGTGGGTATGAGTGTATTGTTGGAGGGTGGATAGTGGGTATGAGTGTATTGTTGGAGGGTGGATACGGGTTTGAGTGTATTGTTGGAGGGTGGATAGTGGGTATGAATGTATTGTTGGAGGGTGGATAGTGGGTATGAGTGTATTGTTGGAGGGTGGATAGTGGGTATGAGTGTATTGTTGGAGGGTGGATAGTGGGTGTGAGTGTATTGTTGGAGGGTGGATAGTGGGTATGAGTGTATTGTTGGAGGGTGGATACGGGTTTGAGTGTATTGTTGGAGGGTGGATAGTGGGTATGAATGTATTGTTGGAGGGTGGATAGTGGGTATGAGTGTATTGTTGGAGGGTGGATAGTGGGTATGAGTGTATTGTTGGAGGGTGGATAGTGGGTATGAGTGTATTGTTGGAGGGTGGATAGTGGGTATGAGTGTATTGTTGGAGGGTGGATAGTGGGTATGAGTGTATTGTTGGAGGGTGGATAGTGGGTATGAGTGTATTGTTGGAGGGTGGATAGTGGGTATGAGTGTATTGTTGGAGGGTGGATAGTGGGTATGAGTGTATTGTTGGAGGGTGGATAGTGGGTTTGAGTGTATTGTTGGAGGGTGGATAGTGGGTATGAGTGTATTGTTGGAGGGTGGGTAGTGGGTTTGAGTGTATTGTTGGAGGGTGGATAGTGGGTATGAGTGTATTGTTGGAGGGTGGATAGTGGGTTTGAGTGTATTGTTGGAGGGTGGATAGTGGGTATGAGTGTATTGTTGGAGGGTGGGTAGTGGGTATGAGTGTATTGTTGGAGGGTGGGTAGTGGGTAGCAGTGGTACAAAGTCTGGGAGGCAAGAATGGTCAGAGGGTCAGGCAGGGTTCGGTCAACAGAGCGGGGAGTCAGTCCAGGCGAAGATCGATAACGGGAAGGCAGATAGGTGATCCAGGTAGTTGGGAGGAAGGTACAGGACGGGTCTCGGAACGAACTGAAAAATACATGGTGAGCAGAAGATAACAAAAACAGGATATTCGGGGAATTCGGATTGCTTGTTTAATTAGGTAGAGAACACTGTAACAATTACGTGGCTGTACAATAATCCGGCAGGGACTGAAAGCAGAACTCTCCTATTTATAGGGAGAGTGGCAATCAGCCCCCCAGGTGTGTAGACTGGTGCAGGTGCTCAGGATCAGTGGTGATTACGGGTGCTCTGGTGCAGGGGTGCCTTCAGGGAGTGCCGGGAACAAGGAGACTGCTACTCGGGGGGATGTACTGACAGACAAAACGCTCACACAAGGAACCAGAGGCAGGGAGAGACACAAAAGGAAAGGGAAAAACACGCCCTGAAGGGCTCAGAAGGGCCGATTCCTGACATAACTTTTTCGGTCTTCGTCTTTCAACCTCCCTCTTCCTCTCCCTCAACACTTATCCTTCGCTTTCTCAATGTCACCTCTCAATCTCTATACCTCTTTCTCCTACTTGCATTTTCTTCCAAATACTGTGGAAGAAGCCAGGAGAGTCAATAAAGCGCCCATTTCTGTTTACGCCACCATCCAAACAGCTGAGAGCTGGCTAGAGTGAAGAGGCAGCATGTAGCAGTGTGTGGGCAGGACCTCTGGTAGCACTATGTAGCGACCAGGAGCACCTTCAACACACAACAATGTGAATGCGTACTTGATAAACACAGAACCTTCTGAAAGGATATTGTAGGTGTTTGATGGCCGTAAGGTGGAGGCTGGCAGCAGTCTACTGTCATTAGGGCTAGTGAAAAATGCATCGGAAAGGGAAAACAGTTCGAGATAGCTACTTTTATGATCATGACATATGATTTACATTCAGCACTGTTAGCATTCTCATCTTAGCGCTAATATTTGGTGCATTCATTATTCTTAGCAGTCTCACTTTAGTGCTAATATTTGGTGCATTCAGCACTCCCCAAGTAAAGGAGTTCAAGTATCTCGGGGTCTTGTTCGCGAGTGAGGGGACAATGGAGCGGGAGATTGGCCGGAGAATCGGAGCAGCAGGGGCGGTATTGCATTCGCTTTACCGCACCGTTGTGACGAAAAGAGAGCTGAGCCGGAAGGCAGAGCTCTCGATATACCGGTCAATTTTCCGTCCTACCCTCACCTATGGTCATGAAGGCTGGGTCATGACCGAAAGAACAAGATCGCGAGTACAAGCGGCTGAAATGGGTTTTCTCAGAAGGGTGGCTGGCTTCTCCCTTAGAGTGAGAAGCTCAGCCATCCGTGAGGAACTCGGAGTAGAGCCGCTGCTCCTTTGCATCGAAAGGAGCCAGTTGAGGTGGTTCTGGCATCTGGTAAGGATGGCCCCAGGACGTCTCCCTAGGGAGGTGTTCCAGGCACGTCCAGCTGGGAGGAGACCTCGGGGTAGGCCCAGGACTAGGTGGGAAGATTATATTTCGACACTGGCCTGGGAACGCCTCTGGATCCCCCAGTCAGAGCTGGCAAATGTGACTCGGGAAAGGGAAGTTTGGGGTCCCCTACTGGAGCTGCTGTCCCCGTGACCCGATACCGGATAAGGTATATTTCAGATCAATGATTCTGACCCTTGCTGACCCTGATATTATTCTGAGCTCATGCAAACACACACACACACACACACCACATTAGACCTGCATTCACGCATGAGACACGCTAGCACACACGCAACTAGTGTTAAAAGAAATGTATGGACAAAGATTTTGAAGGTTATAGATTATCCAGTTGGTTTTGTGATGGCTCTAATGGCCTGGCACAAGAAAACAGGTAACATTTCTACTCATATGTTCAGATCTTCCAACCTCACTATAATCAATATGTCTTGCTCTCATTCTACTGAACCCCTCTATCTCTTTTAATTTCTTCTATTTCTGTCTTTTCACTCACTTTTCCCTCTCTTTTACTGCCTTTTAATATTTTGCTCCCAATCTCTACCTCCATTTAATTCCCACATTGAAACCATTCATCTATATATCTCAACTCTTCTTATTCCAACTCTCGTTCTCTCTCTCTTCCACACTGCAGACCCAGTTCACGCTGCACGGAACTATTAATAAATAAATAAGGGGTTGAGTCAAGCACTCATCACGCCGCCAATGATGGGACAATTATCTCATGGCAAACAATACTCTGCCATTGCCTGATGGAATCAATACTGAAACGAGAGGAGGCAGGGAGGAGGGGAGGCTGGGAGGCAGGGAGGAGGGGGAGGTGGGGGAAAGGTTTGTAGGTAAGAGGAAGAGAGATAAAAGAAAATGAAGGGTAAGAGTCAAAGGGAAT
Organism: Esox lucius; assembly: GCF_011004845.1. NCBI lineage: Eukaryota > Metazoa > Chordata > Actinopteri > Esociformes > Esocidae > Esox > Esox lucius. Next base: position 1,374,648 of record NC_047578.1, on the reverse strand, counting down.
TGAATCTAGGGGATGACAAACAGAAAGGAAGTGGCAAAAGTTAGAGATGAAAGAGTGAGAAAGAGAAATTGAGAGGCAGACAGAAAGTGAGTAGAATGAAATAGAGGAGGTATTGCATAGGTGAGATGCATCTATCATCTTCCCAGCTGTGTTGAACGGCAATATAATGCAACAAACTGTAATCCAATTTGTATTGAATTGGTTGAATTATGCGAGGATTGTGGGCCAAGAAAGCTAGTTCTGTGCTAAATAGAAAGGGCCATCCTATCAATAAAGTACATGAAAACATGACATACTTCCACCACAAGCATTTCAACACTACTGATAGGCAACAGATATCCAAGCTGCAGCCTATTCCCTACATAGGTCACTCTGTTTGACCTGTCTAAGATTGAAACTGGTGTGCAATTTTGGTTGCATCTGTAATATTGCCTTCCATTACGTGAGATTAAGCCTTACGGCTTTTAAAGTATGTTGACTGAGAACTCCTCACCCAATAAGTTTATTAGAGTGAACAAAATTATTGATGCTCAGGGGGCAGAAGAACACGGTGTGTCTCTCTCTCCAAGTTCGCCTGTGATGGATATATAGATGAAACAGGAAAAGAGACAGCGTGAGATGAAGAGAGGGAGGGAGAGTAACAGCTGAAAGAGGCACAGAGTGAGAACGAAGATTAGCACTAGGGGACGACATGATGCATTTAAACATTTCCATTGTATCGCAGCGACTCTCGATTATCAGAACTGAAAAGCCTTTTAAGATGACTTCATTAAAACAGTTGAACAGCCTGTTTCATTCTCCTGTTCCCTCGATCCTTGCTTCTTTCCTTTTCCTTTCTTTCAATATGTGTCCTTGTTTTAATTGAGGTGTTCTGGGAGACAATGGGTGACAGGTCTCTTGTCTCTGGTAGAATCCCTTACCTGTAAAAGAAGATACATATATATATTATTCTCCTGTGCACAGCCCTCTTCAGATCACCCCACAAATGTTCAAATGGATTCAATTCTTGGCTCTGGCTGAGCTATTCCGTTAATCTTCTTCTGGTGAAGCCATGCTTTTGTGGATTTGGATGTGTGCTTTGGGTGGTTGTCGTGCTGAAAGGTAAATATCCTCTTCATCTACAGCTTTCTAACGGACGCCTTGTGCCAAAACTGCCTGGTATTTGGAACTGTTCATAATTCCCTCCACCCTGACTACGGCCCCTGGTTCCAGCTGAAGAAAAACAGCCCCAAAGCATGATGCTACCACCACCATGCTTCACTGTGGATATGGTGTACTTTGGGTAATGTGCAGTGTTGTTTTTGCGGCAAACATACCTTTTGGAATTATGGCCAAAAAGTTCAACCTTGGTTTCATCAGACCATAACACATTTTCCCAAGTGCTTTTGGGGGACAGCCATGCCTGGATGTTTTTCTTTGTAAGAAAAGGCTTCAGTCTTGCCACCCTACCCCATAGCCCATTCATATGAAGAATACGGGAGATTGTTGTCATATGTAGCACACAGCAAGTACTTGCCAGAAATTCCTGCAGTTCCTTTAATGTTGGTGTAGGCCTCTTGGAAGCCTCCTTGACCAGTTTTCTTCTCGTCTTTTCATCAATTTTGGAGGGACGTCCAGTTCTTGGTAATTTCTCTGTTGTACCATATTTTCTCCACTTGATGACAGGAAAATCCTACAAGAACAGCTGAACTTTATTTTAAATGATGGCAGGTGTGTAATGACTTCTATTTAACATGAGTTTGAATGTGATTGGTTAATTCTGAACACTGCCACACCCCCAGTTATAAGAGGGTGTGCACAACCAGGTTATTGTAAGGTTTTCATTTTTCCCCCTCAAAGATTTCAGTTTGTTTTTCAATGGAATTGTTCACATTATAGGTCACATTAAAAGTGGAAAAAGTTCTGACATGATTTATCTTTGTCTCATTCTTTTACATTAAAAAAACCTGGCATTTTATCAGGGGTGTTTATACTTTTTGTATCCACTGTATATACAGCTCTGGACAAAATCTTGGTTTTAACCCTTCTGTTCCTCACTCAAAACCTTCCTTTTTGACATTTTTGGAAAGGAAAGAAAAAGGTGCAGTGGTCTCTTAATTTTTTACGGAGCTGTATATAGAGGGGTTTTGCACTGTTATTCACCAGCACATGATATTCAGCCCAAGACAAGAGAAAAAAGTAAGTGTTTTTAGACAGGTATAGAGTTATACTCATAAAAATTAAATTTCCTGGGCTCTATATCTTTCTGCCTCAGTATCCTGGGCTCGAAATCTTTCTGCCTCAGTATCCTGGGCTCGAAATCTTTCTGCCTCAGCATCCTGGGCTCAATATTTTTCTGCCTCAGCATCCCGAGCCAGAGATTTTCTTCTACTTCTGTGGCTATATTTTCTGACGTCAATATACTGTACCTTGCAAAATGCCAATGCCTTGAATTATTATTCTTGACTGGATTTTTCTAAACATATTATGTCATTTTCAACAAACTCATTTCCCTCATTGTCAAACCATGCACAATAACATGGTCAGGTACATTGTCATAAATGTCACTAGAGATCATTGTTCTTCTCCCTGTTGAACTACCTCTCAGTCTTCCTCTACCTCTTTCTCTCATGTTGCCATACATTTTTTCAAAACACAGGTGTTCCTACCTTTGATCCTATTATTCATGTTAACATCCTCCCTGCTTGTTAAATAATTATGCAATGTTTGTACCTTGACAACTGTTTTTTGAGAGTGTTAGATTTACAATGATTTTAGTTTAGTTTTTGTGTATGTTTTTTTCAAACAAAATTTTGACTGCATGTTGACAATTGCGCATTACAAAGAGAGTTGTGTGTAGAGTAAACCGTGCTTATGAAAATTATGTTTCTTCTGGAAATTAAATTGTGTGTATTACTTCGAAAACCATTTTCAGAGTTTTTTGATTGTATTTTATTGATTGTAAAAACTGTTACACAAAAACGGTCTGTAATTAAACACTGAAAAGGAAAGAGCTTCATTGGGGTGTACATTTGAATGCCACCATCTCCCCTTGAAAGGCGCTTGAACACATGGAACTCATTAACTTGTTTTTAATATGAGAATGACAATTTTAGTATTTAAACACGCTTAACATACCTACCTAACCTAAACATGTGGATTTAGTTAACCCTATGCCCTCCTCAAATTTACTACCCTCTGGACACTTTCAGGGTAAAAATGTACACTCACAAAAAGAACTGCTGTTAAATCATCATACATCAATATTTGTTTCTGCTTTTTTTCATAAATCTCTTAAATAACTTCAAACTTGTTCAAAACTTCCAAAAATTCAATACTTCCAGGATTTTAACCCTTTAATAGCCAGATCAATTATTCGAATTATTTCATTATTTATTACACAAAAATGTATTATTTTCCATATAATAAATCATAGTGGATTGGCCTTTGGTGGTTATTAGAGTCTAGGACATGTCAAAGATTAGCAACAAAATGTATTTGATTGCATATATATTTGCTGGACCGCGTAAGCGGGGCCGGCTAAAGGCTGATTTAAGCCTGATTTATGCTTCTGCGGGTCTGCGTTGTTAACGTCATGTGCGTGTGTACGCAGACGCGCAGCATTTATATTTGTGCGGCCTTGTTGTGTAGATAGCCATTACACATCTTAGCACTAGGCGGCGATGTCGCGCAAAATGTTGGTTTGTTCGCTTGTAAATCAGGAAAGCGTCACAGAAATAACTGTAAACAAAATAATAGGTAGCTAGATGGGGTAGACGGTTTCTGGAATGGCCTGTTTGAGAGAATTAGTCAAAATAAATGAAAAGGAAGGAATGAGAGAAGACGCTTGGCACCTGGTTTGTTCACTTGTAGCGCAGGAAAACTTCATAGAAGAAGTATCTGTATAGTTGGTGAACAATATAATAGATATCTAGCTAGAATACCGTGTGCTTGTTCAGCAGATGCGTTATATGAACGATGAGGTGTATTTAAAATATTTTAGCATGTCGGCTAATCGTTTCAACAATCCTTCTGCATTGCTTGAAACCCTTTATTACACATCAAGCCACCTCACCTTTATGCAATCCTGCTTCAGGGGACAGTTGCTTCCTGGGATATGAGTCACCATCCCCATGTCATCGTTGGAGATGCAGCTTTTCCATTGCATGTAAATCTGATGAAGCCCTTTCAAAGTAAGCAATTGTTTATTTATATTCTGAAATTATTTGGAGGGTTAATATTTGCTTCCACTGCACATTTAGAAGTGCCATATGTAGTGAATTTGCGTTAATTGCACATCTATACATACACCACTTGTACATGCATACACTTAATACTTGTAAATAGTTTGACCTCTGTTTTCACTTCTGGTTAGACTGCATTCATGTAGTTAGTAGGGACACATCTTCCTGTAGTTAGTAAGTAAATAGATAAGTGTATTGTCATGTTAATAAAGTGACAACATGAGCCTTCATTGGTAATGGTAACTAACTGCATTTAAGCAACATAATTATTATAGTAATTTTTTAAGGATGGAAATTAATGAAAAATCATTGTTCAACATTCAAATCTTCTTTCAATATTTAGTTTGTAGATTTCCTGACCAGCATGCACAGATGTTTTTTGCTTTTACATACGCTTGTCTGGTTTCTTGTTTTTATGTAGTGCCAGATTCTCCCTCTAGACACCTTAGTGGCCAAAATGCCTCATTGACTTCCATTAAAACCAACCTTTTTAATCTCACTGCCATTACAGTATAACACCATGCATTCTGTAATGTCAGCATTTCATTTTGAAGAAAAGTAGTGATATTTGACATTTTTACTGTATTCCACCAGATTCAAACATTTTCCCATTGAATACAGATGCATGAAATTCTTGTATTTTTGCCAGTTATTTTATTGAGCTGTGTGACTACCAGGGGTTCAAGCTAAATCGGGTTACTGGCAAATGGGGTTGGAGAGAACCTGCATGACAGTAGATCTCCTGGAACAGAGTTTGGCAGCCCTGCTGTAGTTAGTAGGTACACACATCTTCCTGTAGTTTGTGGGGGGACACATCTTCCTGTAGTTTGTAAGGACACATATCTTCCTGTAGTTTGTAAGGACACACATCTTCCTGTAGTTTGTAAGGACACACATCTTCCTGTAGTTTGTAAGGACACACATCTTCCTGTAGGTAGTAGGAAGACATCTTCCTGTCGTCAGTAGGGACACACGACTTCCTGTCGTCAGTAGGGACATACGACTTCCTGTCGTCAGTAGGGACACACGACTTCCTGTCGTCAGTAGGGACACACGACTTCCTGTCGTCAGTAGGGACACACGACTTCCTGTCGTCAGTAGGGACACACGACTTCCTGTCGTCAGTAGGGACATACGACTTCCTGTCGTCAGTAGGGACACACGACTTCCTGTCGTCAGTAGGGACACACGACTTCCTGTAGTCAGTAGGGACACACAACTTCCTGTCGTCAGTAGGGACACACGACTTCCTGTCGTCAGTAGGGACACACGACTTCCTGTCGTCAGTAGGGACACACGACTTCCTGTCGTCAGTAGGGACACACGACTTCCTGTAGTCAGTAGGGACACACGACTTCCTGTAGTCAGTAGGGACACACGACTTCCTGTCGTCAGTAGGGACACACGACTTCCTGTCGTCAGTAGGGACACACGACTTCCTGTCGTCAGTAGGGACACACGACTTCCTGTCGTCAGTAGGGACACACGACTTCCTGTCGTCAGTAGGGACACACGTCTTCCTGTAATTATTAGGGACACACGTCTTCCTGTAATTATTAGGGACACACGTCTTCATGTTGTTAGTAGGGACACATCTTCATGTAGTTAGTAGGGACACATCTTCATGTTGTTAGTAGGGACACATCTTCATGTAGTTAGTAGGGACACATCTTCATGTAGTTAGTAAGTAAATAGATAAGTGTATTGTCCTGTTAATAAAGTGACAACATGAGCCCTCATTGGTAATGGTAACTAACTGCATTTAAGCATCATCCATCCATCCATCCATCTTCTTCCGCTTATCCGGGGCCGGGTCGCGGGGGCAGCAGTCTAAGCAGGGATGCCCAGACTTCCCTCTCCCCAGCAACATAATTATTATAATATTTAAATTGATGAAAAATCATTGTTCAGCATTCAAATCTTCTTACAATATTTAGTTTGTAGATTTCCTGACCAGCATGCACAGATATGTTTTTTGATATGTGATAGTTTGGAGTGACCCAGTGTAGGTTTCCCGTATGAAAAGTGGAAAGCAGACCTGAGCCTGGAAAGTGCCGTGAATAAAAAAAAAAAGGATAAACATGTGTGAGTCTGGTCCCGGCTCGGTGCACCACAGCCAATCAGAGCCAACAGAAGGCCTATATGCAAATAAGCCATTTGCCATATGGACTTCAGACTCTCATTTGACTGTGTGATTTACATCGCCCTCCATAGTCATTGGCTGGTAAACAACAGGACCTTTTTCATGGCCTTTTTTGCTCATCTTTACTGTGGTGCCAATAATTCTATAGGGCACTGTAAATCAGACAGTCAGTGTGAGTTTAAAGTCCATATGGCAAATGGCTAATTTCAATAAATTCAATCCACACACAATACAACGTAATTACCAAGTGGATTTATTTTGTTGTTGATATTTGTGCCAATTTATGAAAAATGAAAAACTGAAATGTCTCATGCAAATAAGTTATCTGAACCTTCGCTGTGACATTCCAAATTGTGCTCAGATGCATTCTGTGTACTTTGATCATGCTTGTGATGTATTTAAAACTTGGCCCAAGGAATTCCTCCTAAACTTTAGAGATTTTTGAGTATTATGAAATGGAAAATGTTTGAAACCACCAAACAAATAATGCTTTAAGATTGGAATTGTGGGATTTTTGTGGTTTGCACTTCATGTCTTGTTAAAAGTAGTTTCTTCTTCATGTCTTGCTTGGTGTAGTTTTCTCTACATGTCTTGTTGAGAATTACTTATTTTTCATGTTTTGTTGAACATAGCTTATTTTTCATGTCTTGATGAACATAGATTCCTCATCATGTCTTACTGAACCTACCTTCTTCTACATATCTTGTTTAAAATAGCTCTTCTACATGTCCTGTTGGAAACAGCTTAATCTGTCTTGTTGATCCTAACTGCTTCAACATGTTTTGTTGACCTAGCTTCTTTTTCATGTTTTGTTGAACATAGCTTCTTCGTCATGTCTTGTTGAACCTAACTTATTCTGAAGGGTTTAAGAGCTTGGGTATAATGTGCGCTATCTTGCATGAGTGGTATTTGTGTTCTTCAGAGCCAGACAAGCCCCACTGGCGATGCATAACAATAGCCTTGGACAGATTTACCTGGTAGGTATGCTAAGAATACATTGTTATTTACAGGATAGTGTGAGAGCATTTAGGGTCAGGGACAGAACAACATGGTGTTACCACCCGGATATTAGAACCAGCGAGCTTCAGCTGACTGGCCCAACTCTCTTGACCACTAGGATACTGTGCTGCCCCCCAAAGTGTTACTTTTTCCCTTTTGGAAATGTACATCCTACTGTCAAATGAGCTCCCTCAAACCAGATTGTTGGAGATGTTTTTCTTCTGACTTAAATGCATATATCTATTGTATTCTGGGATGAAAGATGGTCAGACATATTTGATTAAATATTCACTGAATCAATGGAAAGTCTCTATTGTCAGTGAGCACTGATGGGGAATCATGCTGTTCTGAATTCAGCTAATAGCAATATAACTGTAGGTCAATAGTTACTGTGAGTATCGTAGTTTGGCTGATAACCCGCTCCATGTAAAAACCGCATCATTCATTTTATAGGTTTGTATGTGTACAAACCAGAGTATTAACCACATATTTTAACCACATTTGCCTGAAGAACTGACCTTTCGCAAAACCCCTCCCCCAAAAGTTCCTTGTCCAGTCTTGCCTCAGCCACCGGTCACTACCCAAAGAAGGTCCCTCAAGCTTTCATCGTTAAAGCTCAAAATGGTGAAACGCTGTGCCTTCGCTACGGCACCTGGTGCAAATCTGATAGCAGGTACCCGAAAAATGGAAAGGGTTTAGTCCTTTACAGTGACTTCTCTTGGGCTGTGAAATGCATTAGTCAACGTTTATACTTGATTATTCATTAGACAACAATGTGAAACAGTTTTAGATACATAAATGGGCAAGTGATTCTGAATAGTGATTCAAATAAGTGCATATTTTATTCTACAGCTGAGGCTAAATATGCGCTGAACCTAACAACCGAACTAGCTAGCTAAATACATTGTGTAGTTCGCAATAAGGTAATAAGGATGTTATGTGTAAACATTTGTTTCACAAACAAATGTGGCACAAAGCTAGGCTAACCAGCTACCTCGGCCAATGGCTTAGCAGAAGCAATTTGAATAACATCAGATGAGCTGAATTGAAAGCTACATAGCATTAATTATGCCTGAGGACTGTGATGTTTATTGTTCAGTTTTTTTCAGGAAGGTCTTGATGCTAATTATGCTTATCCCAGGCCGACAGCTTAACGTTTGCATGTTGGTTCAACGAAATAAAGGGCATTGTCTCCCCAGTTTGCTTTGCTTGGCGAGCACACCCTTGTCACGTGCCCGTGAGCCGTGCACTATTCAGGGAATAGGGTGCCATTTGGGACAAAGATATAGAGTGTGTGTGTTGAGGCATGAGGGGTTGTCATGGTAATGAACAAGGCCCATCATTAACTACAGCAACATCTTCTACTGTAATTTAGTATGACGATCAATCATGTATCTAATCTATCCTACTAGCTTCAGAACTGAGTACTCTTGATTCAACTCCTGATGATGCGATATTTCTGAGCTATGTATGTATTCATGTAATTAAATTAACATTAAGACAAACATTAGTCTACATTTAATTTTCTTGCATATGGTGCCCTAAATAGTTACTGGAAGAGTGAAGTATTCTTTTTCTTTTTCTGGCTCTGTAATCCAAGTGTTTGGATTTGAAGTAAATTACTGTTAAGGTTTACTACATATTTGAGTAAATATTAGTTTCACCGTTGAGTTTACAATTCCTTATATATGAAGTTCCCCTATTTTAGGGCACCTAAAGCTTTGGGACAGATTAATCGTGGTTTCATCCGAACACATTTAAAAAACAGTGTCTGAAGTAAAACATTTTCCAGACCTCTGCAGGCTTTTAAAGGTAGGTTTGATCTAAGTGCCACCTGGAAATCGTGTTTCTGAGGCCGACTAGTAGATTGAAACTTGCAGTCTAGCATCTGTAGTTTTTGGTTTATTTATTTTAATATTTGTTATGCAATGTCAGACATTTTACTGCTTTCTTTGACATTATTTATTTTATTTGACAGAAACACTGGGAAAGAATATAAGATTGCTGAAAGGGTAATGGGCCAGACTTGAGCCCCTTCTGCAGTAGTACATGTGGACAGGAAGCAGTGAATTACATCACTGGACAACCATAAGCCAAAACTTATGTCATTTTTCTGGTAAAGTTTTCTTTGCCTTGTAGTAGCAAAGACATCCCATAGCTCCTGCAGTGTGTTCCTGATCTGTCAGACACAAAGCCTGGAATCAAGACTAGACATTGGCAGTTCTCTTATGTCTGTGCAAATGATGTGACTAAACACACCTGACTACCCAGAAACACCTGCCAACCCAAGTGTCTCAACAGTCTTTGGTGCCCTAAAATAGGGGGACTATGTATGAAAAGAGTTGTCAGTATCCTCACATAAATACTTTAATATCATAGTGATTGTTAATGAACTACTTTAACTTCATGGTAAATGGAATGCTGATTTCACATCCAAAGTTTGGTGTCAAATAATACAATAATACTTGGGTTTAGTAAAACGCAATGATAAAATCCAAACTCCAGTCCTCAGGCTTTGTTGACAGCAGGTATGACACAGAGATCAGAAGCAGGCAGAGACCTCTCCATGTCTCAGAATGACTGCTTTCCCAACAGCACCCTATTTACTGTGTACTGAGCCCTACTTTTGACTGTCTGGCACTCTCTAAATGTAGGGCACCTAATGGTGAAGTGTATGTCATTTAGGAAACAGATTATGTCAGTCTTTAGCTGAAGATCACACCATTTTAGAAGCAAGGATGCAGAGGATATTGAAACAGTTGTTGCGTGTCAGTTTGAAAGTGTTAAAGGATTTATTTCTCTAACAAAATACTCTTTGAGGGAACTCTCTTCTCATGGGGAGAAACATTCAGAACAGTTGGACTTACATTCTGGTTCCCTCTTTGTCGCTCCTCGTCTCTTTCTCTTTCAAACTCAGTCTCACTCTTTCCTTCTCTCTCCTTCTATATACTGTATATATAATATAACCGTCTCCCTCTCCCTCTATATACTGTATATATACTGTATATATAATATAACCGTCTCCCTCTCCCTCTATATACTGTATATATACTGTATATATAATATAACCGTCTCCCTCTCCCTCTATATACTGTATATATACTGTATATATAATATAACTGTCTCCCTCTATATACTGTATATATAACTGTCTCCCTCTCCCTCTATATACTGTATATATAACTGTCTCCCTCTCACTATATCTCTGTTTCTCTTTCTCCAAATCAATTAAATTTCATTTCAGTGTCGCATTGGTAAATTAATTGGTTAAATAAAATATAAATTTAAATTTGTCCTCTCTCACTTTCTCTCTTTGTTCTTGGCAACTAAAGCTAAGTTATGGGAATGTTATAAAACAGAGAAATCCCAGCCCCTTGACGAGCTGTCAGAGACTTACAGTGGGGCAATGGAGTTGTGAAGTAAAAAGCAGACATGGTTATCAGTTGTGGCAAGTTTCAATGAAGGAAATGTAAAGTCAATTCCAACATCAACAATTTAGATTGGTTAGGCACGGCTACTCTGAATGCAAATCAAGATTAATTATTCATCATAACAGCGTAGCAGCAGAACACACGTCATGTGAGAGAAACGATGGTGGCCAGAGCAATGGGTGAGAAACAGAGGAACAAGAGAGAAAGCAGAAGAGGAAGCAAATGAAGAAGAGTGTACGTACAGATTTAGTGTGACAAGCCAAAATATTCCTGACCTCACATTCTATATGCTATATTTACATTCTGTAGTGTTTTTGCTCTTTGCTCCCAATCTCTGTGTCTGTTTCTGCTTTACTCAAACTCTTTTCCAAATTGAGAGGGAGGGAGGGACAGAGAAAGGTAGGAGAGACAGATAAAAGGAGGTAATGACAAAAATGTATCTGACACAATTACAAATTGACCAAACCCAACCCCAAATGAATGTGATCTCCTGACCCTATTTTACTGATGAGTCTTTGTTGCTTCTCTCTGCTCAGATTCCACTCAGAACTGATCCACTGGCCCCAAGTCCCACAGGGACAAAATCACCATGCTGAATAACACTGAGTCCCAGTTATCAACATATTCCCTTTGTAGTCGGGGCTATAAGTTCACTATGTGGGAAGGAGGAGAGCATTGGGACCACCGAAGTCCTGCAGGAAGAAGGTACAAATAAAGGTTAACTATGGATTTAGAGAAGATATGTTTCTCTAGGGACAGTGTTTTATGTTTCTTGCTTTTCATACCTTTTTCCTTTATTCCCCCTAAACAGATACTGGCTTACTATCTACTATACTGGCTCACTTTCTACTGGCCTGTTATCTATAATACTGGTCTATTATACCAGCCTGTTATCTATTCCACTGACCTATTATCTATTATACAGGCCTGTTATCTATTATACTGTCCTATTATCTATTCTACTGTCCTATTATCTATTCTACTGGTCTATTATCTATTATACTGTCCTATTATCTATTCTACTGTCTTATTATCTATTCTACTGGTCTATTATCTATTATACTGTCCTATTATCTGTTGTACTGTCCTGTTATCTGTTATACTGTCCTGTTATACTGTCCTGTTATCTGTTATACTGGCCTGTTGTTATCTATTATACTGACCTGTTATCTATTATACGGTCCCATTATCTATTATACGGTCCCATTATCTATTATACTGTCCTTTTATTGGTTAAACTGGCCTATTGTCTATTATACTGTCCTTTCATTGGTTAAACTGGCCTATTGTCTATTAAACTGTCCTATTATCTGTTATACTGGCCTGTTATCTGTTATACTGGTCTGTTATCTGTTATACTCTCCTATCATCTGTTATACTGGCCTGTTATACAGGCCTATTATCTATTATACTGTCCTATAATCTTTTTTTACTGTCCTATTATCTATTTTACTATCCTATTATCTGTTATACTGGCCCATTTCTTCATGCAACAAAACAGTAATGCTTACCGAGCGACAAGGTGAATGCCTCTCTTTACCTTGAGTCTACTTCATTGAGTGAGGTGTGCTAACTATTACTGCCATGTGCTCCTAACCCTCAGCTACCTTAAGATGAATGCAAGATGGGAGCACCTGCTACATTTCTGAAATGTAAATGTGTGTTTTGTGTGTGAGTGTCCTTCTGCATTTCAGTGTGCGTGACATTACGTGGTGATGGACACACACTGCAGTGTGTTTAGACAGGGGAGATGGCTGTGCCTGATGTCGAGGCATCGCCACACCTGTGCTGCCATCTGTGCCCTCCCCTGCACCCCGAGAGCCCCCCCGCCCTGCCACCTGGCACAAGACAAGTGTCACATGGAACAGAACGCCCGCCTGATGAGCACATCTCAATCTGCTGTCGTCCTCTAGAAGGCAGAGAGGGGGAGGGAGGGAGGGAGGGAGGGAGGGAGGGAGGGGGGGAGAGACATGGAAGGAAGGATCAAACCAGAGATGGAAGCTACAGAGGCATAGCTGTAATTAAGGAAGAGATGGGCTCTTTGGCCATATAACAAATGAAACGGCAAAACCACATCATCTACTAATCTTAGAATCCGCTAGTAAAGACTCTTAAAACACAGGATTCTACCATTACACTGAATGAGTCACAGAACAAAATGGAAACCTTTCCAACCACTGTGCCCTCTGTGGATGAAATTAGAAAATCCACTAACTGCAGATTCAACCTCTTCAACATCTTTCCCAGCTCTGGCATCTGCCCCAATATTTTGGAACCAAGGTCTGATGACCCCAATCCACAAAAGTTTGGAAACACTTGACCCCAATAACTACACAGACCCAAAGTGGGCACAGTGTCTCCTCAGTCCCCGTCTCAGACCCCAGTATCTATTCTGCAGTAGGGCTGAAATGTGGGACTGTTTGTGTCGGGCTCTCCTGTTTGAGGACTTCTTTGTGTCTTGTGTTCTTTTGGATCATAGAAACGTTTGCTGCAAAGCTCCTCTCTTCTGTCACTTTCTTTAATGCTCTCACCTTTGTTTCTCTTGCACATTAACCTACCAAGTTCCTCCAGAAGGACCTGAGTTCAAGCACCCTGCCTCACGACTACCTAACCAGATACCTCATGGCTGTCCGTCACAGCACACATTTCTGTTTCTGTCTTGACCTCTTAACACTTATAACTTAATTTTTTCCTCTTCTGCCCAGTCAGTCAGTCTCCCCTTCTGCCCAGTCAGTCAGTCTCCCCTTCTGCCCAGTCAGTCAGTCTCCCCTTCTGCCCAGTCAGTCAGTCTCCCCTTCTGCCCAGTCAGTCAGTCTCCCCTTCTGCCCAGTCAGTCAGTCTCCCCTTCTGCCCAGTCAGTCAGTCTCCCCTTCTGCCCAGTCAGTCAGTCTCCCCTTCTGCCCAGTCAGTCAGTCTCCCCTTCTGCCCAGTCAGTCAGTTTCCCGTTCTGCCCAGTCAGTCAGTCTCCCGTTCTGCCCAGTCAGTCAGTCTCCCCTTCTGCCCAGTCAGTCAGTTTCCCCTTCTGCCCAGTCAGTCAGTCTCCCCTTCTGCCCAGTCAGTCAGTCTCCCGTTCTGCCCAGTCAGTCAGTCTCCCCTTCTGCCCAGTCAGTCAGTCTCCCCTTCTGCCCAGTCAGTCAGTCAGTCTCCCCTTCTGCCCAGTCAGTCTCCTCTTCTGCCCTGTCAGTCTCCCCTTCTGCCCAGTCAGTCTCCCCTTCTGCCCAGTCAGTCTCCCCTTCTGCCCAGTCAGTCAGTCTCCCCTTCTGCCCAGTCAGTCAGTCAGTCTCCCCTTCTGCCCAGTCAGTCTCCTCTTCTGCCCTGTCAGTCTCCCCTTCTGCCCAGTCAGTCTCCCCTTCTGCCCAGTCAGTCTCCCCTTCTGCCCAGTCAGTCTCCTCTTCTGCCCAGTCAGTCTCCTCTTCTGCCCAGTCAGTCTCCCCTTCTGCCCAGTCAGTCTCCTCTTCTGCCCAGTCAGTCTCCTCTTCTGCCCAGTCAGTCAGTCTCCCCTTCTGCCCAGTCAGTCAGTCTCCCCTTCTGCCCAGTCAGTCAGTCTCCCCTTCTGCCCAGTCAGTCAGTCTCCCCTTCTGCCCAGTCAGTCAGTCTCCCCTTCTGCCCAGTCAGTCAGTCTCCCCTTCTGCCCAGTCAGTCAGTTTCCCGTTCTGCCCAGTCAGTCAGTCTCCCGTTCTGCCCAGTCAGTCAGTCTCCCCTTCTGCCCAGTCAGTCAGTTTCCCCTTCTGCCCAGTCAGTCAGTCTCCCCTTCTGCCCAGTCAGTCAGTCTCCCGTTCTGCCCAGTCAGTCAGTCTCCCCTTCTGCCCAGTCAGTCAGTCTCCCCTTCTGCCCAGTCAGTCAGTCAGTCTCCCCTTCTGCCCAGTCAGTCTCCTCTTCTGCCCTGTCAGTCTCCCCTTCTGCCCAGTCAGTCTCCCCTTCTGCCCAGTCAGTCTCCCCTTCTGCCCAGTCAGTCAGTCTCCCCTTCTGCCCAGTCAGTCAGTCAGTCTCCCCTTCTGCCCAGTCAGTCTCCTCTTCTGCCCTGTCAGTCTCCCCTTCTGCCCAGTCAGTCTCCCCTTCTGCCCAGTCAGTCTCCCCTTCTGCCCAGTCAGTCTCCTCTTCTGCCCAGTCAGTCTCCTCTTCTGCCCAGTCAGTCTCCCCTTCTGCCCAGTCAGTCTCCTCTTCTGCCCAGTCAGTCTCCTCTTCTGCCCAGTCAGTCTCCCCTTCTGCCCAGTCAGTCTCCCCTTCTGCCCAGTCAGTCTCCTCTTCTGCCCAGTCAGTCTCGACGCTGTCCTATAGGCAAGAGCCAGACAATCAGGAAGGGCCATCATATCAGGAAGGACTCAAATTGAAAGTCCCGCTTAGATCACAAAATGGTGGAAGCAGTCAATGGAAAAGGGCTTGTTGAAAAGGCCTCTTGCCCACTAGAAGACATCATATATTTCTATGATCCTTCCTCTCTAACTGCCTCCACCCACCTCTCCCTTTCTCCGTCCCCCACCTCTCCCTTTCTCCGTCCCCCATGTCTCCCTGTGTCCGTCTCTCCTTTATCACATCATCCAATATTTGATGATTGTGTCTCTTGGTAAAAATCTTAATCCCTCTGATTGTCTGGGTCTCATCTCACCTACAGTGCCCAGCAAACACACACACACACACACACACACAACCTCACAACACAGACACACAAACACAGACACACCCAGGACAAAATATTCTGTCTCATTGCTCCTGTTGTTGTAAAAAAAAAATTATCTTTTTATCCTTCTCCCTTCCTCTCTCATCATTTATAATATTTCTGGAGTCTTACTTCTACTGTTCTAAACTCAAATCCCTCTTCCTTCTCCAAGTTAATCTCAGCAAGACCTCCCTAATATAGACCATAGCGTTATACTAATATTGTACAGTAATATAGACTGTAGGGTTAGACTAATACTGTATAATAATATAGACTGTAGGGTTATACTAATACTGTACAATAATATAGACTGTAGGCTTAGACTAATACTGCACAAAAATATAGACTGTAGGGTTAGACTAATACTGTACAGTAATATAGACTGTAGGGTTAGACTAATACTGTACAATAATATAAACTGTAGGGTTAGACTAATACTGTACAGTAATATAGACTGTAGGGTTAGACTCATACTGTACAATAATATAGACTGTAGGGTTAGACTAGTACTGGACAGTAATATAGACTGTAGGGTTAGACTAATACTGTACAGTAATATAGACTGTAGGGTTAGACTAATACTGTACAATAATATAGACTGTAGGGTTAGACTAATACTGTACAGTAATATAGACTGTAGAGTTAGACTAATACTGTACAGTAATATAAACTGTAGGGTTAGACTAATACTGTACAGTAATATAGACTGTAGGGTTAGACTCATACTGTACAGTAATATAGACTGTAGGGTTAGACTCAAACTGTACAATAATATAGACTGTAGGGTTAGACTAGTACTGTACAGTAATATAGACTGTAGGGTTAGACTAGTACTGTACAATAATATAAACTGTAGGGTTAGACTAATACTGTACAGTAATATAGACTGTAGGGTTAGACTCATACTGTACAGTAATATAGACTGTAGGGTTAGACTCAAACTGTACAATAATATAGACTGTAGGGTTAGACTAGTACTGTACAGTAATATAGACTGTAGGGTTAGACTAGTACTGTACAGTAATATAGACTGTAGAGTTAGACTAATACTGTACAGTAATATAAACTGTAGGGTTAGACTAATACTGTACAGTAATATAGACTGTAGGGTTAGACTCATACTGTACAGTAATATAGACTGTAGGGTTAGACTCAAACTGTACAATAATATAGACTGTAGGGTTAGACTAGTACTGTACAGTAATATAGACTGTAGGGTTAGACTCAAACTGTACAATAATATAGACTGTAGGGTTAGACTAGTACTGTACAGTAATATAGACTGTAGGGTTAGACTAATACTGTACAGTAATATAGACTGTAGAGTTAGACTAATACTGTACAGTAATATAAACTGTAGGGTTAGACTAATACTGTACAGTAATATAGACTGTAGGGTTAGACTCATACTGTACAGTAATATAGACTGTAGGGTTAGACTCAAACTGTACAATAATATAGACTGTAGGGTTAGACTAGTACTGTACAGTAATATAGACTGTAGGGTTAGACTAGTACTGTACAATAATATAAACTGTAGGGTTAGACTAATACTGTACAGTAATATAGACTGTAGGGTTAGACTCATACTGTACAGTAATATAGACTGTAGGGTTAGACTCAAACTGTACAATAATATAGACTGTAGGGTTAGACTAGTACTGTACAGTAATATAGACTGTAGGGTTAGACTAGTACTGTACAATAATATAGACTGTAGGGTTAGACTAATACTGTACAATAATATAGACTGTAGGGTTAGACTAATACTGTACAGTAATATAGACTGTAGAGTTAGACTAATACTGTACAGTAATATAAACTGTAGGGTTAGACTAATACTGTACAAAAATATAGACTGTAGGGTTAGACTAATACTGTACAGTAATATAAACTGTAGGGTTAGACTAGTACTGTACAATAATATAGACTGTAGGGTTAGACTAATACTGTACAGTAATATATACTGTAGGGTTAGACTAATACTGTGCAATAATATAAACTGTAGGGTTAGACTAGTACTGTACAATAATATAGACTGTAGGGTTAGACTAATACTGTATAATAATATAGACTGTAGGGTTAGACTAGTACTGTACAATAATATAGACTGTAGGGTTAGACTAATACTGTACAATAAAATAGACTGTAGGGTTAGACTAATACTGTACAAAAATATAGACTGTAGGGTTAGACTAATACTGTACAAAAATATAGACTGTAGGGTTAGACTAATACTGTACAATAATATAGACTGTAGGGTTAGACTAATACTGTACAATAATATAGACTGTAGGGTTAGACTAATACTGTACAATAATATAGACTGTAGGGTTAGACTAATACTGTACAGTAATATAGACTGTAGGGTTAGACCAACACAGTATACAGTATTTACTGTGTATATTGTCCAGTCAAAGTAGCAGAGTCTGTAAGTATGTACAATAACACACACTCTTTCTCCCTCTCTCTGTCCTGTCCTCTGTCTCTCCATCCCCTCTCTTTCTCTCTCAATCTCTGGGTATTACATTTATGTCATTTAGCAGACGCTGTTCTCCAGGGAACTACAAGCTGTGGTAGTATACACCATTTCTAATGATTTCATACTGCCGCCCCCTCAGTGGAAACCCTGGCATTACAACCTCTGATCCCTGCGTCCCTCTGTTCCTGACAACAATACTGCTTTGTTCAAGACATTTCTATCTTAAGCCGATGCCTTGATTAATGTAATCATTTACAATGTGATGTCATTTTATTTCACTTTGCATAGGCTTACAAAGGTCACACATGAGATTTACAGGAATATGAAATGGAGCTGTGCTGTGTGGATGCGTGATAAATGTGGGTAGTGGTGATTAAGGTTGGTATCTGTTTTGCACCGCATGCATCCAAAACATCACCCTGTTCCCCTCATGGTGCACTACATTGGGTTAAAACCCAAGGGTTCCAAGTAGTGGCCTAGGTGGTTTTATAGTGTGGCGTTTGGGACATTAGCCCGGTTTGATGACTCAACCTTGGAGAGGTATAAAATACAGACAAACAACCACAGCCAATCAGGTCGTATAGAGCAAAGCTACAGCTAATCACATTGAATGAAATGAGGCTACGGCCAATCACGTCGTCAGGAAGGGTGTTGATCTAAATTTAGAATACATTCTATTCCCCAAAAGTCTGTTTACAATGACTTAACTTTCACAGGACGCTCTACTTTCACAGTGGCAACTGAAGTGTGTATGTGTGTGTGTGTGTGTCTGAGTGTGTGTGTCTGTCTGAGTGTGTGTGTCTGTCTGAGTGTGTGTGTCTGTCGGAGTGTGTGTGTCTGTCGGAGTGTGTGTGTCTGTCGGAGTGTGTGTTTCTGTCGGAGTGTGTGACTTTCTGGACAGGTGGCGGTAGAGGTGGTGGCGGCTACATGGAGAGGAGATGATGTAATGATGATGTAATCAGGGGTATGCAACCAATCCAGGTGAAGTCCTGATGAGCGTCACACTGACAAACAGACTTGACCAGCAGAACCGTTGTGGTCAGACACTAAACATGATTTTCAGAATGTCGTCACAGGGTGCTGAGGCTAGGATGGGGGCGCTATAGTTCCCCCCCGTGCCCCTACTCCTCACGACTGGGAGCAGACAGATGCAGCACATTCAAAATGCCCATTCATGGACAGAATTTCTAGCATGTATCCAGGGAAGGAGACTCATCAGCTGTGTACAGTGGAAATGTGTATGAAATATGTAGATACACACACAAACACAACACACTGCTGTTGGGATTTTGTTAGATTTTTGTCTAACAATAGAAACAATTTCAGTCCCATTTCAGTCTCAGCTGTATCTAGTAAAGAAGCCTCATGGAGTGTTCCTCAAATTGTAGCATTTCAAATGCTTTTATACTCCTTCAGCATTGGTTAGCAAATTGATGGAATTATATGCTGTCAGGGTATCTCATTTGTTTGTCACTGGCAGTGGTCTCAAAATGTACAGACCATCAGCTGTAAAGGCCAGATCGGGTTTTAGGTGTAGAAACCTTCAACAAATTCAAAGATGTTGAAAAGCTTTTGTGAATTAATCAGTGCTGACAGAGGAGGAAATGGGTCTCCCAATTCGACTTAAGAGAAACAGACAACTTCAGGGGCAACTTGTTTCGTCATTAGTAAACATCTTTGTCCGATCTAAACTAATATTAAGAGCAGGGTCGACTCTCAGCTTCAATGATACAGACCACGACATCAAACATAAATCATTTTGTTAGGTTTTTAAGAGATGCTGTACTTTTACCTAAATTCCACTCAACACAAGAGTCATGATCTGATTAATGGGTATCTAAATCAGAATTACCTTTATAATGAAAGGATATACAATTGATATGTCCTTTCAATAGCGTATCCATCACCTTACATTTCTCAAGATGTTTGATTCATTTCTCAGCAGTGGCTGGTGGAAAGGCAACTGGTGACAGCATGGTTGTTTAGACTAGCAGTAACAAAGCAATCTACTGAGCCTGTTGTTTCCAGTTCTTTCATAAACTTTATGCTGTGAAATCTTGCCTTGACCCCCCCCTTTTGCCCAGTATGTGAGTGGAGAAAATGTTTGTAAGGAAGAACAATATTGGAAGTTTCAAAAACATCAAACTAGTATTCCCTGCCGCGGTAATTTGATTACCCTAATCGGTATGTTACATTTGCAACTGTTGAATCCGAAAAAAAGGACCTTTGAGGTAAATGACAACAGATGGAAAGCCCTTTTTGGTGTGCGTCTGCAGACTACCATCAGAGACCTATTAAGGTCGGTATACGGCAACAAAGTTCAAGGCAACCCTGTTTATTTCTTGAAATGATCCAAAATCTAGCTCAGTATCATCAATTGTCTCAGCAGAGACAATGGGTTATAAGGTTGTTATCACTGTGCTCTGAGATTGTGTGTCTCACTGCCTTGTGAAGTGTATTTTGCGGTGTGTTTACAGAACATACGACAGCAGGGTGTATGGACTAGCTCGGGGACAGATCAAGGGACATTTGCTCAGCTTATGTGCTGGAGGTGTCTCTAAGCTGCAACCTGTAATTAAAGCTGTTTGTTTAAGGAATAATAAAATGCCAGTCTTGAATTTAATTGAAAGATCTCGTTTTTGCTGTCCGTATACATTGTTACACTCTCGGTTACAATTCTGTTGTCTTTGTTCTTTACTTATATATTATTTTCTTGCATTATGTTTTACATTGTTTTATTCCTACAGAGAAATTGACAGCTAAGCCCTGTATAAGAACAAATTCATGTATTGCATAGATTGCACTGTATATTCAAGATTCAACATGTTTAGTAGAAGGTACAGTGTTTGAGACAATATTAAATGTGTAAGGGACCGCAAATATATGAGACAATATTAAATGTGTAAGGGACTGCAAATATAAGACAATACTAAATGTGTTAGGGACCGCAAATATACGACAATACTAAATGTGTTAGGGACCACAAATATATGAGACAATACTAAATGTGTTAGGGACCGCAAATATAAGACAATACTAAATGTGTTAGGGACCGCAAATATATGAGACAATACTAAATGTGTTAGGGACCGCAAATATATGAGACAATACTAAATGTGTTAGGGACCGCAAATATAAGACAATACTAAATGTGTTAGGGACCGCAAATATGAGACAATACTAAATGTGTTAGGGACCGCAAATATGAGACAATACTAAATGTGTTAGGGACCGCAAATATGAGACAATACTAAATGTGTTAGGGACCGCAAATATGAGACAATACTAAATGTGTTAGGGACCGCAAATATGAGACAATACTAAATGTGTTAGGGACCGCAAATATGAGACAATACTAAATGTGTTAGGGACCGCAAATATGAGACAATACTAAATGTGTTAGGGACCGCAAATATAAGACAATACTAAATGTGTTAGGGACCGCAAATATATGAGACAATACTAAATGTGTTAGGGACCGCAAATATAAGACAATACTAAATGTGTTAGGGACCGCAAATATATGAGACAATACTAAATGTGTTAGGGACCGCAAATATGAGACAATACTAAATGTGTTAGGGACCGCAAATATGAGACAATACTAAATGTGTAAGGGACCGCAAATATGAGACAATACTAAATGTGTTAGGGACCGCAAATATGAGACAATACTAAATGTGTAAGGGACTGCAAATATGAGACAATACTAAATGTGTTAGGGACCGCAAATATAAGACAATACTAAATGTGTAAGGGACCGCAGATGTATGAGACAAACTAAATGTGCAGAAAGAAGGTGAGCTAAGAGAAGAGAAGGAGGAGATGAGACCTGCACCCTAATGTGATTGGTAAACAAATGGAAAAATTGGTTGCACAGAATGTTTAAAATCCCAAAGACACAGGACTCCTGACACAGTCTTCTCCATCTGGCTCATTGAAGTGGCATTTTTTCATATAATCAGTCAAGCACCTGCCCGATCTACTGAGCCCCTATCACCCCCTGGATTGCCCCATTCTCTTGACTAAATATGTCCATGAAAATGTTTATCTAGACAAAACGTATTTGTCCTTCCATATGTGTGTGTGTGTGTGTGTGTGTGTGTGGTACATCATTGAGCTCTTTGTCATAGATTCAGTAACTGAAAAACCAATGAAGGTCTTCCAGTTTGATTGGACCACTTGATGAAGATGAGCAAAGAAGGCTGTGGAAAAAGGTTGTAGTATCAACTTGATCTTACACTCAGAATGACAGAAATGTAACATATAATTACAGTGAAATTGTAACAAAATATGTAACAAATAAGCCTCATTCTATATGTGACAGAATTTAGGAATGTCGCATGTCATTTTTCAGGAGAGACATTTGTAAGAAGAAAAAAAGATATTTTTTGCAGAAATGCTTTCTGGAAAATGTGAACTTTCATGTGACTTAACTAGTATGCAAAGTGTAAATACGAATACAATTTAAAATTCAAACCCTTGTTTAACCACTGGAAAATACAGGACCTTTTCTGTTAGACATGATTGGCTGAGATAATGAAGGGGCTGGACATGCTGAAATACTGAATTCTGATTGGTCTATCAAGTCACCGGCTTCTGTCATAATGCAACTACTTGGTCAGTAAATGCGGGAATTTCAAACATGAACAATTGTGAACGCGTTGCTAGAAGTCTCAGCCACATCACTGCCCTGAATTTAGCTGGTGTTGTCAACACTTCTGAGTAGAAACAAACTGTGAAAGAATACTTTCTGGAGGACAATGGTGCCATGACTCGAAAGATGAGTCAGACCATGATGAGGAAATCTCTGTCATTGTCCAGACTTGGATACTGTTCAAAGCTTTTCAGAGAACGAGACATTGCATATTCTTCTGATGAAAGTGATGCTGAAGGAACTGAGAGGTATAGTGTTGTTGTCACAGATGAACTTGACCGTGTGATGGAATCAGTGGAATATCCTGTGCAAGCAGCGTTTGAGAAGGAAATGGACCAAATTCAGGCATTTCATTGCAAATGCGGCGATGGCCGAAAAGAAAACACTGGCCACAAATGATATTTACAAACGAAGGGCAACCATGGCATCCATGACAATTCCTGAATTCTGTAACATATAATATGGTACTCTGTACCCCATCCCCTGCTAAGTGAACAGCGCTGAGTGTGCTTGAATGTTTGATGAAGACAGAGAACAAATAACAAGGATCTGAAAAATGTATCCATCAAGAACCTGTAGGGTCTGTAGAGTCTGTAGCCCTTGCTTGTAGACTCTACTCTTCAGCTCACCTCAATGGTATTTAAAGGTGTTAAAGTCAGAAGACTGGGATTGCCCCTGCGAAAGCTTGAGTCTGTGCTCAGTTAAATCTTGGTATTTGTAAAAGCACTTGCTGACAACTGATGATGTAAACATAAAAAAATATTTGTGTGTTTGATTGAGTGTGACAATTTTGTCCTGAATTTTGGGTTCTTGAGGACTGATTAGAGATTTCCCGACAGACAGCACCATACACAGAGCAATGTCCCCTTCACTGCACTGAGGAATTGGGATTTGGCCTTCCAGCAACCCTTCAAACAGCATGTCATCTCCCACTCATTGACTGACCAACACCCATGTTGCAGTTAAGACAATCTATGAAGGAACTGTAATGCGCCACTGTTGTTCCACTGATGTTCCACTGTTGTTCCACTGTTGTTCCACTGATGTTCCACTGATGTTCCACTGATATTCCACTGATATTCCACCTCTTTTAAATACTTTTATTCAACAGTAGTTTGCGAGCCCTAGGTGGCCTGATCTAAGAGGTTAGAACTGACAGGAAAGGTTGCTATACGTCATTTATTTTAGTAAAGCTGGTAAGAACACATTCTAGAGGCTTCTATGTATAACACTTAAATGATATAAAGGTTATTATTAGATAATTCCATAGAGGGGTCTGAAGAGAATCATTTATAGGAGGTTATTTGAAAAATCCTAGTAGAGGGTTTTAAGTCCCTGCTGGAAAGGATTCTGCATTGCATCAAAAGGGTTCCCTTCTAAGGAAGAACCCAATATGGTTTTACTTGTTCTAAGAACTTGGAAAGAGGGCAGGAATTTGACAAAAATGGCTATGTGGATGTCCACACCAGCACACGAAACAATAACCACTGTTATAGTCACTATTAAAGTAATAATCAATGTTGAGGAAAATCCCAGTTAAAGGTTCCCTGTGCACCTTAATGCCACCTATCAGCAGTGAGTAGTATATTGGTTCTATTACTCCATTAGGACTCTGTCATTACTAACTATGGGCATACTGAAGCAGTGTCACCTCCAACTGGCGATGCTGGAACAATGAACACAGACTTTTGTTTCAGATGAGGTTAAAGTTGGCCCTTTCCATAACTACCGGACACAGAATAAACAAAGTAAACCGCTTAACCAATCAAAATGTAATCTGGGCTATCTGTTGCATTAAATACATAGCCATCAACGAGTCTCTGAAATTTGGCAATCTAGTGAAAATGAAACCATAACCTTGCTAGCTAGCGCTAGCTGGAACAATAAATTGCACACTTCCACCAGTTTGCACAAAGCTAAATCTCGCTAAAAGGCTTCTACCAAGCAATATTCACTTGTGCATAAACAACCAACGAACCAACGATTGTTTTTCTTAACATTTTGCAGAGAACACCAGGTTGTAACACTATTTTCCAGCTAGTAATAGAATAAAAGAGTGTCTCTCGGAAACAACTAAGCTTGTTAGCTTATTCTCTGGACCAAAGACTTGGAGAAACCTTCCTAAAACATATCTGCGCTCATACAAATAGAATAAACAAGAACATCTAATTATTTTCTACATAGTATAATTGTTTCTTTGTCATCATTAATCTAGTAACTTTCACTGTTGCTTGAGCAACCCCAATAGCAAAGCCACAAAAATATAACCATTAATTTAGTTTTTCCTTTTTATTGGCATATTTCTTCTTTGCCTTTTTAACAGATAAATTGCACTAAAATACTGCAAAGCAACGACTTAGAATAAGCGCACAACTAGACATACGGAACTGGACACAACCACTTTAAAGTAAAAATCACTGTTAAAGTAATACTCACTGTTGAGGAAATAATCACTGTTATAGTAATACTCACTGTTGAGGAAATAATCACTGTTATAGTAATACTCACTGTTGAGGAAATAATCACTGTTATAGTAATACTCACTGTTGAGGAAATAATCACTGTTATAGTAATACTCACTGTTGAGGAAATAATCACTGTTAAAATAATATAATTGTTGAAGTAATGATCACTGTTGAAGTAATCAACTTTGTTGAAGTCATAATCACTGTAAAGTAATAATCATTGTGAAGTTGTCTTGTGGAAGGTGGGACAGAGGTGAGTCAGATATCCAGGAATGCTGAGTCTTCACAATGTCACCCTTTGGAAGAAGCACAGCATGACCCCTATACCCTCATGACCCCTATACCCTCATGACCCCTGCTACACCCCCCCCCCTCACCCTGGGCCTCTTTTATCCCCCCTAGCCCCAAACACACACACTCAGTGTCTCTAATAGATCCAACTCTCAGCACTCCCCTCCAACTCAGGGGTGACAGTGTTCCCAGAAGGCCCAGACTGTCACAGCCCCCTACTGCTCTCTCCTGACTACCCCTGAGTTCACCTGCATCCATCACCCCCCCCCCCCCCCCCCCCCACACACACACACAAATACACACCATTGCCGCTACCCACCTTCTCACACTGCACCTGGGCAAGATGAATGACCCATTGTCATGGACACCACCAGGTTGGGGGGGGCTGCGACAATCCCATAAGCCACCTCACCATCGCTAGCAAGGTGATCTGCTGCTTCTGTTCATCTTACTTGTAATTGGCTGATTTCTGTTCATCACACTTCTAATTGGCTACTTATGGTTCTGCGTCCGAATTGGTGCCATATTCCTCATGGCCCTGCAGAAATGGTGCACTAAAAAGGGAAAAGGGCTTGATTTGGAGGACAGGGAGAGCTCCTACTCTCTGTCTTCCCCAGGTTTAGATTTAAAATGAATGATGCAATTTGATGCCCCTTGCTAGGTAAAGGTCACATCCAAACGTGCACTCTGCTGTATGTAATGCCTCTGAATACTAAGAATAAACAACTGATCTCTAACCTGATATCTGCTACTCCAACTGTATGACTGAAAAAGGTTATTACAATGTTATGGGTCAATTCCCATGGGGGCCAGTACAGAAAAAGCAAGAAGATATGATGTAACCATCAGACTGTAACAGGAGGATATGATGTAACCATCAGACTGTAACAGGAGGATATGATGTAACCATCAGACTGTAACTGGAGGATATGATGTAACCATCAGACTGTAACAGGAGGATATGATGTAACCATCAGACTGTAACTGGAGGATATGATGTAACCATCAGACTGTAACAGGAAGATATGATGTAACCATCAGACTGTAACATTAGGATAGGCTGTAACCATCAGACTGTAACATTAGGATAGGATGTAACCATCAGACTGTAACGGGGGACAGGATGTAACCAGTGTACCAGTAATTGCCTATGTTTACCAGTAGTTTCCAGAGTTCACCAGTATTTCCCAGTGAATGGCAATGATCAACATATATTAAATTCCCTTACCTTGTTTTAGGCATGTGGGTTTTAATTGGTAACTTCCCTGACTATTACTTAGTCCTTTCACACCTCTGGAAAACAATACATGACATATAGTGCTATTTCGGACATGGATTATTTGCCCAAACACATATATCCCTGGAGATCTTAGGGTTCAACGGGGTCAGTCCAGCTAATGTAATATTGATCAAGGTAAGATGGTAAGAGACATTGGGGACAGGAGGACACATACTGTACAGTGGCCCTCTGTTGGAGGGATGGAGAACTACAACTGAAGCAAAGCAGTTGCGCTCATAGCCTGAGTACAACATTAAACCCTTGCTTTCATACCCAAGTCTTGGCTGTACTGTAGAGGGTGGGGAAAGACATCCATAAATGGAGAGGTGGAATATAGACCAGGATGGAAGGGAGAGTAAAGAAGTGAAGGTAAGTGTAGAAGGGAGGAGTAAAGAGCATGAGTGCTGGACGAAAGAAGAGGCTTAGTGTTAGAGGAAAGTAGAGGAGGCGTGCAGGAGGAGAAGAAAGGGGGGAGTGCTTGAGGAGAGGAGAGCTAGGTTGTAGACCCTGGGGGTTGTTAGTTTAATTGGGCCTCTGGCTGTAGGACAGAAAGCAGCAACATCAAAGGTCAGATATACATCACAGTGATGTGGGGAAATGTGGTCCTGGTGGGGGGGGGGGGACGACACAGACTCAGATAAGGAAGAGGAGGAGGCAGTGAACAAAGGAGGGCAGTAGGGAGGGAGGGGGAAGTAGGAGAGGGGATGAGGAGAGAAGAGTGGGATGAGAGAGAGAAAGAGCCAAAAGTATGGAGTAGAGGAGAGATTGAGGAAGAGAAGGTGAGGTGGAGAGAGGAAGAAACGGCTGGACTGGGAAAGGCCCAAGGAAATGCAGAGCTGATGGTTGAAAAGAGAGAAAAACTGAGAATAGAAAGATTGTGAGAGAGAGAAAAAGCTGAGGTGAGGAGAAAAGCAGGTGTGCTGCGTGATAAGTGTGTGGAAATGGAACGGGGGGCTGCCGTGGTAACCCAGAAGAAGAGCGAAGAGGTGGATAATGAGGAAGAAGAGGAGCAAAGGGCAGAGGGAGGAGATACAGGTGGAATACAAATGGAGAGGAGGGAAGGAAAGAGGATGGGGGTGGGAAGAAGGAAAAGCACTGTAATTAGATTGGCTCTGCTGCTATGTAAACTGGACTCAAACAACACATGCAGAGACAGAAGATAGAAGCAATGGGAGGCCGAGAGATGGAGAGAAATACTAAAGCGGTGAGATGAGAAGGAGAGACGGCTTGAGAGAGATCAGTTGTGAGAGAGAGGGAGAGTGGGGGAGAGAGCGGAAAAAATGGAAAGAGAGAAAAGAGGGACACAGTAGGTCGACAGAGAGAACGAAAGGAAAGAACCGGAAATCTCTCTGATCCTTCCCTCTTTGTTTGGTTCTCCAGAGGAAAGGCTTTCATCCCAATGTATCTCAATCTTTTTTATCACTGTTATTTAAAGACTTGCCCCATGTCCCTGTCTTTCTCTTTGATTTGACCCTGATCAAGGAGATAAGCAAGAAATTAAACATCCTGTTGACTTCTCACTGTAGCTGACACACATTTCTCTGACTAGAATCAAAGTGTGTGATGAATTAAAAGAAATTAAACATTTTGTTGGAGAGTCCTGTAAAGTATGACACAGTCCATTATCACAGTCCAATACCAGACTCCAGAATCACAGTAAAGAAAACAATCTGATATCACTAAACAATATAGTCTAACACATTCACACACCCTGGACAGCTACATCCTTTACCTCCACCCTGTTTCAGCACCCTGGACAGCTACGTCCATTACATCCACCTTGTTTCAGCACCCTGGACAGCTACGTCCTTTACATCCACCCTGTTTCAGCACCCTGGACATCCACACAAGGATCTATTACATCAGCAGTTTGAATGAAAAAGCAAACATTTGACTGAAACATCAACATATTTGTTGTCAAAATGACTAAGACTATAGAAGAAACCTGTGAAAATCAACCTGTGAAAATCAACACTGCCCCAGTTTCAGCACTCACTGACTGTCTGGAGTGCCTTGAGGTTTTGTTTGAAACTTGGATAAAAGAAACGATCACTCCAGGATGAACCCAGTGGTCTGTCTGTTGGCAATGCGTCCTTGTGAATGTCCGAATAAATGTTGTTTTTCACGCTGTCAGTGTCCCCTGTTTTACCTCCGTCAGCTCTGGAGACCCATGACATCTCAATTCCCTGTACCATGTACACAAACTCACTTTGCAGCCTCCAGGACCACACCTCGAGGAGCACACCTTCAAGACCGCACCTCCAGGACCGCACTTTGAAGGCCAACACCTCTAGGACCACACCTCCAGGAACACACCTCCATTGTGTGTGTATATTTGTGTGTATATATTTGTGTGTGTATATTTGTGTGTGTGTTTGTATTCGTGTTCATGTGTGTGTTTACACTGAAGAGGCTCCTTTCCAAGGTGACCTCTTCCTCTCTCTTTGAATATAAGGACTTTATTGGCACATTTGTTTCTGCTGCCAATGCAAGTGAATAATAATAATAACAAAAGCTTTAATAAATAACAAAATAAATAATCAAATAAACCTGTCTACAATTAGACATGTAGTAGATAGATTAAGCAGACATTAACCACATGTAAAGTAGATATTAAGTAAACACTAACCACATGTAAATAAAGACACTTGAGTTTTGTATTATAGATTACTCTATGCACAGTAATGTCAAAATATGCAAATAGTTTAGAGTAAGAATGACTACCGAAAATTAATAAAGGCATCAATATGGGTTAGGTTCATAAACTTTTCAGTTCTCCAGTGGTTGCCCTTTTGCCATGGCAACAGGTAATTTATCATGCTGCTGTGATTTCACATTGCGGTATTTCGCCTAACAAATACAGGGGTTCCTCAATGTTTTATTTGAAATCCAATTATTTTTGGATCTGCATGATAACGTGAAAATGTATGTCTCTAATGTGGTCATACACCTCTGTCTCTCGCTCTCTCTCTTAAACAGCCCTGCTCAGCCCTCAGCCCTACCCGTCTCCCTACCCTCAGCCCTACCTGTCTCCCTACCCTCAGCCCTACCCGTCTCCCTACCCCTCTCCCTACCCGCCTCCCTACCCGCCTCCCTACCCGTCTCCCTACCCGTCTCCCTACCCGCCTCCCTACCCCGTCTCCCTACCCCGTCTCCCTACCCATCTCCCTACCCGTCTCCCTACCCGCCTCCCTACCCGTCTCCCTACCCGTCTCCCTACCCGTCTCCCTGGCTGAGAATGTACCCCATTGCCAGGTTTCCTTCTATCATCCCCTCCTCCACTATATCAGACCACTGGTCCTTCTATCATCCCCTCCTCCACCATATCAGACCACTGGTCCTTCTATCATCCCCTCCTCCACTATATCAGACCACTGGTCCTTCTATCATCCCCTCCTCCACTATATCAGACCACTGGTCCTTCTATCATCCCCTCCTCCACCATATCAGACCACTGGTCCTTCTATCATCCCCTCCTCCACTATATCAGACCACTGGCCCTTCTATCATCCCCTCCTCCACCATATCAGACCACTGGTCCTTCTATCATCCCCTCCTCCACTATATCAGACCACTGGTCCTTCTATCATCCCCTCCTCCACTATATCAGACCACTGGTCCTTCTATCATCCCCTCCTCCACTATATCAGACCACTGGCCCTTCTATCATCCCCTCCTCCACCATATCAGACCACTGGTCCTTCTATCATCCCCTCCTCCACTATATCAGACCACTGGTCCTTCTATCATCCCCTCCTCCACTATATCAGACCACTGGTCCTTCTATCATCCCCTCCTCCACTATATCAGACCACTGGTCCTTCTATCATCCCCCCCTCCACTATATCAGACCACTGGTCCTTCTATCATCCCCTCCTCCACCATATCAGACCACTGGTCCTTCTATCATCCCCTCCTCCACCATATCAGACCACTGGTCCTTCTATCATCCCCTCCTCCACTATATCAGACCACTGGTCCTTCTATCATCCCCTCCTCCACTATATCAGACCACTGGTCCTTCTATCATCCCCTCCTCCACTATATCAGACCACTGGTCCTTCTATCATCCCCTCCTCCACTATATCAGACCACTGGTCCTTCTATCATCCCCTCCTCCACTATATCAGACCACTGGTCCTTCTATCATCCCCTCCTCCACCATATCAGACCACTGGTCCTTCTATCATCCCCCCCTCCACTATATCAGACCACTGGTCCTTCTATCATCCCCTCCTCCACCATATCAGACCACTGGTCCTTCTATCATCCCCCCCTCCACCATATCAGACCACTGGGTCCTTCTATCATCCCCTCCTCCACAGACCCATACAGACACATTACAGAACCCACAGACACATACGGACACACCAAAAATGTCACAGACACACCACAAACACAGACACCACAGACACATACAGACGAATTAGACACATACGGACACACCACAAACACAGACACCACAGACACACCACAAACACATAGACACCAAATACACAGACACATTACGACACACCACAGACATACCACAGACACATTATGACACACCACAGACACATTCAGACATCACAGACACCACAGACATCTACAGACACAAAAGACACACCAATCACAATGACAAGGAGCAGAGTTGAGGTTGACAGACTGGGTTTCCAGCCAGGGACACAGAAGGAAGGACTGTTCCTTTTTCACCCCGAGGCTCAATGAAGGCAGCTCAAATAGTTCACCTTCAGAACGTGGTACAGCAACACTAAAGACTACTTCATTTACAGAGCATGTAAATGGTCACTGTAAAGCGTTTCTGTATGTGTAGAACACAACGGAAAATGCTGAATGAAAGACAGAGGGAAACGAAGTGAGATAAAGACAGGGAGCTAGAGAAACAGATGAGGGAAGGGAGAGAAAGGTAGAGGGGGAGAAACTAAGGATGATAGAGATGGGGAGAGACAGAGGGGGAGAGAGATGGGAGAGAAGAGGAGGGAGGGAGGGGAGGTTTTTCTTTAGTTTTTGAAAACCACATATATGAAACCAACGTTCTCAGTCCATGTATGTACAGTGGCTCAGAGTGTCAGTTAATATATCAACAAGAATGGGAAAGAGAGGAGTAGAGGGAGAGAAGGGGAGGGTTAGGGGAGAGAGAGGGGGGGGGGGGAGTAGGGGAGAGAGAGGGGGAGGGAGAGGAGTAGGGGAGAGAGTGGAGTAGGGGAGAGAGGGAGGAGAGAGAGGGGGAGAGAGAGGAAATGGGGAGAGAGAGGGAGAGAGAGATGAATAACGGGAAGGGAGGAGTGTGCAGGCCATGGCCATCACTGTTCTGTGGTTAGATTGTGCCTCTCTCATCTCTCTCCTTCTTTCACACTCTCTCCTCCTTTCACTTTACCCCTCATTTCTCTTTCTCCTTTTACTCTCCTTTCTTTCTTTCTCCGCTTTCCTTTCTCTCACCCCCCCCCCCTCTCTCTCATTCTGTTTCTGGTTCCATGCATTATTCAAACAGCTCAGGATACCTCACTGCAGAGATTAGGAGGAAGTGAGGAGTAAGGAAAAGGCATGGGTTAGGGTTAGAAGGCAGAAGAGGGACTCAGACACAGAAACTCATTTCATTCTGTGTGTTGAATAAAAGAATGAACTGGCAAACACACTGTAGTGGAGGCAGGCACTGCCATGTTTCTGTGTTTGACTGGAGAGTCTTGGAGGTAATCAGTGACAGAACATCAGGAGGCTCTTTCCGCTTCCCACATTGTTAGCAGATAGAGGCAGAAACAGATATATGCAGCTAGAGTTAGTCAGTAAGAGATATATGTAGACATCTAGAGATAGAGGCAGAGAGAAATAGAGGCAGAATGAGAGTTTGAGGTAGACAGGGAGATCAAAGCAACAAGTCAGACAGAGGCAGGTGGGCAGGCACACAGAAAGAGAGACAAATAGAGACAGTTGGACAGAAGGAGAAAGACAGACGGAAACAAAGACAGAACAGAGTGACAGAAGAAGAGAGTGGAGAACCAAGACATTATGCCACTTCATTGTTTGAAAATCTGTTCCCTTCAAAGATACAAACCAACTTTTACTACACTCCCAAACACACACACACACACACACACAGAAA
Source organism: Esox lucius (assembly GCF_011004845.1). Classification (NCBI taxonomy): domain Eukaryota; kingdom Metazoa; phylum Chordata; class Actinopteri; order Esociformes; family Esocidae; genus Esox; species Esox lucius. The sequence continues at coordinate 1,341,921 of NC_047578.1, read as the reverse complement.
CCACAAACACAGACACTCACACACACCCAAACACACACAAACACAGGCATTGAAAGTAACATTGCGATTGAGGACAAACCCATAGTTGATCAGAACCAAGGGCAGAATTTCATATGAGACTTAAGCAGTTTTTCTAAATGAGGCAAAACTTGTTGGCAGTCAATTAGTTAATATGTACATTTGACATTCACACTCATGTTTCCTGCATAACTGAACACAATATTCTCTGTGAATGTATGGCTATGTAAAAATGTTCTAGGTCTTTCTGTGTGTGTGTGTGTGTGTGTGTGTGTGTGTTCATATTTTCTTTGATAAATGACCTCATGAATATATTTATTTTATTCCAATAGTTTTGCAGAAATGACGAGTCGTTGTGTAACTACATTATTATTTGCATGTGGTCTTGTAACCCACTGACTATCAGCGACTGAACCTTTAGGAGCAATTTCAAATGTGTGTTGTTTTTGATGTTTCTAATTCATCTCAGATATTGGACACAGTAACATTCTGCATGAAGAAACCCCACTGGAGAACTTGGAAGCAAAAATTACTTTTCACACTCTTTTGTCTATGTGGACTGAACTATTCTGTCCTCTATGTGGACTAAACCATCCTGTCCTCTATGTGGACTAAACCATCCTGTCCTATCACTGCTTCCTCCAATAATAAAAATATTATTTCTCCAAGATGGGCAAAGTTTTATTTGTTTTGTTTCCCAATCCATCTATTCTTTCGGGGTCACACTTCTTTCAAGTTATTTGTCTATTCTCTTTATTCTCTCTCATTCTTGTTTGTTGTTAAGTCATTAGATCTCTTTTCCCTCTTTCAGAACGACCGTGAAACCATGCCTCCAACAAGGCTCATCTCTGGTTAGGCTGCCATTTCTGCAGAATATGAAATGCAACTCATCCCATCACAAAAAAAGGTTTAAACTTTTAAACAAGGTTTCTTGAACAACATTTTCAGAGGGGACTGGAAAGGTTCAGCTGGGTGTGACAATCCAAAAAGCTCTTGAAGAAATTTTTTTACTTCTAGGAGTGTAGATTTAAGGCTGGAGTCTGTTCTTCAGTGTTGTTCTGATCATGTGGTTCTCTGACAGCTCTGCAAACCTGCTGATTTCTTTCCACTGCTCAGAGAACACCCAGAGAATACCAAACCTTCCCACCTGAACCAACCACACACACACTGAAAGGAGAAAGGCAGGGGGAGGAACACATTCACTACACTGTTCCATTTTCCATTCAAATATGGGGAGAAAGAAGGCTGTAGAAAGAGAGAGCAAGGAGAGAAAGAGGGAGGGAGAGAAAGACATTGAGATGGAGAAAGAGGGAGAGAAAATAAATCGGTTGATAAAGAAACTGAAAGAAAATGTTAAGTGAAAATGTCCTCTCCTGCAGTCAGGTATTTAAAGGTTGTATGGACTTTTTAAAAGTATGAGTTAGGTATAGCTGGCACGGTAGGAGAGAGAAACTAATGGCACAACCTAAGACAGAACTAATACAGAAAATCAAGGTTTCAAATTATTTACAGTACGACAGAACACAACAGAATAGTGTTACAAGCTACATCAGCTACAGCAGTTGAAACGGTCTGTGTCTGTCTGTCAGTCTGTCTGTCCATCTTCTCCCTATCTTTTCCCATCTCCTCCTCTACTCTTCCCACCTCCTCTCATCTCCTCCCACCTCCTCCTCATCTCCTCCCACCTCCTCTTCATCTCCTCATCTCTTCCCACCTCCTCCTCCTCATCTCTTCCCGCCTCCTCTTTTCCCATGTCCTCCCATCTTTTTACCAGTCTGTAAGCAAATCAAATGTGGCTTCTCTCAAGCCTTATCAGTCTTTTGCTTGGCCTGTCATCCAGTTTGGAAAGACGGCCTGATCAATTATCAATGTCAATTTTGAATAATATCATGTATTCTCTAATATTCAAAGCAACACAGTTAAGATTGGTTTTATACAGCCTTTGCCTTTTTGATGGGATGCACAGTTTATCAACCATTCATAGTCCTTTATTTATGATTTATCAACAAAGATTTTTTCTGATGCTGGTTTTGGAGTCACGATAACATGACCAAAGACATGCCATAGGAACCAACACAGTGGACAGATAGAGTAATGCTTCCATGTTCTCACAAGCCATGCTTTCACAAGCCATGTTCTCACAAGCCATGTTCTCACAAGCCATGTTCTCACAAGCCATGTTCTCACAAGCCATGCTCTCACAAGCCGTTTACGTGACACATATGATCACTCAGAGGGTTAGTTTAATGACAGGTCATTTTCCACATAATAAAGAAAACTGCTTGCAAACAATGGCAACACTGTCATGTTGATCTGAGGCCTGCTGTAAGAAACTACAAACGTTAGCAACTTTGGGCTGTCAGAATAACCTGCTGTGACTTCAACTCTTTGAATTCCACTTGGCTCAGCTTTCAGTAAGGGCCACATTCCATGCAGTCGTTTATGCAGTGGAGTCCTGTGATTAAACCAAACATTACTGAACACTTCCTCTCAGTTTTCCAATTAACTAGCACAACAGCAGTGTTTTTGTGTGTGTGCGACTGCGTGTTAGATTGACCAAAACACAGAGAGGGAGATAAGCTACAGAAACATCAGAGCTCTATAATCAATACCGATCTTTCATTCCTCCATCCCATCCTACATATCCACCCAGCTCATCGGTCTTCGTCTGCTCTCCTTGATAAAAACGGATTTCTGAAGGTGGTCTCAGACTTCCAGACAAGTGTGAGACTATGAGCTGATCTCCAACCTGGGAATGGCCACTCCAACCTCATACTCCTGAAATCAAACCCATAGTGCCTGAATCAAACCCTAAACCCAGTTGTGACTCTTACCCTTAAAATAAAAATGTCTTTCTCAAAATGGGGACAGAGAAAATGGTTGTCACGTTTAATACTTATATACTAAACCTTAAGAAACAGACCAGTCTCCGCCCACTGTCTCCACCCCAGCCTCTTCACTTAGTCTCCGCCCCCAGTCTCCGCCCCTAGTCTCCTCCCCCAGTTTCCGTCCTCAGATTTCCTGTGGATTAATTTGCATTAAATGAGTGACACTATCTAGCAGATATATCACAGCCATGACAGCACAGATGACAAAAACAGACCCGAAGCATGGAGACACACACACACACACACACGTGTACATACACACAAACGCACAGACACAAACACACACACCCACACGAGCACAGTTACGTCATCAGACAGGAAGGCAGGCATCACTGATTTTCTCTGATCCTAAATGGATGTCTGGTTGTCAGTCTACGAACTGTATTAAACGCGACTCTACTAGTAATATCAGCACTTACTTCAACACTTCCTGCCTTTCATTCAGCTTGTGTTTTTGTTAAAGGGCCGACAGTAGAACAACCAACCAGGATAATTACATTTCAACCTGGGTTGTTAACATTGTTTTAGCACTGCCTTCTTTCCTTTTTTTCAGTACTGTCCTGTCCTGTCCTGAACACAAGAATGAGAGAGAAGAGAAAGAGAAGAAGGAACAAAACAGCAGAGTGACGAAACAGAGAAAGGACAGAGTGTGAGGAAGGGGTGAGGAAGGGGTGAGAGAGGGGGGACAGAGGGGGGAGATAAATATTCTGTAAGAAACAGAGAGAGAGATCTGCAGTATGAAACAGAGATCTGCAGTATGAAACAGAGATATGCAGTATGAAACAGAGATCTGCAGTATGAAACAGAGATATGCAGTATGAAACAGAGATCTGCAGTATGAAACAGAGATCTGCAGTATGAAACAGAGATCTGCAGTATGAAACAGAGACAGATGCAGTATGAAACAGAGATCTGGAGTATGAAACAGAGACAGATGCAGTATGAAACAGAGACAGATGCAGTATGAAACAGAGATATGCAGTATGAAACAGAGATCTGCAGTATGAAACAGAGATCTGCAGTATGAAACAGAGATCTGCAGTATGAAACAGAGATCTGCAGTATGAAACAGAGACAGATGCAGTACGAAACAGAGATCTGCAGTATGAAACAGAGATCTGCAGTATGAAACAGAGATCTGCAGTACGAAACAGAGATCTGCAGTACGAAACAGAGATCTGCAGTATGAAACAGAGATCTGCAGTATGAAACAGAGATCTGCAGTACGAAACAGAGATCTGCAGTACGAAACAGAGATCTGCAGTACGAAACAGAAATATGCAGTATGAAACAGAGATCTGCAGTATGAAACAGAGATCTGCAGTATGAAACAGAGACAGATGCAGTATGAAACAGAGATCTGTAGTATGAAACAGAGATCTGCAGTATGAAACAGAGACAGATGCAGTATGAAACAGAGACAGATGCAGTATGAAACAGAGATCTGCAGTATGAAACAGAGATCTGCAGTATGAAACCGAGACAGATGCAGTATGAAACTGAGACAGATGCAGTATGAAACTGAGACAGATGCAGTATGAAACTGAGACAGATGCAGTATAAAATAACAGATCTGCAGTATGAAACAGAGACAGAGATCTGAAGTTTGCTGTTCCTCTTGCTGGCCACATAATTTCTCTGTAATTCGATTCCAAATACCTTTGATAGGGTTAATACAGCAAGGAATGTCAGTGTGTGTGTGTGTGTGTGTGTGTGTGTGATAGTTCTTTTAGGATCTTGTGGATGTGTATGTCAAACGTGCCTTCAGATCTCAGTTCTCCCCACGTAATCTCCCTGTGTGAATCCCCATCCATCATGATTACTGATAACACGCCCTCTGACCCATCCCGCCTCTTCCCTACCACCTGTAGGAGCAGCTTTTCATTTGGCTAAGCAGAAACAAGTGTGTGCTAAGTAATAATACTGTCCCCGGCTGACTCGCAGGAAAACAACTCCCTCAGTGTAATGCTGAAATGCCAGGGGATGTCATGTGTCATATGGAAACGCGATGCTAGAGGTAAGGAGGAGGAAGAGAGAGAGGGATGGAGAAGTGGAGGATAAATGGAAAGGAGGAAGAGAGAGCAGTGATATATGGAGAGAGGGAGGAGAGGGATGAAGAGAGGATGTGCAAAGGGATGAGAGGGATGAAGCACGGGAGACACAGCATATGTCAGCATACGCTGTTGAAATACTGAGCAAATGAGTTTTCTTACTTCAATATAGTGTTGATATTTGAGCGTAGCCAGCATCATTCAAAAGGCTCTCACAATTTATGATTAACAATGTCAGTGTTTAAATATGAGTTTTCCAACAAGCGTTTGCCATAAATGCATGCAAGCATTGTCAGCCGAACAAGTGACAGGACAGTGAAAGCTGAAGGTGCCAACCCCAGCCCTGTCCTGACATGCTGTGATTAATGCGTTCCACGAGGCGATATCATTTCAGCATGGCTTGCTGGATATGCAACACGCTATTGAGGTACTTCTCCTCACCCTTCTATTTTTTTTTTCTCGTTTTTTTTATCTTCCAAATGATTGATAGGTATCGTAAAAGTTAAAGGCTCAACTTTGAGGTCATGATGACTGATTCTCTGTCAGCAATTCTTTAATAGTGAGAGGCTGAGCGGAGAACTCATTTCTCTTAGGCCAGGAAAGGGAAGGGGGGATTGAGTGGGGAGGAACATTTGGAGGGGTGAGAGGATGGTGGGAGGAGGGGGGACATGATGAGGGGATGGGGAGGTGAGGGGGGAGAAAGAGGATAAGAGTCGTATAAGCAAAGGTTGGTCTGGGAAAAAGATACTTCAAACAAGCATTCACTTTCAATCCACCAAAATTATTGATTTCAATTTGCATAATGTAAGAGCTGTTATTAAACATGGGATGTGCTTTATTAGCCTGCTGGAAAACCAGTTTGGATTTTACTATAATTTTGGTATTATCGATGATTTAAGAGGTTCAAAGCTTGAATAGTTTCAATCCCAGCATTTGAATTAGCCTCTTATTTGCATCATTTTCTTTTCAGTCGAGGGACAGTACTTTAAAATGTTTCCATTTCTCATGTCTAGAAAAGACTCTTCTGCAGTTGTAGTGACATAAATAAACATGTACAGTGGGGAGAACAAGTATTTGATACACTGCCGATTTTGTAGGTTTTCCCACTTACAAAGCATGTAGAGGTCTGTAATTTTTATCATAGGTACACTTCAACTGTGAGTGACGGAATCTAAAATAATAATTGTGCCAACAGCCTTCTCACCAACCTGCTTGGCTATTGTCCTGTAGCCCATCCCATCCTTGTGCAGGTCTACAATTTATCCCTGATGTCCTTACACAGCTCTCTGGTCTTGGCCATTGTGGAGAGGTTGGAGTCTGTTTGATTGAATGTGTGGACTTTTATACAGGTAACGAGTTCAAACAGATGCAGTTAATACAGGTGGAGAACAGGAGGGCTTCTTAAAGAAAAACTAACAGGTCTGTGAGACCAGAATTCTTACTGGTTGGTAGGTGATCAAATACTTATGTCATGCAATAAAATGCAAATTAATTATTTAAAAATCATACAATGTGATTTTCTGGATTTTAGTTTTAGATTCCATCTCTCACAAATGAAGTGTACCTATGATAAAAATTACAGACCTCTACATGCTTTGTTAGTAGGAATACCTGCAAAATCTGCAGTGTATCAAATACTTGTTCTCCCCACTGTATGTATGTAAGCAGTGCCGGTTCTAACCTTTTGCAGCCCCTAAGCAAAATTTCATTTGGGCCCCCTCTCTCCTATTGGTCTGGGGCCCTAAGCGAATGCTTGTGTTACTTGTGCCTAGAGCCCTGTATGTGAGTTTGTGTGTGTGTGGAGGCTTTTAGTGGTAAACACGATGGGAACACACTCCAGTGTTAAATGTAGCATTTTTATAAAAGACAAACGCACATAAACACAGATCAGGACAAAAATTAAATGCATACTAGGGCCTGAGATTCTTTTCAGAACACACAAACACACACACACACACACACACACAGGCAATACATTACCATGCATCTGATTCACCAGGTCATCGGTTCAAATCCCATGAGTGGTATGTTGCAGTGTGTGCTATTCAGTTTCACACACGGTCTGTGATGAGTCTCAACCCCCTCCCCCCCCCCCTCCCCTCCTTCTCCAAGTATTTGGAGGAGAGACAACTGATTATGGTGATTGTCTGGGAAGAGCCTTTGACCAGATCAGGAAGCACATAATTAGGCCTGGATTTACAACTGACAGATTGAGTACATGGGGGAGTAGTGTACACAGAGAAAATGGAATATACATAGAAGAGGATGAGGACAGGGCAGGATGAGGACAGGGCAGGAGGAGGGCAGGATGAGGAAAAGGCAAGGTTGAGGACAGGATGAGGAAAGGGCAGGATGAGGACGGGGCAGGATGAGGACAGGGCAGGATGAGGCAGAATGAGAATGGATGGGAAAAAGGAGCGGGCAAAATGTGGATGAGGATAGGGCAGGATGTATTTAATTTAGCACAGCTGGGGACCAGATTCAGTGGACCAGCCTAAACCACAGCTGGGGACCAGACTCAGAAGACCAGCCTAAACCACAGCTGGAGACCAGACTCAAATCATATAAATAGAAATGACAAAGTAATTTACACATTGACATCAATATAGTATTTAGTGTAATCAGATGCAGGATTATAAGTAGGGCTTTCTTAGTAAACACACACATTTGCACACCCACACAAACAATAAGAAACAACCAATTCATGTTTTGCATGCATTCCTGTCAGTGAGCGCAGTGGTGATGCTAATCAAGCTGTAGTTAACTCAACACTAACCCCAGGTGGGTGTGGCACAGTCCTCATCCAATTAGTCTGTAATTACACACATCGTTAATGGTAATTAATAGATTTCCGTCAATGGATTCACATTATGCTTGTCTAAAAATTATCTCATGACACCCTCACTCATCCCTCTTTCATTTCTCTGTTATCACTTTCTCATCTTTCATCATTCTCACTTGTCTCTCTCTCATCTCTAATCACTCACGTCTCCCATCACTCTCTCTCATCTCTTATAACTCACGTCTCCCATCACTCTCTCTCATCTCTTATAACTCACGTCTCCCATCACTCTCTCTCATCTCTAATCACTCACGTCTCCCATCACTCTCTCTCATCTCTTATAACTCACGTCTCCCATCACTCTCTCTCATCTCTTATAACTCACGTCTCCCATCACTCTCTCTCATCTCTAATCACTCACGTCTCCCATCACTCTCTCTCATCTCTAATCACTCACGTCTCCCATCACTCTCTCTCATCTCTTATAACTCACGTCTCCCATCACTCTCTCTCATCTCTTATAACTCACGTCTCCCATCACTCTCTCTCATCTCTTATAACTCACGTCTCCCATCACTCTCTCTCATCTCTTATAACTCACGTCTCCCATCACTCTCTCTCATCTCTTATCACTCACGTCTCCCATCACACACTCTCATCTCTCTCGTCTGTCATCTCTCTCATCACTCTCTCATCTTTAAATTTCATCACTCTCTAATTAGTCTCTCTCCCCATCAGTAATGAAAACGCCCTTCTAAATAATTAGGAGTATTGTTGGGAGGATGACATGTCTCTTTGCTATAGATATCTGATGATTTTGTTTTAATGTGTTTTTTGGGGAGAAGAAAAAGTTTGCTTTGATCAACTGATTAGATTCCTAATGAACAGCTGTCCTGGCTGATCTCTGTCCCACTCATTCCTTTTCCTGATCTGTCACACTCTATGTCCTAGTCCAAATTTCTGTCCTATTCCTGATCTCTTTCTTTCCCACTCTATGTCCTGGTCCCGCTGTCTGTTCTATTCCTGATCTGTGTCCCAAGTCAATGCAAGTCAAGTCAGTTTTACAGTACATTTCATACCATGCTGGAGCTAGTCTAAGGTTTTCTGGCGGTTTGTTCCAACCCTGCAAAGCATAATGAATAAATTAATGATAATAAATGAATATTTGCTGCCTCACCAGCCTTTGTCCTTCCTCCGAGAACCGTAAGCAGACCAGACACTGATGGCCTGTTTTGTAAACCCTCAACATTTGTTTCTGTAGCATAAGGAGATTCACACTCTTGAAATGATTTATAAATAATTTATTTAATGCATATTAGCCAAGTAGTTTAGGTAATTAGGGTGACCTAGCAGTTTTGTGCGTCAGACTAATATCAAAAAGATTGATTTCCAGATCCAGCAAGACGCCATAAATGACAACTTTGATTGTTTAAATGACATTAACAAAAGATTCACCATAATGCTGTCAATTCCACCGTAAATTTGTTCCAGGATTAATCATATTACCTTGAAGGGTTTGTCCATTCAAAATGCTACATTACTGTAAACGATTTGGTGGAGGACCTCAAGCTAAATGTGAATATCACAAAATAAAAGGCAAATATTTAAACACCATAGCCAAAGGTGACAATTTGATGTCGTAACTTTTCGATTTCCTGGCAGACTTTACTGCCTCTGGACAGGCAATCTGATACTGTGGGCCAGTGCTCAATCCAGGTCTTTTCTCCCAGGAAGTACTTGTACAACAGTAGGTCATTCTCCCTCACTAGGTGCGTGTCTCTAGACTCTCCCATTATAATATACGTTTGACCGACTTTAAGACCCAGTGCCTCTCTACAGTAAGGCAGCCCCATGAAGACCACTTTCGTCCCCTTCATCACTTTCTCATCTTTACCTGCCTTGAGAACCTGGGCGATGCTCATCGTATAAGTGTCGGTCTGTGTTGTCAGATTCATGTCCACCACCGTAGCCTTGTAAACATAGTCTGTGGATAACTCGCGGACATTGTCCATGCATTCTTTCTCTGACACATCGTTCTTCTGCACACTGCATCTCTCTTCAGCACAGGTACACAATGAGTCTTCAAAACACACTGTGTTTAGGGTACCACCCCTCTGTGGGCGGTAGAACTTTACGCAGGGGGTCTTGTTCTGGAATTCACACACAGAGATGGCAGCAGGCTGGAGATCTCTCACATTCATCACTCTGTGGACCTTGAAGGATATTTTGTCTGCCACTTTGTGGGAAACTTTATCCAGATGTATGATGAGAGAACCTCTTTCAGACAGTACCCTGCCCATCTCAAACCTCTCTATACTGCACCCCCTCTCAATGGCCAACATTTTGAGATCATCTGTGTCTACGATGAAACCATTCAGCAAGCCAATGTCCAATATTAATATGGTTGCATCTCTTTCTTTGTGATACAACACATCAATGTTGAGCATGAAGGACTCCTCAGCGTCCTGGTGGCTTGGCCTGTCCATCTTGGTGAACGTAATAGAGAAATCAAGGTTTTCACAGTCACTTTCTTTCTTCTCTGGCAGGGCATAGTACCATCTTTCCACAATCACAGAGACCTCACCCTTTCCTGAAGCTGTTACTGTCATGCTCTTATCAAAATATCTGATCTGGTAGTTTCTGAACTGGTTCTCCTTGGTAATTTGCCAAGAGATGACTGATGGCCTTGCAACCACTTTGATCATGATTTCATTATCCTCCAAGTCGTCTTTTTTAACACTGATCAATGTATCAGCATGAGAATTGGGCACCTGGTCCCTGTACACTGCACTGCGTATATGTTCAGTCTGCGCGCCCCCATGTTTATCAGGCTTTAGGAGAATGAGGTTTGCCTCTCGGACCAGCACTCCCTCAGGCAGGACAAGGAAGTGTCTCTTCAACCCATAACTACTGTAATGGTCTTTTCTAGAAGCTTTGACCACAACAGAGACCTCGCCCAGTGTCATGGGAATTAGGACATATGGGACGACCAGGGTTGACATTGAAGCCACGTTCACTTCCTGCCTATAACTCCCTTTGCTGGCGGAGCTGCACACTGTGTCATCCACCATCAGATCCACCTGCACAGCAATGGACTCTTCACTGTAATTGTGGAGGATGGCTTTCACCACCAGCTGTTTGTTGCGGACAGCCGAATAGGGCAGCATGAGGTCAATGAAGAAAGTATCCTGAACGATAATCTCAAATGGTTCTGACACACAAATGCCCTGAGTTTGAGACAGACTGATGGCTGTTATCTGCCAGGTGGTGAGAGAATCCTTCAGGAAGATTGCTCTTTCAGAGGATGTGCTCCTGCAGTGCTTGTCATAAGCAGGGCATTTAGGGAGCATGATTTCCATCCAAAACCAACTCTCCAGGAAATTGCTGTGTGTATAAATGTCTTCCAAATCTATAAAGCCATCTTTGGCACGTTGGTCATTGCTGTCTGAGAGCAGTGGTGTGTCGTGTTGGAAGTCATGCCTTATGGAGGATGTCTGGTTCTGGAAGTCAGTGTTCTTATTGGCCCGTGTAGTAAAGACATTAAGGCTCCCTGGTTCTTCTGACATCACAGCTCTCCTTTGCCTGCCCTTATATGGACAGCTGGGGTCTGTTCTGATCTGAGTCCCAAAAGCCGCGTTGGTCTCAATTATCAGACCGGCATCATAGAACACGCTCAAGCTGTCTGCCCCTCCTCCTACTGTACAGCCTGTGTCAAGCTTCTCTATGGTGTCCCAGATCTTATTCTGTGTAAGACGGTGGTTGTTGTTGAGTGTATAGACTCCCTTATCTACAGCCACCAGTCCTACTTTAGCTCCTGGGTCTCCACTGAGAGTCAGACTGACAGAATTTCCAGGTCCATAAGACGCTTTAGGTCTGGTCATCCTCACTTTAAAAATGCTCCTGCAGGAGTCCTTGACGTGAACCCAGACAGAATCTGCCACCAAGTCAGCTGTTCCCACATGGTAATATGCAACAATACGTAATGATGGAAGCATTTCCTTGGTGATGAGAACAGTCAATAACACAAGGGAATGTCCCTGTGTCTTGACCCTGCCCACTTTCACCAACTGACCTCTGCTAAGGAGCAGGTATGTAAGTTCTTGGTTCTGTAACGGGAGAGATCCCATGGTAAAGTAGATCTTTATGGTGTCTCCTATTTTCACCTCATCAGATTCAACCCAGATATGGAGTAGGTTTTTGGTGGACGTCCTGTAGGCCAGAACCTTCATGCTGGCTTCTGCCTGTCCGGTAGGAGGTAGAGCCAGGTCCTTGGTCTTCACAGTGATAAGGAGCTCAGTAGCTGATGGCAATGTGTTGATTGTAACCTTGGCAATACCGTTTTCTCTGGTCACCCTTCTAACATTATTTGGAGACAGCTCAATCTCCACACCACTGGCTGGAGATTTGTCAGGATATACAACGTGCACAGAGACATCAAAATGCATACCAGGTTTAAAGAAATGTGGTGTTTTGGTGAAGAGTATGGTGTAAGGCGAAGTGACGATCTGGACGCCTCTGATCTCTGCGTCTACCATCTCACCCCCGCCTTCTGATAATACACTGATGGATACGTAGATGAACTGCTTGACCAGTCTTTTAATGTCTGTGAAAGTCTGTGTGATGTGGTCTTTATGCAGACGAGCCACTCCTTTACCTTCTCTGATTTCAACTTTTTGCAGAGAGCTGGGGATGCTCTTTTTCTCATTGAGAACTGTAATGACCCCAAACACCACGTATCCTGCTCCTATCACGTTAACACCGTGTCGATACTTTGCGGTGATAGAAACTGTCAAGTCTTTGTCCTCGATGTTATAAAAAGGTTTCGCTGGGGTTAGAATAACCTCAAAACTAGGCAGAACATACCCCTTCACCTCAAAGTCAGATGAAAAGGTCTTCTCAGGATTACTCTTGAATCTTGCGACCACATGCCATGTCCCGAAGTTGACCATCTCTGGTAGTTTGAATTCTTCTGAATTGACTCCTTGGTTTATGTAGATGCTTTTCTTATGGATGGGGATGTTATCAGGATTTGTGATCTCCACAATGATAGCTGTGGATAAAGTCTCAAGGCCAGGATTCATAGAGAACAATCTGTAGCTGACTGTGCTGGCCGGTGTGTAAATTGTCTTGTCTGTTTGGATGAAGATGTATCCACACTGAAAGGACACCAGCACAGTCTTCTCCAGGAGGCGGACAGGAAACCGGGCCTGCAGGACAACAAACTGTTTCTTCTCAGGGTCCTCCACAAGAAGCTCCTTTGCTGGAATGACAACCTGTGTCAGAGACTGGAAGTTGTTTGCTGCATCCAGAACCACTGATTTAATGGCCAGCAAATGTTCCTGGGTTGGGAACTTCTTCACCAAGATATCAACATTCAGGGGACCACCTGTGTGGTCCTGAGACTCCACAAATATATTTTCCGTGCAGCCCACACGCAGGAGGTTGGGAGCTGACAACACATAAAGTGCCTCTCCATCAACGAAGGAAGGTATCGAGATGGTGACAGCCAGACCTACCAGAGACAGTAAACTACAGGCCAACATCTCCACCACTGGTTCTGGGTTAGTGGTGGGATATTTTATCCTGTAGAGGGTTGGCTAGTTCTGGGTTAGTGGTGGGGCCTTTTATCCTGTTGAGGGTTGGCTGGTTCTGGGTTAGTGGTAGGATATTTTATCCTGTTGAGGGTTGGCTGGTTCTGGGTTAGTGGTGGGGCCTTCTATCCTGTTGAGGGGTTGGCTGGTTCTGGGTGAGTGCTAGGGCCTTTTATTCTGTAGAGGATTGGCTTCAGGGGTCATTCCCCCTGTGGACTGTTACCTTACTGGAGAACAGTTGTGAAACCAGCTGCCCTGATCAGAATGTGGCAATGTGAAGCAAAACAAACTGGGGAAAAAATGATTGCAGACAGACAGGCTGATAAGATACTAGAATTGTTATGTGAAACTCATATGATTTATATTAAACCACCATAAAAATAAAACCACATGTGTATTACAAAGACGGCCACCATAAAGGACAATAACGTTGGTATGGGCAATACTTTCATCACATTCTTAATTCCTACTGACTGGAAGCTAGTTTGATGTTGTATCGGCATTCAAACAGAGCAACTTGTTCTTCTCAAAGACAGGACAAACATACAAAGCCCAAATCTCCTTTTCCATGGTGGCCCGTTTTTATCTGCTGTAATCATTAACCAGTCCTGGACAAGGGCCATAACACAAAGACATTATTATTGTAATGTTCTAATGGTCAGCTTTAAACAAAACACAGTCCCACAACACAGTGACACAAAACAAAACAGTTGGACAACACTGTCGCACAACACTGTCCCACAACACTGTCCCACAACACTGTCCCACAACACAGTGCCACAAAACAACAAAGTTGGACAACACGTCTCATTGAAAAAAAAGCTAAATATTTAAAATGGGTTTTGAGGAAACATTTAAGAGGCGATATGGCGAAGGAGGTATGTGGCAAAATGTGGACTGAGATGACATTCAATTGTTTAGTCTTTTGTGCAGCCTTAACTCTTTGTAAGCCTGTACATCTTAGAAACCTTTAGAGCCTGGTTTGCCTGTCCTAATTGAGCCAGTTTATCTTTTCTCTTTCAGTTAGTAAGCTAATATTACGTTACATTTGTGATTACATTCATCAGTAATCAAAAATACAATCTAGTGTTTGGCCTTTTTTAACAGTCTTGTGCAAATTAAGAAATAAATATATATACTGCTCAAAATAATGAAGTGAACACGTAATCATCACAGTATAACACCAAGTCAGATTAACTTCAGGGATGTCAATCTGGCCAGTAAGGAAGCAGAAGCGATTGTGTCAATGTCACTTGTTTTGGAGCAAATGAAAGTGACAACAGGTGCACTGGAGAGGCAACAGCAAGACAGCAAAAAGGGGGTTCATGGCTGATTCTTGCAGCCCATTCAGGTTGCACAGGCAGTCCTGCTCCTCCAAGAAGGCACATCCATACGTGCTGTCTAAAGAAGTCTCCCAGTACAGTCTCAAGAGTATAAAAGGAGATAGCAGGCGTGCTGTTACACGAGGAGAGCTGGAAGGAGCCATGGAAGGACATCAACCCAGCAGCAGGACCTGTGTTTGTTCCTTTGTGCAAGGAGGAGTAGGAGGAGCCCTGGCAGAGCCCTACAAAATGACCTCTAGTGGGCTACTGGAATGCATGTTTCTGACCAAACCATCAGAAACAGACTCCATGAGGATGGTATGAGGGCCCAACATCCTCTGGTGTGACCACAGCCCAGCACCATCCAGCTTGATTGGTGCAGGACAATGCCCAGCCTCATGTGGCCAGAGTGTGTAGGCAGTTCCTGAATGACAAAGGCATTGACTGGACTTCATGTTCCCCAGACCTGAATCCAATTGAGAACCTCTGGGACATTATGTATCGGTGCATGCGACGCCACCAAGTAGCTCCACAGGCTGTCCAGTAGCTCACTGATGCCCTGATCCAGGTCTGGGGGGAGATCCTCCAGGACACCATCCGCCATCTCATCAGGAGCATGCCCAGACGTTGTTGGGAGTGCATACAGGCACGAGGGGGGAGTTTGAATCCAGCCCTCAATCGGCTGGTGATTTTGGTTTCCACTGAGCGTTGTTACTTCATTTTGTTCTCAACTAATTACAGTAACGTTCAGTAAAAATGTTGATCTTTAATATATTTAGTTCACTGAGACCCGATGTGAGCTAAATATAGTGCCATAATAATAATATATTTGCCACCTTATCCTATATCCTATATTATTACACATTTGTCACACTCAATGGTTTCTATTTATACACATATTATATATATGTATGCAGTAAATGTATCATTCTTTTTAAGTTGAATTTCCTATTTTTTTTTTACTTTCCAGGGAAAAACAAAAGCCTTCTGAGCATTTGGTTTAGCAATTGCATGCAGAGAGGAACTGTGGAAAAAGAATGAGGACTACAGCAAGCCATAATGTCACATGCATTGCTCTTCTAAAACTGATTCTGCACAGCTCACAAAAGCCTGTATATATCACTACCTCTCAATTCTGGGCTCCTATTTCTGGTCATTATAGAGATTCTACTGTCTGGGATTGGCAGAACAGTTGTGAAACTAGCTGCCCTGATAAAAATAGGGAAAGTCCACTGTGATGCAAAACACACAGCGCAAAATCAATTAGATAGGCAGACTGAAAAGATACGAGAACCGTTATGGGAAACCATTAATATAGTTTAATATAAATCATATTGCATGATTAACATTAAATCACAAAAACAATTAATTTGCCTACATCTGTCACAACAGCTGTTTTAGGCATGCATTATATATAATCTGAAACAACAATAATAATATATAATCTGAGAAGTTTTACAGCATACGCAATAATAGAGAAAACACTGAAATTGGCCTTAAAATACATTACTGTGCAAAATATATATTTATAACCGGGCAGTAAGTCTTTATTTGATTGTAAATAGTCGCAATTCATATGTTAAATACATACATGTGTATAAACTTTTGGAAAACATAAGAAACTGTAGTTATTATATTAATGTTTATTAGTATTTAAACATTATACACTCACGTAAAGGATTAGAACACTTGATACATTTCTCATTAATGCAATTATCTAATCAAACAATCACATGGTAGTTGCTTCAATGCATTTAGGGGTGTGGTCCTGGTCAAGACAATCTCCTGAACTCCAAACTGAATGCCAGAATGAGAAAGAAAGGTGATTTAAGCAATTTTGAGCGTGGCATGGTTGTTGGTGCCAGAGGGGCCGGTCTGAGTATTTCACAATCTGCTCAGTTACTGGGATTTTCTAGGGTTTACAAAGAATGGTGTGAAAAGGGAAAAATGCCTTGTTGATGCTCGAGGTCAGAGGAGAATGGGCCGACTGATTCAAGCTGATAGAAGAGCAACTTTGACTGAAATAACCACTCATTACAACCAAGGTATGCAGCAAAGCATTTGTGAAGCCACAACACAATTAAGGCAGTTCTGAAGGCAAAAGGGGGTCAAACACAGTATTAATATGGTGTTCCTAATAATCCTTTAGGTGAGTGTATTTGAGTTGAAGATACAAAATTATATAAATGATATACACCAGGGCACAATGTTCTGGTGGTGTTGGTCTCCATCATATCTTGATATTCTTTTCTTTAAAAAGTGGTAGGCAAGAAAGAGGCAAATCTCTAATACACAATAGCAGTTGATTTAAATTTGCAAGGACAGAGACATCACAGCAATAAAGTAACTGGTAAAAAATTTCTGAAGCAGTTGAAGATACATTCAATTCTTATACCAGAATGAGTGAAGGCAAGCATTTGCAAAGTAATCTTGTGAAAACAAACTTATGTTTCTTATCCCTTCCTATCCCATGTTCTGTCTTCCTCTATCCTGTCATAAAACACATTGTTCTGTCTTTTCCCCCACTTGGACAAATGGTTTACAACAACACCAACACCACATGTTCTTCCTCTCAGGGACAAGACCATACACTGTAAAACAAAACAAAAAACTGATAAGGAACCAGGCAAGCTTATTTCAGCTGGCAAGCAATTAGTTGTGATAAATATTGTTGCCCTGACTAGATTCAAACCCAGATCTTCTATGTTAGAGGCAGTGTCCTTAACCATGACACCACTGTGCTATACATTTGCCCAGTGTCAGTGTAGCATCTCCATATTAGATAATTTTTTCACACATTAACGTCACAAACAATGTGAACATTTCGCTAGACATCATTAAGCAATGTGTTAAACTGACTAACGTTTCTTATTAAGTTTACCACAAATGGCATCAATGAAATGTATGCCACTGGTCGTTTTAACGGCTTATTAGCCAGTAGTAGGCTTACAAGTACCTACTAACTTACATCTTGGAATAGTCATATGAGCAATTGCTAGTTCAAAGTTCAAAAGGTTTATTTGTCATTTGAAATAAGTTATGGCAATGAAATGCTTGGTTTTCTTATTCCCGACAGTACAGTTAAAAGTTAGAAAGTAACAGTTATTATAATTTAAAAAAAATATGATAACACAATCAATCAGTAATAACACTACACAAAAACACACAAATAATACCTATACAACCATAGTGCAATGTAAAAATGACAGGTGCGTATGATATAAAGTAACACGTGTGCATGGACTATGGATGGAAGGCAAGATGGGTTCCCGAGCTGTGCAGCCTTACAGCCTGTGTAAAGAAGCTGTCCTGTAGCCTGTTTGTTGGTAAACACTCCGTGGCCTAGGTGGCTGGGATCTGTAATGATTTGTTAGCTCCTCCTCCTACACCTCTCTGTGTAGAGATCTTGCAGGGATGGCAGGTCAGACCTTGTGATGCGCTCTGCTGTTTTAATCACTCTCTGAAGTGTTCTGCGGTCGAGGGCGGTGCAGCTGCCATACCAGGCGGTGACACAGCAGGTAAGGACACTCAATAGTGCATCTGTAGAAGTTGGTGAGTATCCTGGAATCCATGCCAAATCTCCTTAATCAGCGTAGGAAGAAGAGTCGTTTCCTGGCCTACTTCACCAAGATGTTGGAGTGATGAGACCAGGTCAAGTCATCACTGATGTTGACACCAAGGAACCAGATGTTGTGAACTCTCTCTACTGCAGACTTATTGATGTGTATGGGGGCGTGGTCTCCCCACCGCTGCTTCCTGTGATCAACAATCAGCTCCTTCGTTTTGCTGATATTGAGCTGGAGGCTGTTATCCTGAAACCACAAAGTCAGTGTTGGAGATGTGAGTTGCCAGGCAGGCGTGGGTGAAGAGAGAGTACAGGAGAGGGCTGAGCACACAGCCCTGGGGGTGAACCAGTACTGAGAGTCAGTGAGACTGAAGAAGAACTACACACTGCCAAGCTATTTCATGGCACAAAAAAAATGCTTTTCTTTCATTCATGAATGACATTGATACAATAACTATCAATACCGGTGACAATAACTGACTTTTTCGTCAAGCAAAACTTGAGAATCGTGGAAACTCATACGCTTTTACTGCCCAAGGGGATTTGATCTAGCCTATATTACCCCAATAAATCATGCACGGATGCGTGCTTCAAAAATCCACTAGAAATAATTGCAATATAACCATAAACAGTTTTATTTCAGGCTTACTATAACATCGCTCCAGAAGGTTGTATCCAGTGAAGTGTTTGTGTTACGAACCCTCCGGCTCAAGCAGTCCAGGGTGGATGGTACAGAGACCCATAACATAAAACTCATGCAAATTAGTGTATTGTAAAGGAAGAATGAGAACAAACGACACAGACAACCAAAGCTACCGTCAAACATAAAACGTTTATTGTAAACACAAGGTAAAGGGGTTAGGGAAAAGGGGCTGAGCTGGACCCAAGAAATGAAGTAATACAGTCCAAACACCCCTAAACTGAACTTGCCTGCCTCAAGAACTGCTTAGCTGACTACTAACCAATACAAAAATACAGTAGGTGGTCCGCTCAGTTCTAACTAGTGTTTTTAGACTAGGTTTTCCTACGGATTGTGTATGACCAAGGGCGACTTGCTAAAAAAAAAAACTGAACACACTGTTTAGTCCCTGTTCAACACACAGGTTGAACAGGGACTAAATAGCAAACTATTGACTAGACAACACCAAACAAAACCCCACAGCAATACATACATGAAACAGGACAAAGTGAGATGTGCTAAACTAAGTGATGTATGAATAAACAAAGTGTCTGTCTATCAAAAGGGTGTGTATCTCAAGAGTGTCTATGTCCATGTGAGGTAAAGCAAAAGAGTCTCTCTGGGAGAACCAACTGCCTGGGTTTTAAACCAGGGATGTGTGATGCGATTGGGTAATGGAAAAAGGAACAGGTGGTGCAATTAGGAGGGGTGTCCACTGATTGGTCCACCCCAGCAGTCAGGCAATGCACTCATGACTGCCAGGTGGGAAACACCAACGAGCACAATCAGGAACTTAAGGGACACCTGGGGAAACGGCAGAAAACACAAACGCACTTACAGGATACCTGCATGTGTAACAGTTTGTCTATCCGGAACAAATCATGTTTCTGTCTTCCTCTATCCTGTCCTTAAACACATGTGTTTTCAATGTGGCGAGATACGAACACAGGACCTATTGTTTGGAGGCCTGTGTCTCTAACCACTACGCTATATTAAAAAAGACAGACAGCAAAAACTGATTTATATTATAAAACAAAATTACATAATTAATCTATTGAAATATGGAAATTTACTTCAAATAATGTATATTCACAAAATTTCAAAGCAAGAACCAATTTTCTCACCCAAATTCTCCCTTTTGTTGCGGTCATCAATCGCTTTTAAAAATGTTAATTTTTCAAGTTAATTGTATTTATACATCAGTTATTACTAATGAGCCCTATTCCCTATATATAGAATACTAATGAACAGAGCCCTATTCCCTATATATAGAACACTACTAATGAACAGAGCCCTATTCCCTATATATAGAACACTACTAATGAACAGAGCCCTATTCCCTATATATAGAACACTACTAATGAACAGAGCCCTATTCCCTATATACACTCACCTAAAGGATTATTAGGAACACCTGTTCAATTTCTCATTAATGCAATTATCTAATCAACCAATCAGCAGTTGCTTCAATGCATTTAGGGGTGTGGTCCTGGTCAAGACAATCTCCTGAACTCCAAACTGAATGCCAGAATGGGAAAGAAAGGTGATTTAAGCAATTTTGAGCGTGGCATGGTTGTTGGTGCCAGACGGGCCGGTCTGAGTATTTCACAATCTTCTCAGTTACTTGGATTTTCATGCACAACCATTTCTAGGGTTTCCAAAGAATGGTGTGAAAAGGGAAAAACAACCAGTATGCGGCAGTCCTGTGGGCGAAAATGCCTTGTTGATGCTAGATCCTTTAGGTGAGTGTATGTATATATGTGAATTTGGGATTTTCATTAGTTGTCAGTTATAATCATCACAATTAAAAGAAATAAACATTTGAAATATATCAGTGTGTGTAATGAATTAATATAATATACAAGTTTCACTTTTTGAATGGAATTACTGAAATAAATCAACTTTTTGATGATATTCTAATTTTATGACCAGCACCTGTACATGTATGGCAGCTATTCCATTCCAGTGTCTGTTAAATTCCAACACAGGCATTACACCAAATATTGATTTCTGAACTCTTCCTAAGTTAAAACATTAGTATTTTGTTGTTGAAAAATGAATATGAATTTGTTTTCTTTGCATTATCTGAGGTCTGAAAATGCATCTTTTTTTGGTTATTTTGACCAGTTTTTGTTTCTACAAATAAATACTCTAAGTGACAATATTTTTATTTGGAATTTGGGAGTAATGTTGCCAGTAGTTTATAGAATAAAACAAAAAAGTTCATTATACTCAAACACATACTGTAATGAATGCGGTGGTATTGCGGGAGTAAGGAACCAGGTGCAGGTAGGGGTAGTTGGTGTTGAATCTTTAATTGATTAAAACAAACACAGAGAACAAACAAAACACAATGAAAGTAAATGGCTGACTTCAGCAGCAAAACGACTGTACAAACGGTTCTTAAAGACTTAAATTTAACGGCAACAACAATGATCCACAATGTGGGGAGCAGAGGGGAAACATTTAAACTCATACTAATGAGCAAACAGGGACTTGGTGTGAACGATGATTAAAGACATGTGACACAAAACAAGTCTGGGATGCGTTCCTAAGTGATGGGAACTGAGGGTGTATGGAACGATGGCGCTGCTGCTCACCGTACCATGACACATAGATAGGAATAGTAAAACCAGAGAAACTGATAATTTTGCAGTGGTCTCTTAATTGTTACCAGAGCTGTATAGTATCCTATTCCATGTAGATTACCGCTATGGACCAGTCCCTATTCCATGTAGATTACTGCTATGGACCAGTCCATTCCCTATATAAAGTACACTGCTAATAAACAGAGCACTGAGTCTCCAAACCATGTAAAACTCTGAATATTCTGGTGAAAGTAGATGCTTTTTATTTGGTATCAAAACAAATTTGAACCTGTCCAAACCTATTCAACTCAATATCATGAAAAAACATTCTCTGACACACACACACACACCTACCTTTTATGTTCTGAGTGTCTAGCTGTCAGTCCCAAGGGAAGGCCTTGAGATGAATAAACACATCAATCTGCCAACACTCAGCCAAACAGAGAAAATTGAAACAGGCCAAAATCAACTTTCCCTGACCAACATGGAGATTGTAAAACCAAGCGCTGGAATTGGCATAAAAGACCCATTAAACTTGTCTGTCTCTCAATATAAAGCCGATTTAACACATTTCTTTGTCAAAATGCAGAAGTGCACCAAGTTACAGCGCCATGTGGTAGATACGAATTATATATCGTAACACTGAGGCTGCAACTGATCTGCATGCTTTTATGTGCAATGTCATTATAATGAAAATATCAGGCAAATATTGTTTTGAGAAACTTTTTTCAGTGGAGGCTGAAAATCAAGTTTTGTGCAGATACCTTACTCAGGACTGATGAAGTAGTATTTTAGTTGTTTTCAACCACAGAAAAAAATCCTTCATGGGAAACATTTTTACATTTAAAGAATCCCGTGGGATGTCATCTCCTAAGTTAGCCTCAGCAAGGCCATTTTGTGTTGTAGCATTATGAACAACGATAACTAACCATTGTGTGTTTTAGCATTATAATCTATGCTAACTAGCTATTGTGTTTGTAGCATTATGAACTATTCTAACTAACCATTGTGTGTTGTAGCATTATAACTAGCTATTGTGTATTATTGTTTTAGTGACTATGCTAATTAACCAATATGTGATGTAGTGTTATTAGGACAGAGAAAATATACAGGTGATAGTGTCATTACTTAAAATATCATTGCATTTTGTTTAAAGTGTGTATGCAGTGGGGAGAATAAGTATTTGATACACTGCAGATTTTGCATGTTTTCCCACTTAGAAAGCATGTAGAAGTCTGTAATTTTTATCATAGGTACTCTTCAAGTGAAGGAATCTAAAACAAAAATCCAGAAAATCACATTGTATGATTTTTAAGTAATTAATTAGCATTTTATTGCATAACAAGTATTTGATACATCAGAAAAGCAGAACTTAATATTTGGTACAGAAACCTTTGTTTGCAACTTGTGGTGGAAATTCTTGAACTGATGTATACTTGGTCCTATACATGTATGGGTTACTAGTTAAAGGTACTGAGTCCCCATGTTTGGATAAGACAAGGAATGTGGTAGAGAGGGATCTGGTATTTGTTTAGGGGGGGCATCCTTGACCGGCACCAGCGGATTAGAAGGTTACTCGTAAATCTGTATAACCCATTAGTGTCTATCGGTTGTTTGTCCAGACGCTATGAGTCCTCCTCAAGAGTTGAGAAGGTTACCCATGTGGGGGGACAGCCCGCCTTTTGGGTAAAACCTGACGCAAGACAGATGGGCAACAACTTCCCACACCCCTTTTTGTATGTGATATATACTGTTGAATGTTCATGTACTAATTCAGAGACTTATGTTTGTAAGCGTTTGACGCGTCTTTCTTATTAGCAAATTATATTAAAATGGTTAATTTGTGCCTAGAGAATTTTGTCTCTGTTTCTTACTCCTTTAAGAGTGTCGATCGACGGAAATACCATCACAAATTACAGAGGTCATACGTTTCCTGTAGTTCTTGACCAGGTTTGCACACACTGCAGCAGGGATTTCGGCCCATTCCTCCATACAGACCTTCTCCAGATCCTTCAGGTTTCGGGGCTGTCGCTGGGCAATACGGACTTTCAGCTCCCTCCAAAGATTTTCCATTGGGTTCAGGTCTGGAGACTGGCTAGGCCACTCCAGGACCTTGAGATGCTTCTTACGGAGCCACTCCTTAGATGGCCTGGGTGTGTGTTTCGGGTCGTTGTCATGCTGGAAGACCCAGCCACGACCCATCTTCAATGCTCTTACTGAGGGAAGGAGGTTGTTGGCAAAGATCTCGCGATACATTGCCCCATCCATCCTCCCCTGCAGTCATCCTGTCCCCTTTGCAGAAAAGCATCCCCAAAGAATGATGTTTCCACCTCCATGCTTCACGGTTGGGATAGTGTTCTTGGGGTTGTAATCATCCTTCTTTTTCTTCCTAACACGGCGAGTGGAGTATAGACCAAAAAGATACATTTTTGTCTCATCAGACCACATGACCTTCTCCCATTCCTCCTCTGGATCATCCAGATGGTCATTTGCAAACTTCAGATGGGGCTGTACATGCGCTGGCTTGAGCAGGGGGACCTTGCGTGCACTGCAGGATTTTAATCCATGACGCGTAGTGTGTTACTAATGGTTTTCGTTGAGACTGTGGTCCCAGCTCTCTTCAGGTCATTGACCAGGTCCTGCTGTGTAGTTCTGGGCTGATCCCTTACCTTCCTCATGATCATTGATGCCCCACAAGGTGAGATCTTGCATGGAGCCCCAGACCGAGGGAGATTGACCGTCATCTTGAACTTCTTCCATTCTCTAATAATTGCGCCAACAGTTGTTGCCTTCTGACCAAGCTGCTTGCCTATTGTCCTGTATCCCATCCCAGCCTTGTGCAGGTCTACAATTTTATCCCTGATGTTCTTACACAGCTCTCTACTCTTGGCCATTGTGGAGAGGTTGGAGTCTGTTTGATTGAATGTGTGGACAGGTGTCTTTTATACAGGCAACGAGTTCAAACAGGTGCAGTTAATACAAGTAATGAGTGGAGAACAGGAGGGCTTCTTAAAGAAAAACTAACAAGTCTGTGAGAGACTGAATTCTTACTGGTTGGTAGGTGATCAAATACTTATGTCATGCAATAAAATGCTAATTAATTATTTAAAAATCATACAATGTGATTTTCTGGATTTTTGTTTTAGTTGAAGAGTACCTATGATAAAAATTACAGACCTCTACATACTTTGTAAGTAGGAAAACCTGCAAAATCGGCAGTGTATAAAATACTTGTTCTCCCCACTCTATGTGTGTGTGTATGATTAGTAGCCAGCCAAGCCTTCTCCAGAGTAAGTTGTAAGAGGAACAACTCTATTTTGACACAGCAATACTTATGCCTTCCTCGTAAACAGAACCATATTCCCATTATAGTGAACTAGTAGAAGTAGGACACTTTTAAGGGAGCAGTCTGGTGTAATTTGAGACGCTGGCAAAGAAGACCATAATACTAACTATCTATTTTACACACAATGCCTACTGCCCTGGGAAACATACACTCACAAACAAGGGTGGGTAGTAACGCCTTACAAGTAATGCAAATGAGTAAAAGAGTAACGTTTCAGAGGAACACGTATTTTTCTAGTTACTTTCTGGGGGCTGCACTCTTTACTCTTACTTTTTTCTTTTATAAAATCGTACTCTTAACTCTGTTACATTTCATCTACTCTTTCCTAACAATTTTGTCTTCAGTCGTTTGTCCAAAAATATTGAGTTTTTTCGTTTCGTGATTTGATTTGAGTTTGTGTGTTCCCTCCCGCTCCTTTAAATCTGCGTCGGAGTGCGAGCCACAGACGTAGCTAATTAAATGACAGACACCGACATGGAAAGTTGTCAATTGGAGGACGCTGGCTAGGGAAATTCCAATCCCTGGCCACAGTTGCATTTAAATTTGCAATAGGCAACACAGTCATCATGAAATATTGTCTTTTTATTCCCATAGACGCAATTGTCTATGCTTTCAAAAACTCATCATAGCTCCGCAAGCACAGAGATAAGTTTAACGAACCGGCTCGCGCTACTTATTATTATAGCTTTTTTTTTTTATTCAACTTTTTTGTCATTGAACAAGTACAGTATAACGACATGTAATATATCCTAATGATAATGTAATATTCTAGCTAAACTACAATATATAATAACACTACAACTTGTTAGTATATTTGTATATAGTGGTTCATTGGGCTTGACTTGCATTTTATTATTTAGTAATGCACTTTAGTTAGCAGCAACAAAACCAGTCTAGTTAGCTAGATTTTAGTAGAAAGTAATTGCTGCTAACCAGGTGGCTTAGTTACACTTTTTTTTACCAGTAACATGTATGATGCCCTTCATTTGAAAAGAATCTTATTTGCAACATATATTAATCGATAGAAATACAGTATTATTTACTTTTGCAATTTATTTCATTTTTCTATTCTGTATTGCTATGGGCTCTGGAAAACAAATGCCTATTCAAACATTAAAAATGCAGTTTGCGTTTGTACAGTCTTAAAAAATGTACTCCATCATACTCTACTGTACTAGAGTATGGAAAATAGGGAGTGAGGAATGGAGAGAAATATAATGAGACTGCTTAAGACAAGGATAGAGGATGAAAGAGAAAGGGGGTTGGAGACACCGAGTGGGAGGGAAGGAGAGACAGAGGGGGAGAGGGGGAGGGAGGGAGAGGTAGAGGTGGAGTGGGGGGGAGGAGAGACAGAGGATGACAGGGGGAGTGCAGAGTGAGAAAATGACAAAGACAACATCAGTCAAAATCTCAAGTATGTTGGCAAAGCTCTGCTCCAGAACTTAAATGGCACCCTAATTCTTCATATGGTCCTTGTAGATTAGGTCCATAAAGTCCTGATTCCTAATGTTCTGATACATTAGGTCAATAAGATTCTGGTCCATAAGGTCCTGGTTCCTAAGGTTCTGATCCATAAGGTCATTGCCCATAAGGTTCTGGTTCATAAGGTTCTGGTCCATAAGGTCCTGGTTCCTAAGGTTCAGATCCATTAGGTCAATAAGGTTCTGGTCCATTAGTTCCTTGTCCATAATGCCCTGATCCATAAGGTCCTGATCCATACATTTCTGGACCATAAGGTCCTTCTCCATAAGGTTCTGATCCATATGGTACTGGTCCATAAGATCCTGATCCATAAGGTTCTGGTCCATAAGGTTCTGGTCCATAAGGTTCTGGTCATTAAGCTCCATTACGATCTGATCCAAAGTGGAGCACCATGAAGACCATTTGGAAAATTGACCTGCACATGAGAAATTAGCTTCTATTTATTCAAGTGCTGAAGTCCATCAGTTAATCACCTTCTAATACAGAGGATGAGTGCTCACCCAGTGGGGAATTACAAGAACTGGGGCTTCTCTTAAGTCAGCCATGGAAGTGGTCCCTCAAGGTTATGGCCAGACAGCTGGGCACAACATAATTACTCAGAAAGAAATAGCTAAGCGTGTGTGTTTGTGTGTGTTTAAGGTCTAACTTTACTCATTTGGACCAAATGTCCCAATGAGTATAGTAAAACCAGAAGAAATTGGACTCATGTGGACCTTTTGCCGGTCTCCATGAGGCAAAAGTCAATTTCCGGGTCAGGGTTTAGGGTCAAATTTACAATTTTAGAGTTAGAATTGGGTTTCTTTAAGGTCCAGGCGTTGTTGATTAAGTTTAGGGTTAAAGTTAGGCATTACATCTAGGTAAAGTTTAGACATAAATGTTACTTTATTGAGGTTAAGGTTAGATTAGGATTAGGTTAAGTTTAGGGTAAGGTTTAGGGTTAAGATTAGGGCAAGGGAGCATACTATTTCATTTTCTGGTCCCCATGAGGATAGCCACTTGTAACTGCTAACTAGGAATGTCACCCAATTGACATGACGTTTTTCAGCCGTTTGGGTAAACACTTATCAAGAGCAACTTACAGAAGGGGGGGAATATATTTTCATACTTTCTTGTACTGACACAATTGCACCCAATCTTTTTGAAAATGTATTCTTAAGTGCTCTATAAATGAGGCATGGCACATTGTGGGACCATACTTCATAACATAATACTTAGAATTGTAAAGAAAAAGAAACAATAAACTGTTTGGATGACATCTGATTGGATGAACAGGTTAATCTTGATATAATGTTTTGTATATTTCTGTTGTATTCGTTGGCTTTAAAGGAAAATAAAATACTTGTTTTTCTGTCCATTAAAATAAATAAACATGGTCATAACATTGAACTTTTCTTTGCTCTATATGTGTGTTTGGGATAGTGCACTGTGGTCATAGTCATGACGTCGGGACAGTCCCCTGTGGTCATCGTCATGACGTCGGTACAGTGCCCTGTGGTCATGGTCATGACGTCGGTACAGTGCCATGTGGTCATCGTCATGACGTCGGGACAGTCCCCTGTGGTCATCGTCATGACGTCGGGACAGTGCCCTGTGGTCATCGTCATGATAGTGCCCTGTGGTCATGGTCATGACGTCGGTACAGTGCCCTGTGGTCATCGTCATGATGTCGGGACAGTGCCCTGTGGTCATCGTCATGATAGTGCCCTGTGGTCATGGTCATGACGTCGGTACAGTGCCCTGTGGTCATCGTCATGACGTCGGTACAGTGCCCTGTGGTCATGGTCATGACGTCAGGACATGACATAAGTAGCACGTTAGAATACATGAATTTCACTCGAGGGATCGGATGGGATGACTCTGATGTTACAGCTACCAATACAGTTGTTGAAGTTCAGAAGTACTAAAATGTTTAATTTAAGCTGACAAGGATTGCTGAGTATTTGTATATTTTGAATCAAACTGAGTTAGATTTAATTAATTTGTGTTCGTTTTCATGTTTCCAACTGTTGTGCAGCTGCCATTAAATCTACAGCACCAGACCTATTTTCCTCTGTGAGTGATGAGAGCACTGCTGAGGGAGGGATGAATGTCAGCAGAGTGTACAAAGTTCTGATCCGGCACTCCATGTCAGTCTGGGAAACCAGTATGATTCACATGACAACATTTATCAGTTCGTCACTGACATGGTGCAAAAACGAAAAACCTGGAAATGTGAATTCAGCGTTTCATTTTTGGGAAACGCGGATTTTAGTTGCCTATTGCTAATATCAAGGTACTTTGACATCAACCCCTGGGTTGGAATATCATTGGTGTGTCTTATGTTTAACAGAGGTCCTGGTGCTGTTATAGTCCTGCCTGTGTTTGTCCCACCTTCAAAATTATTCTGAAAAGTCTGGGATTTACAACTAGGACTTACAATTGGCTCATCCTGCCGCTTTCCTGTGTGGGGATCCGCCTCCATGGCCATCCTGTTTCTTTCCTGTGTGGGGATCCGCCTCCATGGCCATCCTGTTTCTTTGCTATGTGAGAATCCACCTCCATGACCATCCTGTTTCTTTCCTATGTGAGTTTGTTTTTTCCATTCCCTCAACAGCTCTTCAGTGTTTAATGTACTTGTTGCTGAGTTTCCCATAACAGCATACCAGTGCCGTCATCCAACCTTGTTGCCACACTTCTTGAAAGTAAACAACTGTAAATTGATTTTACAAGCTAAGACAGCAAGCTAAGAGAGCAAGAAACAGACATTCTTTTTCTTAGCCATAGGACGCTAGCAAGCTACATCTGACAGAAAAACGCATCTGAATACAGTCTTAGTCTTGCATGTCTTTTAGTTCCTAATCTTTTGAGAATGTTTTTTTAGGAGACGCCTGAAGCCTGAGCAGGCACGTGCACAAGTAAGGCTCAACCTGTGCAGAGCACATGCCCATTTGCTGTATAGGGCCCTTTCCAGGTGATGTGCCTGTCCCCCTTGGTGCGTGGCGGACACCGATGGGCATGCTCTGTCCGTCTTATTTACGCGCGTCTCTCACTCACTCCAACACATCGTCCGTCCGTGTGAACCGACAACTCCGCCAACCTTTTCAGATTCAGCACATGCCGCTCAAAAGGTCTGTACACGGTACGGAGCCTGAGAGTCATAGAAGATTAAATGAAAACAGCAGTGTATGAGGTTGAGGAAACCTAGCGAGAAAAAGCTACAGTTGTGAACTTTCTGTGGTGGGGTTGTCACAGGTGTATAGCTCAAACATGGCTGACAGAGTTGTTTGAACGTTTCCACAGAGATTCCTCATTGACTCTTTTCAGAAGGGGTCTTCAAGAAAGCCATTTGAGCTAGATGGAATTCGCCACTGAGGAAAATGTTATAACTACAAACGTCTTTTTACACCTTTAGCACATATAAGGGAAGAGGTCCAGCAACCATAAGATCAGGCTGTTTCCCAGACATGCTCTCTATATGATCATCAGTGGACTCCATCTCCATCATATATCCTCCTCTGACCTCCTCTCTCCATTCAGGCCATGGCCTGACCCTCTTATCGTTGGGCCATTCACAGACTAGGCCTCAGTTGGCTGATCTGTCATGATATAAATATACTATAGTTTGCATGTTTGTTTGCTGTAAAAAATATTCTGTAAAAAGCACTATGGAAGTTCCATAAACTATCCCATGGAAATATTGGATGGGAGGCGTTGACGGCTTGTCCAGATAACAGAATGCAGAGAGTGGAAGGAGGATTATTAAGATCTGAGATAAGCTTTTATTAACTTTTAATCTTCACCATGTCACTTTAATGGAAAAACTTTACAGAGAGAGTGAGAGAAAGAGGGAGGTGGAGAGAAAAAGAGAGAGTGAAAAATAGTGGTACAAGAAGTATAGAAAAGAGAGAGGTAAGAGTGTAAACTTAAAAATACTCTATACATTTTTACATTATAGTAATTTTGCAAACCCTCTTATCCAGAGCGACTTACAGTAATTGCAAACATTTTAAAAGAGCTAGCACATAGTAGTAAGTATATTCTAATCAATTAATTTGTTATCGGCAAAGTTCAGTGAAAGAAGACCATACAAACAATAAACAAAACATTTACAAGACAGCAGAGGTGATGGCAGTGAAACTATTTTAGGTACTCCATGAAAACATCGTTCAGTTTTTTTTAAGGTAGACTGAGACTTCCTTCAAAGGAATCTGGATCCATTGTTGAGGTGCCAGGAGAGAAAGATTCTGACTGCATGAATTGGGAACTGCCCTGAAGGGATGGGAAACCAAGAGCTCAGAGGTGGCTGAACAAAGAGCCCAGGTGGGGATGTATGGTTTAAGTGTTGCCTGAAGGTAGGCCAGTGGGCCAGTCCTTAGCCTTGAAGTGGATTGGTTCTTTAACTGGAAGCCATTGTAGCGTGCAAGGAAGTTGGGTGACATGGAAGAACTTGGGAAAATGTAACCGAAGACAGGCCGCTGAATTCTGAACCGAGCCAAGATGAGTTGGAGGAATCCAGACATGAGATGGCACGTGCCTGGACGAATACATGTGCTGCTTCCTGTGTCAGGTGACGTTGGTACTCTACAATGTTGTAGAAAATGTACCTGCAAGATCGAGTCCCTGCCTTGAAGTTAGCAGAGGACCACAGCATGCCGGCCAGGTTCTTTGTACACTGGGAGGACACGATACAATTGGTGGGTGGTTAAGGAGTAAGGAGAAGGTGCAAAAGAGTTTCCCGGTTAAAAAGGAAGATGCCTGGAATTTGTAGTGTTAGAAAGTGGCTTTAGAAGTAGATAGGGGAAGAAGACCAGGCAGCGAGTAGGTAATGGAAAGATGCTGGGTCATTCTGAAGTTTTGTTTTCCTCAATTTTTCTCAGCTGCCCAAATCCCACTCATGTGAGTTTGCAGTGAGTTATTTAACCAGGGAGCAGGAGGAGAGAAGCCAAGCCTGCTGGGAGGAAAGAAGAATCTGAAATAAATAAAAACAGGAAGAGGGATAGATGGTCTAGTCTGAACGAGACAGGATTTAACCATGGGTGGGGACTTAACCGTAACCGTCCTTCACCGTAACTGGACCTGGGAAACCTGGGCCTTTGGCTTCACGGTGACTGTCTCTGCTTGCCGGTTCCCTTTCTGTGAGCCTTGTTGAAACCAGGATCACGTAAGCACCCCACTGGCCTGAGTAGAGAGGATAATGACCTAATGACATAAGCATCTCCCTCCCTCTGCCTGCATATGCAGAATATGGGTGTGTGTACAGTAGGTGAGCCTGAGATGTATTTATCTGAGTGTGAGTGTGTGTGTGAGTGCGTGTGTGGGAGTATGGCAGCTCTGAGTGGGGGTCCGTAGTGCTGTTAAATGCTGGGGTATTGGAGATGTGTGATGTGAATTAATCTGGATTGTTGGAGGCGGCTGGTCTGATTGGCTAGTAATATCTGGGGTGTTTGGGTGGGTGTTTTGATTGGCTATAGTTACATCCAGGTTTTTCGGGCGGGTGACGTGATTGGCCAGTTGGAGTTGACAGATAATTTGAACAGTTATTGATCCTTATCTCTCACACTCTCTCTCCCTGCAAGTACAGGGCTCAAGAAGGATTCCTCTCTGCTCTGGCCATTAACCCTGCTGTCACACTGATGAGAGAAAAGGACAGAGAGAGAGAGGAGAGCAAACAATAGGAAAGGAGAGGGAGGGTGAAGAAGACAGAGACAGAGTCATTTATAATAAAGGAGAAACCTCAGTAGGAAGTCCACTCTCAGGAACATCTCATAGGACAGCATCCCAGCAACATCTACACCATCTAATAGGACAGCATCCCAGCAACATCTACACCATCTAATAGGACAGCATCCCAGCAACATCTACACCATCTAATAGGACAGCATCCCAGCAACATCTACACCATCTAATAGGACAGCATCCCAGCAACATCTACACCATCTAATAGGACAGCATCCAAGCAACATCTACACCATCTGATAGGACAGCATCCCAGCAACATCTACACCATCTGACAGGACAGCATCCCAGCAACATCTACACCATCTGACAGGACAGCATCCCAGCAACATCTACACCATCTGACAGGACAGCATCCCAGCAACATCTACACCATCTGACAGGACAACATACCAGCAACATCTACACCATCTAATAGGACAGCATCCCAGCAACATCTACACCATCTGACAGGACAACATACCAGCAACATCTACACCATCTAATAGGACAGCATCCCAGCAACAACTACACCATCTGACAGGACAACATACCAGCAACATCTACACCATCTAATAGGACAGCATCCCAGCAACATCTACACCACAGGTGTCAAACCGGTTCCACGGAGGGCCGAGTGTCTGCAGGTTTTCGCTCTCACCTTGTACCTGATTGATTAATTAGTTCACTAATTGGTTAATTTCTACCCCCACCTGGTTGTTCAGGTCTGACCTGGGAACCAATTTAAAGGAAAATCCAAAGACCTGCAGACACTCGGCCCTCCGTGGAACCGGTTTGACACCCCTGATCTACACCATCTGACAGGACAACATCCTAACCACATCTACACCACCTGACAGGACAACATCCCAGCCGCATATACACCACCCTGACAGGAAAACCATCACAGCCACATCTACACCACCTGACAGGAAAAACATCCCTGCCACATCTACACCATCTGACAGGACATCATCCCGCCACATCTACAGATGGGCAAGGCTGACCACTCATGCACCCGTAACCAACCCAGCTGAAACCCCCTGAACCCAGCTGCAGATCGCCCCGTTATGGGCTGAGGTGCCCCGGCATCAGGAGTCTCACCAAGGCAGACAGAGCTAAGCCTCGGCCGCCTGCCAAGCTTCCACAGTCAGACCACAAACATTATTACCAGACCATAGCAGAATTACAGCATATCTAAAAAGGGACACACCACAAGGGAGACAAGCCCAGATAAATTACACAAGACCAATCAGTTCTAGAAATAGTGTGGAAAACTACCAAATATCTCTCCAAAATGAAATCCCTCCATGACAATTTATTTGCCCACACATATTCCCACAATAAAGTAGGCATAAACCGAACACTGGCTGTGTAGAATGGGGTTTTAAACCACTCTCAACTTTGCTGAAGGTGGCAGTTAGAAATAAGCGCAAGAGAATTTCCTTTGAGTTTAATATATATGTGTAATCTGACTATAAACTTTGTCATAAGCCTCATGTCCGGGGATGTCGATCGAGGGACCTGCTCTCACATCACAAACTCATACCGTTTGTTTCTGGAAATCTTTATGCAGTTATGAAAGAATGAACACCTGATTTTTCCAATGTTTAGCATAACAAAATCAGCAGTTCAGTTTTCAAGCACTCAAATTACAAAGTAGATTCGTTCAGGAATGCTATTAGCTTTAACATTAAAATAATGAATTACAATTTAGTAAACCATGATACAATTCATCTAATAGAATGAACATAACAGCACTCGTTACTGTAACAGAACAGTTCTAAATGTCAGATTTTTACAGTTCTTGCCTATTTGTTCCACAAAATGTTTGAGTTGAATGAATTTTCATAACACAGCTACAGCTTGGGATTATTAGGGTCGACTGCCCTGCACTGGGACACTGCAACCTATTCTTCAACGTGTCGGCTCAGGGGATGGGGTTTTGCTTGTTTCAGGTCCGGCTTCTTAATGGGGCTTGGGAGTGGACTTTCAGTGAGTTCAACGGCCTCTTCTTCAACCACTTAGCTGTAGACTAGCTTGCGTGTTGCGGATCATTGCCTTGCATAACCGGCATGTTGACTCAAACCCTCAATGGCCATGAAAAGTGGGATTTAATTTGGGATTTCGATTTGTCCCATAGTGCCTCTGGAGATAACGCTGGGTCTCCGCTCCACTCAAACCTTTTTACAATAATCCTGATTGAAAGAGCAGCGTGGAAAGAAGCAGAATCTATTGTTGTGGAAGCCTAGGGGGAAGGATGTATGTGCAACATGTCATCTTCAACTCTCCCAATTCGAGTTGTTCCAATGAGGCAGGGCGGCAGATACAGTTACATTTAAGAAACTTGGGGAAGAGAGAAAAAAAGAGGGTAAAAGGGAGTAAATAAAATTGACTTGTGATGAGTTGGGTGGTAATATTATATTATAATAACACATAGACAACGTTTTAGCTGTCTGACATCTAGAACCGACGATTAATAACACCCAAAAAAAGTTCTCAATGGAAATACATGAGAGTCAAACTATTACTGTAATATTTGTAACAACGACGACCTGGAAAAGAAATGAGTGACGTCGTGAACAACAGATTACTGTACTTTCTCAGTGAACACAGTCCAATTGGATTTCTACCCACATATCCAACATCAGATCATATTTTGACTCTAGAATTCACAAACATGTAAATCTAAAATGAAATGTACTGTAAGGGGAGTGGGTGGGAAACATAGGATGTCATCCAACAGATTTACATAATGAGCAAGAGTGGCGTCCTGATTGGAGACACA
The DNA here is from genome assembly GCF_011004845.1 of Esox lucius. Classification (NCBI taxonomy): domain Eukaryota; kingdom Metazoa; phylum Chordata; class Actinopteri; order Esociformes; family Esocidae; genus Esox; species Esox lucius. The sequence continues at coordinate 1,307,127 of NC_047578.1, read as the reverse complement.
CATCCACTTATTAATGTTCCCAAAGGCGTGGAGGAAAATCCAGGAACAAGTCAATCTTCAGTCAGTTTAATATCTACATAAATGAAAATGACTGAACAATCAACAGCTCCCAGACTCACTATATCCAACGCAGAAACAGACTGCCTCTCATATGCAGATGATCCGGGTTTGACGTCTCAGACAAAAGGTTCCAATACAAAGGCAAGACAGTCTGCTACAGTGTGCTGGACCTGGGCCACTGTCCAGAAAAGGTCCCATTGTCAGGGAAACCTACACAATTTTAAAAATGGACTCCACTCACATAGAATGCATGCATAGTTGGGGGGAAACCATCCTCCAAAAGTATCTTTAACCTGGCTGTGAGTTAACTGAAAGACAAAGGAGGGCCTACCCCAGCAGACCCCACCGACACGACAACTCACCCTCCACTCAGACCAGTGATTTAGCACTATTTGATTTCCCCTTGTATTTGTTTAGCCTGATGAGGCTATTTACGAGGGGTTCTAGGCCCCGTCTTGCTCCGATGTGGATGTCAGGACATGACAGCATAAGTCACGGCCCCCAAGCCAACCCCCACAGGCATTAGACTACGTTATGTTTTATGATCTCCCCATACCATATCACCAAGCCTGATATAATTACCCAGCAAGGGCACTTTGTCTTTCGGAGGACTGGAAGCGAAGGGTGGATGGGAACAGGGAAGGAGGGGTGGGGAAAGGAAGAGATATGTAGTTCTACTCCGTCTGCTTCTGTTCTTACATTACCTTCATCCTCCCATCCTTCTATCCCCCATCTTTATCCCTCTCTCCCTCCCTCCCCCATGCCTCTCTCCCTCCATCACACTATCCCCCCACACTTCCATCCCCACATCCCTGACACACTCCATCGCCCCATAACCTCCATCCTAACCCTGCCTCATCCACCGCTCCATCGCCCCATACCTCCATCCTAACCCTGCCTGTCTCATAGGTTATGACCGTACTGGAGTTATCCCCCTCCCTGTGAGTCTCATAGGTTATGACCGTACTGGAGTTATCCCCTTCCCTGTGAGTCTCATAGGTTATGACCATACTGGAGTTATCCCCTTCCCTGTGAGTCTCATAGGTTATGACCGTACTGGAGTTATCCCCCTCCCTGTGAATCTCATAGGTTATGACCATACTGGAGTTATCCCCCTCCCTGTGAGTCTCATAGGTTATGACCGTACTGGAGTTATCCCCCTCCCTGTGAATCTCATAGGTTATGACCGTACTGGAGTTATCCCCTTCCCTGTGAGTCTCATAGGTTATGACCATACTGGAGTTATCCCCTTCCCTGTGAGTCTCATAGGTTATGACCATACTGGAGTTATCCCCTTCCCTGTGAGTCTCATAGGTTATGACCGTACTGGAGTTATCCCCCTCCCTGTGAATCTCATAGGTTATGACCATACTGGAGTTATCCCCCTCCCTGTGAGTCTCATAGGTTATGACCGTACTGGAGTTATCCCCCTCCCTGTGAATCTCATAGGTTATGACCATACTGGAGTTATCCCCCTCCCTGTGAATCTTATAGGTTATGACCGTACTGGAGTTATCCCCCTCCCTGTGAGTCTCATAGGTTATGACCATATTGGTGTTATCACTAACAGCCTTTTTATTATGATTTGAACCCTCTGCACAGTGGAATCGACAGACAGAAAGAGAGAGGGAGACCAGGAGGGAGAGTAAGAGCGGGGGAAGAGACAAATGACAGTGAGACTAAGAAATGGGGAGAGAGATAGAGGCAGAGTCAGGGAGTGAGAGAGACAGGGATAAAGAGAGAGGAGGAGAGAGAGAGCCAGGGAGAGAGACAAGGTAAGAGACAGACAGGGAGAGGGGGAGAGATGGAGAGTGAGAGACAGACAGATGAAGAGACAGGGAGTGACAGACAGGGAGAGGTGGGGGGTATATTCATTGATAGAGTTTCCAGACTGAAGGTCAGTTCCATTGCTCAGCATCCCTCTAATTTGGGGAGGGGGGGGGCAGAGGGAGATGAAGGGGGTGTTGGTGGGGAGGGTCTCCAATACGTACCTTGACCCTTCTTAAGGGCACTTCTAATGCCCAGGGAAACCCACAGGTCTCTACTGCAATGAAGTGCACTACATGGGGAATAGGGCGGAGTTGGGACCCAGTGTGGCTGCTGTATGCCGATCTATAAATCAGCCCTTCATGACACCTCAATCACACCAGCCCCCACAGCCATGCAATGCAAGCTGTCACGGTGTCCACCCGTGATATAAACCACTGTTACAAACACTAAACATTGGAATAATGTTCATTACTTCATCATATCTTTCATTGGTCCCATCTGGAGACTAAGGAACCTGAATACAGGGACACACAGGGAGAGCAACATTCAACATTTATAAAAGGTTGTGAAAACTTTTTCAATATTTTTTTAAATTTTTTTTATTGTTTTATTTAGCCAATACTGATTGATTCATACAGTTCTGGATTCAAAAACATACAAAGCCGGGCACTGTTTTGAAATCCTGTCAGTTTTGATCTAAAATAAAACTACTCTTCAGTTCCTGTTGGCAGGTATGCAAGGTGCTTTGTCAGCCGATCAAACTAACTTTTGACAGCGTCCAAAGCAGCATAATAAAACATGTTCATAATGTTCCGAAAGATGGACTGTTGCCTTGGAAGAATGTTTCAGTATTTCTTACGGACAACCTCTGACAGTTCTTTGGTCTTCACCATTGTGACATGGTACGTGGAACAGAATGTTCTGTTTTCTCCTCTTAACCTTGCTGATGTTGGAACATCATGCAGGTGAACCATCACATGATTAGCAAAGCAGAGAATGGTGGGCTCTCAGTGGAGGAGCCTATACAGTCAGTGGAGGAACCTATATTTTCCGTGGAGCAACGTACACTTACCTAAAGGATTATTAGGAACACCATACTAATACTGTGTTTGACACCCTTTCGCCTTCAGAACTACCTTAATTCTATGTGGCATTGATTTAACAAGGTGCTGAAAGCATTCTTTAGAAATGTTGGCCCATATTGAAAGGATAGCATCTTGCAGTTGATGGAGATTTGTGGGATGCACATCCAGGGCACAAAGCCCCCGTTCCACCACATCCCAAAGATGCTCTATTGGGTTGAGATCTGGTGACTGTGGGGGCCATTTCAGTACAGTGAACTCATTGTCATATTCAAGAAACCAATTTGAAATGATTCGAGCTTTGTGTCATGGTGCATTATCCTGCTGGAAGTAGCCATCAGAGGATGGGTACATGGTGGTCATAAAGGGATGGACATGGTCAGAAACAATGCTCAGGTAGGCCGTGGCATTTAAACGATGCCCAATTGGCACTAAGGGGCCTAAAGTGTGCCAAGAAAACATCCCCCACACCATTACACCACCACCACCAGCATGCACAGTGGTAACAAGGCATGATGGATCTATGTCCTCATTCTGTTTACGACAAATTCTGACTCTACCATCTGAATGTCTCAACAGAAATCGAGACTCATCAGACCAGGCAACATTCTTCTAGTCTTCAGCTGTCCAATTTTGGTGAGCTCGTGCAAATTGTAGCCTCTTTTTCCTATTTGTAGTGGAGATGAGTGGTACCCGGTGGGGTCTTCTGCTGTTGTAGCCCATCCGCCTCAAGGTTGTGCGTGTTGTGGCTTCACAAATGCTTTGCTGCATACCTCGGTTGTAACGAGTGGTTATTTCAGTCAAAGTTGCTCTTCTATCAGCTTGAATCAGTCGGCCCATTCTCCACTGACCTCTAGCATCAACAAGGCATTTTCGCCCACAGGACTGCCGCATACTGGATGTTTTTCCCTTTTCACACCATTCTTTGTGAACCCTAGAAATGGTTGTGCGTGAAAATCCCAGTAACTGAGCAGATTGTGAAATACTCAGACCGGCCCGTCTGGCACCAACAACCATGCCACGCTCAAAATTGCTTAAACACCTTTCTTTCCCATTCTGACATTCAGTTTGGAGTTCAGGAGATTGTCTTGACCAGGACCACACCCCTAAATGCATTGAAGCAACTGCCATGTGATTGGTTGATTAGATAATTGCATTAATGAGAAATTGAACAGGTGTTCCTAATAATCCTTTAGGTGAGTGTATATTCTCAGTGGAGGAACCTTTATTTTCCGTGGAGGAACGTATATTCTCAGTGGAGGAACCTATACTGTCAGTGGAGGAACCTATATTCTCTGTGGAGGAACGTATATTCTCAGTGAAGGAACCTAAACTGTCAGCATAGGCATGTTGATGTTCCTTTCACATGTACCTATGATCCGGATCAGAGCAGACAAATAATTGTTTTGATTGATTGTAAAATGACATTTTCATGTACCCATAACACTGCAGTTCCTCAGCTTCATCCACCATTTGAATTGAATCTGACCTTTAAATGAGGTCAGTTATTACATTTGTTTTGTCCCGATTATGGAACGTCTGAGCCGCTGGTGTAGTGATTTTCTGCAGTTTTCTGGACAACATGCCTGACACAAGCAGGAGTGGCAAAGCCTCAACAAAGTGAAACAAACGCAAACAACCTGTGACATTTTAATGGCCTGTGGATGTTTTCATTCGAAAAGCAAAGGTACTCAGGTAGGCAGGGTTTCTGCACTGCTATATACATTATATATTGGAAACACTTCACTAACTACAAACCCAGCAAATGAAATACTATTTATTTACTCACATCTGATGAAGTGGAAGCTACAGATTATGTGAAGTTACAATGCGGTGAACCTCGAACCCCCACCACACACCACCTCTCTACCACTCCCAATCTCTTCACCACCCTCTCAGGCCTCCCACGGCCACGGTTTCCTTTCTGATGTTGCCACAGGATGGACTTAAGGTAGGCATGAAAATATATCCAGAGAGAGAAAGAAAAAGGGCACACGTGGCGGGGGGGGTTAATATGTCAGGCCAAGGGCGCAGGATGGAGGGAACGAGGGGGAAGCTAAAGAGACAGAGCAGACGAGGGGAGACCAGGAGGGAGTAAGCGGTTGCCCTGGAAAGTGTAAATACTTAATGCGGGGCCAACGTTCTTCTTTTCAAAGGTTAATTACAGTCCTGACTTGTGTCCAAGAGCACCATCAGACTGGCAGACATTTATATGATACGACAACACATGGACAGAGACAGAAAGAAATCCACAATGTTTATAAGGTATGTAGTCATATACCAGTGTTTAAAAGGTATGGGTCCATATATACCAGTGTTTAAAAGGTATGGGTCCATATATACCAGTGTTTATAAGGCATGGGTCCATATATACTAGTGTTTATAAGGTATGGGTAAAGATATACCTGTGTTAATAAGGTATGGGTAGACATATACCAGTGTTTATAAGATAGGGGTTCATATATACTAGTGCTTATAAGGTAGGGGTCCACATGTACCACTGTTTTTGAGGTAGGGGTAGACATATACCAAAATGTATAAGGTAGGGTTCCACATATACCAGTGTTTTTAAGGTAGGGGTAGAGATACATCAGTATTTATTAGGTAGGGGTCAACATATAAGTGATTATACGGTAGGGGTAGACATACACCAGTGGTCAATGGTGACAGACAGATTGACACACCTTGGTATCACCAAACTTTCTCTGCGCTTAGCCTGTCCCATACCTCAATTCTTACCTTAACCTAACCTGTTTTCCCATAATTTTTGCATAGTTTCATTCAAAGCTAAAATACACCCACCAAAATATGCCCACCTTAAATCCATGATGTAATCATTTTCCCACAGATTAGGTTGTTCTTGTGCTGAATGAGGAAAATGCACCCGTTTGGGTCACAGCCTTAAAAACCACAGCCTTGGTGACCTACTAATGAAAGCCATCTAACGCATCTAGACATGATCTCTCTTCTACACTACGCATCTAGACATGATCTCTCTTCTACACTACGCATCTAGACATGATCTCTCTTCTACACTACGCATCTAGACATGATCTCTCTTCTACACTACGCATCTAGACATGATCGCTCTTCTACACTACGCATCTAGACATGATCGCTCTTCTACACTACGCATCTAGACATGATCGCTCTTCTACACTACGCATCAAGACATGATCTCTCTTCTACACTACGCATCTAGACATGATCTCTCTTCTACACTACGCATCTAGACATGATCTCTCTTCTACACTACGCATCTAGACATGATCTCTCTTCTACACTACGCATCTAGACATGATCTCTCTTCTACACTACGCATCTAGACATGATCTCTCTTCTACACTACGCATCTAGACATGATCTCTCTTCTACACTACGCATCTAGACATGATCTCTCTTCTACACTACGCATCTAGACATGATCTCTCTTCTACACTACGCATCTAGACATGATCTCTCTTCTACACTACGCATCTAGACATGATCTCTCTTCTTCTCTACGCATCAAGACATGATCTCTCTTCTACACTACGCATCTAGACATGATCTCTCTTCTACACTACGCATCTAGACATGATCTCTCTTCTTCTCTACGCATCTAGACATGATCTCTCTTCTTCTTTACGCATCAAGACATGATCCTGCAAATCGATGGTCCTTCCAGCTCACCTTTTCAAAGTTGTATAAGTAGAATCATTACTGCTATCATGAACAAAGTCATGAATCAGAATAATACACCAGCAGTAAGCTTCTAGCACTTTTTTTTTTAAATAAAAAATCCCTAGAAGTGGTTTGTGTAAGGTCTCGGGTCAAAGAAAAATATTGTAGTAGATTGTTTAAAAAAACTAAACAGTATTTCAAATATTTTCAAGCCGTCTTCCGCCACTTTTGCTGAATTGGGGTAATATTTGATAGATAATATTTTCATGATATTTGTAATAAGTACATGAGCTTGTGTACTCAGTGGCACCAAGTACACCATGATCAATTATGATGATCAATAATGATGATCAATTATGGAAGATGATTTGCCATGAAAGTTTATTTCCAACCTTTCTGGAACATTAACTCTTACTAGTCAGTGTTTACAGCCATCTCATGAAAAACAAATTATTCTGAATATGTGTATTTATGTGGAAATCGTTGTAGCATTTCATTTTTCAAGCCCTGTCTATTGTCATTGGTCTCCATGTTCTACTATTATTGCTGATATAGACAGTGAGATGTGAAAAGCCTTTATATATGACAGCTCGCCTCTTTAAGCTCCATTGGGACCAAACTACTCATAATAGATGTTTTGCCAATGTTCTGAAGGCTAAATAGCAAATGCCTATCAAAGTAGGGCTATCTCCCAAATGGAAACCTCTTCCCTACCTACACAGTTCCTATAAGGAGCTGGTCCAAACTACAGCAATACAAATGGAATAGGGTGCGATTTGGGTTTCACCCTAGACGCTTTCATGACAAGGCAGCACTGCTGTTGATTTAATCTGGACACACTTGAGAAAGAAAATAATATCATCATAATCCAACTGTCATATTTTGAACAAAACAGGGAAAAAATATTTACGTCCTCGTACTTGTAATTTGGAAATCAATGGTGAGGAGTTATTTGTTGTCCGTCTATGGACACAGCAAAGTGTGGATGTGCGATAAGAGCTGATCTGAGTGCAGGTAAATGAAGTAAACAGCCATTAAGAAAACGACAGTATATCATCCGTTCCTCCTTGATTATGTCATTAACTTTGCCAGCTTGATGTTGGAATGGTAGAGTGATGGAGGGAGGGATGGAGAGATGGACAGATGGAGAGAGAGTGGAGGGAGAGATGGACTGGAAAGAGAGATGGAGGGATGGACAGATCGAGAGATGGAGGAAGGGAGAGATGGAGTGGAGGGAGAGATGGAGAGAGAGTGGAGGGATGGACGGACTGGAGAGAGAGATGGAGGGATGGACAGATCGAGAGATGGACGGACTGGAGAGAGAGATGGAGGGAGGGAGAGATGGAGAGATGGAGAGAGAGTGGAGGGATGGACGGACTGGAGAGATGGAGGGATGGAGATTGTAGAATCATTGTATATAAAATTCACTGATCAGTTTTGTTTTTTGAGTTTGAGTGTGTCCGTCTGTAGCGTTTGTGTGTTAAATCTGTTTGCGCTACATTGATTTTGTGATAAAGGTACTGCTGTGTTTCAATGCTATCAACAGGGCCCAAATGGCATCTTCTGTCCAATTTAGTGCACTACTTTAAAACAGAACCAGTGGGGGGGGAGGGGGGGTCCATCTCCGCCCCTCACAGAAGCTGAGTCAAAACCACACCAGCCTGTCTCATCTGTTTTATGGGAAGTGGTCAAGAGGAAGACACAGAACCTGTTTAGGAAGCTGTTGTAATTGAGATCCCTGTAATCTACAGTTCAACCATTTCATCATCACTCCCGCCGGCATTCAGAATGATCTCTTTGGAAAGTTATGGTTTTGAACCTCTTGGAAAGGTTCAGCGTTGTTAACTCCCTCTCTGTCCCTCAGGCAGTCACGTATACTTATCAGCTGAGTGAATGACACCCAAACCCATTAAGGCCTTGGTTAAAATGGTGCCCTGAACAGGGGAAAGGGAAACATTTGGGAAGCATTGAACAGGGGAAAGGATGACACTTGGGACACACATTACTTCCATGTTTGAAATGTAATTCAGAGCATCACTGATGACAGATGGGGACAGTGCCAAAGGAGTGGCGGACCGGGGTGGTGGTTCGCCTGTTCAGAAAGGGGGACCAGAGGGTGTGTGCCAATTACAGGGGTATCACACTTCTCAGCCTCCCTGGGAAAGTCTACTCAAAGGTACTGGAAAGGAGGGTTCGGCAGACAGTCGAACCTCAGATTGAAGAGGAACAATGCGGATTCTGTCCTGGTCGCGGAACAACCGACCAGCTCTTTACTCTTGCAGGGATCCTGGAGGGGGCCTGGGAATATGCCCATCCAGTCTACATGTGTTTTGTGGATTTGGAGAAGGCGTATGACTGGGTCCCCTGGGAGATACTGTGGGAGGTGCTGCAGGAGTATGGGGTGAGGAGGTCCCTTCTGAGTGCTATCCAATCCCTGTACGTCCAAAGTGAGAGCTGTGTTCGGGTTCTCGGTAGTAAGTCGGACTCGTTCCAGGTGGGGGTTGGCCTCCGCCAGGGCTGCGCTTTGTCACCAATCCTGTTTGTAACTTTTATGGACAGGATATCGAGGCGTAGTCGGGGTGGGGAGGGGTTGCAGTTCGGTGTTCTGGGGATCTCATCGCTGCTTTTTGCAGATGATGTGGTCCTGATGTCATCATCAGTCTGTGACCTTCAGCACTCACTGGACCGGTTTCGCAGCCAAGTGCGAAGCGGTTGGGATGAGGATTAGCACCTCTAAATCTGAGGCCCTGGTTCTCAGCAGGAAACCGAGTGCCTCCTCCGGGTAGGGAATGAGGCGTTACTCCAAGTAAAGGAGTTCAAGTATCTCGGGGTCTTGTTCACGAGTGAGGGGACAATGGAGCGGGAGATTGGCCGGAGAATCGGAGCAGCGGGGGTGGTATTGCATTCGCTTTAACGCACCGTTGTGACGAAAAGAGAGCTGAGCCGGAAGGCAAAGCTCTCGATATCCCGGCCAATTTTCGTTCCTACCCTCACCTATGGTCATGAAGGCTGGGTCATGACCGAAAGAACAAGATCACGAGTACAAGAGGCTGAAATGGGTTTTCTCAGAAAGGTGGCTGGCTTCTCCCTTAGAGATAGGGTGAGAAGCTCAGTCATCCGTGGGGAACTCGGAGTAGAGTCGATGCTCCTTTGCATCGAAAGGAGGTGGTTCGGGCATCTGGTAGGATGCCCCCAGGACGTCTCCCTAGGGAGGTGTTCCAGGCACGTCCAGCTGGGAGGAGACCTTGGGTTAAGCCTAAGACTAGGTGGAGAGATTATATTTTGACACTGGCCTGGGAACGCCTCGGGATCTCCCAGTCTGAGCTGGCAAATGTGGCTTGGGTAAGGGAAGTTTGGGGTGCCCTGCTAGAACTTCTGCCCCTGTGACCCGATACCGGATAAGCGGATGAAGATGAGAGAGATGAGAGACTGATGACAGATGCATAAACACACACACACACACACACACACAAACACCTGGACTGTATTCTCATCACAATGCAAAGTGACAACATAATTTATTCTATTTAAAGTTTTAGGACATCATCACAGCAACATCTTTCGGTGAGAGACATGCTGGTTGGAAAAGTAATGAATATATGTCTCTTGTTTGACCACCTATTTTGGTCATGTGATAAAGCAATTAGCTAGCCATGACTTGAATATCGAATTTCTAACTTGCGTCTCCATATAACTTAAAGATAACTAAAAACTCTCCATCAGAATGTTAATCCTTTTATGAATTAGGAGGACATTTCTAAACAATGAAACAAGTATGTCCACAAAAACCCTGAAAGCTGATAATGCAACCACATTCGAATGTATTGCTCTTTACCTGTATAATTTTATACAGCCATTTTTGCTAAGATGCTTAATAGGAACCCATTATTTTGGAAGTGACTATATTTATCATAAAATAAATACACAATGATATTCAGACAAAGTGATGATTCTATAATTATTATAAAAAATATGCATTTAAAGAATGCATGGGGACTTTACGATCACGTTTATTGAGGTGGAAGTAGCCTCTATTTCTCTAAAGACAAAGATATCACCAGTTTCTGATCACTATTAAAAATGTATAGAAAACACTAGAGAAATAAAGGAGCAAGGTCTCTCCTACGGGGAAAGAACAAAAAACCTGGGCCTTGAGGCTAAGAGCCCCTTTGGGACAGCTAAAGAACTTTGGCGAGAGAGAAGCCGCTAATGGATCCTTGACAGTTTTACAAAGTGACAACAGCGCCCTCAAAATTTAGATAAAGGGTGCCGTCTGACCGAAGCATAATGATTTTTTTTGCACATGGATAGTTAACATAATAGCATCTAATTAACCCAGCCAGCGATGATGTATGGGGCGATTTGTTTTCACTGTTTTCTTTTTGCTCCCAAGAATTCCATTAACATGGTGATGTTCCTTCCGGAGCTTCTTAATCAAACAGCCAGCGGCTAACGCTGTGACTAGAGTCACACCGGTGATGAAAGCTCATCATTACGAGGACTTAAAGTGGAACTGACAGCATTTTGGCATCAATACATCAAATTGTATTAAAATATGATCATATGCACCCTCTGAAAGAAAATGACAATAATGTGACAATTAAAATCTGTACAAGCCTCCACATTATGGTAATAGCTCAAGTCATCATAATTGAACAGCACATTCACAGATAACAAAGATAAGGCATTCGTGAGTCCTATGAGTAGCCAGTGCTAGGCGAGGAAATACCCTATGCATTAACATTGGATTGGGAATCAGAAAGTTTAGAATTGGAACAAGATTCATAAACAAACTGTTTGTTTTCATGTGCTTATCATTTTACCACCACAGTTTGGTGGCAAATTGGCACTAAAGACCATCCATACCTATGTTATTGAAACATACTCCGCTTCACTGATGCTAGCACAAATACAGTGCAAAACAGGTAACAAAATGATTATGCAAGCACCAACACATAGGAAGCTACAGGTAACAAAATTATGATTCTACCACAAATGCACAAGAAGCTACATGTAACAAAATGATTATGTTAGCACAAATACACAGGAAGCTATGCGTAAGAAAATGTTGATGCTAGCACAAATACACAGAAAGCTGTGGGTAACAAAATTATTATGCTAGCACCAACACATATGAAACTACAGGTAACAAAAGTATGATGCTACCACAAATGCACAAGAAGCTACAGGTAACAAAATGATTATGCTAGCACAAAAACACAGGAAGCTACGGGTAACAAAATAATGATGCTACCACAAATGCACAGGAAGCTACAGGTAACAAAATGATTATGCTAGCACAAATACCCAGGAAGCTATGTCTAAGAAAATGTTGATGCTAGCACAAATACACAGAAAGCTATGGGTAACAAAATGATTATGCCAGCACAAAAACAGAGAAATCTTTTTTATTTGTGAATACTTTAATAAATATAATAATCATCAAAAATAATAATAATAATAATATTATGAATAATTATACAAATAAAAATTGCAGCAATTGTTGTCAGTGCTGCCCAAAGATCTTTATTATTTTGGGGAGTACCTCCTTATTCCACATTGTTCATGGCCTGAGGTCTGCCACAGCTTTCTGGGAAGTGAAGGGCAATAAAAAGGCTGGAAATATAGTATAATATAGTGAATCATTTACATGACATTTATATTTTCATAATTTAACAAACACTAATATCCAAAGCCACTTTCAGGAATGATTGGGGTTAAGTGCCTTGCTCAAGAGTATAACAATGTGTACCTTTTCAGGCTTGGGAATCAAACGAGAAACCATTCACTAATTGGTCAAACATTCCAAACAGATAGACAAACATTTTACTTGGAATTTGATATTAAAAGTACAATGAACTGTAGAGTTGATGCAAAAAATTTCATCATGCTGCGAATTCCTTCTACACACCCAGCTTTGTTCAATGTCCTGAAGAAGGATCATATTGTTCATGAGAGACTCACTGTACCCACATTTTGGTGTCTTGGGAGGCTAAATACATTAGCAAGTGAGTCATTTTAACTAACAAAATATTCACAAAGTAATGTTTATCAACAAAACTTAATGTTTGAACAAGGTTTCAGAAAGATCCTCTTGTTGCTGACATTCAGGTCTTTATGGAGGAAGGAGTTGAGCTCCCTGTGTCCTGTGTCTCCAATAAATGTATCATCCCAGGGAGGATGATGTGGCAGTCCCAAACATATCATCCCAGGGAGGATGATGTGGCAGTCCCAAACATATCATCCCAGGGAGGATGATGTGGCAGTCCCATACATCTCATCCCAGGGAGGATGATGTGGCAGTCCAATACATATCAATCCAGGGAGGATGATGTGACTGTCCCAAACATATCATCACAGGGTGGATGATTTAGCAGTCCCATACATCTCATCCCAGGGAGGATGATGTGGCAGTCCCATAGATCTCATCCCAGGGAGGATGATGTGGCAGTCCCATACATATCATCCCAGGGAGGATGATGTGGCAGTCCCAAACATATCATCCCAGGGAGGATGATGTGGCAGTCCCATACATCTCATCCCAGGGAGGATGATGTGGCAGTCCTATACATCTCATCCCAGGGAGGATGATGTGACAGTCCAATACATCTCAGGCTTGATGTTGCCTGTAAACAGAGTTTTACACAAAAATATTACATATCCGAATTAAAGTTTTATTTTAATGACCACACATTATTATTGTGTCTCATATCTTGAAAACCATGTCTCAGTCACTACAGTTACACAGTTACTTGCATAATAAAACTTAAACCCGCAGGCCAGGACATCCTGCCAGAAAAACAATTGATCTTTGCTTTACCCTTGGTTGCTTTTATCATTCTGTTACAATTAAAATAAAAAAGACATACTAAAGTAAGTCTAATTGTCTTTTTATTACGGTACCTGTAAATTGCATTGCACTCCTTTCTGAAATGTGCTTATGGTGCAAACAGAAGCTAGTGGTTAAAACTTCCCAAGAACGTCAGTACGTTGCCTCATGATTCCCTGGATATTCTGTGGAGATGGTTATGTAAGCAGTAAGGCACAAGAGGGTGTGGTATATGGCCAATATACCACGGCTAAGAGCTGTTGTTAGGCACCATTCACCACAGATTGCCTGGACCCTGCGATTAGCCGTGGTATATAGGCAAAATATTCCAAACCCTTGATATGCATTATTGTGCTTATACACCTGTAACCAATGCAATTAGAGCAGCACAAATCGATATAATGTTACAGCCATAATATATGGTGTCATATCCCACAACTGTCAGACAATCAGCATTCAGTGTTCAAACCACCCGATTTATATAGTTCATTGGTTTGAATCGTGAATGCTGATTGTCTGAGAGCTTTAATGAGACCATTTAGCAGGTATAATATTATATAACTTGTTGCTGTTCTAATTGCATTGGTAATCAATTCATAACTGCAATAAGGCTTCTCAGGGTTTGTGTTATATTGTCAATATACCATGGCAATCTGCCCATGTTTGATAATGCAATATGGTTACTTGCCTTCAGTGGTATAAACCAAGGTTACATTAACAAATGGTTAACAAAAGTTCCAGACATACAGTATTTAAGAGGGCTGACCATGCTAGGGTACACTGGTTGTGGTTCATATTTAATTGGGCCATTTTGTAATGTTTGAATTCTGGCCAACAGTGTTTTCATTAGTACCCGTTAACTGCATGAAAAACATGAACTCTGCATGGCAAAAAGTGCTCAAGCTATTGAGAAAAATTGTAGGAGGCCATATAATAATCCGTGGAGTTGGCGCAGAGGGAACAGCCCATTGTGACCGCCTGTGGAGACAAGAATGGCAGGACTATTGTCATCGTTCCCAGGAAGATATCTAGCGTATTTCGTGGTCTCGTCAGCAGGCATGTGTCTTTAATGGAACTGTGTTTTAGGGTTGCATGGAGGTCAGGTTCTTTCAGACAGTGATAAAGCACATTGGACAAAGCACATGGTAAGTTGTCATTATTTACATATGCATTCATGCATCCAATTGTTTATCAGAGATAAAAAAATATATTACTACTCAGTATCATTCTTTTAAAGACCAGAAAACGATATAGCAACGACTTTGTTTTCTTGAACTCACCTAAACTCTTGAAGAAACTCTTCACTTTCTACTCTCACAGTTACCAGAAACATGACTCGTTGGAGTCCTCACCCGAGAGACAATGCGACCGTCCAGAGTAATCACATTCATTTACTGCCGTGATGTCTTCAAAGCCATCTCCATCCATTATGCCCTACTTAAAGCCATGAGACGCTAATGCTCTGGGAACATCCCCCCTTCTTTCTCTTCATATCTCTCTCTCTCCAACTCTCAATGTCTTTCGCATAACTCTGCATGTCTGCATCAGTTCCAAATGGTGTCTCATCTCCTAATAGGGCCCTATTTTGACCATAATGCACTACGGTTAAACAGGGGCCTGGTCAAAAATAACGCAGTGTATTGGGAATAGCCTACCATTTATGACACAAGTTCTCTCTTTAAAAAGTAGATAGCACCCACTCTACTCCTAAGCACAGCTAATGCAGCTGGATAATTTGTCCACCCAGATCACTGTCCCTGTAAAGACACCAAGGGACACTAGAATGAAACGAACGAAAACGAAATGCTCCTTCATTTCACAAAACCTAGTTTGGTTCTGGTAAATCATATGATTTGTTCGTAGGACGGGAGTGAAAACAAGTTTCAACTTTTCGATTTGAACAAGGCGAAAACAATTTGGTGGGTACATATACTCATTTGAAGGGGTCCAGCGTAAATGTTTGGAAGGATTGTTATTACGCTTAAGTATTGCTCACCCAAGAGGGAATAATTGCCATTTTCACCATTTGAGAAATGCTTCTCAATGCTTACGGACTGAACAGTTTGATTGTCTGGTTTAGTAATCATTATCCCTTCAAACTGCTCCACACTCCTCTCTCCCTTCACCTCTCTTTTCTCTAGTGTTTTCTTTCTTTTTTCCCCCTTCTCTCTCACTTGCCTTTCCTATTTCTCTCTTTTCGTTCCTTTGTCTGTCTCTTGCTTTCTCCTTTTCCCTCTCTTTACTGACATTGAATTTCTTCCCTCCTAGTCTGTCCCTATCATTTCTCAGAATCTTTTTTTCTTTCCAATCACTGTGATTACTCTCTGGGTAGATTGGTAGTCCTGAGATGAACAAGGACGTTCTGCTCCTGTCCACTGAGCAGGTAACTCCTTCAACAATGTCTCACATCTTACTTCAATATCCAGCGTTTCTCCATCAAAGTCTGATTTCAAAATTTTAGACACAATCAGGGTTGGTGAAATACATTTACACATACAGAATCAGGATTGGTGAAATACATTTACACATACAGAATCAGGATTGGTGAAATACATTTACAAATACAGAATCAGGATTGGTGAAATACATTTACACATACAGAATCAGGATTGGTGAAATACATTTACAAATACAGAATCAGGTTTGGTGAAATACATTTACAAATACAGAATCAGGGTTGGTGAAATACATTTACAAATACAGAATCAGGATTGGTGAAGCACATTTACAAATACAGAATCAGGATTGGTGAAGCACATTTACAAATACAGAATCAGGATTGGTGAAATACATTTACAAATACAGAATCAGGATTGGTGAAATACATTTACAAATACAGAATCAGACTTGGTGAAGTACAGGTGCTGGTCATAAAATTTGAATATCATCAAAAAGTTGATTTATGTCAGTAATTCCATTAAAAAAGTGAAACGTGTATATTATATTCATTAATTACACACAGACTGATATATTTCAAATGTTTATTTATTTTAATTGTGATGATTATAACTGACATCTAATGAAAATCCCAAATTCAGTATCTTGGAAAATTAGAATATTACTTAAGACCAATACAAAAAATTTATTTTTAGAAATGTTGGCCAACTGAAAAGTATGAACATGAAAAGTATGAGCATGTACAGCACTCAATACTTAGTTGGGGCTCCTTTTGCCTGAATTACTGCAGCAATGCGGCGTGGCATGGAGTCGATCAGTCTGTGGCACTGCTCAGGTGTTATGAGAGCCCAGGTTGCTCTGATAGTGGCCTTCAGCTCTTCTGCATTGTTGGGTCTGGCGTATCGCATCTTCCTCTTCACAATACCCCATAGATTTTCTATAGGGTTGAGGTCAGGCGAGTTTGCTGGCCAATTAAGAACAGGGATACCATGGTCCTTAAACCAGGTACTCAGAAAACACAGTGGACCAACACCAGCAGATGAAATGGCACCCCAAACCATCACTGACTGTGGAAACTTTACACTAGACTTCAAGCAACATGGATTATGTGCCTCTCCTCTCTTCCTCCAGACTCTGGGACCTTGATTTCCAAAGGAAATGCAAAATGTAATTTCATCAGAGAACATAACTCAGCAGCAGTCCAGTCCTTTTTGTCTTTAGCCCAGGTGAGACGCTTCTGACGCTGTGTCTTGTTCAAGAGTGGCTTGACACAAGGAATGCGACACCTGAAACCCATGTCTTGCATACGTCTGTGCGTGGTGGTTCTTGAAGCACTGACTCCAGCTGCAGTCCACTCTTTGTGAATCTCCCCCACATTTTTGAATGGGTTTTGTTTCACAATATTCTAATTTTCTGAGATACTGAATTTGGGTTTTTCATTAGTTGTCAGTTATAAACACTTGAAATATATCAGTCTGTGTGGAATGAATGTATACATTATACAAGTTTCACTTTTTGAATGGAATTATTGAAATAAATCAACTTTTTGATGATATTCAAATTTTATGACCAGCACCTGTACATTTACACATACAGAATCATGATGGGTGTGTTATACAGTGGGGAGAACAAGAATTTGATAACCTGCCGATTTTGTAGGTTTTCCTACTTACAAAGCATGTAGAAGTCTGTCATTTTTATCATAGGTACTCTTCAACTGTGACTTCCAGATCCTTCAGGTGTTGGTGCTGTCGCTGGGCAAAGATTTTCTATTGGGTTCAAGTCTAGAAACTGGCTAGGCCACTCCAGGACCTTGAGATGCTTCACACAGAGCCACTCCTTAGTTGCCCTGGTTGTGTGTTTCGGGCCGTTGTCATGCTGGAAGACCCAGCCATGACCCATCTTCAATGCTCTTACTGAGGGAAAGGAGGTTGTTGGCTAAGTTCTTGCGATACATGGCCCCATCCATTCTCCCCTCAATACGGTGCAGTCGTCCTGTCCCCTTTGCAGAAAAGCATCCCCAAAGAATGATGTTTCCACCTCCTTGCTTCACAGTTGGGATGGTGTTCTTGGGGTTGTACTCATCCTTCTTCTTCCTCCAAAAACGTAGAGTGGAGTTTAGACCAAAAAGCTCTATTTTTGTCTCATCAGACCACATGACCTTCTCCCATTCCTCCTCTGGATCATCCAGATGGTCATTGGCAAACTTCAGACGGGGCTGGACATGCGCTGGCTTGAGCAGGGGGACCTTGCGTGCGCTGCAGGATTTTAATTCATGACGGCATAGTGTGTTACTAATGGTTTTCTCTCTTCAGGTCATTGACCAGGTCCTGCCCTGTAGTTCTGGGCTGATCCCTCACCTTCCTCATGATCATTGATGACCCACGAGGTGAGATCTTGCATGGAGCCCAAGACCGAGGTAGATTGATCGTCATCGTGAACTTCTTCCATTTTCTAATAATTGCGCCAACAGTTGTTGCCTTCACACCAAGCTGCTTGCCTATTGTCCTGTAGCCCATCCCTGCCTTGTGCAGGTCTACAATTATATCCTTGATGTCCTTACACAGCTCTCTGGTCTTGGCTATTGTGGAGAGGTTGGAGTCTGTTTGATTGAGTGTGTGCACAGGTGTCTTTGATACAGGTAATGAGTGGAGAACAGGAGGGCTTCTTAAAGAAAAACTAACAGGTCTGTGAGAGACGGAATTCTTACTGGTTGGTAGGTGATCAAATACTTATTATTATTAATTAAAAAAATCATACAATGTGATTTTTTATATTTTTTTACACAGTTGATGTGCTCCTATGATAAAAATTATAGACCTCTACCCCACTGTATTTCCACAGACAGAATCAGGATTAAATTCTCTGTCTGCGGTTTACAACATAATTAATTCTGATTAGTTCAGGTTAGTGTTGTGGTATGGTATACTAGTAAAACAAAAACAGTACAGCTAGGAATGATGATTGGTGCTGAAGGTGATGAACTTGGACCCTCTGCATGGCTAGCCCCTCAAACTTTCGTTGTTATTTTCTGTGGACAGTAATTTTTTTCATGCCATTCTCAGAATATTGCCTTGGATCAGGAGCTATCCCTGTGGTGTTGGAGCAACGAGTACGTCTCTCTGGGATTATACCAGGCCCTTGACCACACACTCAATGATTACGAGTCCCGAAATACTTCCTGTTCCCTTTATAGTTCACTACTTGTTCAGGACCCATGTCCTCCAGAGGGTTCTTGGTTAAAAGAAGGGCACTGAAAAGGGAATATGGTATTAAGTTAGGGCACCTCTGACTGATCAGTCTTGTAATGTTTGTCATCACCATGGTAACTTTAGTACTGTAGTGTTCTTTTGGGGATTCAGACTTGAATCAACTTGACTAAACATGAACTTAAGTAAAAAGAAATAGAGAAAAAAAAAATATTACATTTATCTACAATCAGAATCAGGCCCTTGGTGACTGACTTTTTTGAAAGTTTGTAATATCCGGCCCTCCAGAGACAACGTATGGTTAATTAAAAGATGTGCAAAAAAAGGATGGAAAAAAACCTAAGTAGGTGGTTTAAAATCCATTCCTCAAATCCCCTGAATACTACAGAGTCATCCTCTTTTAGAAGAATCTCAAAAAAGTTTGTCAAAGTTTGCAAAAGCCTGAAACTTTGAGGTTTATTGGGAGTGCTGAGTGTAAACGACACAGCTCTGACCACCATACGGTATCAAAGTCCTGACCACCATATCAAAGCCCTGACCACCATACAGTATCAAAGCCCTGACAACCATATCAAAGCCCTGACCACCATATCAAATCCCCGAACACCATAAAGCCCTGACCACCATACAGTATCAAAGCCCTGACAACCATATCAAATCCCTGACCACCATATCGAAGCCCTGACCACCATATCAAATCCCCGAACACCATAAAGCCCTGACCACCATACAGTATCAAAGCCCTGACAACCATATCAAATCCCTGACCACCATATCGAAGCCCTGACCACCATATCAAATCCCCGAACACCATAAAGCCCTGACCACCATACAGTATCAAAGCCCTGACAACCATATGAAATCCCTGACCACCATATCGAAGCCCTGACCACCATATCAAATCCCCGAACACCATATCAAAACCCTGACCACCATATCACATCCCCGAACACCAGATCAAAGCCCTGACCACCAGATCAAAGCCCTGACCACCAGATCAAAGCCCCGACCACCAGATCAAAGCCCCGACCACCATATCAAAGTCCTGACCACCAGATCAAAGTCCTGAACACCAGATCAAAGCCCTGACCACCAGATCAAAGCCCTGACCACCAGATCAAAGCCCCGACCACCATATCAAAGTCCTGACCACCAGATCAAAGTCCTGAACACCATATCAAAGCCCTGACCACCATATAGTATCAAATCCCTGACCACCATATCAAAGCCCCGACCACCATATCAAAGTCCTGACCACCAGATCCAAGCCCTGACCTCTAGTAAGTTAATAGTAATGTGTTAGAGTACCAAGTTGACCATTGGAATACCAATGCCTACTACGTGCGTGTGGGTTCTTGGGTGTTTGTGTGTGGTAATCAATAGTTTTAGACTGCGAAGGTAAACACGTCATTGTGCCAGTTATGTAAGCCCACTAAGCTAGCTGTTAGAAGCAATGCAGAGGATCCCATAGAGAAAACAACTATTGTATAATTAACTGTTGTATATTAATGAATGAATACATTCGTCAGCCACACAATGCTTATGCATTCTCTTTCATTTGGTGGAAGACATCTTGAACCCTGCATCCGTTATGTAATCTGCATGAGCCAGCTATTATAAGCACCAATGAAGAGGAACATATTACCAATTCATGACTTTCAATCACAGAGGAGGAAGACAGTCACATCACTCTGAATGTCCACACGCACACGCACACGCACACTTTATATTACTTGTTTTTAAATACCTTTTTTAAACTACTTTTGAATGTGCATTTCACGGGCCTTAAATGGAGTGATGTTATTGTTCGATCCAGAAAATTTAGAGAGCAGAATTTTTTTGCTTTTCTTTTAGCAGTTATGATGGGTACGTGGTCTTCT
Source organism: Esox lucius (assembly GCF_011004845.1). NCBI lineage: Eukaryota > Metazoa > Chordata > Actinopteri > Esociformes > Esocidae > Esox > Esox lucius. The sequence continues at coordinate 1,286,237 of NC_047578.1, read as the reverse complement.
TAGGGGATGGAGCTCATTAGAATAATAATATCCAGCAATGCCTTTCTTATTTACTTTATATTTACATCTGGATGTTGATGATTTAGTATCTAGAGCAATTTAGAGTTAGAAGATACATAAAACATACCACAGCCCTGGCCACACTTGGAAGTGCCTTTTGAAAATACAAGATGCCTGAACTTCTTAAAAGTTTAATGTATGTTGATAGACTGGTGTTTGGGATATGTTGTTCTCCTTTTAATACCAAATGTATCCCTTTCTTCTTCTTTTACTCTGCCATTGCTTTCTCCAGGTCTTTTCTTCTGATTGTTCTCTTCATGGGTCTGTCCTCTCTGTTCCCTTGGGTCTCATAAGCATTGACATTCAGTGGGACTTTTATTGTATTTTTACTTTGTCAGGGTTAACTGCTTTCCCTCTCTCCCCCTCTCAGTCTCTCCCTCTCAGTCTCTCCCTCTCAGTCTCTCCCTCTCAGTCTCTCCCTCTCCATCTCTCGTTGCCTCTCTGTCTCTGTCTCTGTCTCTCCCTCTCCCTCCCTCTCTCCCTCTCGTTCCCTCTGTCTCTCCCTCTCCCTCCCCCCTCTCGTTCCCCTCCCCCCTCTCGTTCCCTCTCCCCCCTCTCGTTCCCTCTCCCTCCCTCTCTCTCCCCCTCTCCCTCTCGTTCCCTCCCTCCCTCTCCCCCTCTCCCTCCCTCTCTCTCCCCCCTCTCGTTCCCTCTCCCCCCTCTCGTTCCCGCTCTCCGTCTCGTTCCCGCTCTCCGTCTCGTTCCCTCTCTCTCCCCGTCTCCCTCTCCCTCTCGTTCCCTCCCTCCCTCTCGTTCCCTCCCTCCCTCTCCCCCTCTTCCTCCCTCTCTCCCTCTCGTTCCCTCTCTCTCCCCCTCTCCCTCCCTCTCTCCCTCTCCGTCTCGTTCCCTCTCTCTCCCCCTCTCTTTCTAGGTTTCCCAAACAGCTACATGATAATAACACTGGTGGCCTGTGTGAGGACTAACCGAGCTCGGCTCGCCGTCATTAATGCTGGAATGATTTCAGCTGTAGGGCTCTGAGGGACCCGTGTAAATGCTACAAAACGCTCCCGTGTAGAAGGCTCCATGTGAGGTGTGGGACACGGCGGAGAAGCGTGTGAGGCGCTCGCTTGGAATTGCTCATTCTGCCAGGTGCGGTGCTGGCGGACTAACAGACCACTTGACAATATTATTTTTTGTCCCACTAATTATTTCATTACGGCAGTAAGTCTGTTGTAAAATGTGCTGTGAATCATTACATAACCGTTTCCTTTGTGTTACAAGTGCTACATGTCCTCTGCCAGCCCCTGAAACTGGAGCTCATGTTTCCATTGGCTCTGGCCTCTGCTTTTAACACTGGCTGCAGAAACAATTATGTGATGTGATTTGTGGCCACTTGTGAGTAATTATAAAAGCAATTATAAAAGCAATTATCAGTTAGCACTTTTTTTTTCCTGGAAAAGTGTTGCCTATAGCCTGTCTTGATGGCCTGAGTACGGTTAACGTGGTTAACGTGGTGGGTGGGGGGGGGGGTAGCACTAGCGATCTAAAACAGGGAAGCACTAGCGATCTAAACATCTGTGATCACTGTGTTTGACCGAATGCACTTTGTGGCTGAGCTGCTTCAAATTAGTTGATGTTTACTGGACTGGAGATTGAGTCAATAAAATTACTTTTGTGACCATAAAATGTATTATAAATTCATGCATTGATTGTGCATTATGATGGATAAAATGGAGGTTTTGTAGATGTATGACTTGACCGGATCAAATCTCCAGGCAGTGGGGATGTGTGATACCTACAGGGTCTACCAGACACTGGATCTAAAGCAGGGCTGTCTCACCCTGTTCCTGGAACTCTACTGTCCTGCAGGTTCTCTCTCCAACTCTAATTTAGCACCTGATTCTAATAATTAGCTGGGTGAAAAGCTTAACCAGGTTAGTCACAAATGGGGTTAAAGAGAAAACCTGCAGGACAGCTGATTTCCAGGAACAGGGTGAGACAGCCCTGGTCTAAAGGGTATCTGAACTTTATCAGAACTAATATCTGAATCCAATCAATTGAACCAAAGTTTTTTAATCATTTTGTATTTAACATATTCCTATGTAATATATTTACAACTGGGACACTCTTCCAAAATTGATGCAAAGTCAAGTACATGAAACACAACAAACACCTCCTTGTATAGAGGTCTTGGATGACAGAGAGTCAGCCTCTGACATCTGATTTAGTGCCCTCCTTACGTAGTGGATTCCCTACGTAGTGCCCTCCCTACATAGTGGCTTCACTACGTAGTGCCCTCCCTACGTAGTGGCTTCACTACGTAGTGCCCTCCCTACGTAGTGGATTCCCTACGTAGTGCCCTCCCTACGTAGTGGATTCCCTACGTAGTGCCCTCCCTACGTAGTGGCTTCCCTACGTAGTGCCCTCCCTACGTAGTGCCCTCCCTACATAGTGGCTTCCCTACATAGTGCCCTCCCTACGTAGTGCCCTCCCTAAGTAGTGCCCTCCCTACGTAATGGCTTCACTACGTAGTGCCCTCCCTACGTAGTGGCTTCCCTACGTAGTGCCTTCCCTACGTAGTGCCCTCCCTACGTAGTGCCCTCCCTACGTAGTGGATTCCCTATGTAGTGCCCTCCCTACGGAGTGGCTTCACTACGCAGTGCCCTCCCTACGCAGTGCCCTCCCTACGCAGTGCCCTCCCTACGCAGTGCCCTCCCTACGCAGTGCCCTCCCTACGCAGTGCCCTCCCTACGCAGTGCCCTCCCTACGTCCCTGTATGTTATGGACCACTAGTGTCACTAATCTGCTTAGTACATAGTTCAGTGTCTACATTTCTAAATGTCTAAATGTATTTAGCGATTAAAGGGGATTCTGGTTTTGATAGCTGGAAACCATGCAGTTAATGCATTTGACATCTTCCCATTTATTCCATCCAAGCAATAAAATTAGCATATACAATTAGCCTGCTAACAAGCTATTATTAAGCCTATTAATGGGTAACATTCCACCTCTTTCACTCATTTCACCTTAGTAAATGATCAGGGGCAATAAACCATTTGTACACTTCACAATATTGACATTGTTTTGCTCTATAACCTGGTTGTATGACAAATTGTCTAGCACCATTTTGCTACAGCTTTACACTAATCTCCATTACTGCGTACCAAATGTCTCTGTATCCTCTGCACAGACCACTTCTTTCCACCAGAGTCCAATGGAAGGTGGACTTTAGTGCACTACAGAGAAAACCGGGTGCCATTTAGGACTCAGTCGGTGTGTCAGCGAACGCTTGAACAAATTAAACGTTTGATCGAGTTAAACAAGCTTTGATCAGATCGTTTAAAAAAGAAGAACAATGCACACTGCTTTCTGCTGCAGCCTCACAGTATGGGGGGACATGAATGGGTATTATAAGACAAGAAAGCAATGCAATCTGAAAGCCTGGTAATACTGACTGAAGGATGGTATTTGTGTGTGTGTGTGTGTGTGTGTGTGTGTGTGTGTGTGTTGGTGCATTCATGTGTGTGCTGTGCAGCAATACTGCCTTTAGGAGTGACATACTGTACACTAAAATACAAGACAAAAACACACACATTAGTGTTTTGCTACAGCAATGATGTTCCAGAATTAAGGTTCCATAAAGGAATCTTTATGTGGGGTTAAAAGTCCATAAAAAATCTTCATGTGGAGTTAATGTTCCATAAAGGAAAATTCATGTGGAGTTAAACTTCTTTACATGACAGCTTCTATAGAGTTAAAGTTCTACATCAAAGCTGAATTATACTTGTTTTTCTATGAGTTTTGACCAAAAGCTATAGAGGGATTTATGGACTACTGGACTACAGAGAAACGTCATGCCATTTTCAACCAGCTCGAACAACTGTGAATTATTCAGAGACAAACAAGCACTAAATGACACCAACAACCAGCAGCCACTTGAAGTCTGAAAGACACCTCCGCTTCCTTCACCTCTCAGAACAACACTTACCCATAAAAGCAAAGGAGGGCGGTGGGATTCAGGTCAAGGTATCCTCGGAAGGTTTTTAAAAGCTCCTGTCCTGGCCAGGTTTACTTGGTTCAGGATGATGTAAGGGCGTGTTAGTCAGACTCATAAAGCCACAATGGGCTCCAGGTTTTACAGCCCAACATGAAAGAGAACCTTCGTGCTATTCACCAAGATGGATGTAGTGGGGGAGACAGAGAGAAGGGAGGAGGTGAGAGGGACAGGGAGAGAGAGTGTGAGAGACCGGGAGGAGGTGAGAGGGACAGGGAGAGAGAGTGTGAGAGACCGGGAGGAGGTGAGAGGGACTGGGAGAGAGTGTGAGAGACCGGGAGGAGGTGAGAGGGACAGGGAGAGAAGGGAGGTGAGAGGCACAGGGAGAGAGAGTGTGAGAGACCGGGAGGAGGTGAGAGGGACTGGGAGAGAGGGAGAGAAGGGAGGTGAGAGGCACAGGGAGAGAGAGTGTGAGAGACCGGGAGGAGGTGAGAGGGACTGGGAGAGAGTGTGAGAGACCGGGAGGAGGTGAGAGGGACAGGGAGAGAGGGAGAGAAGGAAGGTGAGAGGCACAGGGAGAGAGAGTGTGAGAGACCGGGAGGAGGTGAGAGGGACTGGGAGAGAAGGAGAGAAGGGAGGTGAGAGGCACAGGGAGAGAGAGTGTGAGAGACCGGGAGGAGGTGAGAGGGACTGGGAGAGAGAGTGTGAGAGACCGGGAGGAGGTGAGCGAGTGGGGAACGATAGACATGTTGGATGCAGGAAAAGGAGAAAGATTAAGTGAGAGAGGTGAATCAGAAATAAAGGAATGTTTCTAACCTGAAAACACACTGACCTGTAGGAAAAGACAGTTGGAAATGTCAGCATTCCGCTCCGTAAAAGCGGTGTACTTTGAGAATTGACTTGTGCCATGAACTGATTTCTTGGGACGTCAATAAGCAACACATTTTAGTTATAAGTCTCTGTGTGTCTCCTTGATGTCAACGGGGATCCTTGGCATTCTAAATGTCATTCTGAATGTCATGCAGGCTTTGGTCCCAGTAGACACTGCGTACACGCTGATCGATAGAAGGCATACATGGGAAAGCTGAGTGGCGGTGAAGGAATCTGTTTCCATGCGATATTGATTGGGTCAGGAATGTGTCATTTAGTAACTTGATCGATAAGTCAAATGTACACTGACGGATACCTATAGATTCCTCTCTTTCAATACAAGACACAGCAACGTCCAGCGTGGTGCCATGCTCACCAGTAAGACAAACACTGGACCACGGCTTATATCATGGCAATTATTAGCATGGGCTAGGAGACCCATTGGAATAGCATGGGCTAGGAGACCCATTGGAATAGCATGGGCTAGGAGACCCATTGGAATAGCATGGGCTAGGAGACCCATTGGAATAGCATGGGCTAGGAGACCCATTGGAATAGCATGGGCTAGGAGACCCATTGGAATAGCATGGGCTAGGAGACCCATTGGAATAGCATGGGCTAGGAGACCCATTGGAATAGCATGGGCTTGGAGACCCATTGGAATAGCATGGGCTTGGAGACCCATTGGAATAGCATGGGCTTGGAGACCCATTGGAATAGCATGGGCTTGGAGACCCATTGGAATAGCATGGGCTAGGAGACCCATTGGAATAGCATGGGCTAGGAGACCCATTGGAATAGCATGGGCTAGGAGACCCATTGGAATAGCATGGGCTAGGAGACTCATTGGAATAGCATGGGCTAGGAGACCCATTGGAATAGCATGGGCTAGGAGACTCATTGGAATAGCATGGGCTAGGAGACCCATTGGAATAGCATGGGCTAGGAGACCCATTGGAATAGCATGGGCTAGTAAAGTCATTGGTCAGATAAGTCAAATTTTATATAAAGGATATAAGGAAGTTGGTCATAATGTTTTGGCTCACCACTGTGCATTGTTCCTACCAAAGTCCCCACCCCAAGGAAGGTTTCTACCAAAGTCCCCACCCCAAGGAAGGTTTCTACCAAAGTCCCCACCCCAAGGAAGGTTTCTACTAAAGTCCCCACCCCAAGGAAGGTTTCTACCAAAGTCCCCACCCCAAGGAAGGTTTCTACCAAAGTCCCCACCCCAAGGAAGGTTTCTACCAAAGTCCCCACCCCAAGGAAGGTTTCTACCAAAGTCCCCACCCCAAGGAAGGTTTCTACCAAAGTCCCTGCCCACCTATGGAGGTATCAACCAAAGATATATTTAAACACTGTTGTAAAAATGCATACAGCGAATTGCTTTTAATTCAAAATGGTTTGTCAAAGGTGGGAACACTGAGACGTCAGCTATTGGCCGAAAGCAGCTGCTGTGCACCCAGATGATTCCCTCCCTTTCTCTTGAGACATGTCACATGGCATCCAATTCCTCGTTTAGTGCACTACTTTTGACCACGACACAATGTGAAAGTGGTCTAAAGAAGTGCACTACATAGGGACTAGGTTGGCATTTGGGACGAGCTACTGGAACTGTAGATGAATTAAATGAGTCAGCAAGGAGAAACACAATGAATCATATCCCAAATGGTGCCCTATTCCGGTCATGCAGTACCTTTCAACAGATTAGTGTAACATCTAGGAATCAGGGCGAGGGTGCAGTCATATCAAGACAGGGAGACCGGGAACCCTGAGCACTAAACTGTGGGAGAAAGCTGGCGCTTGAGGACGGGTGAGGTTTAGGAGATTACCACTCAGTTTGGGGTGACTTATGGGTATCAGCGGCTACCATGATGATCCTCATTCATCCTTGTACATATGCACAGACATGAAGACAGGCAGCGCGCGCGCACACACACACACACACACACACTCACACACACACGCATGCACACACACACACGCATGCACACGCACACACGCACACAAATGTTGGTTTTACTATCTTTATGAGGACCAGCAATTGATCAATTTGTCAACCACATATTGTTCCAATTCCCAACAGCTTCCATGTTATGATGGTCATGCTACGAGTACATTTTATGTAGCTGCAGATTTTCTTGATTAATAGAGCCATTGGTTGTCTTTCTACATTATACATAAGAAGATTTATTAATAAACATATTTACTCTAAAAGACTACAACTCTGTGGGGCAGTACTTCCTGATCTGCCATTGTCCCCCCTTCCCCTCACAACTGGTTTTGTAGTAAAAACTACAAGATTTCATTAAATTACAGAGTTTCAGGATGGTAGATCTCCAGGAACAGGGTTATAATATAAACCTACAGGATGGTAGATCTCCAGGAACAGGGTTATAATATAAACCTACAGGATGGTAGATCTCCAGGAACAGGGTTATAATATAAACCTACAGGATGGTAGATCTCCAGGAACAGGGTTATAATATAAACCTACAGGATGGTAGATCTCCAGGAACAGGGTTATAATATAAAAATACAGGAGGGTAGATCTCCAGGAACAGGTTTATATCCGCTCACCCCAAACACACCCAAGAATGAAGCCGCAAGCCCAATATATCCTTGTTCTGTACTCATAAGGTTGATATTCCATTGTTTTACTTTAGTAAAAAGCACATACACAGACACTCTTCCCACCTAACTATTCTAGGTGAGGCCGGCACCTGTGCTCAATCACTGGAACACCTCTCGCTGAGCACATTAACATTCAACATTAGGGTTAGCCGAATAGGCATCGTTGGGCATTAGAATCACAACAGGAGGTCAATTTCCATGTACAACTCACCTACACTTTTTCATCTTATCGTGCCCTTATGCTTCAAGGAAAACAGTAGGCATTCCATAGTCAAGTCCCGAGCCCCTGCCATAAATTACCTGTTCACATTTGTGAATGAATGGGAGGCAACTTGATAACTGTTGTGGTTATATAATAAAGGCATGCAGTCAGTGTAAAGGAACTGTCCTCGATTTCCCCGCGTGTATCAGATTCTCTACTGGGTCCTTTTGAAATGTGGGGACTTTGAGCTGTGTTAACTTAATCTGAAAACCAGCCAAGCGCATGGACACACTCCCCACATGTTTTAGCTGATAGGCCTGTGGTTGTACTTGGTTTGCCACGATGCGTGGTCTTGTGAACAGGAAGATGAGTTGAGCCCCCATGCAGCACTTTGTTTCCCCGACACAATCTACCTTTTATGCTTGATTGGCCCCTTTATCACACAGCAAGGGGCCCTGCGAGCAGGATAAAGAGGAGATAGAGGAGAGGAGATAGAGGAGAGGAGAAGAAAGGCATGAAAGAGAGAGGGGAGAAGTGAAGAGAGGAAGAGAAGAGAGAAGAAAGGAAGAGAGCAGAGTTGAAAGAGAGATTAAAGTGGGGAAAGAGATGAGAGGGGAGAGAGTTGGGAGAAAAGAGGAATGTGTGAAAAGGAGAACCCTTCCAATATAAGCTTTCTGCTATCCTGTCTGTCTGTCTGTCTGTCTTTCTGCCCGTCTATCCTGTCTGTCTGTCTGTCTTTCTGCCCGTCTATCCTGTCTGTCTTTCTGCCCGTCTATCCTGTCTGTCTTTCTGCCCGTCTATCCTGTCTGTCTTTCTGCCCGTCTATCCTGTCTGTCTGTCTGTCTTTCTGCCCGTCTATCCTGTCTGTCTTTCTGCCCATCTATCCTGTCTGTTTGTCTGTCTGTCTGTCTTTCTGCCCGTCTATCTATCGGTCTTTCATTCTTTCTGCCTATCTTTCTGCCCTGTCTGTATGTCTGTCTTCCTGCCCTGTCTGTATGTCTGTCTTCCTGCCTACTTATTTGTGAAACTGCAGACACAGACGGCCTGTAATTAGGTTTTGTTGTAATGGGGTGTAAAACACATTGTTAAGTCTATCAAAGTTGGCATCCCAAATGGCTTCCTATTCCCTAAATACATGGTGCCCTGCTTTTGACAACCGCCCTGAGGACTAACGCACAATGTGGGGAAAACAGAGGCATTTCTGTCTGAGTCACACACAGAAGTATTGTTTGACAGAAAGGCAGTATTCAGTTAGATCACACAACACTTCATTACAGTGTGTTTCAGCTATTAACCAAGACAAAGGACACGCTTTTATCCAGTTATCCAAAATCCTGTTAAACGTTACTTTTTTGAGGGGGGGGGGGTGTTACTAAAATGGTAATTGCCCTCATCAGTTCACCTAATCCACTTGCGTGAGGACCAGTCCAGGGGGGTGTTCCAGGGGAGCCAGGCTCTGACTGGTCGGCACTGAGGTGGGCCGCTTTTAATCTAGCCTAAATACATATGTTTATCAAAGTGAATTTCGAAGCGCATGTTATCCAGCAGCTTCAACATCACAACGCTTTTAGATCTCCCAGAATTCAAAGGCCATAGAAACATGGTGATTACATCACCACATCTCCAACTCACCAGGCAGATAAAGAAGGGTGCATTTAAAATTGTACATTAAACCAATGCTTCTTCCCTCATGGGCCCGGGGAGTGACAGGGATACTGCTCTTTTCAACAGTTATACCAGGATAATAAAAACATCAGTAATTGACAAATTATAGATGTCAACACTCCGTTAGGTTTTTAATGCCCTACCTGGAGGCAGCAATTGTTGGTTAGCATCAGAATTATCTACATTGGATTGGCAGAGGCAATAAAACAGTGTTTCAGTTTAACTTGTTACGATGTTTGGAAATGCTTCGACGGCCATTGCTAACTAGAATCACTGCTACACTGTTATAATAAAATGACAAAATCACTGCTACTGCAATTCACAATTTAGCATTGTTATCCAGACCAGCTTAGAAGCAGGTCAAACTAACCAGTCAATAATGTTACTCCTAATGATGTTAGCTAGCTAACATTAGCTAGGTAACAATGATCATAAGATCAGAACATCTGTTAAATTCAAAACTGTCCTGCCAAGGTGAAAATATAATTATACCAAGATGGGCCCCTGAATGCAGAAAAGCCAGATGTTCAAATCCTGGTTGAATCATCCTGACAATGGGGGGGGCTGCCCCATTGTGGAGATCAATTTAACTGGAGGCAGATACTCTAGTAACCTTGACAATTACTGCCCAGTTTATAACTGATGTTGTCTAGTACAAATTCTTCAATCCCTAGTTATTAATATACAGCCACAATCTTTTTTTAACAACAGTAAAATGCAATGTAATCAGGCACCAGACCAGAGTACCAAATTGCGACTGAAACCAAACTGATTGTAAATAAAATTGCCAGAGCCTTGGATAATAAACGGTGCCTCTTTATATAGACATATATAGACACCCCCAGTTTCCCTTGTGTAAATACTTAACCTCATGTATCCTGTTCATGTGCCAAATATTAGTTATAAACAAACTTATTTGTCTGTGTATGGGTTTCAAAAAGACTGGAAGTAGAGGTATTAAAGCAGGGACATTATTACAAATTGGATCTCACTATAAAGGAAAACATTTGACCAAAACACAGGTGGGAGGGGATCAGAGCTGATAAACCAAATACTAAGATGGAGATCAGAGCTGATAAACCAAATACTAAATAAAAAATCGGAGCTGACAAACCTCAGACTAGATTGGAGATCAGACCTGACAAACTCCAGACTAAAATGGAGATCTGACCCGACAAACTCCAGACTAAAATGGAGATCTGACCTGACAAACTCCAGACTAAATTGGAGATCAGACCCAACAAACTCCAGACTAAAATGGAGATCAGACCTGACAAACTCCAGACTAAAATGGAGATCAGACCTGACAAACTCCAGACTAAAATGGAGATCAGACCTGATAAACCCCAGACTAAAATGGAGATCAGAGCTGATAAACCCCAGTCTGTAATCAACTATACTACATCAGGATGTCTGAACTATGTGGGGAAGAGTTATTTTTTCCTGATAAAAGTAAACTCTTAGAATGCTATGTGAAACTCAGAGAAATGCTGAGTAATATTTTGACCAAATATCTCACTATATTGCTCCGAGATGCAAAGCAACTCGTCCAACTGGCAAAAACCTCAAGGGATCATTCATGTGGAAATGGCAGTGCCGACTGAAAAGAGAATTCTGAAACCCCATGAAGAGCAACTGGAGTCAGCCCTGCGGATCCCCCTATGGATACACCAACAAAGCGCATAAATAAACACAAAAAATCTCTGTCACCAAAAGGAGTCGATGATGCCTCAAGGGAAAGCACCAAAGTCATCAAGTCATGGCTGTAATAAAATCAAAAGGTGCTTCAACAAAGTACTAGTTTAAAGGGTGTGCACACTTATGCAACCAGGTTATTGTAAGGTTTTTATTTTTCATTTTTCCCCCTTCAATATTTCAGTTTGTTTTTCAATTGAATTGTTCACAACATAGGTCACATTAAAAGTGGAAAAAGTTCTGACATGATTTATTTTTGTCTCATTCTGTTGCATCACAAGAACCTGTTATTTTCACAGGGGGGTGTAGACTTATTGCCACTCTACGCTCCAACGGTGAAATAGCCCACGGCACCGCCTCTTTCTGAAACATTGTAAGCTCTGTCTTGGGGAAGGTTTTCGGCTTGACATTCCCTACGACCCCAGAGGCTCTCTTCAAAGGCATTTCAGCACCAACCAAGAGCTGAGCTAGAACGTAAATGTAAAATCAAGTGTTAGAAATATAACGGCAAGGAATGGACTTTTAACAACACGGTTTCAGAATGCAGCAAAGGAATAACGGCACTGTGAGGCTCTGCTCAGTCCTCCTGACATCCTGATGACTTCGGCCAACTTTCAATAATCCTTGGATAAAAAGGTAGAAATGTGACATTTGCAAGTTCTCAAGCTCTTAGAAATTCGGAAACTCTCCTTGAACCTATCTTATTAAATCTCCCCTTGTAATCTGAGTCTAAAAGCATCTAATTATAGGGTAAGCAGAGAGGAATGCTGCTCATGGATTGGTATCACGATGTACAGTTTGTCTAAAAGATGAATCTTCAAAAAAATTTAGAAGGGTGTATTAAGTAAAGCAAAAGGCCATTTCTTTTAGAAAGCAAAAAAAAGCGTGGGCAAAATCAAATGATGCAGGGCAACAAGAAATCAAATGAAAAAGGGAACATCAAAAAGTGGTAGGAGCAAAGTAGCGAAAAACAGGGAAGGAGTGATGAGAGTAATGGATCATTCCAGGAGAGGTTGAAAGACAGAGGGAGCGATAGAATAGGAGGATCATATGAGGGAGAGTGAAAGAGACATAAACATGGAGAAGTGCAGGAGGTGTTTCAGAAGAGTGAAATGCAGGAGAGCTGGAGACTAATTAGCAGTAGAAAAGATGTGGTAGCCATGCAACAAATACAATGTTTTCTGCACACACACACATTTGAAAAAATGTATGCACGCAGACACACACACACACACACACACACACACACACACACACACACACACACACACACACACACACACACACACACACACACACACACACACACACACACACACACACACACACACACACACACACACACACACACACACACACACACACACACCTAGAAACAAGGGAAATTCTGTACATCTATCCGTCTTGTGTCTTCAGAGGGGGACCCCCAGAGAGGAGTTTAATGATGAGAACACATGCTGATGCTTCCTCCTCATTAGGGGGAAACACAAACAAACATCTTCTCATCAGAAGACCCTCTGCTGTCTGCTGTCTGATCACTGACATTACTCCTCTGTCCTCCCTCCAGTTCTCCACCCTCCCTCCCGCTCTCTCCTCCCTCCCGCTCTCTCCATTCCATCCCGCTCTCTCCCTTCCATCCCGCTCTCTCCCTTCCATCCCGCTCTCTCCCTTCCATCCCGCTCTCTCCCTTCCATCCCGCTCTCTCCCTTCCATCCCGCTCTCTCCCTTCCATCCCGCTCTCTCCCTTCCATCCCGCTCTCGGTTTCTCCTCAGTAGTGGGATGGTGTTAATACGCTCCTAATCTCTTCTTAATACTGGCTGATGAAACAGAGTAGCAGGGTTTACCACCTGGTGTCTAAGCTGCTTCATCACACCCGAGCTGCTACGGGTTGGTCCGCTCCTACACAACATGTTGGTGAGGTTCTGTGTTGGGCCTTAAAATATCTGGTAGCGGCTTGCTTGTGCAACACCCTGTTGGACAAGGTTTTGCACTGTTGTCAACTATTTGCTGTATATAAGGCTGAATCTCTCTCAGGGGTGCAGAGGAACATGCTGACCTGTGAACAGGTTTCTGCTAATTGTCCCTATTTACCCCTTTACCCCTTCAGATGAGGCCTAATTAGTGGTGACTGACAAGGTTGCACATAGTATTTTTACACGAAGTAGCAGTCACTTTATTTCCTCGAAAGGCTAGCTATAGTCTGCTAAATTGCTATGAGAACACAGTGTGAGGAAAGAGTCAGTAATCTTCCCTGTTCCAGTACCTGTCAAAGTCACAGCCATCATTTTGGGTATCAAGCCATACATCAGAATACACAAAGACACGCCCATCGTTTCGGGTATCATGTCATGCATTAAAATATGCGAAGCTCCGCCCATTGTTTTGGCATCATCTCATAAATTAGAATACACAAAGCCCCGGGCCATCGTTTTGGGCATGCTATTCCTCAGTGCACTCCTTTTAGATGTACTTTTGTAATTGTCAAATGACAAGAACATGAACAAAACGTTGTTGTATTGCAGGGTGTACCTCTAATAAAGGGAAAGATTCAGACCTCATTAAATCCAATAAAGAGTCTCACAGCTAAGTGCTGTGCCTCCACATTGGGTAGACTGTAAGGTAGTCAGTTAGCTGGACTGTTAGGTTGACTGGTTGGTAGACTTATAGGTTGAATGTTAGGTAGACTGTTAGGATAAAGTCAGTCAATCAAAACTATTAATAAATCCCTTTTTTGTCACAAAGTGACATCCAGCCTGAAACCCCAAGGAGCAAACAACAACAGTATTGATACACAAAGGCTAGGAAAAACTCCCTAAGAGGGGTCAAAACTTAGGAAGAAACATAGAGAGGAACCAGGCTCAGAGTGGTGACCAGACCTCTTCTGGCTGTGTCGGTGAGCATTTTAAGAGTACAAGTTGTAATAATTAATGAATGCATTTGGGCTATGTCCAGGTCAGAAGCGTGACCTTATGGACAAGGCCTGGGACAACACGGGGGGGGGGGGGGGCAACACAACCAGGAGGACTTTGGACAGGGACAGCTATGTGTCTTATGAGCCTGGTAATTCTGAGGTGTGGTCCTAGACCTCATGTCCTCCTAAGTTTAGATGGAGCAGGAGACAAGGAAGAGCATTTAGAGAGAGCATTTATTTACAAGCTCTATTTACAAGGGTAGACAATGGAGAAGGACAACTGACCCTACTCCACCTGCACATTAATATAGCAGCTTCAAACCTTGGGGCTGAAATGGGGGTCCAGTGACACTATGGCCCAATCCAAAGGAGGCCCCAGACAGGGTCCAACAGGGAGGAAGTTAATCCACCCACATTACCAAGCATCAACCAAAGGGACATCAAACAACCACAACCACCCCGAAAAAAGGGAACACAGAGTTCCCAGTGGAAATGAGGGCCCACCTGGCAAGACAGCAAGGGTGGACATTATCAAGCCATTCAAGTCACCTTCACACCCCTGAGCCAGTCTACACTTAATCATAGACCATGCTGAAGAGATTCGTTTTTAGTAGACACATGAAAGTTTGCATTTCTAACTTTGATTGGCAGATCATTCCACAGTAGTGGAGCTCTATGAGAAAAGGCCCTGCCTCCGGCTGTTTGTTTAGAAATTCTAGGTACAATTAAAAGGCCTGCATCTTGCAATCCAAGGTTAGGTATGTATGGCTGGACCAATTCAGCGAGGTAAGTAGGTCCATGTATTGATTTATAGGTTAACAATAAAACCTTAAAATCAGCCCTAACCCTAACAGGCAGCCAGTGTAAGGACGCTAGTACAGGAGTAATGTGTTCAAATGTTTTTGTTCTAGTTAGGATTCTAGCAGCCGTGTGCAGCACTAATTGAAGTTTATTTATTGATTTATCAGGGTAACCGGATATAGCATTGCAGTAATCTAATAGGTTAGACTGTAAGGTTGACCCTAGGTAGATTGGTTGGTAGACTGGTAGGTAGACTGGTACCTAGGTTCCCCTTCCAATGAAACAAATGAGCACAGCGTTTGTGACAAGGAACTTTAAAGGCCATGTCCACTACCTATTCTTCCTAAACCATTCAAATGGGGTCATAGGGCAATAATCCCCTGTGACACAGTCCTCCTTCAGCATGTTGACAAAAGTGTGGCGGCTCAATAAATACAACATAATGTAAGAAACCCAAGGATTCCACAACTCACAGTAAGCTCTGTTTTTGTTTTATATAGCTGAAATGCTCCAAGGCCCTCTATGTGTGTGTGTGTGTGTGTGTGTGTGTGTGTGTGTATGTATTTTACGTGCATGTGTGTCTTGATGTTTATGTATGTATGTGTATGCTTGTATGTGTGTGTGTGTGTGTGTGTGTGTATGTATGTATGTATGTGTGTGTGTGTATGTGTGTGTGTGTTGAAGAGTTTTCCTGTCTGAGGAGTACACCCTGGTGCTCGTTCCTGGCAATCAGATGATTAAACTGAACTTAAGCTAAACACATTTTTTTACTTTCAGAAAGTAGCTTTGGTTTTCATCCATTATTCAGCAGCTGTAGATGCTGGTTGTTGGCCTGCATGGTGTTGCCAACCCAGCTGGCTCTGGCACAAACTTCAGCCCAGGTCGCCCGTGTCATCAGTACCAATCATGTACCAGGGCAGAACATGAATACAAGAGCAGGACATTAGACGCGGTCATGGTTTGATGTTGTCCTTCGACAGGGAGGAGGATTGAGCCAGTCATCCAACTAAGACCCCAGCTGCCCTGTCAAGATGTCCGTAAGGCCCTCAACGTTTACAGGAGATGTTGTATTCTGTTACACACTCACGTTTACAGGAGATATTGTGCTCTGTTACACACTCACGTTTACAGGAGATATTGTGCTCTGTTACACACTCACGTTTACAGGAGATATTGTGCTCTGTTACACACTCACGTTTACAGGAGATATTGTGCTCTGTTACACACTCACGTTTACAGGAGATATTGTGCTCTGTTACACACTCACGTTTACAGGAGATATTGTGCTCTGTTACACACTCACGTTTACAGGAGATAGTGTTCTGTTACACACTCACATTTACAGGAGATATTGTGTTCTGTTACACACTCACGTTTACAGGAGATAGTGTTCTGTTACACACTGCTCTCCGTCTCTCTTTCAATGTGATAATGGTTGTTGGGAGTAGATCCAGAGTTCTGGTAGATTGGTGATTAACAAACATCGGAGAATGTTCTTCTCACGCCTGGGCGGTACTGGTTCTGCTACTCATACAACCAGCATTGTCTGACGGTCATTGATGATTTCAATTTCCCTGTGTTATTTCTTTACGCTCCACTGACTGCTGGAATGGATTTCTTGCCTGTTGCTCTGTTGTTGTTTTTGGCTCTGGATCGATTTGGTAAGATGGAAATAATTATCCCCCGTTTTGCTCCCTGTCATTTCCCTGGTGACCAGACCGCTAAGCGCCTCTCCTCTGCCTTCTCCTTTCTCCCTCTCCCCACTCACTCCTCCTCTTCTCTCTCTCTCCTTTCCTCATCCTTTCTGGTTTGTTGTTGAGTGGGGAGGTGGTGGCGTTGAGTGGGGAGGTGGTGGTGTAGGGCTAACTCATACTGATGTCACATATTGGTTTTAATACTGTAGTTCGAAGGGGGCACCCAGGAATCTACATCAAATGCGTTTAGAATATCTTTAAAAGTATCAATGGAGCATCTATGGTCCTGCACATTGATATAGGACTCCGATAACCTTATTATCCTCAAACCCTTTGTGTTTCTGATTTTACTAGAACAAATCTGCACCCTCAAATAATGTGTATTTCGTTTATTTTGTTTTAATGGATTAGCTTCTACTTTAGCAGCAGTTTCTCTTACTGTGGTCCACTTAATTAATCCTGGCCCCAGAAATCTTGCATTCTGAAATGATCTTTCCTCTACTGACTCTCTGGCTCATCTTCCTGGTATATTGGCTTGCTGTTCCATTAAAAAAAAATACTTGCATAAACTCATCTGGAAATTGAGGGCAGATTCATTTTATTTCTTTATAAAAAAAATATTATAATAAAAACGGGTGTTTGGATCCTGAATGCTGATGTATTAATAGCAGGGAGTTATTCACCACAGGCCTCCCATCCCCCTGGTAACAGTTGCATTTCCATTTGATTTATAAATGCACATCCACTGTCCCACAGCCCAGCAGGCAATTTATTAACATTCTCCCCAAGAAAAACAGTGTCTACCCCACTTCTCCCCATGCGACTAGTGTAGAATTAGGTTTGCATCAGTTGGGGTTTGTCTAAAGACCATGCTGTCAACATCTTCCACATCTACAACCATGATGTCAGCCTCATTTTTCAGGATCATTGTTTTATCCAAATTAAAAAAAGACGAGTAACCTGTAATATTTTTCAGGAATACCTGATCTAACGGTGAATACAGTTATTAGCCTTTGACCAGCCATTCTACTGGGAGCCCTGGGGCATTTGACCAGCCAGTCTACTGGGAGCCCTGGGGCCTTTGACAAGCCAGTCTACTGGGAGCCCTGGGGCCTTTGACAAGCCAGTCTACTGGGAGCCCTGGGGCCTTTGACAAGCCAGTCTACTGGGAGCCCTGGGGCCTTTGACAAGCCAGTCTACTGGGAGCCCTTGGGCCTTTGACAAGCCAGTCTACTGGGAGCCCTGGGGCCTTTGACAAGCCAGTCTACTGGGAGCCCTGGGGCCTTTGACAAGCCAGTCTACTGGGAGCCCTGGGGCCTTTGACAAGCCAGTCTACTGGGAGCCCTGGGGCCTTTGACAAGCCGGTCTACTGGGAGCCCTGGGGCCTTTGACTATCCAGTTAGCATGTTTGTGACTGATGGCCAAAGACCAAGGCAGGCTTTGATCGAAGGCAGAGTGTTAACACATGACAACTTGATAATTTATAAGAATGTGGTAGCGGGAAACCACAAATATGTTCTCTTCATGCACACAACTGTCTCACTCAGTGGGAGCAGGGGAGCCCAGGGCTTTATGACGACAGCTGTGTGTAATCCGGCGTCAGCCACCTCCCATGGTGTAAAAGGAACAATACATCTGTCATACCAGGCACTCATTGGTTAAATCAAGCCTGACATATTGGTCTCCCTGCTTGCCGAAAACTTTTTGACCCCAAGACAGACACAACACAATAACCACCCTCTAAGTATAGTTGGATGTATTGTTAGTCTCTTAGAAGTCGTCGTAACTCGACAAGCAAGGAAACAGAGCTGCTCAATATCACGCTTCACCAAGTTCACACCAGTCGTCGTCTGAGTATGGCTTCTGTCATAACGTGGGATGACCTTAAGTGAGAAGACGGTCTCATGGAAGAGGAGTGGTCTCTGTCATGTCTCATATGACCCATGTCTCACATGACCCATGGTCATTTCACCAGGGCAACTGGGATCAACTGTATAGGTCAGGGGTGGGTAGGTTACTTTTTAATTGTAATCTGTTACAGTTACAAGTTACCTGTCCACATTTGTAATCAATAATGTAACTTTTTGATTACTCAAACTCAGAAACGTAATCTGATTACGTTGAATAACTTTCAGATTACTTTCATATTAAGAGGCATTGAAAAACCAATAGGAATAGCCTATAACCAACTGAAAACCTTTTGTGAGATCAATGTCAGTGTTTACATAGCTGACCAAAAACGGAATTCGTATTTTACCTTATGGGTTATGTACAGTGCCTTTGGAAATGGTTTGTAAACCATTTGTTTCTACTTGAAAATTATTGGGCAACAACACTACATTACACACTAAAGGTCTGTCAAATATTCAGTCATTCCAATTTATCTAATAACCCCTTGATCTTCTAGAATCTGCCTTTTAATCTGAGCATAACCCAACATCTAAGGATGTGTTAGGCCTATTATGTTATTTGTTTTATTCATGTTTTAAATTGCTTCAAAACATTGTTGAAAAATAAATGGCAATTTCTCAAAATGGGTATTGACATGATTGTATATAAATATCTAGATATCTGTAGCTTTTCGCACATACACTAAATCTGCAGTAGTCTGATGCTCCACAACCACCAACATTGTCAAAACATTGCAGAAACCCCAGGCACGCGAATGCACGTTCGCAATCGTGAACCCTCTCACACAAAATTGATTTTACCCGCGCGAATGTAACCTGCGATAATAGGGCCACCAGCATGGATTTTCAAAAAGCAAATTAAAGAAATGAACTGTGATTATACACCTCCACTCTTAGCTTAAAATCAGTGTCGTCAGCAGCCAATGATAACCTATGAACACAAGTTTCTGAGATCCAAAGCAAGCAGAATCACATGGCCTACCGGTTTGGTCCGAGTTGAGCTGGCTGCATCAACCTTTGGCATCCTTTGAGTGCTTCCCGACACACCTTTTCTCTTCAAACATCGGGATAAATTCCACATAATGTTTTATCTTGAAGGCAGCGCCATTGCAGTTATCCAACAATGTCACCTAATCTTCTAAACAATTCCTGTCTGAAAAAGATACTACAGGTAGGCCTGTCGTTGTTCTGAGAAAGATTTGTCGATAGTAGATAATCACATCTAATATGGGTCGGCTAATATTACCACAGATTTGGGGATACTCTGTGTTTACCAGCCATCCAACCAACCAAAACCGGAGAAATGCAAACTAGTGCTTCATAGCTCACTAATCATGCGCGCCCAACTTGCGCGTGATGATGACACACACAACTGAGACGCGCAATTGTTATTTGGCAAAAAAATCTAAAGTAACATCTAGCAACGTGTTGTAATTATTACTCGCGCCTATTTTTCAATTGAAGTAATCCAAGAAGTAATCATATTTTTTTCCCCAAAAAATCTCTAATCCGTTTACAATATTTTAGCTGTTAGTGTTTTTTTGTAATCAGTTTGTAATCAGTTACTCCCCAACTCTGGTATTGGTGGGTTGGGAGTATGACTGAGCTTCTTTTCTACTGTAAAGACCTGGGGTGATAGTATTGGGGGTTGGGAATATGATTGGTCTTCTATTAGCATTGGGCTTTTAATGGCCTGGGTTGAACATTTGTGCCATGTGATATTTAGGAAGTGACTACTGTTGATTTCTACATCAGACGCCTCCACCCCTTTCAAACTGGCAGAATGAACCTCCCTCTCCATCTCTCTCTCTCTCTCCCTCCACCCCTTCCTCCATGACACAAACTCTCATTATGCTCCACTAATGTCTGTGTAATGTGATTCAGTCAAGATCAAAGTGCCTGGTGCGCTGAAAGTGAAGGGAATTGCCCTTACGTATGGGAAATGGCAGATTGACCCCTGACCCTTTTGAGAGAATGGAGAGGGGCAGATGATAAGTGGACACTTCTGCAGCTGGAGAACAGCCATGGTGCGAGTCCTAAATTACATCCTATTCCCTTTATGGTGCTCTACTTTTGACAGGAACCCTGTGGGATGTTGTTAGACAATTAGTTATTGTTCCATGAAAGGGAACAGGGTTCTATTTAGAACCCTGGCGGCTGGGCGTAACATCCATGTGGCGAAGCACGAAATACACAGTTCATTATCTAAGCAGGTTGCATTATAACATCACCTTTATAGTTGTTCATTTTTGACAAAGGAGAGGCAAAGAGAGAGAGAGAGAAAGAAAGAAAGACAAATACAGTTGGATAGCGGTCAAAAGGCCATTTGGTCAACAAGATTTTCATCAGAACTAACCTCAGTCAGTGATGCCCTCTCCTCCAGCTCTAACCTCAGTCAGTGATGCCCTCTCCTCCAGCTCTAACCTCAGTCAGTGATGCCCTCTCCTCCAGCTTTAACCTCAGTCAGTGATGCCCTCTCCTCCAGCTCTAACCTCAGTCAGTGATGCCCTCTCCTCCAGCTTTCACCTCAGTCAGTGATGCCCTCTCCTCCAGCTTTAACCTCAGTCAGTGATGCCCTCTCCTCCAGCTTTAACCTCAGTCAGTGATGCCCTCTCCTCCAGCTGTAGTCATTTGCAGCTCATTCCAAGACCAAGGAACGTTATTGGACAATTCTCTTTTCCCCACCTGAGTCCCACCCACAGGCACCATGACAGACAGAAGTAGCAGATAACCATGGTGCAACATTGTGTATAACGTATTATTGAGGAGCAATGCCTAGTGGGTAATATCCCTAACACTGCTTTATATACCTGGTGTACCAGTGTTTCAGCCATCTTGTGCAATGAGAGGGACACTTTGCCATGCTATAAACATCACAATGACAGGTGACAAGTGTCATAAACCTGCAAAGAAGACCAGGACATAAGTTCACACAAGGAACCACAGTGATAACCTATACCCCTCGCTTTTTTCTGAGATGGCAATATCAACTCACAAGGAACTGAGTTCATTATGCCTTGCGATTGACACTGCCATGGAATGTAAAATCTGCAATATGTTTGTGGTCATGGCAAAGGCAGATTTCTTTTAAGGTTTTATCAGTGAAAAATGCCATCAGATAACCCAACTAAGAGAATGGATTATTGAACTCTTTTCAGAGATTAATGTCCAAAAGGGCGTTTTACAATTTTTAAGGACATAACTCGAGCGGAGGAAGCACTTGAGGCGACTGTTGACAGGAAGAGGCGACTCCGGAGCCTGCACATCCAAAATCGGTTAGTCGGTGATGTCGACAGGAGACAAGGCTACGAACGCTAACGCGTACACTTTCCTCCCCTAGCGACCTCGGCCTGCACCACTCCATGTCTTCCCTCTGAAGGTTCTCTGTGACTAAACGGAAGAAGACCGCCAGGCTCTCCAAAAAGTTTTTTCGTGGCTAAACGGAAGAGGCCTGCCAGGCATGTATTGTTGCCACCACAATGTCATTAGGAACTGCAGCTGTCGAACCCAGCATTCTAACCCAGCATTCTAACCCAGCGTTCTAACCCAGCGTTCTAACCCAGCGTTCTAACCCAGCGTTCTAACCCAGCATTCGAACCCAGCATTCTAACCCAGCATTCTAACCCAGCATTCTAACCCAGCATTCTAACCCAGCGTTCTAACCCAGCGTTCTAACCCAGCGTTCTAACCCAGCATTCTAACCCAGCATTCTAACCCAGCATTCTAACCCAGCATTCTAACCCAGCGTTCTAACCCAGCATTCTTCGGATCCCATCGAGCTACCGTGTGACCATCCTTGCACCTGTCGTTTGCACCCGTCGTTTGGCCCCTCATTAGTGTGCTGTGTTCCTGGGGCTCACATCAAATACATCAAGCAGAATGTACCAACCCACCTGAACAACAATGATGTGAGTACAATTGTTACGCATGTTGACTCAAATGACCCTGCTGCACAACAGTCAGAGATTTTAAAAGATTTCAAAGATTATACATTCTACGTTGTAACTAACTGAAACAAGACTTTTAATCTCTGGGCTCATTCCATGCAGTCAGCTGGGCTACAGCAAATTTAGTAGACTTTTAGCGCTCAAGAAGCATTATGAGGATGAGAAGATATGTTTTATCTTCTTATCTCGCTCTCCCCATACCTTCCGGATGAACCCTGACCTTTCTAAATGCGACGACGGACATCAGAATAGCAGAGGGGCTGAACTGCTATTCAGCAATATTCAGAACTGCTTATTTAAATTACTTTTGGTATCGGATCATTTTGGACTATGTGTCTCTACTATCAAAACTGTAACCATAAGGCCATCCACTCTTCATAACAATTGCACAAAAGGTGTCACAGTAAAAATGGCACTTCTTGTGAGATCACTCTCTAATAGGACTTTCATTTTTCATGAATTCATTAGGTAGTTTAATTGGGACTTTTTGCTATTGACTGAGACTTGGATGAGATATGGTAACCAATGCTTATTAAATTACCTTTGTCGTCATCTCATCTTCATCCGCTTATCCGTATCGGGTCGCAGGGGCAGCAGCTCCAGTAGGGGCTGCTGCCGTGCAAAAAAGAGTTTAGCATGCGTAGGGGTAAATGGCCATGGAGGGGGACTTGCTGTTGTTTATGAAAGCCAGTTTAAATGCAGCCCCATCACTGTTAGTGAATTCTGCTATTTTACTCCATTGCCTTGTGTCAGTTTAATGTGTTGTTATTTATCGCCCACCGAAGCCAAACTCTAGTTTTATGCTGTTCTCTGAATATTTGTCCTCACTGGTCCTGAAACATGATCGTGTCATTGTTACAGGGGACTTTAATTTTCATATTGAAATACACTAAAAACTGAATATAACCCTCACTGTGCCCTTTACTGAAGCTCCTTGCCCCTGTTTTAATTTATTCAACTTTTAAGGTCTCTTGGATATTGTATCCCATTTATGAACCTCCTTTTGTCCCCTAGATATTATACTCCCTAGTTTGCTTAAGGAAATTATTGGAAAACAGGCCCTGGTTTACTCTACATCATAAATAGCTCACTCCACACGGGCTGCGTTCCTGATTATTTCAAGCTGGCCTGTTTTCAACCTCTTCTCAATTAACAAAAAACGAGTGCATTCCTGCATTTACCAACATAGAAACACTGCATAAATAAGGTTCTATCATCATATCAACAGAAAATGATACATGCCTTTATTTCTTCTTGTCTAGACAACTGTAATGCCTTGTTTACATGCTTCAACCAACAGACCCTTGGTCTGTCCACTGACAGACTTCTCACAAAGACAAAATGGAGGTCACATATCACCTCTTTGTTGGCAGCTCTACATGTGGATTTTAAGATTTTACTCATCACTTCTAAGGCACTCCATGGTCTGACACTGGAATACATTAGTCCCAGACCATATACAAGTCAAGATATTATTAAATCTGAACGCCTTGTGGTCTGGATGGTGCCAGCAGAGGCTTGTTTGAAAACAATGTCACCATAATCAAATTAATAAGTCCCTTGGACATTGTGTTTCCTGATGGATTATGGAAGACACAATTTATCAATAAAATAAAATCTCAACTTTACTTATACTTTTTTGGATAAAATCAAAGTCAATTTCTCATCTCTCTAGAAAGCGAATATACTCACACATTTTTGCAATTTTTTCACCATTTACAGTTAAAATTGACAAGTAACTCCATTAGTTTGCTCTGTCAGCAATGTTTCAGAGGATCAACATGACTGCAGTTGACTACCGACAAGCTGATCTACAAATGATTGTCAGTCACTTATTATGATCTGTAAACCAGTCAGTTACAATTAACCCATAACACATTGCATTTTTCATTCACTTGAACTCAGGTAATGGGTGGGATAACCCAGTTGAAATGATGTAGAACGGACCACCCTCTCAACCACGTTAAAATGGTGGATGACTTCAATGGTGATGCCCTTGCACTCAGTGCCTCCACAATGCAGTAGAGTGACCTGTCTGTCCTCTAACCATCTCTATGGAATCAACATGGAGAGGAGAAGAAAGTGAGCATTAGCTAAAGATAGGCTTTCTATTTTTAAATGCACACAACATATCACCAAATATTTAAAACCATTATTTTGAGAGTCCTAAATGTGTGTCTGTAGATCGTCTACAGGTTATCTACGGACAATCAGTAAGTAAAAAAAAACAACTAAACCTTACATTTATCTTAACCTAAAACCTCTTCAGAATGTAACCCTAACCGTAGCAAGCAGTTGCATATCAACAGTTAGTTTGTTTAACATGTGTTGATAGCATTACCGTTTAAAGAAAATCTACTGTACAGATGGAAATTGGGACTCAAAATTAAGTGTAACCAAAAACCAAATACCATTGCAGATTGTTGAATGGAGATATCCCTAAATCAACAATCTAAATAAAAACCTACTTTGGAGGTAGAAAGAGTGGAGAATATAAGACTGGAAAGGGGATATGTAGAATTTGGTAGAGTAATAGAGAGGAGAGATGAAAGAGGGCGAGGGAAGGAAAGAGGAAGGGAAGAGGAAGAACAAAATATAGGGAGGGCAGCGGAAGGATGAGAGAGTGAGGAGCGAAGTGGAGACCCAAACGAGGGAGGGGAGAGAACAGCTAAAAGAGAAAGGAGAGGAGCCAAGAGGAGCTTCTGTCTGTGATTAAAGGTGGTCGACGTCTTATTTACCAGAAACCTCAGGTTTACCTCCCCTATATCTGTGTCTGTACCTGTGTATGTACCTGTGTCTGTACCTGTGTCTGTACCTGTGTGTTTATGAGTGTGACTCTGTGTGTGTGTGAGGGGGGTATATATATCCTGTGTCTGTACCTGTGTCTGTACCTGTGTGTGTGTGAGGGGGGTATATATATCCTGTGTCTGTACCTGTGTGTGTGTGTGAGGGGGGTATATATATCCTGTGTCTGTACCTGTGTGTGTGTGTGTGTGAGGGGGGTATATATATCCTGTGTCTGTACCTGTGTCTGTACCTGTGTGTTTATGAGGGGGGTATATATATCCTGTGTCTGTACCTGTGTGTGTGTGTGTGAGGGGGGTATATATATCCTGTGTCTGTACCTGTGTCTGTACCTGTGTGTTTATGAGGGGGGTATATATATCCTGTGTCTGTACCTGTGTGTGTGTGTGAGGGGGGTATATATATCCATCGGTGTCTGTATATGTGTGTGTTTATGAGTGTGACTCTGTGTGTGTGTGTGTGTGTGTGGGGGGGGGGTATATACAATCACCTAAAGGATTATTATAGGGATGTTTTCTTGGCACACTTTAGGCCCCTAAGTGCCAATTGGGCATTGTTTAAATGCCACGGCCTACCTGAGCATTGTTTCTGACCATGTCCATCCCTTTATGACCACCATGTACCCATCCTCTGATGGCTACTTCCAGCAGGAAAATGCACCATGACACAAAGCTCGAATCATTTCAAATTGGTTTCTTGAACATGACAATGAGTTCACTGTACTGAAATGGCCCCCACAGTCACCAGATCTCAACCCAATAGAGCATCTTTGGGATGTGTTGGAATGGGAGCTTCGTGCCCTGGATGTGCATCCCACAAATCTCCATCAACTGCAAGATGCTATCCTATCAATATGGGCCAACATTTCTAAAGAATGCTTTCAGCACCTTGTTGAATCAAAGCCACATAGAATTAAGGCAGTTCTGAAGGCGAAAGGGGGTCAAACACAGTATTAGTATGGTGTTCCTAATAATCCTTTAGGTGAGTGTATATCCATCTGTGTCTGTATATGTGTGTGTTTATGAGCGTGTCTGTGCGTGGGGGGGGTATATATATATATCCATCTGTGTCTGTATGTGTGTGTGTTTATGAGCGTGTTTGTGCATGGGGGGGGGTGTATCTGTCTGTGACTGTGTATGTGTGTGTGTGTGTTTGTATATGAGTGTCTGTGTGTGTGTATCCGTGTCTCTGTGTGTATTTGAGTGTGTCTATGTATGTGGGGGAGGGGTATGTATGCATCTGTGAGTGTTTCTCTTTCTGTTACAGTGCCTTTGTGTATTTGTTTGTCTCTTTTGTGTAAGTGTGTATGTGTCTGTGACTGTCTCTATATGTGTTTCAGTGTCTGTGTGTGTGTGTATGTGTGTTTGTGTGTGTGTTTGTGTGTGTGTTTGTGTGTTAACGCCTCAGCTGGTTGATTGAGCTAAGGGGTTTTTACATTCATCTTGGTTCTGTGGGCTTTTACAGCATGAGAACTTGAGGGATTTCCACTGGCAGAAACAACAGCTCTGAGGAATGGGGTGTTGGGGGGGGTGGGGAGAGATAAAGTCAAAGAAAGAAAAACACAATGAACGAGAGAGAGACAGAACGACAGAGACCGTCAGAAGTTTACACAGGCTTCTGACCCGCGTCCTTCATCCTGATATTGCTCTGATGTTGTTCGTTTACACCTGTGAAATGTGATCTCAAGCAGATCACAGTGTGTCTTAGAAAGGGTTACACATGTCTAAAAACGTGGGCACAGCCAGAATGTGGACAAGATCAGGACAAATACTCCATGTTAGTACAGAAAGTATAAAGGGGTCTATTAACAGCTCTTTTGCCTTAGGCTTTTTATGTTACAGGTGTGTCATGTTCAGTCTACTTCACACCCCCACAGGTGACAAGGCTCCCCTGGGAGGGATTGATGTAGACAGGGGATAAAGAGGTACAGGGGGATGGTAGAAGAGTAGAAAAAAGGGGATAAAATCGTACGTGACTGACATACTCTTTAATTCCCCGCCACTCTTCCTGTCATCCAATTTAGACTCATGAATCCCTTTCTCTCACAGCCACGGATATACGCCTCTGAGAGGGACGGATGAAAACAGAGAGAAAGGGAGTGAGGGACAGAGAAAGACAAGAGCAAAGGAATAAAGAGCTGGACATTGTAAGAGAACTGAGAAAGATGGAGGGGGAAATTGCAGGTGTGTGTGACGGAGGAAGGGAGGATGAAGAGGAGGATGGAGGGAGGATGGAGGATGAAGAGGGAGGAAGGAAGGAAGGAAGGATGGATGGAGGGAGGGTGGGAGGGAGGGACAGAGGGCGAAGGGTGGGAGGATGGAGGGAGGGAGGGGGGAGGGAGAATGAAGGGAGGATGAAGCGAGTACAGAGGGATGCAAAAGGAGGGAGGGAGGTAGAAGGAGAAAGGGAGAAGGAGGGAAAGTGAGCGGGAATAAAACACAAAGGCTGAACAATAAAGACAGAAACAAAAAAGTGGTTCACATGAAGTAACTCTGAAAGACAGAGAGAGAAAGGCTCTGATTACTTCTGTCAGGGAGTGGTGGGGGAACAAATGTGGATAAGAATAGACGGAGGGGTTAAGTGCATTGGTGGTCGATGGAGGGGTCAGGGTTTAGTCAGTTGGTGGTCGATGGAGGGGTCAGGGTTTAATCAGTTGGTGGTCGATGGAGGGGTCAGGATTTAGTCAGTTGGTGGTCGATGGAGGGGTCAGGGTTTAGTCAGTTGGTGGTCGATGGAGGGGTCAGGGTTTAGTCAGTTGGTGGTCGATGGAGGGGTCAGGGTTTAGTCAGTTGGTGGTCGATGGAGGGGACAGGGTTTAATCCATTTGTGGTCAATGGAGGAGTCAGGGTTTAATCCATTTGTGGTCAATGGAGGAGTCAGGGTTTAGTCTGTTTGTGGTCGATGGAGGGGTCAGGGTTTAGTCAGTTGGTGGTCGGTAGAGGGGTTAGGGTTTAGTCAGTTGGTGGTTGATGGAGGGGTCAGGGTTTAGTCAGTTGGTGGTCGATGGAGGGGTCAGGGTTTAGTCAGTTGTTGGTCGATGGAGGGGTCAGGGTTTAGTCAGTTGGTGGTCGATGGAGGGGTCAGGGTTTAGTCAGTTGGTGGTAGATGGAGGGGTCAGGGTTTAGTCAGTTGGTGGTTGATGGAGGGGTCAGGGTTTAGTCAGTTGGTGGTCGATGGAGGGGTCAGGGTTTAGTCAGTTGGTGGTCGATGGAGGGGACAGGGTTTAATCCATTTGTGGTCAATGGAGGAGTCAGGGTTTAATCCATTTGTGGTCAATGGAGGAGTCAGGGTTTAGTCTGTTTGTGGTCGATGGAGGGGTCAGGGTTTAGTCAGTTGGTGGTAGATGGAGGGGTCAGGGTTTAGTCAGTTGGTGGTAGATGGAGGGGTCAGGGTTTAGTCAGTTGGTGGTCGATGGAGGGGTCAGGGTTCAGTCAGTTGGTGGTCGATGGAGGGGACAGGGTTTAATCCATTTGTGGTCAATGGAGGAGTCAGGGTTTAATCCATTTGTGGTCAATGGAGGAGTCAGGGTTTAGTCTGTTTGTGGTTGATGGAGGGGTCAGGGTTTAGTCAGTTGGTGGTCGGTCAATATCAAGCTATAGTAGCACCTAGATTATATTTCATCTATACATGAGTTTATAAAGCCTGCTTTAGCTCTTTCATTAAATGTATTTTTGAAGTTGCCATAGAAGTGTTCTAATTTTAGATTATGTCAAATGTTCTAGGTTTATGTCTAACCTGAAAGTGATTAAAATGGCAGCTGTTTCTAACAGTTCACTGGAAATCATTGGTGCGATTTTTTTAACACCTGCATTAATTGGTTTATTTTTTGTAGTGTTGCTAGGGCACCTCCAGCTACCAGGCTGAGTGGCTCCATTGCATGGTGGTTAATTTAGCACATCAGAAAAACCAGAAGCAGCAAGGAGGCCACCAATATGTTGATAGTTAGTCAGGACACTGACCATGGATTGTTTCTGAAATGGTCCACTATTCCCTACACAGCCCTGTGTGCCCTTGTCAACAGAAATGCACTAAATGAGAACTAGTGTGCCATTTATGATACTCATTAATGGAGACTCTATATGGAGTTCTTTTGAAATGCTCCACTCAATAAGATGGTACACAGCAATGCATTTGGGTCAGTGTGGGCCAAAAATACTCCCAGTTATCTCCCAGTTTGAGAACAAAGAATAGACAGTGGTAATACCCCCCGTCTCAGTTCCAAGGTGTTACGCTGCTATATTATTGTGCTGGGGGATATGAGGAATGCACTACTAACTTTTCTCAGTCTCCTCCAGTTTTACATTTTAGGAGGAGATGAGGTCCTGGTCCACACCTGCGGATTACCTGGTTGTTGCTGTCCCTGTACTTGTCCACCTGGTCATATTTCTGACCTAGTCTAAAATCAAATAGACTCTGGATTTAGCCCAGAGAAATGTATTTATTACTCCAATTGGACTCTTAATATCTCACCCGGCACAGCCAGAAGAGAACTGGTTACCCCTCTGAGCCTGGGTCCTCTCTAGGTTTCTTCCTAGAATTCGACATTAGGGAGTTTTTCCTAGCCACTGAAATTCAACACTATTGTTGTTTGCTCCTTGGGGTTTAGGGCCGGGTGTCTCTGTAAGGCAGTTTGTGACATCTGCTGTTGTAAAAAGGGCTTAATAAATACATTTGATTGATTGATTTGATTAATATAGACCAATCAGCCATAACATTATGACCACCTGCCTAATATTGTGTAGGTCTCACTTTTGCTGCCTAAACAACCCTGACCCATCAAGGCATGGACTCCATTAGACCTCTGAAGGTGTGCTGTGGTATCTGGCACCAAGACGTTAGCAGCAGATCCTTTAAGTCCTGTA
Source organism: Esox lucius (assembly GCF_011004845.1). Lineage (NCBI taxonomy): Eukaryota > Metazoa > Chordata > Actinopteri > Esociformes > Esocidae > Esox > Esox lucius. The sequence continues at coordinate 1,256,249 of NC_047578.1, read as the reverse complement.
AATTGCGAGGCAGGGCCTCGAAGGGTTTCGGACTTGTTTGTCCTGCACATCCCACAGACTGGATCGATTGGATTGAGATCTGGGGAATTTGGAGGCCAAGTCAACACCTTGAACTTGTTGTTGTGTTCCTCAAACCATTCCTGAAAAAGTTTTGCTTTGTGGCAGGGTGCATTATCCTGCTGAAAGAGGCCAGTGCCATCAGGGAATACCGTTGCCATGAAAGGGTGCACATGGTCTGCAACAATGCTTATGTAGGTGGTATGTGTCAAAGTAACATCCACACGAATGGCAGGACCCAAGGTTTCCCAGCAGAACATTGCCCAATGCGTCACACTGCCTCCACCAGCTATACGTTCCCAGCCATCCATGTGATGTAGAGGAAAACGTGATTCATCAGGCCAGGCCACCTTTCATTGCTCCGTGGTCCAAGTCTGATGCTCACATGCCCATTGTAGGTGCTTTCGGCAGTGGACAGGGGTCAGCATGGGCACCCTGACTGGTCTGTGGCTAGGCAGCCCCATACGCGACAAACTGCGATACACTGTGTGTTCTGACACCTTTCAATCAGTAACAGCATTAACTTTTTCAGCAATTTGAGCTACAGTAGCTCGTCTGTTGGATCGGACCACACAGGCCAGCCTTCGCTCCCCACGTACAACAGTGAGCCTTGGCCACCCATGACCCTGTTGCCGGCTTTTCCTTCCTTGGACCACTTTTGATCGGTACTGACCTCTGCAGACCGGGAACACCCCACAAGGGCTGCAGTTTTGCAGATGCTCTGACCCAGTTGTCTAGCCATCATAAATTGGCATTTGTCAAAGTCACTCAGATCCTTAAGCTTGCCCATTTTTCCTTCTTTTGACACATCAACTTTGAGAACAGAATGTTCACTTGCTGACTACTATATCCCACCACATACCGGTGCCATGATAACGAGACTATGTGTAATTCACTTCATCTGTCAACGTTCATAATGTTATGACCGCTGTTATATGCTGCCTCTGGGCCAAATTCTACAGAACAACAACATTAACTACCACAGCTATGACGATGATACTCAAATATATATGGGACTCGAACCATATGACAACAGCTCAATAGACTCTCTGTGTCACTGTATAGAGCACATAAATACCTGGATGAACCAACATTTTCTACATTTAAACCAAGATTATTGTGTTTGTCAACAAAAATAAAAGAACAAGTATTAGTAAAGAGCTGGATTCTCGGTCCCCCCATTTAACAGTCATATCAAAGTGGTCACCAAAACAGCTTTCTATCATCTTAAAAATATAGCCAGAATCAAAGGCTTGGTGTCCCAAAAAGACCAAGAGAAGCTCATCCATGCTTTTATCTCTAGTAGGGTTGACTACTGTAATGGCCTCTTAACTGGACTCCTTAAAAAGACTGTAAAACAGCTGCAGTTCATTCAGAATGCTGCTGCTAGAATGTTAACCAGGACCAAGATTACAGAGCACATCACTCTGGTTCTTAAATCTTTGCATTGGCTTCCAGTCAGTTACAGAATAGATTTCAAAGTGGTGTTTTTAGTTTATAAATCTCTGAATGGTTTAGGACCCGAATACATTTCTGATATGTTTGAAGAATATAAACCCAGCAGGACTCTTAGATCCATGAACACAGGTCAGCTAGTAGAGCCCAGAGTACAAACTAAACATGGAGAAGCTGCATTTAGCAGTTTTGCTGTAAACAAATGGAATAAACTACCAGAAGATCTTAAACGTGCCCCAAACGTATACATTTTTAAATCCAGGTTAAAAACACTTCTCTTTTCACGTGCCTATGACTGAGCACTTAAACTTAACCACACTGTTTAACCTTCCTATAGCTTCCTATGTTTTTATCCCATTTTTAATCTTTATATGTTTTCTTATTGTATTTTTTATTATAATGACGTGTTCATTTGTTTTGATGTTTAAACTTTTGTTTTTATGTTATTGTATTTCTTTCTTTTTTCATTTTTTTTCTTTGTAAAGCACATTGAATTGCTTCGATGTATGAATTGTGCTATGTAAATGAACTTGCTTGCTATGGCTGATTGGTGTAACTGTACAGCATTGGTGAATGTATCAATAATTAATATCGATGAGATCTATTGGTCTGAATTGGTCCTTGTCAAGTCATCCTCTGAGGGGCAGGCATCTGCTGTTGTAATTTCCATTGAAAACACCTGGACAGGCATCTGCTGTTGTAATTTCCATTGAAAACACCTGGACAGGCATCTGCTGTTGTAATTTCCATTGAAAACACCTGGACAGGCATCTGCTGTTGTAATTTCCATTGAAAACACCTGGACAGGCATCTGCTGTTGTAATTTCCATTGAAAACACCTGGACATGCATCTGCTGTTGTAATTTCCATTGAAAACACCTGGACAGGCATCTGCTGTTGTAATTTCCATTGAAAACACCTGGACAGGCATCTGCTGTTGTAATTTCCATTGAAAACACCTGGACAGGCATCTGCTGTTGTAATTTCCATTGAAAACACCTGGACAGGCATCTGCTGTTGTAATTTCCATTGAAAACACCTGGACAGGCATCTGCTGTTGTAATTTCCATTGAAAACACCTGGACAGGCATCTGGTAAGAGTATCTAATGTGTGTTTCACTGATCAGGCAGGAGGATTGGACAAAAATCTCTCTATTAAATTGGTTTGACACCTGTTGACTGGATCAATTTGGCCTCTAGTCCTCAGCGAACCCAGTTTGAACCCACCTGACTTATCTGGAGAATGGGACAAACCAGAGCTTGTTATTGGATGATATCCCGACTGCCCAGAGGAAGAGTGTTCGTAGGGCTCGGTCAGTGTCCTGGGTTCTCTCCTAATATAACATATCCGTTTCCATGTCGTTATAATTTTGCTGAAAATGACTTAGATGTGTGTCTTCACTAGGGCCCTGTTAAAAACCACTGAGCTTCCCTACACTCTCTATCTTTCACTCTCTTTCTCTCTCACTTTCTCTCTCACTTTCTCTCCCTCTGTCACATTGAAACAATAAAAGTGTCTTCATGTCTAGGTGTGATGTATGTAGATGTTTTATATGCCAACCGTGTGAACTCAAAAAATAACAAGGCTATTAACATCTGCTCCTACATTATACTTAACCTTTGCCGTACCCTCTGTGTGACATCATACACCTGCTGTACCTCCTGGGTTACATCATACACCTGCCGTACCCCCGGGTGACATCATACACCTGCCATACCCCCTGGTGACATCATACACATGCCGTACCCCCTGGGTTACATCTTATACCTGCTGTTACCCTGGGTTACATCATACACCTGCTGTTACCCTGGGTTACATCATACACCTGCTGTTACCCTGGGTTATATCATACACCTGCCGTAACACTGGGGTCTGCCATTGCTCCTAAGAGGGCAAGGAAACCTCCATCTCCTCCAGGTCAAACACATGGTTTTTGCTGGTGGGATAGCATACATTCCCTCAGTTACAGATTTGTAAGGAAGAATCCAAGTACATTAGGTTCATTAGGTTAATTGGATATATTAGGTACATTAGGTTAATTGGATATATTAGGTACATTAGGTTAATTAGGTTTGTTAGGTTCATTAGGTTCATTAGGTTCATTGGGTACATTAGGTTCATTGGGTACATTAGGTACATTTGGTTCATTAGGGTTGTTAGGTTCATTAGGTACATTAGGTTGTCAGTTAATGGCAAAAGACAAACAAATTACACATCACAAACTAACCAAGCTTCTATGATGTAATTATCTCATCAGATGCAATGTGCATTAATAGACTATCTGATTGGGATCAGATTTTCTTATGTTCTGACTTACGATGACTAGTCAATGGATTATTATTAAATACATTTCATCAGTAAACACAATTGCTGATTTAAAAATGTTTTAGGTGCAGTACAGTTACCAGGGCAGGTCAGTGCAAATCCACAATGTCCATGTGAGTTTTATTCATTCATGCTTTCTCAGTGTCTACGAAACCCCCTGTCATATTTGGACGTATTAACAAATACGAAGTTACAGCAGGTTGGCATGTTTGTCTTTCTCAAAATATCTGGTGTGTGCGTGTGTGTGTGTTTGCATTTGATTGCGTTTGTGGGCATGTTTGTTTTTTTGGGATTCTTTGAGTTTGTGAATGTAAGAGTACAGTTATTGTGCGCAAGGGGAGTGTGTGTTAATAGAGAGTGTGTGTTAATAGAGAGTGTGTGTGTTAATAGAGAATGTGTGTTAATAGAGTGTGTGTGTGTGTTAATAGAGAGTGTGTGTGTTAGTAGAGAGTGTGTGTATTAATAGAGAGTGTGTGTTAATAGAGAGGGTGTGAGTTAATATAGTGTGTGTGTATTAATAGAGAGTGTGTGTGTTAATAGAGAGTGTGTGTGTTAATAAAGAGTGTGTGTGTTAGTAGAGAGTGTGTGTATTAATAGAGAGTGTGTGTTAATAGAGAGTGTGTGTGTGTTAATAGAGAGTGTGTGAGTTAATATAGTGTGTGTGTGTTAATAGAGAGTGTGTGAGTTAATAGAGAGTGTGTGTGTTAATAGAGAGTGTGTGTTAATAGAGAGTGTGTGTGTTAATAGAGTGTGTGTGTTAATAGAGTGTGTGTGTTAATAGAGAGAGTGTGTGTTAATAGAGTGTGTGTGTTAATAGAGAGTGTGTGTTAATAGAGAGAGTGTGTGTTAATAGAGTGTGTGTGTGTTAATAGAGTGTGTGTCTGCCCATACATACTTTGTGTGTCAGTAGATAGTTTGTGTGTCAGTAGATAGTTTGTGAGTCAGTAGATAGTTTGTGTGTCAGTAGATAGTTTGTGTGTCAGTAGAGTGTGTGGGTTCAATACAGGGTGTTTCCATGAAGAGTGTACGTTTTCCATGGGGAGTGTGTGTGTTCTTGGAAAGTGGGTGCACCTGATTTAGTGTGAATTATATCCACCTGAGGTAACAAAAAAGAATAAGCCCTTCCCAAATGGTATCCTGTGGTATAGAGGCTAATTGGTACCCAGTGTCTGCATGGAAATCTGTACTAGATGTTTGGACAGCAATGGTTCATACAGAGCCAGGGAGTTGCCCTCTAAAAAACATATAACTGTTCTCATACAACATGCCTGGAAGCTTTCAGTGCTACTTTGGTACAGTATGAAGCATTAAAGATTTACGAACACACACACACAATCATACTCTTACTGTCATGCATATATGCATGTGCATATTCGAGGAGGTGTGCACCTAAACACACACACCCACGTACCTCCACCTTTGTGCCAATCTACTGCTCTGTCTAACATACATGTTTTAGGGTGTTTAATCGGCTGTGCGGGGTACTCCATGCCCAAAACCTCCCTCCCACTGTATCTCCTGTAAATGCACTCCAGAATACTGTTTTATTAAAAGGCCTCGTTTACCTTCATAACTAGGGGTTACCCATGAACCCCCGAAGGCGTATATCCAAAATGGCACCCAATTCCCTGACAAGCACTGTTTAATGTAATGCACAAGAGGGAATAGGGTTGCATTTAAGACAGTCTTAGTATGTTCAGAAAGACAGAGGGAAATAGAGAGAGTGATTTAGAGGGTGTGATGGAGGGAAAGAGAGAATGAGAGGGAGAGAGGGAGTGATAGGGTGAACATGAGAGAAAGAGAGAGTGTGAGAGTTAGAGAGATACATGAGAGTTAGAGAGACACAACTGAGGGTTAGAGAGACACATGAGAGTTAGAGAGACACAACTGAGGGTTAGAGAGATACATGAGAGTTAGAGAGACACAACTGAGAGTTAGAGAGACACAACTGAGAGTTAGAGAGACACAACTTAGAGTTAGAGAGACACATGAGAGTTAGAGAGATACATGAGAGTTAGAGACACAACTGAGAGTTAGAGAGATACAACTTAAAGTTAGAGAGACACAACTTAGAGTTAGAGAGACACATGGGAGTTAGAGAGATACATGAGAGCTAGAGAGACACAACAGAGATTTAGAGAGATACAACTGAGAGTTAGAGAGACACAACTGAGAGTTAGAGAGATACATAAGAGTTAGAGAGACACAACTGAGAGTTAGAGAGATACATAAGAGTTAGAGAGACACAACTGAGAGGTGTAGTGAGCCCACTGAGCTAGAGATAGATAACTGAGGGATACACTGAAAGTACACCAGAGACTTAACCAACTTGTGGATGTATGCGTTACCATAGTAGGCCTTAATCAGGATGAAGGACCAGAGGGTCAAGATGATGATCTGCCCGGTCAGGACGGTGTCCACTGTGCAGTGGCAGGATTTCGGACACAGGGTTGCATGTTTTTGAGTCCCCTTGGGAATAGAGCTGTGGTTATGGCCTTTTACCGTTGGTGTTGATGCACAATGTTATGTTGGTTCTGAGGGTTGAGTCCAGTGTCGGAAACGCAAGATGCAACAAGCTAACGTAATGGACATATTTTTGATGGTGTACTGTGCAGTTGCAACTAATCTTCTCAAGGAGAATTCACTGACAGGACACTTGAAAGCGATTCAGCAACAGAGGACTGTTTGGACCCAGTGAGTCTGAGTTTGGCTTTAAGGACAACTGTGAGGTGAGCTGAGATAAGATGGATCTCACACACACACACACACACAGACTGTCCTACAGCTAAGAGCGGACTCTACCCTGGGGTTCCGCATGTCTACATTGATGCCTGGTTCCTGATAGGTCCTGATGATTCTGCCATGAGATGGAGAAGGCAACCACCCACTGAGAGGATGGAGGCTAAGGAAAGCTCCGGCTCTGGACAACGTTTACTGGTGCGTGGAAGACCTCATGCCACGCTGGTTGGGTCCTTACCAGGTACATCTCATCTGCTGTCCAGGTAGCTGAGAGAGGAACCTGGGGTCGACGACACACTCTACAGAAGGGCTTCGGTGTTTAAAGATCAGGCACAGTGAATTGAAGGCACTGAGGGAAAAGTGAGTTTTTTGGTACTAGTAACCAGTCGCTTTTGACTTGGCCTGATAGCACAACCAGAGCACACAGATTCTCCTGACCTGGCTGATAAAGCAGCTAGAATGGAGACAACTAGAGCTTTGTCACGGTGACCAATTGTAAGGCTTTTGTTTAACATTTTCCCCCTTGAAGATTTCAGTTTGTTTTTCAATTGAATTGTTCACATTAAAAGTGGAAAAGGTTCTGACATGATTTATCTTTGTCTCATTCTTTTACATCACAAAAACCTGGCATTTTAACAGGGGTGTGTATACTTTTTATATCCACTATATGGTAATGCCAAGGTTAGGAATTTATGGTCATGCAAACCAGGAATTTATGGTTACACAAACCAGGAAGTTATGGTTACAGAGACCAGGAAACTATGGTTAACCAAATCAGGTATTAGAAATGTTAAAGTTATCGTCCTTTGGAAAGGTTAAACAAAGAATTCCTTTTATTACAGCTGTTCTTCTCCAAATGTTGATGTAAATTATGGTTAAAGTTAGGGATGACCCCTTAACCCTCACCCTAACCCTCACCCTAACCTTTCATTCTGACCCCTAATCCTAACCCCCTAACCCCCTAACCCTCTAACATGTACATGCCAGTACTAGTCTTTCATTTTATCGATGTGTGACAGTGTTTAGATGAGCCAGGAGATATTTGTTTTCCACCGTGTGTGCAGAAATTGGTAATCATATTGATCACAGTGAATTCTAAAAATGCAACTCACGTTTTGGAGAAATTTCAGAAATTATATTGTGACGAGACGTCTCTGGTGTTTCTATCCTTAGCCAGAAATATGTGAGAGTTAGAAATAGATACATGAGAGTTATAGAGAGATACATGAGAGTTGCAGAGTTAGTGGGAGAGAGTTAGAGAGAGATACATGAGAGTTGCAGAGTTAGTGGGAGAGAGTTAGAGAGAGATACATGAGAGTTGCAGAGTTAGTGGGAGAGAGTTAGAGAAAGATACATGAGAGTTGCGGAGTTAGTGGGAGAGAGTTAGAGAGAGATACATGAGAGTTGCGGAGTTAGTGGGAGAGAGTTAGAGAGAGATACATGAGAGTTGCAGAGTTAGTGGGAGAGAGTTAGAGAGAGATACATGAGAGTTGCAGAGTTAGTGGGAGAGAGTTAGAGAGAGGGAAAGAGTTAGGGAAAAGGAGAAAAGGGGAGAAGGAAGAAAAAGCGGCAGTGGCAGTGCAGTGAAATATTGATGAATGTACTTCCGGGATATCTGCTTTGTATGTTTCATGTTCCTGCATTATACCACTAGAAGCCACTGGAACAACCCCCATACATCATGATTAATTTAATTAACTGTATATTGACCCCAATAGTGTAGATGCAAGAGTTCAGTTCTATATGAATTTGGAAAACTGTGATTAGACATAATGCAGTCATTATTCTCCCTCTACAAGCCTGAAGCCGTGCCTCTGTGCTCTCCTTCAGCAAACCATACTTGCCTTTTCCTAATACTCCTCCCACACACTGTTCCCCACTACATGTTCCTAACTCCTCCCACATGCTTGAACCCTCTACATGTTGCTAATGTCTCCCACACACTGTTCCCCACTACATGTTCCTAACTCCTCCCACACACTAATCACATCTACATGTTGCTTACTCTTCCCACACACTGTTCCCCACTACATGTTCCTAACTCCTCCCACACACTAATCACATCTACATGTTGCTTACTCCTCCCACACACTGTTCCCCACTACATGTTCCTAACTCCTCCCACACACTAATCTCCTCTACATGTTTAAACAGTGCTTTTAGGGACTCTTCTTTATCCTGTCCCTAATCTCTTTATATATTCCTCTCTTGCTACCATTCCTTCTTCCCATCCTTTCTTTATACATCTTTTTTACATTTAGGAAATTCAGCACACACTCCAATCCAGAGAGACTTTCAGGATGACTGAAAACATGTTGGGGGTGGATTCCACCTCTCCACCATCATGCTCTGCCAACTGAGCTGTTTGTCTCTAAGATACCCAGACATGCAGGGCTTATGACATGTGACAATGTTAATGGTGATGTGCTAAGTGAAGGTGTGTTTCACTGAGGGTAAGACATTTAATCTGTGTAAAGGATGGCTTAGATATGCACTGAATAATTCAACTAGTGAAGATGGACAGAGAGAGAAAGTCAGAAAAAGGAGAAAGGGAGAGTGATGTAGGTAGATAGGGAGAGTGATGTATGTAGAAAAGGAGAGTGAGAGTGATGTATGTAGAAAAGGAGAGTGAGAGTGATGTAGGTAGAAAGAGTGAGAGAGATAGAAAGGGATGTGTAGGAAGAGAGTGATGTGAGAGAAGGAGGGGGAGGGAAAGATGGAAGGGGGACTTTTTGAAGGTATTGTGTGATTGTGTTAATATCAAATTCCTTTTGCCCATGTCTTCTTTAATTTGTTTTGATTTGTTTATATGTTGTTGTTTTTTTGCCTTGGCAGTGCAAACACAATTCCTTTGACAGTTAATCACATGTGAATTGATTAATTGAATTTAATTCATACAAAGAAATTGAATTGAATTACAAAGAATTGAGAGAAGAAACACAGAAAGAATTAGAGACAGTGAGACTGACAGACACTGAAAGAGCGAGAGAGTGAGAGAGAGGAGGTAAGAGACCGTTTTATAGGAAAACAGTAGAAGGACAAAGTGGGAAAAGGGAGCGAGAAAGAGGGGGAGGCAGGAGGGGAGGGAGAGTGAGAGCAGACAGAGAGTAGAGAGAGACAGAACGAGAGAGTAGAGAGAGAGAGAAAATAACAGAAGAGAACAGACAGAGAGAGTAGGGAAACAGCCGAAGCGAAGAGCGAGATAGATGAGTTGTAGATTAGTGGTCATGGTCTGATTTGATTCCTCGTGCTGATATGATGACGGTGGGTTTTCTATTAATCTTCCTCAGTGAAAGCGAGCACTGCATCCTGGGAAGTAAAAGGCTGCTATTAGAATCTGGCCAGTAGGAGCTGTAGAGGGGCAGCTATTAAGTCATCATTACCATGGCCGCAGTCCAAATGTCATGTCGCACACTGCTTCTCACAGGAGCCCTATGGCACATGTGGGCTTCTGGTCCAGAGTAGTGCACTACAGAGGTGGTAGGGTGCTGTTTTGGACTCGTCAAGGCAGGGAATGCAGTGCGTCATGGCAAAGGGGTTGGGAGGAAGTAACTGGAGGAATTACCTCAGTAATGAGACGGAGCTGAGGAACACATACCCATGGCCAACGATTCCCTTCTATTACACACAAACACATGCACACACAAACACACACACATACTGTACATACACACATACACACACACAAACACACAAACACACCATTGGAACTGTGGGTGTTCATGTATAGTATTTCTGAGAGGATTCCATTGTCTGTTTGACACGGCCATGTCCACTTCTCTCCTCTCTCTCCTCTGTTCTCCCCTGGTCTCTCTCCTCCTTTCCACTCTACTCTCTTTTCTTATCCTCTCCTTTTTCTCGTCTCATCTCCTCTCCCTCTTTTTCACTCTTCTTCTTTCTCTCCTCTCCTCTACGCCTCCCACTGTCACACCATTTCCTTATCCCTCTGGAGTTGGGGTTTCATTGTTTCTATATAATGACTCTAAACATTGTAACATCAGTCTGAATGAGGTTCAGTATCAGCGCCTCTGTTGGAGTCCACTTACGTTCCAACTTAAGTATGGAGACTAAATTCACAGTCCACAGATGCAGAGATGTGATATCTGTCTTCCCACGGCTTAGCGGCTCTCAGGCCACCAGTCTCACGGCCCAAACTTGCACTTTGCTAAACATCCAGTTGAATGTTTTGAACGTTGGATAAATTGCTTGAACCGCTCTGAAAATTGTTAAGGTATGAAAAGCCAACGGTTGAAAACGAGCCGAGCGATGCACATGCATCTGTTGACTATTTTTAGACAATCACTGCTATGACACACAGCTCCATGAATAATACTGTGCTCTCGTAATATTTCATAGGGCATTTTTACCGCCAGGTGGTATTATATGAATATGCATATCTACTAATTTACTCTCTTGTTCAACAAGCCAAAAAACACATTGTGATTTCAGTAGTCCATCTGGTTTCCTGACTGATTGATCATCCAATCAGTCATAAATATCCCCAGTATGACAGACTTGGTCCCAGGAAACATCCTCCTGAAGCACAACCCATTGCTCTATTCTTCATGTTACCCAGGTCAGACTGAACAGTGGGTTTTATGAATCCAATTTAATCTACTGAGGCTTTTTTTCCTTCTAAATATTCTTATTCAGCTGTCCCTGAAATAAGGAGCCTGCTTCAGGCCAGAATTCCCCGCAGTACAGCGTGCCTTCACACATCCGAATGGGCAGACACAGCAGCCTTTACATGGGATGCAGTCTTTGCCTATAAACATCAGCTCTAAGCATTGCCTTTCAACATCACCTTAAAACATTGCCTTTAAACACTGGATTCACTCATTGGGTTTATAAGCTGCATAGTCTAAAAGCATGATGGGATTGAAACCTGCTTTTACTCGTCTGACACAACCAGTGCTGTACCAAGGTCACCCAACTGAGTGTCCTCTTTATTGCATGACCAGACATAAGTATTGCAGCCATGCTTTGGCCAACAAACCTTTATAGTGCCAATAAACTGAGTTATACCTCTTCTAAATGACTTATAAACACAGTTTAGAGGGTTTCTGGGCGAAGGGCACCAGTTCTCATCCTTTGAAGAAAGAGAGAAATAAACATTATTCTCTTGAATGAGCAGTGAGACACTTCATCTTATAGTTTTATAAGGAGATTTGGACATTATTCGGTAACACTTTATTTGAAGGTGTGTGCATAAGAGTGACATGACATTGTCCTAACCCTACAATGGCAGGGAACTGGGAACCAGTGATGTGTTGGAGGTCTATGATGGCTGGGAGCTGGGTACCAGTGATGTGTTGGAGGTCTACGATGGCCGGGAGCTGGGTACCAGTGATGTGTTGGAGGTCTATTATGGCTGGGAGCTGGGTACCAGTGATGTGCTGGAGGTCTATGATGGCTGGGAGCTGGGTACCAGTGATGTGCTGGAGGTCTATGATGGCTGGGAGCTGGGTACCAGTGATGTGTTGGAGGTCTACGATGGCCGGGAGCTGGGTACCAGTGATGTGCTGGAGGTCTATGATGGCTGGGAGCTGGGTACCAGTGATGTGCTGGAGGTCTATGATGGCTGGGAGCTGGGTACCAGTGATGTGTTGGAGGTCTACGATGGCCGGGAGCTGGGTACCAGTGATGTGCTGGAGGTCTATGATGGCTGGGAGCTGGGTACCAGTGATGTGCTGGAGGTCTATGATGGCTGGGAGCTGGGTACCAGTGATGTGCTGGAGGTCTATGATGGCTGGGAGCTGGGTACCAGTGATGTGCTGGAGGTCTACGATGGCTGGGAGCTGGGTACCAGTGATGTGCTGGAGGTCTATGATGGCTGGGAGCTGGGTACCAGTGATGTGCTGGAGGTCTACGATGGCTGGGCGCTGGGTACCAGTGATGTGCTGGAGGTCTATGATGGCTGGGCGCTGGGTACCAGTGATGTGCTGGAGGTCTATGATGGCTGGGAGCTGGGTACCAGTGATGTGATGGAGGTCTATGATGGCTGGGAGCTGGGTACCAGTGATGTGCTTGGCGGTTTCCACCACCTGTTGCAGGGCCTTCAAGTCGGCTACGGAACAAACGCCAAACCATGCTGTGGCCCAGTTAGTCAGAAACATTACCTGTCATTACATTACATGTGAAAGCAGGCCTGATTATCAAACTTGAAGAAACTATTTAGCTTTATGTGCTAGAATTAAATACAACTGACATATGTGGTTGGTTTTGACATTTGTTGTCATGAGACCATTATAATTGTGTCATGAATATTTCTCTTGACCTCAAGTAAAGTGGCACTATTTGGACTAGTCATAAAGATGTCATGACGTGTTATAACACTGTCAAAGACTTTCATAACAGTGTAATGAATATTTTTCTTTCTAGTTACCTTGAACGAACATTGATGAACAATGATGAACAAGACATGAACAAACGGTTAACAATGATAACCCTTTCTCTATTAATGGGTTACAAGTGCATTAACAGAGTATAGTGTCATTTGTTCATGTTGACACAGGACATAAACTCAAGTATTTTTTTGCAAGAACACAGTTATTACTATAATTTGTTGAGGTTGATACAGGACATCCATTCATGTACAGTACCTGGTTCTTTGCATGAACAATAGCCTAAGTAATATAAACTATTCATAATATAATCACAGTGAAAACATTATTTATAAAGTAGGCTAGATAGTGATAGTTTAACAAATTACCTTCATGTTAACACAAATAGATCATGGCTGAGCAAATTAGCTAAGTGCTACCTGGAACTCAATTAAAGCTGCAAGCAGCGTTTCAGGGGGCCAAGCGGGTCACTGTATGCTCTCACTAGAGAAATGTTTTGCTATTTAAAATGCCCAATCGAAAAAGAGGAAATTGAAACAAAACAAAAAGACCTTGAAACCAGAAAAGGAACCAGGCATTCTTAGTTCAGCCAATTAGGAGGGATGAATATTGTTCTCGATGACAGGTTTCAATCCCTGGTTTTCTATGTGGCAGACTGTCTTTAATCATTACGCTATTTAAACAGCAGAATGCAACTTTTACCTCAGACATTATATTTTTGCTGAAATAACGTGGAGAAAAGAACATTTATTATCGGAACTAAAGAGTAGTCTTGCACAAAGACTATATAGCTAATAGCTATACATCCTACTTATAACGAATACAATGACTCCAATCACTTCATGGCTGATTTGTTTCTTTGGAAAAAAATAACAGTATATAAGGGTCACGTAAAACAATTACTCTCCTAAACATAGAGAATCATGGTATTACAGAGGGGATATATATTGTTGTGTGAAGGATGAAAAGTACCGAGTGGATATACATTTCTGAAATAAAAAATGTGGAGTAGCTCAGAGAGGAATCAAACCAGGGTCAGAATATTGAAGAACATAGTGTGGCATATTAAGAAGCTGATTAGACAGACTTCTAAAGTAATAGACCCGCCCCACTCCAATTCATTTGCTGATTTTGGGCGTACAATTTGAGATATCAACTTTCCTTATATACATTTTAAAGACAATGGTTCAAAGGTCCTTCACACCAAACGGCATGCAAATCCATACAGCAGTCTCAGAGGAGTCTCAGAAAAGTTAAAATGGAGGCCATATTGTTTGAGATATCAACTTTTCCTATATTAATTTGAAAGACAATGGTCCAGTGGTTCTTTACATTGATTGTATACTAATTCTGTTCTGCGGTTTCGGAGGAGATGTTGTTTAAGTGTATGTTTTATTTATGCCAAAATCATAAGAAACATCTGTGATGTTTATAGCGCCCCCAAGAGGTATTTCTGTATGGGACTTTTTCTGTCCATTCCTGACAGACATATTTATGAATATGTTTTGTTTGGTAGCTGTTTGATGTTCCATTTGGGATTAATGGAGTTCTAAAGTCATAGACCCGCCCAGCTCAATTTCATTTGCTGATTTCGGCCGTACTATTTGAGATATCTACTTTCCTTATATAACTTTTAAAGATAATTTTTCAAAGGTCCTTCACACAAAACGGCATGCAAATCCGTTCAGCGGTCTTGTCGTTAACACATTTTTCACCAAATTCTAAATGGAAGAAAATCCAAAGGGTGAATTTAAAGACCCCAGAGACTTTTTTGGTCAGCATGAGAAGGGGTATATCTGGAACTTGGTTGGAACTCGGTTCATGAGATCTGAGCTTCACTTTTTCCATATTTGACTGAGTGCTACAGCGCCACCATAAGGAGTATGGTACCGTGATCATTGTACCTGATCTATGGACCTCTGAAAATGAACCTGGAGCAGAATAAAAATAATAATAATAAAACGTACAAACATAAGAGGGTTCCAGCAACTTCGTTCTTGGCCCCCTAATTGTATTAATCCTAGGGATATTGTCAGGAGTGTAGTTTTTGGAGAAAGAAATTAATCAGTACAGCACAGTAACAATTTCTTTTGTTTTTTCCAAAGGAATGCACCACCGTCACGGCATTTTATATAGACATGGGTCTCTGTCACAGTTATAATATTACCACGATTTTCCAACCCTCTACACACAGTTAAACAGGCAAGTTATGAAACTGTATTGAAAGGTCCAGTGTACTTTTATACTTTACTGACCAGGAAAACAGGATAAATGATGAGAAAGACATGGCTTTTCCTTGAAGAGTTACGAGAATGGGCAGGTGTTTTGATCCCAACGCAACACGACCACGTCAGACTGCCCCCTACAGGCCAACCGCAGTAAGTGTCCTTCAATATAAAAGTAATCCTTGAAAAGTCTGTATCAACCCCAAATGCGACCATATATTTTGTATGTGTCACACCTATTTGAAGACGCAAGTAGCCAGTCTACCTTATTAATAATGGTTACCGCACTGTAAACGTATTAACAAACTTCATTATGTACATTATCTCTTGAATAATGTATATTACTTAGCCTATTGTTCATGCAAACCACGAGTTACATGAATGGATGTCCTGCATCAACATTAACAAAATTACAGTATAAACTATATTCCTGCAAAAAACTTTGATATTAACTTGACATTTTTTCACATCATGGAACAGTCTGCCCAAGACACCATGATAATGGCGTATGGCTAACCAGTGGTGCCACTATCATTTTGAGGTGAATCTTCAGTGACTCAGGAGTGCGATTACCTTTATGACTCAATATTTCCAATTTGTATTTCTGCCCTGCATGCTGAATATACTGAGTATGAGCATCAGTCTCAGGATCAGCAAAGTTCCTTTTATGGCAGACAGAATACTGGCTAACTAGTTTCTTCAAGTTTGATCATTAGGCCCATGTTTATGACAGGTTATGTTGTCTTGGTTACTGTCATGTTGTCATAAAAAAAGACACTGACAGGTTATGTTGTCTCAGTTAATGTCAAGTTATCATAACAAAGACATTGACAGGTTATGTTGTCTCAGTTAATGTTAAGTTGTCATAACAAAGACATCCCAAACAATGTCAACCTTGCATAGAAAATGACATAATCAACCGGATGACACCTAATGACCACATTCATTAAATGTTTAAAATGATTCCTTCTTGTGTCATATCATGGTCATGACAGGATCATGACAATGTCATGTCACTCTTATGCACACCCCTTCAAATGAAGTGTTAACCATTATTCTCTTGAATGACCAGTGAGAGACTTATTATAGTTTTATAAGGGGATATAGACATTATTCTCTTGAATGACCAGTGAGAGACTTCGTCTTATAGCTTTATAAGGAGATTTGGCCATTATTCTCTTGACTGACCAGTGAGACACTTCATTTGATTTCCTCAGTTACAAATTGGTTATAGATTCAAAAAAGGTGAAGTATGTTCATGGTTAGCCATAGCACTTTGGTTATTGGTAGAGTTAAGATTTGGGTTAAGGTTTGAAATGCAATATTTAAACATTCGATTTTTTAACATTTTAAGATCACGAAGAGTTAAGAAAAAGAGGTAGGTTGAGCAGATCAAGTTTTAAATGTCAAATAAGCAGGAAACACGAGTTATGGACCATTCAACAAAATGCAACAAACAGAACTTACTGGTTCATTCGTGACAGTGTAAATCCAAAGTGTTATTTTGGTTCAAAGTCTGGTGTCATCCCCAGTGTTATTTTAGGTTATTTTCGGTCTGAGTCAGGTGTCATCCATATTATTATTTTATTTCTGAGTCAGGTGTCATCCACAGTGTTATGTTTGGTTCTGAGTCAGGTGTCATCCACATTATTATTTTAGTTCTGAGTCAGGTGTTATCCCTAGTGTTATTTTAGTTCTGAGTTTGGTGTCATCCCCAGTGTTATTTTAGTTCTGAGTCAGGTGTCATCCACACTGTTATGTTTGGTTCTGAGTCAGGTGTCATCCACATTACTATTTTAGTTCTGAGTCAGGTGTCATCCCGTGTTATTTTGATTCTGAGTCCGATGTCATCCCTAGTGTTTTTTTTTACGCTGCTATACTATTGTGCTGGGGGATTGGGTCAGTTCTCCTTCCCCACTAAGTTCTCGTTCTCCACTGTAAATCGTTGTTGATATGAGGAATGCATTTTCTGAATTTTCCCAGTCTCCTCCCGTTTTAAACTTTAGGAGTACATGAGGTCCTGGTCCACACCTGCGGAGTACCTGGTTTGGGGGGCCCGTTGCTGTCCCTGTCCTGGTCCATCTGGTCATACTTCTGACCTAGTCTAAATTTAAATAGACTCTGGATTTAGCCCACATGCATTTATTAATTATTCCAATTGGTCTCCTAATATCTAACCCGGCACAGCCAGAAGAGGACTGGTCACCCCTCTGAGCCTGAGTCCTCTCTAGGTTTCTTCCTAAAATTCGGCCTTCTTAGGGAGTTTTTCCTAGCCACTGAAATTCAACACTATTGTTTGCTCCTTGGGGTTGCTCCTTGGGGTTTCTGTAAAAGCACTTTGTAACAAATGCTGTTGTAAAAAGGGCTTTATAGATACATTTGATTGATTGATTGATCACAATCAACCAATACAGAACATGCCTACTGATGTCACTTTACAGACCCCAATTCCAGAACGGAGGTTGGGAGTCACTGAATAGAGTCGTGACTGCATCTGCCACAACTAACTCAGGCTAGCAATTAAATCTAGATAAAGATCACACAACTCATAGCACAACAGCGACAGTGAAGAGACACTACTTGATAGGAATAGTATTTGTATTGGTTTTTATCCGGTTTTATAGTATGTTTTGTTTTTCTCTTTGTTGCTATTAATGTTTGTAGAGTTGCTTTGTCTGCGGTTACATTTCCCTCCCTCTCTCTCTCCTCCTCCCTCCTTCTGTCTCTCCTCCCCTCCGCTTCTCATCTTACTCTCTCTGTTTCTCCTCCCCTCCTTGCTCCCTCTGGCTCTCTTCCCCTCCTATCTCCCTCCTCCTCCCTCCCTGGCACCTATCTCTGGGCCTCCCCAGCAGGAGGAGAGCTGATGCGTGGTGATTCTCCGACATGTGACCGCTGCATGGTGGTTTGCTCTGCTGCATGGTGGTTTGCTCTGCTGTGTGGTGGTTTGCTCTGCTGCATGGTGGTTTGCTCTGCTGCGTGGTGGTTTGCTCTGCTGTGTGGTGGTTTGCTCTGCTGCTTGGTGGTTTGCTCTGCTGTGTGGTGGTTTGCTCTGCTGCGTGGTGGTTTGCTCTGCTGCATGGTGGTTTGCTCTGCTGCGTGGTGGTTTGCTCTGCTGCATGGTGGTTTGCTCTGCTGGGTGGTGGTTTTCTCTGCTGCATGGTGGTTTGCTCTGCTGCGTGGTGGTTTGCTCTGCTGCTTGGTGGTTTTCTCTGCTGCATGGTGGTTTGCTCTGTGGCGTGGTGGTTTGCTCTGCTGCGTGGTGGTTTGCTCTGCTGCATGGTGGTTTGCTCTGCTGCGTGGTGGTTTGCTCTGCTGCATGGTGGTTTGCTCTGCTGCTTGGTGGTTTGCTCTGCTGCATGGTGGTTTGCTCTGCTGCATGGTGGTTTGCTCTGCTGCATGGTGGTTTGCTCTGCTGCATGGTGGTTTGCTCTGCTGCATGGTGGTTTGCTCTGCTGCGTGGTGGTTTGCTCTGCTGCGTGGTGGTTTGATCTGCTGCATAGTGGTTTGCTCTGCTGCATGGTGGTTTGCTCTGCTGCGTGGTGGTTTGCTCTGCTGCGTGGTGGTTTGCTCTGCTGCGTGGTGGTTTGCTCTGCTGCATAGTGGTTTGCTCTGCTGCGTGGTGGTTTGCTCTGCTGCATAGTGGTTTGCTCTGCTGCGTGGTGGTTTGCTCTGCTGCATAGTGGTTTGCTCTGCTGCATGGTGGTTTGCTCTGCTGCATGGTGGTTTGCTCTGCTGCGTGGTGGTTTGCTCTGCTGCATGGTGGTTTGCTCTGCTGCTTGGTGGTTTGCTCTGCTGCATGGTGGTTTGCTCTGCTGCATGGTGGTTTGCTCTGCTGCATGGTGGTTTGCTCTGCTGCATGGTGGTTTGCTCTGCTGCGTGGTGGTTTGCTCTGCTGCGTGGTGGTTTGCTCTGCTGCGTGGTGGTTTGCTCTGCTGCATAGTGGTTTGCTCTGCTGCGTGGTGGTTTGCTCTGCTGCATAGTGGTTTGCTCTGCTGCGTGGTGGTTTGCTCTGCTGCATAGTGGTTTGCTCTGCTGCATGGTGGTTTGCTCTGCTGCATGGTGGTTTGCTCTGCTGCGTGGTGGTTTGCTCTGCTGCATGGTGGTTTGCTCTGCTGCTTGGTGGTTTGCTCTGCTGCATGGTGGTTTGCTCTGCTGCATGGTGGTTTGCTCTGCTGCATGGTGGTTTGCTCTGCTGCATGGTGGTTTGCTCTGCTGCATGGTGGTTTGCTCTGCTGCGTGGTGGTTTGATCTGCTGCATAGTGGTTTGCTCTGCTGCATGGTGGTTTGCTCTGCTGCGTGGTGGTTTGCTCTGCTGCGTGGTGGTTTGCTCTGCTGCGTGGTGGTTTGCTCTGCTGCATAGTGGTTTGCTCTGCTGCGTGGTGGTTTGCTCTGCTGCATAGTGGTTTGCTCTGCTGCGTGGTGGTTTGCTCTGCTGCATAGTGGTTTGCTCTGCTGCATGGTGGTTTGCTCTGCTGCGTAGTGTTTGGTTTCTCTGTACTTTGTGTGCCTCCGAGCAGTGCAGATAGCAACCCCATGTGGAGGAAAAGGCAAAGGCTACTGGTTCAGATCCACACTAATCATTCAACCATCCATCATTCCCTCCCCTATAACCCTCTATCTCCCTCCCCCCTACCCTTTATCTCCCTCCCCCCTAACTCTCTATCTCCCTCCCCCTAACTCTCTATCTCCCTCCCCCCTACATCTCTATCTCCCTCCCCCCTAACTTTATATCTCCCTCCCCCTACCCTTTATCTCCCTCCCCCCTAACTCTCTATCTCCCTCCCCCCTAACTCTCTATCTCCCTCCCCCCTACATCTCTATCTCCCTCCCTCCTAACTCTATATCTCCCTCCCCCCTACCCTTTATCTCCCTCCCCCCTACCCTCTATCTCCCTCCCCCCAACCTCTCTATCTCCCTCCCCCCTAACTCTCTATCTCCCTCCCCCCTACCTCTCTATCTCCCTCCCCCCTACCTCTCTATCTCCCTCCCCCCTACATCTCTATCTCCCCCCAACTCTCTATCTCCCTCCCCCCTACATCTCTATCTCCCCCCCAACTCTCTATTTCCCTCTCTCCTAACTTTCTACCTCCATCCCCTCTTAACTCTGTCTTTTTTTCCACTCCTACCAGCCCAGTCTGTCCCTTTCTCCCTAATATCTGCATTATTTATTTATTTTCCTCTATCATCCTCTCTAGTCTCTGAATAGCTTCATTGCTGAAATTTTTTCTGAAAATGCAGATGAGTTTCGGGATTGTATAAATCCAAAGCACCTTTATTTAGCTCTAATGCAGTTTTCATGTATATTGTCAATTTTGCCCTTTCTAACCACAAATCCTGCCTCTAATGTTTACATGACTGAATTGAAACAATAACACAACTTGTCTCCTCTTCTCCTTCCCTTAACAAACTAGACTAGTATTATCTAGTCCAGGGTGTTTTAGGGTGGGGGATAGTATTATCTAGTCCAGGGTGTTTTAGGGTGGGGGGGATAGTATTATCTAGTCCAGGGTGTTTTAGGGTGGGGGGTAGTATTATCTAGTCCAGGGTGGTTTAGGGTGGGGGGATATGCAGCATAAGGAGATTAAATGTCCATCCAAACTGATGGACAGACCAGACAAAAAGTTAAGAGAATTGTGCATATTTTGCATTTTTATTTTAACGTAAAATGTTAATATATTATATGAAATATATATTCTGGTCATTTATGCGAGTAGTACAGTAAAATATCTTACATGTGACCCTTTAATCAACATAGTCAACTACATTTTTGCAGCATTAATTTACTGTAAAACTACAGCCACCATATTTGTAGCATTGGGGCCTTTGCTTGATGATGGAAATATATTAAAAATCTAAATCTTTTCTGTACATTGTGTAATTCAAACAATTGTAACAACGATTAATGGAAACCAAACTTGAGGGCTGGATTCAAACTCAAATCGAACATCTAATGTATGTGGCTAGTGTTAGCTCCTGAGGTTTTATGATAGTATTCACTTTTTTTCTGTGGACAACGTAAGCTAACTGTTTATATATAACTATGGTTTTGGTTATATTAAAAACATTTTGTAAAGAGTTTAGCAAGGGCTTATGTCTGTATTTGTCTTACAATGTTCACTATAACTGAAGATGGAGTAAGAGGAACTGGCAGTGACTACACAGATGTAAGGAAAGCTTTTGGTTGGGGAAACAAGTTAAGGCCCTGCACAAACATGAGAGGGAATCAATCTTGGAGCCATTCTAGTTTGTATTTCACAACATTGAAGACCTGGAAGTTTTCTGTGAGGAAATTACAGATAGTCAAGAGTATTTGGCGTACTGTGGATGCCAAAAATGACATTTAGTACAAGTATTTTCGTGATATGCTGTGTTTGCTTAATAAAGCGTTTGATCATTTTGTTTTGTTTAGTTTTTTAATCAGGCACTTAATAATTCACTTTGATTATCCTATGAAGAACACAGAGCTAAGTCAGTGGGTTTTGAGATAAGCCTTTTATTGACCCCCTTTCTGTGGGGTTTGCATGTGCTCCTCATGTTCACATGGGTTTCCTCCATAAAGAACCCCATAAAACATGCAGAACTCTCTCCTGTGCTGTCCCTGACCACGACTTGACAACCACCTGGAACTGGTCTCTGAGCACCGATAGGAGGCTGCTCACTGCTCCTGGCTGCACCTGGAGGAAGGACAGACTGGATGGGATAAACGCATACTCAATTTCACAGTCGCACACTCCCTGTGTGTGTGTGTGTGTTCACAGCTGTTTTTGAGAAAGACAAGGAGAAGCTCAAGCTCTAATTGTTTAATCAACAAGCTTTATGTTGTTCTATTAATTGATTTTGCTAGACTTAAGGGCGGAGTTTATGTCCTATTTTGACAGAATAAATCAATAGCCTGTGTAAATAAGATACTTTTAGGCTAGAATTATAATTATTGAATAACTGAAGAGTAGTTTGCTACACTGGCACAAATACCTATGTTATGTGCTATGTAGACAGAATTAAAAATGTATATATGATTCTGAAGAGACCTACAGTGGAGCCTGCAACCGGAACAGACCCACAGTGGAGCATGAAACCACAAGAGACCCACAGTGGAGCCGGAAACCATAAGAGACCCACAGTGGAGCCTGCAACCGGAACAGATCCACAGTGGAGCCTGAAACCACAAGAGACCCACAGTGGAGCCGGAAACCACAAGAGACCCACAGTGGAGCCTGCAACCGGAACAGATCCACAGTGGAGCCTGAAACCACAAGAGACCCACATTGGAGCCTGCAACCAGAACAGATCCACGGTGGAGCCTGAAACCACAAGAGACCCACAGCGGAGCCTGCAACTGGAAGAGACCCAATGTGGAGCCTGCAGGCAGGTTCTTTTGCCAAGGATATGCCTCCCCAGACCATCACTGACCCACCGCATAACGGTCACCACAGTGTCTCCAGACTCTTTCACATCTGTCACATTTACAATTGTCTGAGGCTACTAGCGGCAAAACCATTCCCTTTTTTGGGGTGTCTTGCTTTTGCCTTTCCAGTGCACCTGTTCATTTGCACCAAAACAGATGACATTGATTCACAATCGCTTATGCTTCCTAAGTGGACAGATTGATATACATGAAGTTTCATGGACTAGGTGTTTTACTGATTAAGTGTTCCCTTACTTTTCTGGAGCAGTGTATAATGCAAACATTTAGAAATCAATCAATTACTATTATGTAAAAGTATATTTCTGAGCATACATTCATGGGTTTTTGTGTGGATACCTATCAATATGTGTGATGCAGCTCTAGAATGCGGAATGTCCCCTTTAATATGAGGAAATTAAAGCAACATTTTGAACAATGCTGAGCTGACACAGGTTTGTTTGCCTCATGTGTGCATGCACAAGACAAAAAACCCTGACAACCGTCCAATAGATATAGGGACTGACAATCATGCAAACTATACCAACTCATCTGTGAATCATGGGTAAGGCGGTGTTATGTTTTGGGCATAATGGCTGCCACTGGAACTGGCTCACTTGTCGTCATTGATGATGAAACTGCTGATTGCTGCAGATGGATGAATTGAGGTACAGAAATATACTGTCTGCCCAGATTAAACCAAGTTCCTCTAAATTCAATATATAATTTTACATTATGTACCTAGACCATAACCCATATCTCACTGCCAAGGAGTTTTTCATGCACAAAACGTTGAAAACCCCTGGCCAATTTAATCACCTAATCTGAATCCAGTTGAGTATGCCTTGTACGGGGAAGACACAAAGACCATGAAACAAGTGTTAACTGAAGATGGCTGCAGTACAGGCCTGGCAGAGAATTATGAGTAATTGTAAAATATTCTCTCTGACTCGTCACAAAATATTTTCTACTGCAGCAAAGGTTCTTTAAAACTGCAACACTACTGTCCCTCATGGTGAATTCCGATATGTTCTGCCCCTGTCAAAATCCAACTCGGATTTGAAGAATTGACATTCGCCCCTACAGCTTTGTGCAGGACATATGTCAATATAGACAACAAAAAAACCTGTGAAATTACCCAAAGAATTGACATAAAGTTACATACTAATCGTACCAGTGGCACCATCCAGGATGGGTGAGTCCCGCCGGCCGGCTAGAATGTGTTCCACTGAGTGCAAAAGGTACAATTACAAACTGCAAAGGGAAATAAGCAAACACATACATACAGTCCTCTGGTCTATTTACTTTGGTGTTTGTTCCTGACTGGCTGTCCTTTGCTTATCATAACTTGTCACACATTTTCCTGCAATGAGGGCACCCTCTGGTATTACACCTAGTGGATAAGGACAATGTCAACATTTGATTTGTTTTCAAAGTTTCTCTCCTCTCTTTCACTCTCTCCTTCTATCTCTGTCCCTTTCTCTATCTCTCTCCATAACCCACGCCACCTCCCAACTGAGTGGAAATCCAGGCTTTAATAATCCTGTCGAGCAGGGGAAAGTGGTCACAGCGCCATCTAGTGAGGGGGAATGGAGTTCTGTCATCACCAGACCGGTCCGTAGCTGCCTTTTTTACCCGTCAACATGGACCAAACCTCCAAGGACTGTCCCAACTGACAATCTGTTCCCTACATACTCCACTACTTTTGACCAGGGTACATCTTCACAAGGCTCAGAGCTGGCGGTGTCCTGTATAGGTGGCAGGGGTCATTTGGGACGTATCAAGACCCCATCCTTGGTAATCTAATTCCCCCTTCCTGCGAGCTTCTCAATGAACTGTCCCAGAGTCCACTGGGGCCGTTAGGATCTGCCCTCAGCGTCCCTGTTCAAGCCGAGCCCTTCCGTTTGTACCTGACCCCTGACCTTATGACTGAATGGTCGATCTGTCTGGGATTTCTTGGAGGCGGAGGAGTAATTAGTAAATGAGGTCTGGATTTTGTTGAGAGTTGCTCATCGTAGCATTAGGAACCACGTCTGGTTTCTGTAAGAGCTTTTCTATGTTTGCTCACCAATTCCATGTTTATTTAATACATTTATAAGAATGATTCCATTTGAACTGTTACTAGATTCAGTAAAACTGGGTTACCTGAGAAATACACATACACACACACATTTTGCACTAACGTTACAGTTATTCCCCATCATACAGTAGTTACATGTTTATATACATAATCCAAGACCAGTCTGGTAGTAGATATACTTTTATATAGAGTACTAACAAGACCAGTCTGGTAGTAGATATACTTTTAAATAGAGTACTAACAAGACCAGTCTGGTAGTAGATATACATTTATATAGATTACTAACAACTGCCAGCCCCCCCGACCAATTAGCTTTCACCTTTAAATTACCAGCTCCTCCGACCAATTAACCTTCACCTTTTAACTACCAGCCCCCCGACCAATTAGCTTTCACATTTTAACTACCAGCCCCCCCTGACCAATTAGCTTTCACCTTTTAACTACCAGCCCCCGACCAATTAGCTTTCACCTTTTAACTATCAGCCCCCCCAGACCAATTAGCTATCACCTTTTAACTATCATCCCCCCGACCAATTAGCTTTCACCTTTTAACTATCATCCCCCCGACCAATTAGCTTTCACCTTTTAACTACCAGCCCCCCCAGACCACTTAGAATTCTCCTTTTGAGAAAAGGAAATGGATGAAAATTAAAATGAAATGTGCTGATTCTGTGCAACACATTGCTTTTTTGTGGGTTTGAATGAAACCTAACCTTAACTTGGCCAAGGGTCTAAAGAGTTTCAATGAGATTACTGGGTGAAACTGAGCAATGAGGGTTTGATTTGAATGAGCCTTAAGGCAAATGATGTCCTTAGCAGTGACCGGGCAGTGTTTGGTTTGTCCCAGGCTGAAAGGAGTGGCGATGGATCAAGCAAGAGCATTCACTTCCCCTCTGGCCAGCCTGCCTGGTGGGTTGTACGTGGATAATGAGAGAAAAGTCAGGAGCCATTTAACTCCCCTCCCATCCTGTTAATTTAAGACCTTCATTTAGATTGTCTTTTGGGGGCACTTAGGATAATTCTTGGTTAATTGAAATGGAGCATGTCAAATTGGAGCCTCATTACAATCTTTATGAAATGATATACAGTATCTCTGAAAAAAATAAAAAAATGTGTATGTTTCTCATTCTACTCTAAAAAAGAAAGGATTTGTGTCTCACAGATCACCATACTCAACAACAAACTGAAGAATATAATTTGACGATCAGATACATTTTTGGAATGTAATTTGTTAATAGGTTAGCCCACCTGAATTTAAAATGGTACACTGATGTTCTTACCAGGTAAGCAAGTACATCAACAATGTCCAACAGGAAGACACAAATCTCATTGAAGTAGTGGTACTAATGAAGGCATTCTTCACACATCATGTTCAAATCACTGATGAGGGTCTTGGTTGTGCCTCACAATCAAGTTCAGATATTTGGACAATTTGTATATGATGCACGAAAATGTTTAATAAAGGTCTCTATGCTAGGACAGGATTTATGCCACAAATGCTAAAATGGAATCCGGTGAACTAATCCAAAGAGTTCTTGTTAAATCTTGGCCATAGACTGTTTTCAAGGTAAGGACACCAACGTGTGATTTTGTTAATAGGGTGAAATATCCCTTTAAAAGAAGAATGTTCTGCTGATCAGGATCTGAAGACAGAAGAACAAGGTTCTCTTATCTATCATTCTATTTTAGTAAAATTTGTTTTTCACTGTCTCTCTCCTTAGAAGTTGAAATAAAAACATCCAGGAAAAGCTTATCCATTACAATCAGATGTAGATGGAGAGATTTTATCACACAGATAAGTCATGATGCATTATAGTATATCTGAGTATATAGGAAGACTCCCTCCACCTCCATGAATATAGCATGACTCCTTCTCTTTTTCTCTCTCGCTCACCCTCATAATTTATGTTAGCATATCTGAATGTAGCACAACATTCTCTCTTCCTCGCTCTCTCCTTCCACAAGCTTTCATGTCTAAATCCAGCATGACTCCTCTGGAATCCTAATATGAGTTGGTTTCTTTCATTATGGAAGTCATAGATAAGACAAAAGAACTGTTGCTCTGGGATAATTTGCATGTCTTAAATGTAATGTTAATACTATTTATTATTCATTACAATGGAATGGAAGTAGACACATACTGTACAGCAATAATGGATCCAGAGTGATTATTATGCACAGGCTTGTTTCCATCCAAGCTTTCCTTAACCACCAAGTACTTGATTCTCACAAGCATGATTACTATAAGCTTCACAGAACGCTTTCTTTCCTTTTTGATTCAAGTGGCGGCTGTTAGCAGTCAACTCCGGTGTGAATGTGTGTGTGTGTGCCAGTGTTTGTGTGTGTGTGTGTGTGTGTGGTAGTGAACTACTGAAGACAGATTGGAGCCCTCTCACTCGCCCACATCCGCGGTGCAAATGATACCCTGTTCCATTAAGTGTGCCTCACTGCTGACCGTAGTCCCGGTCAAAAGAAGTGCACTGTGAAGTGCAACAGAGCATGGTTTGGGACGCAACCTGACTGTGGAGATTAGGATTACTGTCAGCCGGAGATACAATAAAAGTGTATTACTCACTTTTCTGTGGCTGGCAGCTTCAAACCTCGTAGAGATAGACTCTCTTCACCCCACACACATACACACACACCACACAAACACACACACACACACACACACAGACCCTCAGATTCAAACACACACACACAGAGCCTTTCCAGGGCTAGTCTGGTTTGCCACCTCTCATGTCCAAGACAAGCTGGCAGTGCTGATATGAGTAATGTTACAAGCTGGAGACCTGGGAAACGGCCACTCCACGGCCCCTCAGAACAGATCAAGTTGAGTGAGAAAGGGCTTATTCATTTAGATGAAAGGAATCATTTGAGGCCTGTACTGTATGTGTCCCTGCTGGCACCCTGTCGTTACCCAGTGTTGGGGTGGTGTCCCAGTGTTGGGGTCATTTCCCATAGTTTGCGCCGTTACCCAGTGTTGGGGTCATTATCAATTGTGGGGTGGTATCCCAGTGTTGGGGTCGTTACCCAGTGTGGGGTGGTGTCCCAGTGTTGTGGTCGTTACCCAGTGAGGGGTGGTGTCCCAGTGTTGGGGTCGTTACCCAGTGTGGGGGTCGTTACCCAGTGTGGGGGTCGTTACCCAGTGTGGGGTGGTGTTGTAGTGTGGGTGTCATTACCCAGTGTGGGGTGGTGTTGTAATGTTGGGGTCATTACCCAGTGTGGGGTGGTGTTGTAGTGTGGAGGTCATTACCCAGTGTGGGGTTGTGTCCCATTGTGGGGGTCATTACCCAGTGTGGGGTGGTGTTGTAGTGTTGGGGTCATTACCCAGTGTGGGGTGGTGTCCCAGTGTTGGGGTCATTACCCAGTGTGGGGTTGTGTTGTAGTGTTGGGGTCATTACCCAGTGTGGGGTGGTGTCCCAGTGTTGGGGTCATTACCCAGGGTGGGGTTGTGTCCCAGTGTTGGGGTCATTACCCAGTGTGGGGTGGTGTCCCAGTGTTGGGGTCATTACCCAGTGTGGGGTTGTGTCCCAGTGTTGGGGTCATTACCCAGTGTGGGGTGGTGTCCCAGTGTTGGGGTCATTACCCAGTGTGGGGTTGTGTTGTAGTGTTGGGGTCATTACCCAGTGTGGGGTTGTGTTGTAGTGTTGGGGTCATTACCCAGTGTGGGGTTGTGTTGTAGTGTTGGGGTCATTACCCAGTGTGGGGTGATGTCCCAGTGTTGGGGTCATTACCCAGTGTGGGGTTGTGTCCCAGTGTTGGGGTCATTACCCAGTGTGGGGTTGTGTTGTAGTGTTGGGGTCATAACCCAGTGTGGGGTGGTGTTGTAGTGTGGAGGTCATTACCCAGTGTGGGGTTGTGTCCCAGTGTGGGGGTCATTACCCAGTGTGGGGTGGTGTTGTAGTGTTGGGGTCATTACCCAGTGTGGGGTGGTGTCCCAGTGTTGGGGTCATTACCCAGTGTGGGGTGGTGTCCCAGTGTTGGGTGTCATTACCCAGTGTGGGGTTGTGTTGTAGTGTTGGGGTCATTACCCAGGGTGGGGTTGTGTCCCAGTGTTGGGGTCATTACCCAGTGTGGAGTGATGTCCCAGTGTTGGGGTCATTACCCAGTGTGGGGTGATGTCCCAGTGTTGGGGTCATTACCCAGTGTGGGGTTGTGTTGTAGTGTTGGGGTCATTACCCAGTGTGGGGTTGTGTTGTAGTGTTGGGGTCATTACCCAGTGTGGGGTTGTGTTGTAGTGTTGGGGTCATTACCCAGTGTGGGGTGATGTCCCAGTGTTGGGGTCATTACCCAGTGTGGGGTTGTGTCCCAGTGTTGGGGTCATTACCCAGTGTGGGGTTGTGTTGTAGTGTTGGGGTCATAACCCAGTGTGGGGTGGTGTTGTAGTGTGGAGGTCATTACCCAGTGTGGGGTTGTGTCCCAGTGTTGGGACAGTGTTCTAATAGTTAGTCTGGTTATTAGTCTAATAGTTAGTCTGGTTATTAGTCTAATAGTTAGTCTGGTTATTAGTCTAACAGTTAGTGTTATTATTAGTCTAATAGTTCATTTGGTGATTAGTCTAATAGTTTGTTTGGTTGTTAATATGGTGGTTAGTCTGGTCGGATTAGGTAAGTGCCCATTTGGGTAAGCTTTAATGTGCAAGTAAAATTAACTACTTCAGTGCAAGTGTGTGTCATCGTGTGTGTGAATGTGTGTGTGTATGTGTGTGTGTCATTGTGTGTGTGTATGTGTGTGTATGTGTGTGTGTCATTGTGTGTGTGTGTATGTGTGTGTATGTGTGTGTGTCATTGTGTGTGTGTATGTGTGTTTGTATGTGTGTGTGTCATTGTGTGTGTGTATGTGTGTGTGTATGTGTGTGTGTGTCATTGAGTGTGTGTATGTGTGTGTGTATGTGTGTGTGTCATTGAGTGTGTGTATGTGTGTGTACGTGTGTGTGTCATTGTGAGTGTGTATGCGTGTGCGCACACGCGCAAGACAATTTTATAAAGTTACAATCATTAACTGTGACTTTATGGAACAGTTGAATGTCTTTCTCGTCTTTAATTTACCTGTCATCCCTGCCCTAAATATCCAGCAAGCCGCGTGATAGTTGTAGTCAGATTCAGCTTGTGGGCATTGATACTTTTTCATTATTTAACCAATTGAGAGGGAAGCACAGGAAGCTATTGGAGAAAATACTATCTAGGCAGGTTAATTTGGGGTTCATTGAATTACTTCATGAATTAGCTCCATGTCGTAAAGAATGGCTGGGGTTGGTGTAATATAATGATGAAATAAAACTTTTGAAAAAGTGAGGAAGCTTGAGTGAGTCAGAAATGGTACCCTCTTCCCTTACAGCCCAATGTCTCTGGTGAAACATAAAGCACTTTAATAGGAATAGGGAAGCATTTTGGACAAAACCAGTGAATATATATTACCTGCAGGGTAATTAAAGAAAAGTATTGCTGCAAATTACACGACCGATGCATGGCAAATGGAGAGGAGAAGAGAGGAGTGGAAGGAGAGACGCGAGGAGGACATCCACGATTTTATCTGTTAAGAGAGTAATAAAGACAATGACAAGAAGAGGCAAATATTAAAAAGGGAGAAGTGGGAGAGAGGGAGAGATCAAGAACATTTTAAATGAAGAAAGGAAGATCAGGTAGTAGGAGATAATGAAGAGGAATATAAGAAGAAATAAAGGAGAGGACGATGAAACCGTACCCCTTTTTGGAGTAGAAGTTGATGATAAGACTAGAAGATAAAGGAGAGGATTATATAGATGAAGGAGATGAAGGAGAGAAATATATAGAAGAGATGAAGGTGCAGAAAATAAAGGATGTGTACATAAAGAAGGGAATATATAGGAGAGGAATTTAAAGGAGAAGATAATAGAGTAGAACATGAAGATGTAAAAGATAATGGATGGAAAGATAAAGAGGAGGATAATAAAGGAGGAGCAGTTAAAGAAGACAAGTCAGGGCCTAGATGACCTTCTTCTGGAGTCATCCATCCATTCTCTCCACCTCAAGTTCTTCATTCATTTTATTTTTCTCTTAATTAATGTTTTTAATGATTGATGAGGACATACATTCGGTACTGATGCAGCGCCAGAGGTTTGGAGGTGAAGGCAGTGGGCGCCGGAGGTTTGGAGGTGAAGGCAGTGGGCGCCGGAGGTTTGGAGGTGAAGGTAGTGGGTGTAGGAGGTTTGGAGGTGAAGGCAGTGGGCGCCGGAGGTTTGGAGGCGAAAGCAGTGGGCGCAGGAGGTTTGGAGGTGAAGGCAGTGGGCGCCGGAGGTTTGGAGGTGAAGGCAGTGGGTATCCACGGTTGAGCGAGTGATTCCGTGTTGGTTCATCCGCATGTACGTGTGCACGTTGTCATGCTTGCACATCTGGGCCGTTATTTCTTGTAACTCCCCATGTCACAATGTTTGGTTGGCTTTCCAGAAGGCTCCGCCCCTAATCGGTCTCACGACAAGCCCTCGGGACCAATCACTGGGATTACTGTCGAAGTCGGTGTCCTCTCTGATGAATAAACTTGATAGATTATTGAGGGAGAGAGAATAGAGAGAGAACGGGGGAGGGAATGGGAGAGAGAATGGGAGAGAGAGCGGGGGAGGGAACGGGGGAGGGAACAGGGATAGGCAGTTTAGTGAGAGGAGAGAAGAGAAAGGAGACAATATGGAGAGAGACAGATAATTATATAAGAGAATGTAGTGATTTAATACAGCATCAGCATCTGGTATAATATCATTCTAGTAGGAAGATAATGTACAGTAGTAGATGTAGAGTAGAAATATCTTCCTTACTTCTCAGCCAAGCCATAATTGAACTGTTTCAGTCCAGTTTGGAAGAAGTCATTGTTAGAATGACTAAAGCAGTTTGTGGGAAGTCGTCTTTACGACAACTGGATCGGTTTTATTCCCAGTCATCTCCAGGCCTCTACACTGATATGAAGTACAGACCTGTATCCTGTCGTCTTTCATTAAAATGAATATAATCTAGCAGTAGCTCTAAGAGCAACAGTATTTACAGCATTGAGTGTGTTTCTCTGTAAACTGTAAAAATTCTATATCTCAGTGGTGAGAATATGAGCTAACGGTGTGTAGGCAAGAACTACATTCCCTACATTAATTTACAATTGATCGTAAAAACGGTATACATCATTACACTTGACTTATATCCAGAAGTAGGACAAGGTCGATTTTCATTTAACATAAAGGAGGTTTTAGCATAGAGTTTGGCCTGTCTCTACAGCTGGAGGTTGACAGTCAGAGCAAAGGGAAAGAAACTGTTCAGGAGGGGAGATTAACTTTTCAGTGCAGGAATGATCTTTTCTGGCCTCCTGCCTTCCACCTGCTGAATGAGAATATTGTGGAACAGTGGGTAAGCAGGCTGGCAGGGTGGCAGGGTGGCAGGGTGGCAGGGTGACAGGGTGGCAGGGTGGCAGGGTGACAGGGTGACAGGGTGGCAGGGTGACAGGGTGGCCGGTGGCAGGGTGGCCGGGTGGCAGGGTGACAGGGTGGCCGGGTGGCAGGGTGGCAGGGTGGCAGGCTGGCAGGGTGGCAGGGTGACCGGGTGGCAGGGTGGCAGGCTGGCAGGGTGGCAGGGTGACAGGGTGGCCGGGTGGCAGGGTGGCAGGGTGGCAGGGTGGCAGGGTGACAGGGTGACAGGGTGGCAGGGTGACAGGGTGACAGGGTGGCAGGGTGGCAGGGTGGCAGGGTGACAGGGTGGCCGGGTGGCAGGGTGGCAGGCTGGCAGGGTGACAGGGTGGCCGGGTGGCAGGGTGGCAGGGTGGCAGGGTGACAGGGTGGCCGGGTGGCAGGGTGGCAGGGTGGCAGGGTGGCAGGGTGGCAGGGTGACAGGGTGGCAGGCTGGCAGGGTGGCAGGTTGGCAGGGTGGCCGGGGTCTGCGAGGGTCTGCACTCTTCCTTGCATCTTGTTTGAGGACGAGCCCAAGAACAGATACAGATCAGTCTATTGGGAGGCCAAGAAAATGTTCAAATCAAGAATTAAGTAAGTCAGACACAAGTTTACAATAATGCTGGATAAAAAAATCGTTGATTAATTACTGAGTAATGACAGCTCATCTGTCTGTGAAAGCATTATAGACTACCCTTAATTATAAACTACCCTCAATTCCTTATTCAGGTCTCTGTCTCACTTATAGCTGGCAGTTATACCATAGAATCCCAAAGCTGGTGAAGCAATAAATCTGTTATTTTGTTCTTGGGCAAAACAGTTAAACTTAATTGTCCCTGTAAGTCTGGATAAGAACATCTGCCAACTGAATATCATCCTGGATAAGAACATCTGCTAACTGAATGTCATCCTGGATAAGAGCATCTGCTAACTGAATGTCATCCTGGATAAGAACATCCGCTAAGTGAATGTCATCCTGGATGAGAACATCCGCTAACTGAATGTCATCCTGGATAAGAACATCCGCTAACTGAATGTCATCCTGGATAAGAACATCCGCTAACTGAATGTCATCCTGGATAAGAACATCCGCTAACTGAATGTCATCCTGGATAAGAACATCCGCTAACTGAATGTCATCCTGGATAAGAACATCCGCTAACTGAATGTCATCCTGGATAAGAACATCCGCTAACTGAATGTCATCCTGGATAAGAACATCCGCTAACTGAATGTCATCCTGGATAAGAACATCCGCTAACTGAATGTCATCCTGGATAAGAACATCCGCTAACTGAATGTCATCCTGGATAAGAACATCCGCTAACTGAATGTCATCCTGGATAAGAACATCCGCTAACTGAATGTCATCCTGGATAAGAACATCTGCTAACTGAGGAAAATGTCAAATGCAAGTGGCGTAGGTTTCTGCGTTTGTGTGTTGACGTTCGCTAAACTGCCCTCTCTAATTTCTCTCTAGGACTTTCTCTCCACCATTATCCTTGATGACCCTTCTGACAACATAAACCCACTGCCCCCTCCCTCGGTTCCACATCCCCTCCCTCGGTTCCACATCCCCTTCCTCGGTTCCACATCCCCTCCCTCGGTTCCACATCCCCTCCCTCGGTTCCATATCCCCTCCCTCGGTTCCACTCCTCCTCCCTCTTATTCCACTCCCCCTCCCTCAGTTCCACTCCCTCTTCCTCGGTTCCACTCCCCCTCCCTCAGTTCCACTCCCTCTTCCTCGGTTCCACTCCCCCTCCCTCAGTTCCACTCCCCTTCCCTTGGTTCCACTTCCCTTCCCTTGGTTCCACTTCCCTTTCTCACTCCAGACTTCTCTCTTTCTATCTTTCTCATCATCCATCCCCATCTCCCTCCATCCTTCCATCAATCTTTGTATTCATCCCATGTCTTCCTGATCATTTTCCAGAGGGCTGTTTGTCAAGGTGCCAGTTCTAATGGTCCCAATGTAATGTCCCTTGTCAACTCACATAAATCCTTACATCTGTCATCTTGATCTTCCCTTTAAAAACCTTCATTATCATAGTGATTAAAAATGATATTTAATTTGGGGGACAACCAAGGAGATTACTGGGGTAGGAATAGAGAGAAGCCAATTTTAAATATATTGATTAATTAATCTTATGGGTGATACTGTATGCTAGTCTGTAGCTGTTCTAAAGCCCAAATCTTAAAATAATCCACTAGCCATTGCCCTAAACTTAACCCCTAAACCTTACCCTAAACATAGACCCCTAACCTCAACCCGTAATCCTTACCATGAACCCTAACCTTAACCTGTAAACCTTACCCTAACCAAACCCCTAAACTTCACCAAATGCATAACCCTTTTCCAAACATAATAATCTAATAAAGTGTGACCATCTTGTCCTTAACTGCGAATAATGTACTATAAATATGTATAAACTATCCCTCTTCTACCCAGCCTGTTACTGAAATGGGTGCTCCTGACTTTTAATGTCATCTTTGAACTTAGTCTTTCCAACCCTGACACTCATGCTGAATGTGGTTACAGGTGAATTCACAGCTGCTTCATTATGTATTGCCTTTTTATTTATTCATTTATGTTATGACAACATATTCCCCTTCATGATTTGATGATCAAGGCCGCAGGAAGGAGTTTGCATTGGTTCTTGAAGAGTTTTACCAAATGTCTCCCATACAAAGAGAAAGAAAGTCGCTGTACATTCACCATTACATTACCGACCCCAAAACAAGTTATTTCCCCAAATCCATGTTGTCACAGGCGATGTGAGGTGACAACGGGACACCAAACTATCAACTTCAGGTTGCTTGCAGTCTTTAGTCAAAACGTAGCCTGAAATTAAATAACTTCACATATTTCCCAGGTTAATATCCTTTATTTGTAACAGTCTGCAAAGACAGATGTCCCATATTTCAAATAAATATTTATATGTAATATGAATGTACTTGTTCTAAGTCACTCCTTGTCTCTGGCAACTCAAAGCTGGTCCCCTGGTTTCACTTTATTTTAATTATTATTTTTCTGTCCTGTTTTTTTTATTTTCTACTTGCCCAGGTAATGTAAACACATGATTCCTATGGGGCTTGTAAAGCCACTTTGAATGTTATTGATTTGAGAGAGACAGAGAGACAGAGGCAGAGCTACAGAGAGAGAGTAAAGAAATAGGGAGGCGAGAGTGTGAGAGAGAGAGAGAGAGAGAGAGAGGGAGAGAGAGAGAGAGAGAGGGAGAGAGAGAGAGGGAGAGAGAGGGAGAGAGAGAGAGGGATAGGAAAGAACATTCTTAAGTATGAGAGGAAATAGAGTGGGAGAAGGAGAGCGAGATTGAGTGAGTGTGTGCAGGAGTTGTTATGGAGGAGAGAAGAGTAAAACATTGAACAGCCTAATACAGCAGGACAAGGCTTAATTAGAACTATTACTGAGCCATTTCTAGGTTCCCCTGTAGGCCAAAGGTCAGACCCATCGCCTCGGAAACAGCCATCTGAGTAATGAAGGACCAAAAGTGATGACTGCCCAAGTTTAAAACTGAGAGGGGAAGAGGATGGGTAGGGGGAGGGGGTGCTGACAGGGAAAAACGAAGAGGGTGAAAACAAATCACAACTTTGAGATGGCCCTGGAAAATTGATCGCTGGGAGAAATGGACGAGCGAGAAAGAGCGAGCTGAGAGAGGGAGAATGAAAGAGAGATGAAGAGAGAGAGACTGAAATCAGAAAGTGATACTGGTGAGAGATGGATGAGAGAGACACAAAGGTAGCAGTACAGAAAGCGAGAGTTGAGGTCTTCTGAGGTAACCGAGATAAGACAGATGACAGGCTGTTTACTTTCCTCTTCAGGATGAGGCGAGGGTTTGGGGAGGGACAGGAGGGGGTTCAGGGAGGGACAGGAGAGGGTTTGGGGAGGGACAGGAGAGGGTTTGGGGAGGGACAGGAGAGGGTTTGGGGAGGGACAGGAGAGGGTTTGGGGAGGGACAGGAGGGGGGTTTAGGGGAGGGACAGGAGAGGGTTTGGGGAGGGACAGGAGAGGGTTTGGGGAGGGACAGGAGGGGGGTTGAGGGGAGGGACAGGAGAGGGTTTGGGAGGGACAGGAGAGGGTTTGGGGAGGGACAGGAGGGGGGTTTAGGGGAGGGACAGGAGAGGGTTTGGGGAGGGACAGGAGAGGGTTTGGGGAGGGACAGGAGGGGGGTTTAGGGGAGGGACAGGAGAGGGTTTGGGGAGGGACAGGAGAGGGTTTGGGGAGGGACAGGAGGGGGGTTTAGGGGAGGGACAGGAGGGGGGTTTAGGGGAGGGACAGGAGAGGGTTTGGGGAGGGACAGGAGAGGGTTTGGGGAGGGACAGGAGGGGGGTTTAGGGGAGGGACAGGAGGGGGGTTTAGGGGAGGGACAGGAGAGGGTTTGGGGAGGGACGGGGGGGTCTGGGAGGGACAGGAGGGGGGTTTAGGGGAGGGACAGGAGAGGGTTTGGGGAGGGACAGGAGGGGGGTTTAGGGAGGGACAGGAGGGGGGTTTAGGGGAGGGACAGGAGAGGGTTTGGGGAGGGACGGGGGGGTCTGGGAGGGACAGGAGAAATCCAAAATCACTGTTGTTTGCTCCTTGGGGTTTAAGGCCGGGTGTCTCTGTAAAGCACTTTGTAACAACTGCTGTTGTAAAAAGGGCTTTATACATAAATTTGATTGATGGGGGGGGGGGTCAGGGAGGGACAGGAAGTGGTGTTACAGTGAGGGAAAAAGGTATCTGATCCCCTGCTGATTGTGTACATTTGCCCACTGACAAAGAAATGACCAGTCTATAAATGTTAGGTTTATCTGAATAACAACAAAAAGGTCCAGAAAAACGCAGGTCAAAGATTTTATAAATGTATTTGCATGCATTTGATCCCCTCTCAATCAAAATGATTTCTGGCTCCCAGGTCTTTTATATAGGTAACGACCTGAGATTATGAAGATACTCTTAAAGGGAGTTTGTTATCTGTATAAAATACACCTGTCCACAGATGTAATCAATCAATCAGATTCCAAAGACCAAAGAGCTGTCCAAGGATATCAGGGACAAGATTGTAGACCTACACAAGGCTGGAATGGGCTACAAGACCATGCCAAAGCAGCTTGGTGAAAACATAACAATAGTTGGTGCGATTATTCGCAAATGGAAGAAACACAAAATAATTGTCAATCTCCCTCGGTCTGGGGCTCCATGCAAGATCTCACCTCGTGATTCAGATGTTCATTGGCAAATGGGCCTGTACATGAAGGTGGGCCTGTGCAGGGGGACCTTGCGGGCGCTGCAGGATTTCAGTCCTTCACAGCGTAATGTGTTACCAACTGTTTTCTTGGTGACTATGGTCCCAGCTGCCTTGAGATCTTTGACAAGATCCACCTGTGTAGTTCTGGGCTGATTCCTCACTGTTCTCATGATCGTTGCAACTCCACGAGGTGAGATCTTGCATGGAGCCCCAGACTGAGAGAGATTTAAAATTGGTGCTATCAATAATTGTTATTTCTCCTTGCTTAAATTGTAGTTCAACAAAATATTCCACAAATAATAATTGTATTATTATAACAATTCATAATTATACCATCTAACAACCTTTTCTAAAAAAAATATATATATATAATGATGGTGTCATGGCTTGTTGAAATGAAATGGAATGACCCCGTAAAGCCTTGTAGCTATAGCTGTATTTAGAAATGAAAGAGCCCCCAAATGTCAGAACTCTCCTTTGCTGCCATTTAAAGCCCCCTGAGGGAGATACTGTGAGGTTCAGCCTTTTGTCCGGTTGCCCGCAAGCTGAGCTGCCAAAGAGAGAGCACTCCCCTGTCCTCCTCTGTCCTGCTTGTATGGTGAAGAGACAATTTAGAGGAGAATATTATTCAAAGGAGAAGAGGGAGGAAGGGAGGGAGGATGGGACAAGTAGGGTAGGTGTCAGGAAGGGAAAGGGGACAACTCTCCTTAAAATGGAGACGCAGTGATAGAGAGGAGAGAGGAGAGAGGAGAGAGGAGAGAGGAGCGGAGAGAGGCAGAGTGATAGACTCACTGAGACAGAGAGTAGAGGCAGAGTGATAGACTCACTGAGACAGAGAGTAGAGGCAGAGTGATAGACTCACTGAGACACAGAGTAGAGGCAGAGTGATAGACTCACTGAGACAGAGAGTAGAGGCAGAGTGATAGACTCACTGAGACACAGAGTAGAGGCAGAGTGATAGACTCACTGAGACAGAGAGTAGAGGCAGAGTGATAGACTCACTGAGACACAGAGTAGAGGCAGAGTGATAGACTCACTGAGACAGAGAGTAGAGGCAGAGTGATAGACTCACTGAGACAGAGAGTAGAGGCAGAGTGATAGACTCCCTGAGACAGAGAGAGGCAGAGTGATAGACTCACTGAGACAGAGAGTAGAGGCAGAGTGATAGACTCACTGAGACACAGAGTAGAGGCAGAGTGATAGACTCCCTGAGACAGAGAGAGGCAGAGTGATAGACTCACTGAGACACAGAGTAGAGGCAGAGTGATAGACTCACTGAGACAGTGAGTAGAGGCAGAGTGATAGACTCACTGAGACACAGAGTAGAGGCAGAGTGATAGACACACTGAGACACAGAGTAGAGGCAGAGAAAGAGTGACAGAGACAGGAAGACAGAAATAAACACTCACACAGAGAGGGAGACAGAGAGGGAGAGGAATGGAATCAGATTATAACCACAGAGAATCTAGTATCTTACAGGAAATAGGGACAGACAAGATAAAGAAGAGTCAGGACTCCGGTCAGAAGAGAGAGAAAGAGGCAAAGAGATGGAGAGAGAGAGGAGAGAGAGAGAGAGAGGGAGGGAGAGAAAGAGATAGAGGAGAATGGATGAGGAAGCAGTGAAGCCTAACCATCAGTCCCGTCACAAAGCCCCGTGTTCCTGTTCTCTGTTCCTGTTACAATAGCAGAAGATTGGGTTGGATAGGGTTCATCACCCCTGCTCCACACTGCCACACACACACACACACACACACATACAGGAACACGCACACAAACACACACACACACAAACACATACAGGAACACGCCCACAAACACACACATACAGGAACATGAACACACACATACGCACATACAGGAACATGAACACAAACACAGACACAGACACAGACACACACACACGTTTGTCTTTCCATCATGGGGGGGCCTGAGACCATAACCCCCTAACCCATAATCCTTAAACCTCAATAACGCATAAACCTAACCTAGTCCTAATGCCTAACAATGACCATAAACCTAACCTAGTCCTAATGCCTAACAATGATCATAAACCTAACCTAGTCCTAATGCCTAACAATGACCATAAACCTACCCTGTAATGCCTACTGCTAACAGTAACCCCATTATAACCCCATACCCTGACCCTAACCGTCTGACCAATTGTACATTTTCCCTGAACCTAAATTTTTTTATTTAGGTAGGTGTGGACCTACCTAAATGCATAAAACGCGTTAGGATGTTTCATGTTTTAATGCCCTTTTTGGGACTTTAGGACCTAAAATGGACACCTAGACCTGCATCCCCCTGACACACACTCCCCCTCAGTGGGTGTTGTGGCTGTAATGGGATAATGTGTGAGTGAGTTCCCCTATTTTGATAGGGGTGAGATGTAATCACGCCAACGGTCTGACCGACGGGGACAGATGGGGTGCAGATCCCAAATGTCCCCTTATTATTTATGGGGTTCCATTAATTTATCCCTGTGGGCTCAGGACAGAACAGGTAAGTAACTGGTAATGGGGCCATTTGGAATAGAACATAGAACTGCACACGTGTCAGGGTCTCTCTCTAACTCCACCTCCCACTCTCCCTCTCATCCTTCCTCCCTCCCTCTCTTTATCTCTCCTTTGACCTCTCTCTTTCCTCTCCCTGTCCCTCTCTCCACCTAACCCAAAAGGAGAGGAAATCCTTCTGTCTTTTCTTATCATCATTGTGAGGACATTTTGTGTAGCTCGGTCATTTATTAAAAATAACACCTGAATAGGTCTTCATCAGGTCGTGGAACCCATAATGGCTCCTTTGGTTCATTTAGAACACAAGCCTACGGTTTAGGGAAGAGACGAGCTAACCTGGGCCAGGTGTCGACTAAGAACATTCGGCTTGTTATGAAGTTAAGTGCCGCCATCTTCATTGAGTCAACCAATCACATTAATGCCTGTCTTCTGGGCGGGGCTCCAGTGTGCACATGAAAGAGTCTTGTCTGGAGGCACATCAGGATGAGACATTCAGGATCTGTCAACTGAATTACAGAGTGGCATCTCAGATACCTCTGGAGGACCTGTACACGTCATTTAGGTGTCACACAGCTGGCCTTCACCCTGTGCAGACATCCCAGTCTTCTGAAACAAGCTGATGGACAGTACAGTATGGGTGATGTTTCAGAGAGGAAGGAACGGGCCGGAGCTGGGAACCTACACACAGACACACACACTGGCAAAGATTTTCAGCGAGCAGGCATGAGACTCAAAGTTCCCTCAACCAGTTCCGAACTCACACACACACTCTCTCCGAGCGCTCAACGGGCATCTCGGCACAGACACACACACTCTCACAGCGCTCAACGGGCATCTCGGCACAGACACACACACTCTCACAGCACTCAATGGGCATCTTGGCACAGACACACACACTCTCACAGCACTCAACGGGCATCTCGGCACAGACACACACACTCTCACAGCACTCAACGGGCATCTCGGCACAGACACACACACTCTCACAGCACTCAACGGGCATCTCGGCACAGACACACACACTCTCACAGCACTCAACGGGCATCTCGGCACAGACACACACACTCTCACAGCGCTCAACGGGCATCTCGGCACAGACACACAGAGATATGGACTGCTGAGCCCTTTTATATGGCCACCCGCTGAATAGGCCCCTTACATGGAGGCAAGCTCAGGTTAGCACTCCCCATAGCTCTCACAGATGGGGCCGTACTCCATCAAACACTCTCTTTCCACGCTCTCTTTCTCTCCTTCTCTCGACACTATTAACAAGAAGTGTAACATAGACAGAAGGCTTTCACTGCAGGAAAGTCTGGTCTGGTGGGGTTTTGAAGATTAAAAAGGCTTCGATGTAAAGGTCTAAGAATGAACAGGTTTCTAAGAGGTCAGAAGTCACGGCAACGCCGACAAGGGGAATGAGATGGCCGTGACCTTGGAGTCATGGCAACCAACTGATTAAACTGAATGAACGGGGAGGTCCTTGGTACTGAGCAACAGCCAGGTATCAGAGACCAAAGTTTAGTATTGAAACTGAAGAACAGGGGTTCTATATACATATATACATATATACATATATACATATATACATATATACATATATACATATATACATATATACTTACTTGGCAATTGCTTACTTTACCAAATCAGTTCTCTGTTCTACCTTGTGATTAATGTCACCCATCTGGTGTCTCTAATCAATATAAAGATATTTTCCAGTGTGTCAAATAATCACGAAGATAAGGCTAAAGAAGGTCGGATTTTCTCCCGATTCCAGTATTGTGTTTTTCCTCTCATTGAAATGTCATTGAACCTGCTCAATAGACTGCTAATAACCAGAGTGATACGCTTAGGATATCACACTAAATCCGTTTAACACAATACACACGCACACACACACTCACATACACACACAGAGACACAAAGGACATCTGATCAGTTTACCAAAGTACATGTTCCCCATTTGTTTTCTCATATATACTACCAATCACACTTATAATTGAAAACAGTATCTAGATTGATCATAACCAACATTGTTATCGTTTAATTACAGTGACACACTAACACCCATTCGGATGCTAATTTGGACATTTTGATAACACAGCTTATCAGGAAATACTGTTCACTGTATTTCCTGTGTCTTGTATAGGATGAGCAAATCATTGTTCAGGGAAAACAATCAGTGCTGTGTCGATCCCTCAGACAATCTGTCCTTGGTTGTTGGTGATCAGGGTTGTTGGGGAAGGATTGCCACCAGTTGACCTTTCATTCAAATGTCTCGGCTGAATCCTCCCCCAGTCCTTTTCCCACAGCCAATAGGAGCATTTGCACATGCTGCACACATTCACACACAAATACCCCCCCCCCCCACACGCAAACACACAAACACACATACAAAACACACACACATTACTTGATAAGACTCTTTGGTATAAGGTCCTTATAAATATGGATGGAGTCGCTCTCGAGGTCACAGCACAATTTCAGATTTATTTTCCTTTC
The DNA here is from genome assembly GCF_011004845.1 of Esox lucius. Lineage (NCBI taxonomy): Eukaryota > Metazoa > Chordata > Actinopteri > Esociformes > Esocidae > Esox > Esox lucius. The sequence continues at coordinate 1,213,964 of NC_047578.1, read as the reverse complement.
TTTTTGGTCTCTTGTCTTCGTGTGGTTGGTGTCTAGCAACTGAATCAAAGGCCAGACTGTTCTAGGAGTTTGTGTTTATGTCTGTAATCCTACAGGTAAGCAAAGACCAATACTGAGAGAAGTGACTGAACCAACTAAGGGTTTTTCCTAAGAAGTCCTGCACAAGATCTGCTGTATTTATTTCTTCATAATGGGCAAAATATTTAACAAGCATTAATCTTTCCCGTCTTAAACTGAGTGATTTTATGGCTGGAAGTGATGTTACAGCAGTGGAGTAATTCTATAGTGGTGATTATGTAGTGGAAAATGTTTCCCCTTTTTCCAGCCAACATTTTCAAACAACTCAGGAGTTTGTGAATTCAATAGTAGACTTCATTTATTAAATTAATAAAGCCGTGCTGATCTGCAGAGCAACCAACCCATGTTGGTCTGCAGAACAACTGACTTCCAAACTTCGGAAACACACTTTTATACAGTATGGTTATACAACTATATTAGCTCCTCCCATTGTGCTAATATCTGTATGGATCATTCTCCAATCTTCCACCAACCCTCTGGGATCCGCCTCCCAAACCACTGTTGGTGGCGTGATGGTGACGTGATTTCTCTCATTCTCCCAAGATTTTGCCAAGAGAGTCAAGGACAAGCCACAGGTCCCTCTGTCCTCAATATGAGAGAACAAGCACTCATTGCACTGACCATGGGAACAGTAGTCAAGCCAGAGCACAGTTCATCACTCTCACTTAACAATTCAATGTGGAAAAATCCAAGACAATTAGACTGCATAGGAAAATAATATGAACCCGGGTTAATTAACACTCAATTAATATACAAGTGATCACATGAGATGTTCTTTCTACTCTTCATCAGGTTAATGTGAAATAACAACTTTTCATGAAAATATCCCTACAACTGCAGTAATGTTATAGTGGTGAGTGGAGTAATGTCATAGGGGTGAGTGGATTCATGTGAAAGTGGTGAGTGGAGTAATGTCATAGGGGTGAGTGGAGTAATGTGAAAGTGGTGAGTGGAGTAATGTCATAGGGGTGAGTGGATTCATGTGAAAGTGGTGAGTGGAGTAATGTCATAGGGGTGAGTGGAGTAATGTGAAAGTGGTGAGTGGAGTAATGTCACAGGGGTGAGTGGAGTAATGTCATAGGGGTGAGTGGAGTAATGTCATAGGGGTGAGTGGAGTAATGTCATAAGGGTGATTGCTAATGGGTTTATATTGAACTGGCTAATGTGTTATTAGTACTGGACTCCTAAAACATCCATTATGAATGACTTTACCAACATGGTGAATATGGTGTATGACGCAACAATGTGATGTTGAGTTGTGACCCAACACAGTGATGTTGAATTTATAGGAGCCAATATAGTGCCAATATAGTGATGTTGAGTTATGACCCAACACAGTGATGTTGAGTGATGCTGAGTTATGACAAGGTACCTTGAGAGGAGTGCATAGTGCTAACTGGCACCCCATTCCCAACATTATGACACTCTTTATGGGCCCTAGTCAAATGTGTCCTTCCACGCCTGCCCCTGGGACGGAAGGACATCCTCAAGTTCCACATATCTCTTCACAGCAATGCTCGGAGCACAGCCAGCACTCTAGTGGTGTGTGTGTGTCAGTGTGTGTCTGTGTCTGTGTGTGTGTCAGTGTGTGTGTCTGCTGCCATAGGTATGATGAAGTATGAACCTCGCTCTTCGGTGCTTCCCACAGTGTAATTCTGTTATCAGATGTTTGACAGGCGCTCACGTCTCTCCCTCCACAGTAACCTCAGAACCAGGCTGCCTTCTGTCGCTCTCTCCTCCTCTCTCCTCCTCTCTACCTCCTCCCGGCCATAACTCCCCGTCTTTTAACGCTCCACACCCGCGCCACGTTGTTGGCAACGCTGGCCGAGCCGTTTGCGACGGTTTTGTCACGGAGGAACAGTTGTCATTATGGCAGGAGATAAAACATTGTTATTTTGACAGCTTCACAAACTGCTTCGTCACACAGAGGGGGGAGACAGATGACAAAGTGTTATGAGCTGTAATTCCTGTGCATGTTCAGGTACATATATCCTCCACTTTAACATCCATCTTATCATTTTTGGACAAGATACAGGGTTAAAATCACCTGCAAATTGAGACATGGGCAGTATTTAATATGATTCATATTCAGATATTTGTTTGACTGGACATGTAAAGTCCAATGTATTTTCTTACAAGATATTTTTGAGAGCTGTGTTGTGTTGAGTGTGTTGTGTTGAGTGTGTTGTGTTGAGTGTGTTGTGTTGAGCTGTGTTGTGTTGAGTGTGTTGTTCTTGTAAATGTACATTGTGTTTTGTCCATCCCTATTTAAGCTGAACCTATAGTATATAGTCTTGGGTATGACAGAGAGAGAGAAAAGGGGGGAGAGAGAGGGGAAGGAGGGAGAAAGGGGGGATAGTGGAATCACTTTTTAATCTCAATAATTACTTCACTGGCCCAGTAGATACATAATTTGAGCGTAATCTTTAAATCAATTTACTAGAACAAAAAAATTGATAAAACAGATATAATGAAAGGAGGTGGGAGGAGAGGAGGGGAGGTGGGAGGAGGGGAGGTGGGAGGAGAGGAGGTGGGCGGGGAGGAGGGGAGATGACACTGAAAGAACGATCTACAGGACCGTGAATGAAGCCAAGCTGTGAAGGTGAGACACCGAACAGTCAGTAATAAAGATACCAAGGGTCTGAAACTATTAAATATCAAAGATTAAGAACCTCCATCTTAAAGACCAAAAAAAGGCAAATGTATAATTACATCCTAAAGTTTTTTTTTTTTCTTTAGGCTACTAGAAAAGGCACAGCCTATGTGCCTGATAAAATGTGTTGAGTGAGTTGAGTAAGCTGAGTTGAGTAGAGAGAGCTAAGTTGAATTAGTTAAATTGAATGAGTTGACTAGATCTTACCAGAAAACAGATCGTAATCTCACTGAATTAAACTTTAAAGGCAACAAAATGTGAAACTCCATAAGGTGAAAGACTTTGGCCGCCACATTGTAAGTCCTCGTCAGAATGCCAAATGACACAGTTTCCACAGTAGGACACAGTAAAATAAACAGCCTGCCATTTGGTTCGCAGACCTCCTCTGCCTGTCTCCCATCTTAATGTGATCAGGAAAAGCTGCATTAAAACAATTACGCATCCTCAGAGCCTCACACTGTCCTCTAATGATGTTAATAAAAATGATCACATTATTTTCTTTGTTTCTTTTAGAGCGGTTACATAAAGAAAGGTCTGCTGAACTGGCGATGGGGTAAAGGAGAATAAACCACCATAAGCAAGCACACAAATCGCACATTGTCACATATTATTACATATTATCACAAACATTGTTCATGTTTGAAAGTAATTTTATACAACCAACATGATAGCGGTTGCCCTTTACTGTACATGGTTTACTGTACATTGTTTACTCTACATGGTCTACTGTACATTGTTTACTGTACATGGTTTATTGTACATGGTTTACTGTACATGGTTTACTGTACATTGTTTACTGTACATGGTTTACTGTACATTGTTTACTGTACATGGTTTATTGTACATGGTTTACTGTACATTGTTTACTGTACATGGTTTACTGTACATTGTTTACTGTACATGGTTTATTGCACATGGTTTATTGTACATGGTTTACTCTAGATGGTAAAATGGACCATTCAGTGCTGACAACCTCATGAAGTGCAATTTAAACATCATTAAAGGGCTGAAATGACAACATGAATAAACCACTGTTGCGATGATAAGACATTATGCTGTTTTTGTGAATCGATCATGTTGAATATTCACTGGTGTTTATTGATTTATTCTAGCTTGGATGCTGTTTGGTGCAGCCAAGTCCAAATTCCTTGAGTAGGATCTTGGTTTTCACATCCAGGGAAGGTGTGTGTTTGTCTCCTGTGATACAATGCCTGGATATAGATCAGCCTTCAAATTGTCATTTTATCGCCTGAAAAAAACGTTTACATTCCCTGCATCTCTGCAGAGGCCAATTTCATAAGTATTTATTTATTGGTTCAGTAGTCGCCAACCTCAGATGTGATCCATCTTCGTTATGCCAATACATTTGACAATCCACAATTTTATGATTTCCATTCAGCTATCACAAATCACAACCAACCCTGTCCTGTCTCATGGTCAAAACATGTTTTTATGAAAATCTGATTGGTATGCTGTCATACAGATGGAGACAAGGCAACAGACAAAAAAGTATTTTATTTTCTTTCCATCATTGCATCATCTAAATCATCCTCTCCTCTCCTTCACACATCTTTTTTACTCTGTCCCTATCTCTTTCTCCTCCCTCTTACTCTGTCCCTATCTCTTTCTCCTCCCTCTTACTCTGTCCCTATCTCTTTCTCCTCCCTCTTACTCTGTCCCTATCTCTTTCTCCTCCCTCTTACTCTGTCCCTATCTCTTTCTCCTCCCTCTTACTCTGTCCCTATCTCTTTCTCCTCCCTCTTACTCTGTCCCTATCTCTTTCTCCTCCCTCTTACTCTGTCCCTATCTCTTTCTCCTCCCTCTTACTCTGTCCCTATCTCTTTCTCCTCCCTCTTACTCTGTCCCTATCTCTTTCTCCTCCCTCTTACTCTGTCCCTATCTCTTTCTCCTCCCTCTTACTCTGTCCCTATCTCTTTCTCCTCCCTCTTACTCTGTCCCTATCTCTTTCTCCTCCCTCTTACTCTGTCCCTATCTCTTTCTCCTCCCTCTTACTCTGTCCCTATCTCTTTCTCCTCCCTCTTACTCTGTCCCTATCTCTTTCTCCTCCCTCTTACTCTGTCCCTATCTCTTTCTCCTCCCTCTTACTCTGTCCCTATCTCTTTCTCCTCCCTCTTACTCTGTCCCTATCTCTTTCTCCTCCCTCTTACTCTGTCCCTATCTCTTTCTCCTCCCTCTTACTCTGTCCCTATCTCTTCCTTTATCCTCTCTTTCTTTCCCTTGCTCTATTAAAACAGATATGTTGTGATTTCATTAGGGTGCTTTTGGTCTGGGGCGGAGGGAGGTTTGAGAGAAGGGCTGTGTCATTTCCTCATCCTAACAGCCAGGATATGCTTCCCAAATGGAACCCTATTCCTTACAGTGTGTCAAGGTGACAAGTACTCTGTGTAGGGGAATAGGGTTCCATTTGGGATGAGGAAATGACACAGACAGGGACTCTTCTAGGCAATCTGGATATAGAATAAGCCCTCTCTTCTGACATCATCAAATTGCATTCGAACCTACGTGGAGAAGCATTGAGGTCGCTGGAACAGACACACATACCAGATATGAGGTGGGTTCTGGGATTGTTTTGCAATAACAAAAAGGTTTTATTATTATTGTGAATAGATTTCAAGAATGAAAATAAACAATTTCTCAACAGTATATCTATGATAGATTTTAATCTGTGAGAAATCACCAAAATATAATATAGGCCAAATGGGACCTCTGTTGAAAGTGTTTTAATGCTTGAGCACAAGGACACAGCTCTAGCCAAGTAACAATGGTAATGATTGCATGCAATTTGAAACTGAGAAGATATTACACCATTGCTCTTTACAAAACCTTTAAAGTTCTATGAAGTTCCTTTGCGATCGTCAATGGATGGGAATTTATAATTCCTGACACGTTTTTTTCCATTGGATTAGGTCTGACTTGGCCACTCAAGGACATGTACCTGCTTTCTTCCTTTGCCAAGTCATTGTACCGTTAGTTGTGTTCTTTGAGTCATTGTCATGCTGAAAGGTGAACTTCTCTTCCAGTTTCACTTTCATGCAGAGGGCAGCAGGATTTCCTCAAGGACTTTTCGGTAGATTGCACCTTACATTTTCTCATCTATCTGCCACCAAGATGTTCCACGGTAGGAAATATATTTTTGGGGTGACGTGCCGTTTTGAGCGGAAAAGGTAAATTTTTGTTTCGTCAGACCAAAAAAAGCCACTGTACCATATGGGACGGATTTGTGCCGAGCTTGGAATATGGCTGTTGCATGCCAACCTTTTCACTTTTGGACATAAAGTATTTTCCTCAGTCAAATTTGCTGTGAGCCTCGTTCCCCTCTCTGCTGTCTCACATGCAGCCTGATCAAGGCAGTGTCTTTGTGCTATCCAACACCAAAGTTCCCGTCATGACTGAGTCCAGCTCACCAATTACTGAAAAGCCAGGGAGCATAATTACAATGAAATTAATTACGTCAAAACATGTTTCTGGTAAGGAAATATAACCAATTTTCAGTCCCGTCAGACCGAATGTATCTCCAAAGGCATAATGTACTGTATACTCACACACCCACACACACACACATACTCGCACACACACACATGCACACACATGTAATGGGAAAATTCCCTTGACCTCGACATGTAATCACGCCGACGGTCTGACAGATCCCAAATGTCCCCTTATTATTTATGGGGTTCCATTCATTTATCCTTGTGGGCTCAGGACAGAACAGGGAAGTAATAAGGAATAGCGGCTATTTGGAATAGAACATAGAACTAGTCTCAGGGTGTCTCTCAATCTCCACACCTCCATCTCTCCTTTCCCTTCTCTCCCACTCTCTCTATCCTTCTCTGGCCCTTCAGCTGTCCTTCCATGTAACTCTCTATTCATTTGTCTTTTCTGTCTTTCTCTCAGTTACATTTTATTGCGATACATTTAATGTCTACCCCCTTGTGTCTACAAGAGGAATAGCAAAAGCAAAATCTTAACGACTCTACAAAGCGTCAGCAGCTAACGAGATTAAAGCTAGCTAGCTTGGAAATCTGACCATCTTCACAAAACTTTCTGTTTGGAATTCTTATTACTATAGCCTGACCTGTCCATGTTGCAGAACTTTAAGTGAGCAAAAAAGCTATTTGTACAAATGAAATGGGCCAGTAATACCAGATGGATAGACAGATGAGTAGCTTAATAGGTAAAAAAAAAAAGGGAAAACAAAGAGTTTTATGGGTTTACAATAAAAAAAAAATCATGGTGAAGGTTCACATTTATTGTATTGCGATGTGTCGCTTAATTGTTACAAGCTCTATCTGTCTGAACCCCTGGTGGTGATGGACGAAATGTGTCTATACACATATTGTTTGTTGTCTATATTACCTGGACATGTATTGTTTGTTGTCTATATTACCTGGACATGTATTGTTTGTTGTCTATATTACCTGGACATGTATTGTTTGTGTACATTGGCATCATAATATCGTTACTTCTTGTTTCATTCAAACCGTTTTTTGTTGTATTTCAGGTACATCAGGTCATACAGTACATGTCACGCATGTCTGTCATGTTATAGATGTCTGTCATGTTATAGATGTCTGTCATGTTATAGATGTCTGTCATGTTATAGATGTCTGTCATGTCACGCATGTCTGTCATGTTATAGATGTCTGTCATGTTATAGATGTCTGTCATGTTATACATGTCTGTCATGTTATAGATGTCTGTCATGTTATAGATGTCTGTCATGTTATACATGTCTGTCATGTTATATATGTCTGTCATGTTATAGATGTCTGTCATGTTATACATGTCTGTCATGTTATAGATGTCTGTTATGTTATAGATGTCTGTCATGTTATAGATGTCTGTCATGTTATACATGTCTGTCATGTTATAGATGTCTGTCATGTTATAGATGTCTGTCATGTTATACATCTTTGTCAGGTTACAGATGTCTGTCATGTTATAGATGTCTGTCAGGTTACAGATGTCTGTCATGTTATAGATGTCTGTCATGTTATACATATCTGTCATGTTATACATGTTTGTCAGGTTACAGATGTCGGTCATGTTATAGATGTCTGTCATGTTATACATGTCTGTCATGTTATACATGTCTGTCATGTTATAGATGTCTGTCATGTTATACATGTCTGTCATGTTATACATGTCTGTCATGTTATAGATGTCTGTCATGTTATACATGTCTGTAAGGTTATACGTCTGTCATGTTATACATGTCTGTAAGGTTATACGTCTGTCATGTTATACATGTCTGTAAGGTTATACGACTGTCACGCTGTATTCTGGTAAGGAGACACATTATTTAGGGGATTGTTTTTATAGAGAATAGGTTGGGGCTGCTGCTCTCCCTTCACCTCTCTCTCTCTCCATGTCTCCCTCCACCTCACTCTCCCTCCACCTCGCTACCCCTCTCCTACTTGTGACCTCGCTCCGCCTCCACCTCTTTTCTCCTCCCCCTCTATGTCTCCCTACCAGATAGGTGAAGCAATTATTCTGTCTTTTCTTGTCATTTCAGAACATTTTGTACAGACCAGTAATTGTTTAGTAATAAAGTGTAATGTGTCAATGAATTACTGATTACTCATGCACTTAAGTCAAAGGAGTACTATATAAATACATTTTCTTATGTAAGAAAACACATCTCATCCCAACAATACCATTTTCTGTGATGGGACCAACTGAGTATCTGCAAGCTTATCTGTTACTGGGGGATATTTGAGCCAAACAAATCTCACTTCCTCGCTTCTCTCTCTTGTCCTCTTGCTTTCTCCTACTCCCTCTCCCCCAAATTTTTGTTTGCATTTCCTGACTCTCGTTCTCTCTGTACACATCACCATCTTCCTCTATCTCTCTTTGGGGGTAAATAATAAAGTAAAGATAAACATTACTTAGGTGATCAATTATTCATGTCACAAGATGAGGGGGAAGATGTCGTGACTTGGAACACGGAAAGCATTTCATTGAAGCGATGGCTACAAGGTCAAATGGCACCAAGGGGGGAGAGTGTGATTGTCGCTGTGTGTGTAAGTGTGTGTACGTATATGTGCTGACGTGTGCACATATGTAGGAACCAGGTGGAACCAGGTGGAACCAGGTGGAACCAGGTGGAACCAGGTGGAACCATCCCAGCAGCCATTGTTGATTTTCCTCAGGAAATGATGCTTGTTATTAATTTACTGCATTTTGAGATGAGATTTCATCTTACCAAACTGGGTGTTATGATCAAACCATATAAAGCTACAAAAGAGTAGTAGATTTGTTGGAACACAGGTGTTCAGACTGTTCCGCTGTGATGCTCATAACCTTCACAAGATGTGTTAAAGCAGGCCTAGAGAAAGCAGTGCACTGATTGGTAGTGAAGTTGAGTGTATTTGCATTTTATATTACCAAATTATATCACATTTTGGATTGATTACCCCTTCAACTAAAACCAACAAAACATAACTCATATGGGTCTACACAAGTCACCAAGCCTGAAGGGTTATAGGTTAAACATCCGTAAAACCGCTCAGGTGCTCTGCCTGCATTTATAATAAAAAACGCTCAGGTGCTCTGACTGCATTTATAATAAAAAACGCTCAGGTGCTCTGACTGCATTTATAATAAAAAACGCTCAGGTGCTCTGACTGCATTTATAATAAAAAACGCTCAGGTGCTCTGACTGCATTTATAATTAAAACCGCTCAGGTGCTCTGTCTGCATTTATAATTAAAACCGCTCAGGTGCTCTGCCTGCATTCATAATTAAAACCGCTCTGGTGCTCTGCATGCATTTCTAATTAAAACTGCTCAGGTGCTCTGCCTGCATTTATAATTAAAACCGCTCTGGTGCTCTGCATGCATTTATAATTAAACCCGCTCAGGTGCTCTGCATGCATTTATAATTAAAACCGCTCAGGTGCTCTGCCTGCATTTATAATAAAACCGCTCAGGTGCTCTGCCTGCATTTATAATTAAAACTGCTCAGGTGCTCTGCCTGCATTTATGATTAAAACTGCTCAGGTGCTCTGCCTGCATTTATAATTAAAACCGCTCAGGTGCTCTGCCTGCATTTATAATTAAAACTGCTCAGGTGCTCTGCATGCATTTATAATTAAAACCGCTCAGGTGCTCTGCCTGCATTTATAATAAAACCGCTCAGGTGCTCTGCTTGCATTTATAATGAATCAATCAGATGGATATGAGGTAGGAAATGATATTCAGGAGGTCGGATGGTTAAATGACCCCCAAGCCCTTTGATTCAATCACGCCTAGACTCCCGGCCTTCAGTGTGTGACACGAACACTACTGCTGAAGGGTCGTTGCATCCCAAATGACACCTTAATCTCTACTTTTGACTATGGCTTGTAGGTAGTGTGCTATATATGGAATAGGGTGCTGTTGGGAACATAGGGCCTGTGTGGCTTGGGTCGCAAGGTAGTGTGCTATATATGGAATAGGGTGCTGTTGGGAACATAGGGCCTGTGTGGCTTGGGTCGCAAGGTAGTGTGCTATATATGGAATAGGGTGCTGTTGGGAACATAGATGGTGAAAAACTCACAGATATATTCAAAATGTATTCAACATTGTAGATAGGTTGGTTCCCCCTCTAATTTTAAAATGTTACTTGGATTTTATTGATATTGAAACTCTCTGGGTTTGACAAGAAATATTGATATTCAACCCCTCTTTTATTGTTGAAAAGGAAGCTTATTTTCCTCTTGGGGTAGAAATGATCTTTTTATCTGATTGTTTAATCAGAAATCTGACCTCTAGTTCAGACAGGGTGAGTCTTTGTAGAGGTTGTTGGCTTTTTTCTGGTAAACGTTTTCAGTCGACCAAAAAAAAAAGATTTAGGTACCGATTATCTGATTGAAGAACTTTTGGATTTTTCATCTGAGAAACTACACTTCTAAGTTGAGTTTTAGACATGGTGGATATCTGCCGAGCTCTTCCTGGGCTCACTCCCTAAGCTCTGGAACGTGTCACGTAGAGGGCAGAAAGAGCCTTGTCTCTGAGTCACTAGACAGAGACGGCGGTTTTAAAATGCATTCTGTAATTACACTCGACCAGAGATAGGCTTGCTGCGTGCTCCGCTGCTTTCTAGAACACTGTGGAGAAATACACGTACACACATACCTCTACAGCTTGGCTACCCTTCAATGATCTAATGTCATGTGTCATATGTGTTTTACCTGCACTGATTTAATGTCATGTGTGTTTTATCTGCACTGATCTACTGTCGTGTGTCATGTGAGTTTAATTTGCACTGATCTGATGTCATATGTGTTTTTCTGCACTAATCTAAAGTCATGTGTGTTTTATCTGCACTGATTTAATGTCATGTGTGTTTTATCTGCACTGATTTAATGTCATGTGTGTTATCTGCACTGATCTAATGTCATGTGTGTTTTATCTGCACTGATTTAATGTCATGTGTGTTATATCTGCACTGATCTAATGTCATGTGTGTTTTATCTGCACTGATTTAATGTTGTGTATTATCTGCACTGATCTAATGTCGTGTGTCAAGTGAGTTAATGTTCACTAATCTAAAGTCATGTGTGTTTTATCTGCACTAATCTAAAGTCATGTGTGTTTTATCTGCACTAATCTAAAGTCATGTGTGTTTTATCTGCACTGATCTAATATCATGTGTGTTTTATCTGCACTGATCTACTGTCACATGTAATGTATGTTTTATCTGCACTGATCTAATGTCATGTGTCATGTGTGTTTTATCTGGACTGATCTAATATCACATGTAATGTATGTTTTATCTGCACTGATCTAATGTCATGTGTCATGTGTGTTTTATATACACTGATCAGCCATAACATTCTGACCACCTGCTTAATATTGTGTAGGTCCCCCTTTTGCCGCCAAAACAGCCCTGACTCATCGAGGCATGGACTCCCCAAGACCTCTGAAGGTGTGCTGTGGTATCTGGCACCAATATGTTAGCAGCAGATCCTTCAAGTCACGAGGTGGGGCCTCCATGGATCGGACCTGTTTGTCCAGCACATCCCACAGATGCTCGATTGGATTGAGATCTGGGGAGTTTGGAGGCCAAGTCAACACCTTGAACATTTTGTTGTGTTCTTCAAACCATTCCTGAACCATTTTTGCTTTGTGGCAGGGCGCATTATCCTGCTGAAAGAGGTCAGCGCCATCAGGGAATTCCATGGACATGAAAGGGTGCACATGGTCTCCAACAATGCTCAGGTAGGTGGTACATGTCAAAGTAACATCCACATGAATGGCATGACCCAAGGTTTCCCAGCAGAACATTGCCCAAAGCATCACACTGCCTCCGCCGGCTTGCCTCCTTCCCATAATGCATCCTGGTGCCATGTGTTCTCCAGCTAAGCAACGTGCACCCGGCCATCCACATTATGTAAAAGGAAATGTGATTCATCAGACCAGGCCACTCTCTTCCATTGGTCCATGGTTCAGTTCTGATGCTCACATGCCCTTTGTAGGCGCTTTCTGCAGTGGACAGGGGTCAGCATGGACACCCTGACTGGTCTGCGGCTACACAGCCCCATACGCAACAAACTGCGAACAAATGTGCGTTCTGACACCTTTCTATCAGTAACAGCATTAACTTTTTCAGCAATTTAAGCTACAGTAGCTCGTCTGTTGGATCAAACCACATGGGCCAGCCTTCACTCCCTCACTCCCTCACTCCCGCATCAATGAGCCTTGGCCTCCCATGACCCTGTCGCCGCTTTTCCTTCTTTGGACCACAATTGATAGGGGACTGACCGCTGCAGACCAGGAACACCCCACAAGGGCTGCAGTTCTGGAGATGCTCTGACCTAGTTGTCTAGCCATCATAATTTGTCCCTTGTCAAAGTCTCTCAGATCCTTACACTTGCCCATTTTCCTGCTTCTAACACATCAACTTTGAGGACAAAATATTCACTTGCTGCCTAATATATCCCACCCACTGACAGGAGCCATGATAACGAGATTATCAGTGTTATTCACTTCACCTGTCAGTGGTCGTAATGTTATGGCTGATGGGTGTATCAGTGTTATTCACTTCACCTGTCAGTGGTCGTAATGTTATGGCTGATGGGTGTATCAGTGTTATTCACTTCACCTGTCAGTGGTCATAATGTTATGGCTGATGGGTGTATTGTTTCTGTGTGTTTGGCTTAACACTGTGCTTGTACATGTATGTGTGTTTGTGTGTATGTGGTTGTCTGCATTTAGGCTTATCCTTTTCCCCACTGAGATGACACAACACAGGCACTGAAGAGGGAGACAACTCCCGCTCACTCACCCACTATAGGGATACAAGAGAATTATTGGGTTCAAATTAAAGTAAGGAAAGTGGGAAGAGGGTGAAAAAAATCTAAATACAGAGAAAAGAAGAGAGAGAAAAGACGTCACATCTCTCTGTGGGAGACGCAGGAGGAGGCATCATTGCCGTCATCACGGCAAACATGTTGCAATGGCATTTACCTCCTAGTGACAGTGAACATATGCTTCCTGAAACAATCCGTTATTCCATTTTCCTCAAAACATGTCAAACTAGCAATTCCAAAGATAGTTATTGTCACCCAAAGTGAAACCCCTGTGACCTCTTCTCCGTTTCAGAGCCGACACCTTTGACCTCTGCTCCATTTCAGAGCCGACACCTGTGACCTCTGCTCAGTTTCAGAGTCGACCCCTGTGACCTCTGCTCCGTTTCAGAGCCGACATCTGTGACCTCTTCTCCGTTTCAGAGCCGACATCTGTGACCTCTGCTCCGTTTCAGAGCCGACCCCGGAGACCTCTTCTCCGTTTCAGAGCCGACATCTGTGACCTCTGCTCCGTTTCAGAGCCGACATCTGTGACCTCTGCTCCGTTTCAGAGCCGACATCTGTGACCTCTGCTCCGTTTCAGAGCCGACCCCGGAGACCTCTGCTCCGTTTCAGAGCCGACACCTGTGACCTCTGCTCCGTTTCAGAGCCGACATCTGTGACCTCTGCTCCGTTTCAGAGCCGACACCTGTGACCTCTGCTCCGTTTCAGAGCCGACCGCTGAAGTATGATAGCTTCTCCTTTTTCATCTTTTACTTTCAACTGAAAGCCAGAACACTCCTTTCAACAAGAGGCTAGAGAACGGTTCTTTCCGCTGCACTTCATGTGAAGAAAGAGTAATACCACTATTATAGTTTCACAAATACAGCTTCGCCTCTTCATTGGAAGCTTTCTTTGCAGCCCGCAATGTTTGGGTAACTGTCCCATGTGGATCAGCAGGGCTTTAAGCATCAGTTGTGTCGAGGCAGACAAGATATTCAACCTTCTGGTCAGACAACAGACACAGCAGCCATGCTCGACCAAGTCATGACACCTCCTCCATCATATTTCACGACCAAGTCATGACACCTCCTCCACCATATTTCACGACCAAGTCATGACACCTCCTCCACCATATTTCACGACCAAGTCATGACACCTCCTCCACCATATTTCACGACCAAGTCATGACACCTCCTCCACCATATTTCACGACCAAGTCATGACACCTCCTCCACCATATTTCACGACCAAGTCATGACACCTCCTCCACCATATTTCACGACCAAGTCATGACACCTCCTCCACCATATTTCACGACCAAGTCATGACACCTCCTCCACCATATTTCACGACCAAGTCATGACACCTCCTCCACCATATTTCACAACCAAGTCATGACACCCCCTCCACCATATTTCATCGACAAGGTGGAAGACATTGTGATTAGGCTTAGTTCCTTTTCTTCTCCATACTCCTATTTCCATCAGTCTGGTACAGGTTCACACTCATCTCACCTTTCCTCTTTCCATTAATGAGTACCTGTCTTTGTCCTGAAAACCAGGAGTACAGTAATGAACTAAAAGAAGCCTAGGAGAGAATAGAGGAGAACACACACTATTGCAGATAATAAGTCCATTCTCCCACGCTACCAGACCTCTCAGTGCAACTTAGATCTGATGTTTATGAAAGATTTATTCTGATTGATCTGGCTCCCGTCCGCCAGCTTGTATTGACACTCCTTCTGTATTTTCCAAATACCTTTGGTACGCTTAAACAGTAGGATGATGTGCAGTAACTTCTAAATGGTCCCTCCGATATTAAATATTAACAAATTCCCTCAAATGTAGGCAAAGTCTGCACTTTAACACTCTAGTCATTGACTCTTTTTAATCCAAAGTACTGGAATGCAAAGTCAAACAAAAAGTGCCAGTGTTGAAATCATTTGAGATCAATGTTGAACATTGGTGGTACAGGTGCTTAAAGTAAAAATTTAATGAGATCATTATCAACATTACTATAATCTTAAACAACTTGATGTTACCTTGTTAGAAATCGCAAATGGTGGGCTTATTATTGGGTCATATTCCTGGTAGCAATGATTACATCAAGCACCAAACTTGTTGGACACATTTGCTGTTTGTTTCTGGTTACTTTGTTTGTGAAATTCCTGGAGGTCCCAGAGGAGAGGTTTCCAAAGCACTGGCCTGGAGACATCAACAACAGACACTTCCTCTCCATTTCCCTGCCTAATGTATCGTCTCACCAGCATGTGCTTAATCTACATTCCACATCGTCATTGGCCTGTTAGTGGGCCTGGCCCCGGAATATTCACACACACACACACACACACACACACACACACACACACACACACACACACACACACAAACACACTCAAACACACACAAACACACACAAACACACACACACACACACACAAACACACTCAAAGACACACACATAGACACACGCGAAACGAGTCATGCATTAAAAATGAATTCATTACCGCAGTGCTGCGCGTTATGCTGAGCAAGCACTGAGTAAGACAAAAAGAGGTCGCGTCTAATATGCATTAAACTAAATGAGAGGACAGAGAGAGAGGGAAGAGAAAGAAATATAAAGGGCAAGAAAAACAAGGAAAGAGAAGGAAACACAGAAGAGAGGAAAAGAGAGGGAAGAGAGGAACACAAGCAACAAGTGAACACATTTATTTCATAAAGGCATTTTTATAGAAGCAGTTGACACAAAGTGGTTTTACAGACACCCACCCTGAAACCCAGATGAACAAGCAACAAGGATTGGTGCACAGTGGAGTAGGGTGTGGTAGGGAGTATGGTGTGGTAGGGAGTAGGAGGAGGTAGGGAGTAGAAGGAGGTAGGGAGTAGGGGGGAGGTAGGGAGTAGGAGGAGGTAGGGAGTAGGGGGGAGGTAGGGAGTAGGGGGGAGGTAGGGAGTAGGGTGTGGTAGGGAGTATGGGGGAGGTAGGGAGTAGGGAGTAGGGGGAGGTAGGGAGATGGGGGAGGTAGGGAGTAGGGAGTAGGGGGAGGTAGGGAGATGGGGGAGGTAGGGAGTAGGGGGAGGTAGGGAGTGGGGGGAGGTAGGGAGTAGGGGGGAGGTAGGGAGTAGGGGGGAGGTAGGGAGATGGGGGAGGTAGGGAGTGGGGGGAGGTAGGAAGTGGGGGGAGGTAGGGAGTAGGGGGAGGTAGGGAGTGGTGGGAGGTAGGGAGTAGGGGGAGGTAGGGAGTAGGGGGAGGTAGGGAGTGGGGGGAGGTAGGAAGTGGGGGGAGGTAGGGAGTAGGGGGGAGTAGGGAGATGGGGGAGGTAGGGAGTAGGGGGAGGTAGGGAGTAGGGGGAGGAATGGAGATGGGGGAGGTAGGGAGTAGGTAGAGGTAGGGAGTAGGGGGAGGTAGGGAGTAGGGGGAGGTAGGGAGTAGGGGAGAGGTAGGGAGATGGGGGAGTTAGGGAGTAGGAGGAGGTAGGGAGCAGAGGGAGGTAGGGAGTAGGGGGAGGTAGGGAGTAGGGGGGAGGTAGGGAGATTGGGGAGGTAGGGAGTAGGGGGAGGTAGGGAGTGGGGGGAGGTAGGGAGTAGGGGGGAGGTAGGGAGATGGGGGAGGTAGGGAGTAGGGGGAGGTAGGGAGTAGGGGGAGGTATGGAGATGGGGGAGGTAGGGAGTAGGTGGAGGTAGGGAGTAGGGGGAGGTAGGGAGTAGGGGGGAGGTAGGGAGTAGGGGGAGGTAGGGAGTAGGGGGGAGGTAGGGAGATGGGGGAGGTAGGGAGTGGGGGGAGGTAGGGAGTAGGGGGAGGTAGGGAGATGGGGGAGGTAGGGAGTAGGGTGTGGTAGGGAGTAGGGGGGAGGTAGGGAGTAGGGGGAGGTAGGGAGTAGGGAGTAGGGGGAGGTAGGGAGTAGGGGGAGGTAGGGAGTAGGGGGGAGGTAGGGAGTAAGGGGAGGTAGGGAATAGGGAGTAGGGGGAGGTAGGGAGTAGGGAGTAGGGGGAGGTAGGGAGTTGGGGGAGGTAGGGAGATGGGGGAGGTAGGGAGTAAGGGGAGGTAGGGAATAGGGAGTAGGGGGAGGTAGGGAGTAGGGAGATGGGGGAGGTAGGGAGAAGGGGGAGGTAGGGAGTGGGGGGAGGTAGGGAGTAGGGGGGAGGTAGGGAGTAGGGGGGAGGTAGGGAGATGGGGGAGGTAGGGAGTAGGGGGAGGTAGGGAGTGGGGGAGGTAGGGAGTAGGGGGGAGGTAGGGAGATGGGGGAGGTAGGGAGTAGGGGGAGGTAGGGAGTAGGGGGGAGGTAGGGAGATGGGGGAGGTAGGGAGTGGGGGGAGGTAGGGAGTAGGGGGAGGTAGGGAGATGGGGGAGGTAGGGAGTAGGGGGAGGTAGGGAGTAGGGGGGAGGTAGGGAGTAGGGGGAGGTAGGGAGTAGGGAGTAGGGGGAGGTAGGGAGTAGGGGGAGGTAGGGAGTAGGGAGTAGGGGGAGGTAGGGAGTAGGGGGGAGGTAGGGAGATGGGGGAGGTAGGGAGTAAGGGGAGGAATGGAGATGGGGGAGGTAGGGAGTAGGTAGAGGTAGGGAGTAGGGGGAGGTAGGGAGTAGGGGGAGGTAGGGAGTAGGGGAGAGGTAGGGAGATGGGGGAGTTAGGGAGTAGGGGGAGGTAGGGAGCAGAGGGAGGTAGGGAGTAGGGGGGAGGTAGGGAGTAGGGGGGAGGTAGGGAGATTGGGGAGGTAGGGAGTAGGGGGAGGTAGGGAGTGGGGGGAGGTAGGGAGTAGGGGGGAGGTAGGGAGATGGGGGAGGTAGGGAGTAGGGGGAGGTAGGGAGTAGGGGGAGGTATGGAGATGGGGGAGGTAGGGAGTAGGTGGAGGTAGGGAGTAGGGGGAGGTAGGGAGTAGGGGGGAGGTAGGGAGTAGGGGGAGGTAGGGAGTAGGGGGGAGGTAGGGAGATGGGGGAGGTAGGGAGTGGGGGGAGGTAGGGAGTAGGGGGAGGTAGGGAGATGGGGGAGGTAGGGAGTAGGGTGTGGTAGGGAGTAGGGGGGAGGTAGGGAGTAGGGGGAGGTAGGGAGTAGGGAGTAGGGGGAGGTAGGGAGTAGGGGGAGGTAGGGAGTAGGGGGGAGGTAGGGAGTAAGGGGAGGTAGGGAATAGGGAGTAGGGGGAGGTAGGGAGTAGGGAGTAGGGGGAGGTAGGGAGTTGGGGGAGGTAGGGAGATGGGGGAGGTAGGGAGTAAGGGGAGGTAGGGAATAGGGAGTAGGGGGAGGTAGGGAGTAGGGAGATGGGGGAGGTAGGGAGAAGGGGGAGGTAGGGAGTGGGGGGAGGTAGGGAGTAGGGGGGAGGTAGGGAGTAGGGGGGAGGTAGGGAGATGGGGGAGGTAGGGAGTAGGGGGAGGTAGGGAGTGGGGGAGGTAGGGAGTAGGGGGGAGGTAGGGAGATGGGGGAGGTAGGGAGTAGGGGGAGGTAGGGAGTAGGGGGGAGGTAGGGAGATGGGGGAGGTAGGGAGTGGGGGGAGGTAGGGAGTAGGGGGAGGTAGGGAGATGGGGGAGGTAGGGAGTAGGGGGAGGTAGGGAGTAGGGGGGAGGTAGGGAGTAGGGGGAGGTAGGGAGTAGGGAGTAGGGGGAGGTAGGGAGTAGGGGGAGGTAGGGAGTAGGGAGTAGGGGGAGGTAGGGAGTAGGGGGGAGGTAGGGAGATGGGGGAGGTAGGGAGTAAGGGGAGGTAGGGAATAGGGAGTAGGGGGAGGTAGGGAGTAGGGAGTAGGGGGAGGTAGGGAGTAGGGGGAGGTAGGGAGATGGGGGAGGTAGGGAGTAAGGGGAGGTAGGGAATAGGGAGTAGGGGGAGGTAGGGAGTAGGGAGTAGGGGGAGGTAGGGAGTAGGGGGAGGTAGGGAGTAGGGGGGAGGTAGGGAGTGGGGTTTGTGTGACTGCAACATGGTCTTCAGAGGGATCTGACAGTTAAGTTTGACATTCCTCCCAGCTGACTCCTGACCGGTGTGTGTACGTGGGCTTTCTCTCATTTTGTGAAATATTGAAGCTGTGTGCTCGCTTGCCTGTCCGTCTCCCATTCCTCATCCTCCAGCAGCCATTTTGGAGCGATGTGTTGTCACAGGTGAATGCTGGGAGGGGTCAGAGTTCACCACAGACATTGGCAGCTGTCAGGGTTCTCCTGTGTGTGATATATGGTTCTCATCCGCCTCCATATCCACAAATCTGCATCCTCAATAGCTCACTATTATTTACTTAGTGCACTAATCTAGACCAGGGCTAAAGGGGGCCTGTGCGGTGTGGCCAGAAGCATTGCACCATGTAGGGGCTAGGGAGCCATTGGGGATGTAGACCCTCTTCTGAGTGTTTGGTGGAATAGTAATATATAATAAAATATACCATCCAACATGCTCAGGCATCTCTTCGCTTTTTCAGGTTTTTTCCATTTTTTAGAATCTAGTTTGTTCTACTACAGCTTATTCCAGCCTCTAGCTACTTTTATTTCTTAGTTAAAAAGAAAATAAGGATATGAGTGCTGAGAATACACACACACACACACCCCAACACACACACACACACATACACACACAAACACACACAAACACACAAATACACACACAAACACACACACACTCTCACACACACACACAAACACATACACAAACCCACACACACATACACACACATACACACACAAACACACACACACACACAGACAAACACACACACATACAGACAGACACACACACATACACACACACACACAAAATGAAAAAAAACATATCATCCACAACATGTAATATAGCCATGCCCTACTTTGTCTTGCTACTGTATAATGAACACTTTGTTGTGGTTCTTTCCCTTGGATATATATAACACGGTAAGAGCATTAGAGAGTAATGTCATAGATAGGTTGAAGATTATCACATAATGATAATGGGCTGATAATGCAATAAATGTTTAGCTATAGCATGGACCACCACTGTGACTCACAAACCATGAACTCACACAGATTGCACATATGCCTTCAGTAACACACATTTTGGAAACAATTACTCCTAAATCTTTTAGGCAATTACTTCCCAAGCTCTGCGTCATACACACGTAGTCTGCCAAGCGCAAAATGCTAACCACTGGGGAGCTACGATGACGTGTGTTGTGGAGCTGAGAGCTCAGCGTGGACGAGTGATTCAGTTCATTCAGTCTGTCATCCTGACATGCCCAGCTATGTCCCGATCTACAGGGCAAGGGTTTCTGTAGATCATCTCGGTGCTGTAGCTCGTTAGAGCATATCAATGCCAGATGACCGCAGCCAGGTCTCCATTTAAAACAATGAGTCAGTTTCCTTCTATCCTCATAAATCAGCAACGTTTTTTTAGTTATTAAGAGAATGAGAGTTTAGCAGAGCATATTAGACCATTTTGTTTAGATGAGCAGGCATGGTGCTAAGTGCTAACCACTCCAGTCAATGGTTTCAGGCTGCTTAGTAAACCAGGGCATTCATCTATCTATTTGCCACAGAGGCAAGCTGCTGAACACAGAATGAATGGTTACAGGTCAGTGACTGGCTTTGTTTGCAATTTCTGTGCCAGGTCCCACACCCTAAAAATGATGTGCTTATTCTACTTAAAAAATATGCGTCAATTATTTGTATCAGATTTTTGAGTATTTCCAGTTTTTAAGTAAAATATATTTGGCTTTTAGTATTTTAAAAATTTTACAGCATGCCAAAAAGTAAAAAAAAAAAACAAACAGAACAGGCTACGTTCAAAAAGCAAAAGCAAAATCTAAACCGAACAGAACAGAACCTCACAAATACTTCAGATGTTAAATCGAGAACTTCAAATGTCTAAGTAAATCACCTGTTTATGTTACATGGAAATCATGCCTTTTTTATGAACATCTGTAATAAACCTGGTGATTATTATTTACAGTGCATGGAAATAACCAGTCGGCACACAATCTTCAGGTCACAACTGTCCGGTAGTGAAGATGTGGCTTTAGAACCTGATGAAGGAGGGTGAACAAGTTTGGCGGAGGAGTTTTTATTGTGTTGTTGTCTTAACTGAGACATGAGGCCGGCCTGTATCTGGTCTGGAGATGAATCCCAACAGCAGAGAAACTAGAACACCAGTTTACAATCAACATCGGTTTCTGGGGAAGGCAACTCTAGCTGCAAAATGTTGCTCAACTGTCCTGGTATATGTTCAACAGAATCCACAGAAAAAGCAATCCAAACATTCAACAACTAGAAGTTGGCCAACACCAAAAGTTAAGGCTATGAGAGACAAGAAATCCTGCTATGCCAAACCTCATTGGGGATCAACTGTTGCACAGTTCCTGAGCATGTAGGGAAGGATCAAAATGATGCTATTAACCTGAAGAGTTTCAATGGGTTAAACTGAACTGCTGGGGATGCTGGGACTGGAATGATTCCCATGCGGTGCAAAGTCAATGGGTTAAACGGTTGCATGATGGGAGCTCTGCAGGGAGCGCCAGTTACATGTCACACGCTGTGGATTTAGCTGGGGGTTAAGGTGTCAAACAGTAAGGGATCAGCTGATTTAGTGCCTGAATGCTTTTGTGCAGGGGTTTTAGTGTGTGTTTTAGAGTGTGTGCAACATATTCAGAGTAACTCATTAATTAATAGAATATTGTTTTTTCAAATGCATTTATTGACTTACAATCAAACGTATTTGAATTGATTAAACTTTCCTTGCCTTTCCTTATTTCTCTTTTTTATTTTACAACTGACTACACCTGTCCTGACTACTCTTGTCCTGACTACTCCTGTCCTGACTACTCCTGTCCTGACTACTCTTGTCCTAACTACACCTGTACTGACGTCACCTGTCCTGACTACTCTTGTCCTGACTACTCCTGTCCTGACTACTCTTGTCCTGACTACTCTTGTCCTGACTACTCTTGTCCTGACTACTCCTGTCCTGACTACTCCTGTCCTGACTACTACTGTCCTGACTACTCTTGTCCTGACTACTACTGTCTTGACTACATCTGTCTTGACTACATCTGTCTTGACTACATCTGTCCTGACTTCACCTGTCCTAACTACTCCTGTCCTGACTACTCTTGTCCTAACTACACCTGTCTTGACTACTCCTGTCCTGACTACTCCTGTCCTGACTACATCTGTCTTGAATACATCTGTCCCGACTTCACCTGTCCTGACTTCACCTGTCTTGACTACACCTGTCCTGACTTCACCTGTCCTGACTTCACCTGTCTTGACTACACCTGTCCTGACTTCACCTGTCCTGACTTCACCTGTCTTGACTACACCTGTCCTGACTTCACCTGTCCTGACTTCACCTGTCTTGACTACACCTGTCCTGACTTCACCTGTCCTGACTTCACCTGTCTTGACTACACCTGTCCTGACTTCACCTGTCCTGACTTCACCTGTCTTGACTACACCTGTCCTGACTTCACCTGTCCTGACTACTCTTGTCCTAACTGCACCTACTTTGACTAATCTTTTAAAAATTAGTTCACATACTATCCCATCTCTCCGTACCATCTTTCCTTCCATTTCTCCCCTATGCATTTCTTCCTCAATCTCTCCCTCTATATATCTTGCCATACTGTATCTCCCCTCTCCATCTCCCCCTCCATCTCTCCCCTCTCCATCTCCCCCTCCATCTCTCCCCTCTCCATCTCCCCCTCCATCTCTCCCCTCTCCATCTCCCCCTCCATCTCTCCCCTCTCCACCTTTCCATCTCTACCTCTCCCTCATCTTTTCGTATCCATATCTCCCTCTCTGTCTCCTGGCATCTCTTAATTTCTCCACCACCATCTCCTCTCAATCTGTCCCCTATCCACCTCCCATCTCTCCCAGTCTCACTCCCTCCTTTTCACAACATATAAATCCTGAAGGAAACTTATAAAGCCAGAGTCCATCTGTGGCTTTGAAATAGAGTAACAATAGGTTAAACACAACTTCAGTCAGTCTCACAGCCTCACCGAAGCCAGATGTTTTCTCCTTTTCAAGATCTACCGGGCTACAAAAGATCACCATCCATTGACTATAACAAGACATTATCCAAAAAAAGCACATGGCTGCTTGTTAACAAGAACAAAACTAACCCGAAAATATCTCTCTTGGCTTAAGATCACACACGCCTGAGGAATTTGCAAGGTGTGTCATTTTAATTACCTTGTCTCCATTTGTTGTGGACAATTTTGAGGTCAAATTTGATCTCTATCTCTTTCTTTTCTACCTTAATTTTTCTCTCCCTCCTCCTTTCTCTCTCTCTCTCTCCATTTTTCAGCCTTGCATCCAGTCCTACAGATCCTCTGCCATGTTAATGACCATCTGAGACACGGGTTCCTCTGATCCTAGACTGACCTCTTACATCAATGTGTACTTGTTAATGACCTGTTGCCATTAGCAACGCAACATATTCCTGCATTTTGTGAGGTACCAGGGCGGGCAGCCTAAGAATGTGTCACCCCTTGTTTCTTGCCTGCTGCTGCTTGACCAATCACACTCTTACACGGAGGACCTTGTTCAGGCAAGAGCCGTGTTTACTGAGGATTGTCATTGTAGTCATCTGTTAATAATCAAAATGATTAACAATGTTTGAACAGTAAAAGGGCACGTATTCGTTTATCCATTTATTTGGAGAACATGCACAAGTACAAGTGCTGGCTCTCTGCTACTTTGCGGTGACTCACAAAGTGGTGGAGGCAGGGGTGGTAGATGGGTTTTGGGTAAAGCTACGTTTCAGCCCCTGTAAATTAAGATACAAAAGTCACAATGTGGTCAAAGTCACACTTGATAACACCGGCTAATTTAGGCACCATTAGCTAGCATTGTAAATACAAAAAGGTCAATTGGCGCAAAGTAGAAACAAAATACATTGAATATTTTAAGATTTACATTGAAATAATCACATTTCCACAAATTGTTAACCACAAACATTAACTAATTAAGGACTTAAATATTAGGATATTTTATGTACAAAAAAAAGTGGAGCTTTCCTCTCTGCCTACCATCTTTACTAAGATCACAAGAGAATTTAACAATGCCGTCGAAGGTGAACTTATACCAGGAAAAAGCGTTTCAAAAACCTCAAGATAACCTGAATAGGGACATTCATTATAAAATGTATTCCCTAGATAATGAGAATAGAGTATTTTGACAAACTTCATAGAAATACATAAAGGAAAAACTGACCACGCTACATGTGAAGGGGTATGTGGTGTGCAGAAAAATAATGTAAAAAATTACCTCGGAAAAATGTGTTGTAAATGTATCTTTTTTAGAGAGTTTTACTTCTTCAATTCTTCAATTTCTAGGATGTGAAGACATTGAATCCAAAACGAGTAGAGACGCTCCGGGCCCTGCCAAGTCAGGGGGAAACTTAAAAAGGAAATATCAACCAGGTCTGTGTTGAGAGCTGAACGCGGTGGCCAGAGGGACTGTGTTGAGAGCTGAACGCGGTGGCCAGAGGGACTGTGTTGAGAGCTGAACACTGTGGCCAGAGGGACTGTGTTGAGAGCTGAACGCGGTGGCCAGAGGGACTGTGTTGAGAGGTGAACGCGGTGGCCAGAGGGACTGTGTTGAGAGCTGAACACTGTGGCCAGAGGGACTGTGTTGAGAGCTGAACAAGGTGGCCAGAGGGACTGTGTTGAGAGCTGAACAAGGTGGCCAGAGGGACTGTGTTGAGAGCTGAACAAGGTGGCCAGAGGGACTGTGTTGAGAGCTGAACGCGGTGGCCAGAGGGACTGTGTTGAGAGCTGAACAAGGTGGCCAGAGGGACTGTGTTGAGAGCTGAACACTGTGGCCAGAGGGACTGTGTTGAGAGCTGAACGCGGTGGCCAGAGGGACTGTGTTGAGAGCTGAACGCGGTGGCCAGAGGGACTGTATTGAGAGCTGAACGCGATGGCCAGAGGGAGTGTGTTGAGAGCTGAACACTGTGGCCAGAGGGACTGTATTGAGAGCTGAACGCGGTGGCCAGAGGGACTGTGTTGAGAGCTGAACACTGGGTTAGAAGCTGAGACATTACCTTAGACAACATCAGAGTTCTCCAGCCAACATGTCCTCAACAACATGCCAATGAGAACTAGCAAAATATTTTTTTTTTCAAGCGGTGGCTTACTATACTACTGAACTGTGAAGACTTCTGGTTTTTCAGAGTATAACAATACTCAAACACACCCATGCTCACACATTAAAACTCACAAACACAAAAATGTACATGCTACTGACAGGAACATATGATTCAGAATTAAAATTGAAAGCCTACATAAACAATAAACTTCTATTGTTTTACTATTTACTATTGTTTTATGTCAGGAATTATTTTAGTTGAACTTAGTTTTATTTTTAATTTGTCAATAAGTTAATATGTAACAAAAATGAGCAGTAACTTTCATATTGCTAGGAAATCTCTGTACTCAGATTACATATCCACCTCCTTAACACAGCCAAATTCAACAATAACCCAGGTCAACTCAAACTAAAAAATAAGTCTCAAAGCAGAAAATATATCTTTACTCTTCCAGAAAATCTAATTCAACTTGTTGATAAAGTTCCTGGAAATGTTTCCTGTTCAGTGTAACAGTATTTTTCTGATGGAATTATTAAGCACAATAACAATAACCCAATCATATTAAAACACACATTAACTGATTTGTATTGCAATGGGGAAGTCAATGGGAACAGCAAAGCTAACTGATACAATTTGATGGAGATGGATGGAGAAAGTACTTCCTGTACTTATTTATCCAGTAATTTAAATATGAAACCAGTTTAACCTCACCAAGCGCATACATATGGAAATGTTCTGAGCTATTCTCAAGGTTTCAATTAGAAATGAAACACACAATACATGTTTTGAAAGAAGCGGGTCACATGTAAATTTCAGGGTTTTCAGCTTGATCACAAAGCAAACAGAAAGCATTCATACTTTAGCATTGCTGAATAAGAAGGTCTCAAATTGAACTGTCTGATTAAATAATTATACACATGTGATGAATGTATGATGGATTGTTTAGTGGGCCACCTGTTTTACAGTCCATTTTAAAGCCTAGTGCAGCATATGGGCTTTTATAGACGTCCCTTATAAAATAAATTATATCTCAGTGGGACTGCTGGTGCAATAAATGTTGTTGATGAGATGTTGCAAATGCTCAAAATAAAACATGCCCTCAACTATAGTTTGTAGTCTATGTGCAGCATTATTTACTTTGTTTTCTGTGCAAGATTATAGACTTGGTAGTCTATATGTAGCATGATAGACTATGTAGTCAACATGTAGAATTATAGAATATGTTGGCTATGTGTAGCTAAGTCAATGTTCTCATATACAGTGGGGAGAACAAGTATTTGATACACTGCCGATTTTGCAGGTTTTCCCACTTACAAAGCATGTAGAAGAATTGAGTGTTATCTGTTTACTCCTAGTACCACACACACCCACACACACCCACATACACACAAACACAAACACCTACACACAAACACCTACAGTCACAAGTCAGCCAAATTAAAGCTGTTGTTCTATTGTGGTGAATAAAGGACATCAATGAATATTACGCCTCGTCTCTAACCAGACGCCTTCTTACCAGGAGTAGAATTATATTTTATACTACATGTAGCATTATAGATTTTGTGGATCTCTTCAAACTGATATTTAGATTTTTATGAAATGCATGTCCGCAAGTAAATAACCTCCTATTATATCACTGCATTAAACATTGTTAGAATGCTTACAGTGTGCACTAGATCATCTGGGTTTAAAACATGTTTTTTTCTCAGATATAAATAAACATTTCCAGGTGCAAGCCAAAGCTTTAGCTGTCAGAGGAAGTGATTAAAACAGTGAATATTAACGCTTCGATGTCATGCAGGAAACTGACTTTGAGTTTAGGAACACTGACAGTGGAGATGTTTCCTTCAGGGGGTCCTCCACATGGAGGTGGGAGAACTATCTATGTTTCCTTCAGGGGGTCATCAACATGGAGGTGGGAGAACTATCCATGTTTCCTTCAGGGGGTCATCAACATGGAGGTGGGAGAACTATCCATGTTTCCTTCAGGGGGTCATCAACATGGAGGTGGGAGAACTATCCATGTTTCCTTCAGGGGGTCATCAACATGGAGGTGGGAGAACTATCCATGTTTCCTTCAGGGGGTCATCAACATGGAGGTGGGAGAACTATCCATGTTTCCTTCAGGGGGTCATCAACATGGAGGTGGGAGAACTATCCATGTTTCCTTCAGGGGGTCATCAACATGGAGGTGGGAGAACTGTCCATGTTTCCTTCAGGGGGTCATCAACATGGAGGTGGGAGAACTATCCATGTTTCCTTCAGGGGGTCCTCCACATGGAGGTGGGAGAACTGTCCATGTTTCGTTCAGGGGGTCATCAACATGGAGGTGGGAGAACTGTTCATGTTTCCTTCAGGGGGTCATCAACATGGAGGTGGGAGAACTATCTATGTTTCCTTCAGGGGGTCATCAACATGGAGGTGGGAGAACTGTCCATGTTTCCTTCAGGGGGTCATCAACATGGAGGTGGGAGAACTATCCATGTTTCCTTCAGGGGGTCCTCCACATGGAGGTGGGAGAACTGTTCATGTTTCCTTCAGGGGGTCCTCCACATGGAGGTGGGAGAACTGTTCATGTTTCCTTCAGGGGGTCATCAACATGGAGGTGGGAGAACTGTTCATGTTTCCTTCAGGGGGTCCTCCACATGGAGGTGGAAGAACTGTCCATGTACTCACCTTACAGACATTCGGCGGCACATCTTGGACAATGACAACATGTTCAACAATGTGGAAGCCATAAGTTTGATGACTATTGCACAAATGCTGAAAAGGCACCAGCTGATGGCATGACCCATGTTATTGTGTGGAATAATGTCAGGTTCCACCATCTAGAGCTGATGGCGTGACCCATGTCATTGTGTGGGATAATGTCAGGTTCCACCATCTAGAGCTGATGGCGTGACCCATGTCATTGTGTGGGATAATGTCAGGTTCCACCATCTAGAGATGATGGCGTGACCCATGTCATTGTGTGGGATAATGTCAGGTTCCACCATCTAGAGATGATGGCGTGACCCATGTCATTGTGTGGGATAATGTCAGGTTCCACCATGCAAGCATTGTTTCAGGCCTATCCACAATTTACCACTCTGTACCTACCCCCATACTCTCCTTTCCTTAACACGATTGAGGATTCTTTCTCCACATGGAGGAGGCAGGTATTTGTGTGCCCTCATGAGCAAGTCACCCCTCTCCAGGCCATGGATGACACATGCGATGACATCACGGCAGACTAGTGTCAGGCCTGGATCTGCCCGAAGATTCTTCCCAAGAAGTTTGGCTAATGAAAATTGTGATGTGGATGAGAACCTGTGGCTAAATCCACAAGATAGGGTTGATGGTAATATCGTTTTATTTTTGATCAAGTCTTCCTTCCTTGGCCTAAGGAATTTTGAAATCTGATGACACGTATGGTTAAAAGACAGTGATCTGAGTAAATTCACGGTTTCATATTCAAACATTAAATACATTGCTGTGCATGCAATGTACTGGGAATGAATATTGTTTCTGTCTTTTACAAGCACTGATAAAAGTGATGGCTACCAAAGTAATTTCACCATTGTCTGCTAACGTTTGCAGAAGAGGCCATTGTTATACCCTAAACCACACCCACTAAACTACAGACCACACGCTGGTTTGTGGGCTAACGATGACCTCACCACTATTGGAGGTGGTTGTTCAACATGCCGTGAAATGACTTCATTGCCTTTTCACATTAACAGAACTAAGAGAATACTTTTGTAATAAAGCTAGCCCAGAGCTCCAGGGAAAACACATGAGGTTCATCAGTCATGCGAGGAAAGGTGATGAGTGTGTGTGTTCCTGAGTGTGTGTATACATTAATACATTGGTGAGTGTGCCCAAACTTTTGACTGGCACTCTATATACAGCATATATACACACAAACACACCCACACAAGGTGTGTGCGTGTGTTTGTTTGTGAATGATAGATGTGATTAATCAAAATAGCATGGAAAGGAAATGGAATGTGTCAGATTTGCAGCATGCACTCATGTACACACACACACACACACACACACACACACACACATACACACAGTTACCAATTAAAGGAAACATGTTAGCACATACATGTGTTTTCTCTCTCCTGTTTAGTGTGTGGCAGGAAAAAGCTGATGTATGTGAATGAGGTATTTTAACAGACATACGACAGTTCAGCTGGTGGAATATGAAGCGTTTAAACTTACTACAAATGTATCTGGTGGAATATGAAGCGTTTAAACTTACTACAAATGTATCTGATGGAATGTGAAGTGTTTTAACTTATTACAAGTGTATCTGATGGAATGTAAAGCGTTTTTACTTACTACAAATTTATCTGGTGGAATGTGAAGCGTTTTAACTTACTACAAATTTATCTGGTGGAATGTGAAGCGTTTTAACTGACTACAGATGTATCTGGTGGAATGTAAAGCGTTTTAACTTACTACAAATGTTTTATCTGGTGGAATGTGTGTCCCTGGGTTTGTGTTTTGCATGTGTGTTCACACATTTTTGGACAGAGTTTTTTTTTCCTAAGAGTAAAGTTTAACTACAATATGTGCCGATTGCTATACAAACAATGCTTATCAGAATATTTTTGACTGAAAGATTGATACAGCTGACAACCTGATGACCTGTGGGTAGGTGTTGGTAAATGTATGAGGGATATGAAAAGGTTTCCGAATTGTGAATGACATTTGAGCATATCCACATGATCAGAGAGCAGCTGGGAGTCTTTATTGGGCTGAGGACTGGGGATGCATCCTGTCGGGACTCTCTGTGTGTTTCCATGGGATGGTTCATGGAAAGAATCCTCTCACACATGGTTGAATACTGCAAGGGCTTACGTGTGGTTTGGAAGACTAATGTCAACCTGCAGGAAAGGGAGTTGTGTCATAATGATATATCTACAGAAGACATGTTCTATTATGCATGTTCCACAGACTGTGTGTGTGATCCAGGTGTGTGTGTGTGATCCAGGTGTGTGTGTGTGTGATCCAGGTCTGTGTGTGTGATCCAGGTCTGTGTGTGTGTGATCCAGGTCTGTGTGTGTGATCCAGGTGTGTGTGTGTGATCCAGGTCTGTGTGTGTGTGTGTGTGAGATCCAGGTCTGTGTGTGTGATCCAGGTCTGTGTGTGTGTCTGAGATCCAGATATGTGTGTGTGATCCAGGTCTGTGTGTGAGATCCAGGTCTCTGTGTGTGTGATCCAGATGTGTGTGTGTGTGTGATCCAGGTGTGTGTGTATGTGTAATCCAGGTCTGTGTGTGTGTGATCCAGATGTGTGTGTGTGATCCAGGTGTGTGTGTGTAATCCAGGTCTGTGTGTGTGTGATCCAGATGTGTGTGTGATCCAGGTATGTGTGTGTGATCCAGGTGTGTGTGTGTGTGTGTAATCCAGGTCTGTGTGTGTTATCCAGGTCTGTGTGTGTGATCCAGGTGTGTGTGTGTGATCCAGAAGTGTGTGTGTGATCCAGGTGTGTGATCCAGATGTGTGTGTGTGATCCAGGTGTGTGTGTGTGTGTGTGTGTGTGTGATCCAGGTGTGTGTGATCCAGGTGTGTGTGTGTGATCCAGGTGTGCGTGTGTGTGTGTGTGTGTGTGTGTGTGATCCAGATGTGTGTGTGTGATCCAGGTCTATATGTGTATAATCCAGGTCTGCTTGTGTGTCACCCAGGTGTGAGTGTGTGTGATCCAGATGTGTGTATGATCCAGGTCTGTGTGTATGTGTGATCCAGGTCTGTTTGTGTCTCATCCAGGTGTGTGTGTTTGATGCAGGTGTGTGTGTGTGATCCAGGTGTGTGTGTGTCATCCAGGTGTGTGTGTGTGATCCAGGTGTGTGTGTGACCCAGGTGTGTGTGTGTGATCCAGGTGTGTGTGTGTGTGATCCAGGTGTGTGTGTGTGATCCAGGTGTGTGTGTGACCCAGGTGTGTGTGTGTGTCATCCAGGTGTGTGTGTGTGATCCAGGTGTGTGTGTGATCCAGGTGTGTGTGTGTGTCATCCAGGTGTGTGTGTGTGTGTGTCATCCAGGTGTGTGTGTGTGATCCAGGTGTGTGTGTGACCCAGGTGTGTGTGTGTGTGTGTAATCCAGGTCTGTGTGTGTGATCCAGGTCTGTGTGTGTGATCCAGGTGTGTGTGTGTGATCCAGAAGTGTGTGTGTGATCCAGGTGTGTGATCCAGATGTGTGTGTGTGATCCAGGTGTGTGTGTGTGTGTGATCCAGGTGTGTGTGATCCAGGTGTGTGTGTGTGATCCAGGTGTGCGTGTGTGTGTGTGTGTGTGTGTGTGTGTGTGTGATCCAGATGTGTGTGTGTGATCCAGGTCTATATGTGTATAATCCAGGTCTGCTTGTGTGTCACCCAGGTGTGAGTGTGTGTGATCCAGATGTGTGTATGATCCAGGTCTGTGTGTATGTGTGATCCAGGTCTGTTTGTGTCTCATCCAGGTGTGTGTGTTTGATGCAGGTGTGTGTGTGTGATCCAGGTATGTGTGTGTGTGTGTGTCATCCAGGTGTGTGTGTGTGATCCAGGTGTGTGTGTGACCCAGGTGTGTGTGTGTGATCCAGGTGTGTGTGTGTGATCCAGGTGTGTGTGTGTGATCCAGGTGTGTGTGTGACCCAGGTGTGTGTGTGTGTCATCCAGGTGTGTGTGTGTGTGTGATCCAGGTGTGTGTGATCCAGGTGTGTGTGTGTGTGTCATCCAGGTGTGTGTGTGTGTGTGTCATCCAGGTGTGTGTGTGTGATCCAGGTGTGTGTGTGACCCAGGTGTGTGTGTGTGTGTCATCCAGGTGTGTGTGTGTGATCCAGGTGTGTGTGTGACCCAGGTGTGTGTGTGTGTCATCCAGGTGTGTGTGTGTGTCATCCAGGTGTGTGTGTGTGATCCAGGTGTGTGTGTGATCCAGGTCTGTGTGCCTATGTGGGGACCAGATGTTCCTACAGAAGATAATAAAACCGGTCAAATCGGTCCTCAGAGGTTTTTTGGGGGTAATTCTCCACTAGGTCTAGGGTAAAACATAAAACTGGACATTTTTTTTCAGCTCTCCAGGACTGGAACTGAATAGCCCTGGAGTCGAGACTTTTTTCTGGCAAGAACTCAGAATATCTTCTTGGCATGACATCTATTGTAGTTTGGAAGACTTTGTGGTCGCAAGATTCAACCAACGTTTGCAATTCTTCAACCAGTAATCCTCCTCACTGTCAAAGGGGCAAAATAAACGTAGCTTCTCGTTGAGGCAGGTCGTTCAAAGATTTAGTTGATGTTAACGTTTTAGTTGTTACCCTCAGCTTGGTAGCACAGTTTTTGTTAGCAGTCTAATATACAATAAGGGACTGATTCATATCTGGGATTACATTACTAGGTAAAGCAAAACAAACTAAGTAGTTTGGCCCTGCTCTCCTCTTATCAGGACATAAACGTCAGTGCAGATTCTATGGCAACTTTCGGGTTGAGATAAGAGGCTTTCTTTGGGTAAGGAGTGCAAATAGCTTGTTGACATGGTGGCGACTTCTAATTATAGTTTTGAAGACAAAAATATTTTCTGATTATCTTCAGCTTTGTAGCTCAAAGGATGTCAAGTTTTCACGCAGCGCAAAAACCAGGAATACCTTGCTCTTACCAGGCCAGAATGACTGGCACACGTTTACACCGTGTGGCACAAAGTATCCAGGACGATTGGCTGCAACAAAATCTTCACTGGCTTTGATCAGGGCTCCTACGGTAATATCAGGGCTCCTACGGTAATATAAGGGCTACTACGGTAATAATCGGGACAGCAATGTGACTGTGGGTGGTAGTGGGTGGTAAAAGAAGAAAAAGGACAGGGAAACAGGGACAACATGACAACTATAACAGCCGTGGCATGTACAAGATGCAACCTAGGAAAACTCCAAGAAGCTATCAAGGGGACCAGAATGAAGGTAGAACCATGCAAGCAGAGAGCATAAAGAGGTTCCCCATGAACAATGCAAATTGTAGAATCGTGCAAGTGAAGAAGCATCTCCCTTACCGAGGGCAAACTGATACAAAATTACAAAGCTGAGCAACCAAGCAAAAGCCTTAAATTATGGAGTTATGAGGTTTAAGGACTCAGCCTGGTATTAACGCAGAGCCAACTGCCTCAGGAACATGAATGGTCAAAGCTTCCTGAAACTGATCTTTGGTCTCTTAAATGTGTTGCTCCCCTGCCTGACAGCATCGTTGTAGCTGCCCACAGCATGTATAAACATTGGAGAGGATTACACCAACTCCACTTTCCTTGAAGTAAAAAGCAGAGGAGCGAGAACCAATTAAATCAGACTCAAGACTTGCAAAGATTGTGCCACCATCTTAGGAAGCCATGAAATAAGTATGGTTCAAGACTGGTACATTTTATTACTGGAATCATTTTTGTTTAAAATGTGTCTAACATTAAACATTTAGTAAGGACAAGATGCATTTAAAAGCAATTTAAAAGCATTTGTATGACTATACTATCGTATTGATAGGCATTGCGGAAAATGTAATATTCCTACCAGAAGGCCAGTATAACCAAAGAACCTCAAAGACTACATTAACGATAAGTAATAAAATAAACACAGCACTGCCTATTTTGCAACAAAGTGTATTGAATCAGCATTATGCATTTTCTTTCCTTTTGAAAGACAGCATAAATGAAAACTTGGCCCGAACCAAATCACATATTGATGGTTCAGCATTGTTTCAAAATAGAGTTTGGTGTTTGATGCATTTACAAGCTAGAATTAGGGACAGGCAATGAGCTGTATCTACTCTTGTAGTCCTGTGTAACTCATTGTGTGGAGCACTTACAATGCCATGGGTTGATTCCCACGGGTGGGGGTGGAGGGGTTAATATTAAAATATGGAACACATTCACTACTGTAAGTTGCTCTGGATCTGCTAAATTACTCAAAATGCAAATGTAGTATAGATGAAGCCTGAACTGGAGTGTGAAGCTAACTGAAGCAAGTTAATTTAAAGAAAGCCTGTACCCAGCTCAGTACGCACTGAAGTAAAACCCTCTGCTTACAATGGTTCACACCTCTCTGAAGGCATGTCGAATGGCGGTTGAGGAACAGCAGGGCTGGAAACAAAGGTTGCCAAGGAGAAGTCCGGTTTTGTGGTTTGTGGCAACATCTCCCACCAGTTGCTGAAAGTGCTTGGGATCCAAAATCAACCCTTCAAAATCAACAAGGCAATACAGAGACTGTTGAAAGAAATTGTCAATGGGTCCTCACTCAAAAGGAAGGCCTCACAAGGGCACCAGAGTGAATCGGACAAAACTGGGCAGGAATAGACAGTAGTAGTTCTGGGACAAGACTGGGCCAGGAATAAACAGTAGTAGTTCTGGGACAAGACTGGGCCAGGAATAGACAGTAGTAGTTCTGGGACAAGACTGGGCCAGGAATAGACAGTAGTAGTTCTGGGACAAGACTGGGCCAGGAATAGACAGTAGTAGTTCTGGGACAAGACTGGGCAAGGAATAGACAGTAGTAGTTCTGGGACAAGACTGGGCAAGGAATAGACAGTAGTAGTTCTGGGACAGACTGGGCCAGGGAATAAACAGTAGTAGTTCTGGACAAGACTGGCCAGAATAAACAGTAGTAGTTCTGGGGACAAGCACTGGGCAAGGAATAGACAGTAGTAGTTCTGGGACAAGACTGGGCAAGGAATAGACAGTAGTATTCTGGACAAAGACTGGGCAAGAATAGACAGTAGTAGTTCTGGGACAAGACTGGGCCAGGAATAAAGGGTAGTAGTTTTGGGACAAGACTGGGCCAGGAATAGATGGTAGTGTTCCGAACAAGTCTGGGACAGGATCGAGGGCTGTAGTTCTGGGGCCAGACTAGGCCAGGAATAGAGGGCAGTAGTTTTGGGACAAGACTGGGCCAGGAATAGAGGGTAGTAATTCATGGACAAGACTGGGCCAGGAATAGAGGGCAGTAGTTCTGGGACAAGATCAGTTTAATTTTGAAGTTGACACCAGTGAGAAATAGTGCACTAACAAAGGAACAGGGTGCCATTTGGTACATTCACCTATAACACAACCTCCCCATCATCTCCTACTGTCTCTTTAATGACCCTTTAATGTCTACACACAAACATACTCTTATTACTAAAAAAATATCAACAAAACACTGAAGGGCTTTTTGGTCCTCTACATGTTTCTGAATTACATCCCATAATGTCTCTGAAACCTGAATTGTGTCACCCTAGTAAATATGACCTCAATTACACTCATATCCCCTCTATTAAATTATTACAGTACTGAATCATCCCTGTGTCCTTTATCCAGGCTGATGGATTTGACACTGGGCACGGTATATGTGTGTGCATATGTGGGTGTCTATGTGGGTGTGTAAACATGCTTATGTGTGTATGAAAACTATATGCGTATTTCTGTGTGAATCAGACACAGTTAATCAAAGAGCCTTCGATCCTCCAGAATGGAGTGTTAAATCCCCTTCTCAATTCCCCTCAAGTACACGGTGACAAATCATCACATTCAGTTGTTCACGGCTCCCTGTGTGTTTGTGCTACAAATTTATTTTTGTTTCTACTGGTCCCGTCTGACTCCTTGTCAAAGCCACCTTTATAGGGCATTAATGTTATTTTTCTGTGCAATTTATTTACAACCTTCCAGAAATGTTTTCCCAACCATTTGAGCTACAAACAGTTCCAACCATTTGAGCTACAAACCTGTTCCAACCATTTGAGCTACAAACCTGTTCCAACCATTTGAGCTACAAACCAGTTAACCAAGTTTAATCTTCAGAGAGGAAAATGCCTGAGGGAACATGCCAGTCTTCGCCATTTTTGGCCACCAAAGTTAAATACACTGTATTCACAGTAATCTGCAGAAGTTTTCCAATTAACGATCAGTGGTCTCTGATCACAAGGAGGTTTTAGGTTTTGTCAGTGCCCACAAGCTTCAGTACTGATCTGAAGGTAAATTGAGTTCTGGTATGGATATAGAGGATAATTACTACCATCCTGCATCTGAGATAAACACTGCAAAACCAACTTCTGCACCAACAATGGATAAACTAGTGCAACTTGAATTTTTTTTTTGTTTACCCGAGGTTGTTTCTGGGATGCATTTTGTTTGTCTTTTGCAAATGCAAAATTTGTATTATCTCAAAAACAAATTAAATGCTGAAATGAATGTCCCATACATGAAAATACTGTTTTGAGAATCACAAAAAATGTGAGAATAATTTCATTTTTCGTCTTCAAATGTCCCGCAATACATACTGATTTCACCCTGTGTCCAGAAAAGTGCTGAACCCCAAAGCATGGTCTGAATGCACTGATTGTGGTGCAGTTTTAAAAACATAAGGAACCTAGTACATCAGTAATACATCATTTTCTTAAAACAAAAGATTTGAGTTCTACACACCTAAATGGGGTTAAGGTTATTATATCCATATGGGAAATCTGCTGCGACAAAGACGAGCTCCAGTGCTAATTAGCATTCTACTATGCTCCAAACACTGTGACTAAGCTAACAGAAAGAAGTGTACTCAGTTGGATATTCACCACAGTATGGATCTGAGCAAAACTGCAAATGTAAGTGTATATTTTCAGTATAAAATATAACATATTTCTGATGTATATGATGAAGTTAGGAAAGATCTTAAATTATCCTGAATAAATGCAAGCATAAAAACTTCATGGGAGTTATTCATCCAATAGTGTATGTATAGTCGATCAACATTGTATTAGTGTTTCTGTGCTGTCCTCCACTCTCAGAAAAGTGTAGGCATTGTTATAAACATAAACTTTACTTCATTTGAGTAGTCTGCGCTGATGTACATTCCACTGCTGTATTTATTATTATTCTGCATCATCATGGATCAGTTTCACCAATACGTCTTTTCCCAAATTAGATCATCTCTGAAAAAGATCAGAATGGCATTAAAAGACCGATAACTGAAAGACTTTGTGTGCATGTGTAAAACAGGATTTCTATTCATGATACTAATTCATTAACCAAAGTATTGAAGGTTTCCAAGCGTGACATATTGAAACATTCAGCCTTTCCCAAGTCAATTTCTCCATTTCATTTGACTAGCAGGCCTCCACAGTCAAACAATCAATGTTGCTTTCATATCAATCATGCCTGTACTTCCAGATGCTGACTGAAGGAGAGTTAGGGCTGTTGAGTGAGTAATGGGATCCTGCCTTCCATGTTAATCAGAGCAACGTGTCCATTTAAAAAACTGATTATTTCAGAGATAATGGGTAGCCGAGGACAAACTCTTTTGCTCACTTCCATTTTCCTGACTCATAAACACCCAGGCCCCTAGCTTCCACATTCCTCCCCCCTCTCTCATTCTCTCTTTCTTCCTCTCTCTCCCTCTCTCCCCACCCTCCCTCTCTCATCTCTTTTTACTCTCTCATTGGGAGTATGTTGCTGACTCCAAGAACCATAAGATAGAGGCAGAGGACAGAGGCAAGACGCACAACAAGGTCGATCGGTGTGTGTATGTGTGCGTGTGTTGCAGTTCTAGCTGAAAGCCTCCTGACCTAGAAAGTCACTGAGACAGAGAGAGCTAAGAGACCCAGCATACAGACAGACAGGCAGACAGACAGGCAGGGAGGGAGGGAGACAGACAGACAGGCAGGCAGACAGACAGAGCGACAGGCAGGCAGGCAGACACACAG
Source organism: Esox lucius (assembly GCF_011004845.1). Lineage (NCBI taxonomy): Eukaryota > Metazoa > Chordata > Actinopteri > Esociformes > Esocidae > Esox > Esox lucius. The sequence goes on along the minus strand of NC_047578.1, from coordinate 1,176,252 downwards.
AGAGACAGACAGACATTCACGCATGCAGACTGGCAGACAGACTTGGATCCAACACACAGAGAGCTTCACTGAGCCGGAGCTCTCACACAGCTGGCATGACAGACCCATCAGACACACAGCTTCCAGAACATCCTTCTAGGGCCCAACAATGTGACAGAAATATAGTATCATGATTGGGGTTCGACATTATTGGTTTTATTCTCTCAACCTCCAGGGTGAAATCTATGTTGTTCAGTCCCTCAGACAGTCATACATAATTTGTCCTCCTGCCCCCATAGCATTCCCCCATGTTGTTGCTGTAAATAAGATCTGTTTCTTAATCAACTTACCTGGTTAATTAACATTTGAAAGACCCATGTGTCTGGTACTCAGTGCTCTACAACACCACCTTGTGGTCAGAGTTTTTTTTTACATTCAAGGCCTTTAGCTGTTGATCTGGTTTCCAATATACCGTCTACAGACACCAAGTGAGGGTCAAAACATTAGGGAGACGGCAGAAAAGAAAGAAAGAGAAATATTGAAGACGAAGAAAGTGTCTTCAACAGTAGAGGGAAGCAGGTAGGGTAAAAGACAAAATGATAGAGAGCAAGGAGTGCAAATAGTGTTATTAGTCTGTGTACAGGTGGTTAGTTGTTGATGGTCACACTGCATGAAAGAAACGGTTCAGGGTGCAGGATTCTGATGACAGACCTGTACATTCTGCACGCCCTCCGCCTGCTGGGGAACATGTAAGGAGGAGGAAATGGAGGACAGAAAGGAGGAAAAATAGTAAAGAGCTCAGCAAAGTATAGGAGGAGACAGAAGGCAACTCACCAGCAGAGGTGTTAAATACGCATTTACTTCAGAATGGAGGTCTAACTGTCTGGGAGGGAGCCCTCAGGCCCCACATACTGCTGTAATGTGGGTTCATATCTGACCCAGCTCAATTTCAGCAAACTGTCTCCTATTTTGACCATAAACAGCTAAAATGCTGTGTTTTGAATGAATGAACAAATGAACAAACAACCCAGTAAGGTATTTGGTATTTCTCATGTTTTAGTTACACTCTTAAAGGAGGAAGTACAAAGACAAAATTATCTTGGCCAAATTAACAAATCAGTGTCATATCAGCAATCAGCATCAAAAGCTTACAGGATAATCATCTGAGGAGTCTCTGGGAAAAATACATGAACAGTCCATATTTATTTCATTTAAAAGGGGTGTGGTAGGTTGCTGCACAGCTGTCCCATGTCAACAGAACACATTCCCTTTGTTCCGTTACTACCTAGGCTTCACACAACTGGCAGGCTGTCCTCCCCCACATGGGTAACCTCTTCAACTCCTAAGAGGCCTTACATCATCTGAAGAAACAATAGATGCCCTGATGAGTTATACAGATGGGCAGATTAATGAGTAACCTTATAATCTGCCGATACCAGTCAATGATGCCCCCCTAGGCAAATACCAGACCCCCTCTCCTACATTCCTGAGGAACGAAGGACAGATACCCTTATTGATATAGGCAGATGAACAGATGGTCAGAGTACCTCTGATATTATGTGTGTCACAACCAAAGACCAGAGTTACATACCAGGCAATAGAAAGGCAGACATTTCTCAAATGTACATTAGTTCAATCATTTCAATAACAGCGCACACACACACACACAAATATGCCAGAACTGCATTGAAAGTGTCACTTCCTGGCTATGCCCCTAGCCATCTCTGTGCTGCGCTAGGCTGGGCTGGGCTGGGGCCATAGTCAGGACCAGACAGAAGGTGGTGCCTCTAGCCACCTCTACCCAGTTAGGTCTCCTCAATTGGAGGCAGGTGTAGATCGCTGCCCAAATGTCACTGGTTGCTGCGTTGTGTTTGTTTCTTTTTTATTAAACCCATAGATTATTGCCTATCTCATGGTTCTGCGCCTGTGTCCTACCACCAACACAACCGTGACAGCATGTCAGGATGGGAAATGTAGTCCCATTAAAAATCGTCTCAGCCCCTTAACCTAAATGTATGATTTCATACCTAATCCCTAAATATATGCCTGTTCTAACCCGTAATCTACTTCAAACATTAAACCCTAAACTTAACCCAAAACGTAATAATGTGTACTGTGTTTCTGAGGACCAGCCAAAAGAACTGGCCTAAAGGTTCACACATTTTACAAATGTCCTCCCTTAAATGTCCTCCCTTAAATGTCCTCCCTTAAATGTCCTCCCTCAAATGTCCTCCCTCAAATGTCCTCCCTTAAATGTCCTCCCTTAAATGTCCTCCCTCAAATGTCCTCCCTTAAATGTCCTCCCTTAAATGTCCTCCCTCAAATGTCCTCCCTTAAATGTCCTCCCTCAAATGTCCTCCCTTAAATGTCCTCCCTTAATTGTTGATAATAATTTGAGTACAAACACACAGACACACACAGACAGACAAACACAAATACACACACCGAGTATATTGTGGAAACAACACATCCTTGGAGACACACACCATCCCCCTCCCTTTTTTTCTGTCTCTTTCCCTTTCACTCTCTTTCATTTCATCAACTGACACTTACCAAAGCAGGAAAAAGGCTAGAAAATTAAAGGACCTCTCAGCTAACTGCTTCAACAGAATGAGCCTAGATTGACTGACATTAATTAAAAATCCACAAACACAGCTGAGAAAATTTGGTTTGAATAGAACTCTGTGCATTGCAAATGGCTCCTTCTCCCCTATGCGCCCTGGTCTAAAGTACTGTACTACTCAGCAAATAGTGTGCCATTTGGGAGACTGTCTGTGACTCCTGAACACCGTGAACCACATGACCCAGACTGACACTGTTGGGATCAAATCTCACCACTGTCTCAGTCTCAATAAGTTGCAAGACTTTAAAATTAGCTAATGAGTCCAAGTTTGAGTGACTGTTCCACCAGAATTTCTGTGGATTTTGGCATAATTATTATGAATGAGATAACATTGTTCTTCCAATTGACTTGAGAGTGATTTGACTCCAAGAAGACATCTCAGAACAGTGATGAGGCAGGTCTATGGCCTATAATGGCCTGATACGTCTGTAAGAAAGGAACCCCTGGGTGAAGTATGAGGTGAAGGTCAAGTCTCTTTAACAATCTCCCACGGACATGTTGAGTTGGACAAAGACGAAGGTTAGAGTGAGGAGAGAGATCAATGCTTGTGGCTCAATTACACGTATTATGGTTTGAGTTAAGAGAGCAAACACATACAGGGTTGTCATTACCTGGAGAGGGACTGCTGTCTGTTTTTGTGTGTTTGTGTGTGTGAAACTCTCTCTGTTGACTTGTCTTTAGGTCTCATTCGTTCTGCTGCTAGAGATTGAGACAGTGGTAAGCAGACTTTATCCCAACACAGCGGCAGTCTGGGTCATCTGGTTCAATGTATTTCTCTCTCAGGACTTTGAGTCATAGTTCGTCTCCCAAATGGCACACTATTTCCTATGTAGGGCACTACTTTAGACCAGGGCGCATAGGGAAGAAGGAGCCATTTGGAACGCACAACAGATTTTTATTGAAACCAAAGTTCTTTGTTTTGGGAGGACGGACACTTGTTTTTTCAGCTGGGTTTGTGGGTTTTTAATCAATGTTATGTTAGTTAATCTAAGCTCATTCTGTTGAAGCAGTTAGCTGAGAGGTCCTTGTTCCCTGCTTTGGTAACTGTCAGAAGATGAAGAGAGAGTTTGATTTTCTCCACAACCAACAGTGTGTGTGTCATCTAGTTTATGTTTAGGGATAAAGGTAGGGTTATTTAGGTAAAGGTTAGGTTAGGAGTTAGGAGTAGGGTTATTAAGGTAAAGGTTAGGTTAGGAGTTAGGAGTAGGGTTATTTAGGTAAGGGTTAGGTTAGGTTAGGAGTTAGGAGTAGGGTTATTTAGGTAAAGGTTAGGTTAGGAGTTAGGAATAGGGTTATTAAGGTAAAGGTTAGGTTAGGTTAGGAGTTAGGAGTAGGGTTATTAAGGTAAAGGTTAGGTTAGGTTAGGTTAGGTTAGGAGTTAGGAGTAGGGTTATTAAGGTAAAGATTAGGTTAGGAGTTAGGAGTAGGGTTATTTAGGTGAAGGTTACGTTAGCAGTTAGGAGTAGGGTTATTTAGGTAAAGGTTAGGTTAAGAGTAGGGTTATTAAGGTAAAGGTTAGGTTAGGAGTTAGGAGTAGGGTTTAGGTAAAGGTTAGGAGTTAGGAGTAGGGTTTTGGTAAAGGTTAGGTTAGGAGTTAAGAGTTAGGAGTAGGTTTATTTAGGTAAGGATTAGGTTAGGTTAGGAGTTAGGAGTTAGCAGTAGGGTTATTTTTGAGGTGTAAGGTACATGGATTTCTTGGTTTCAGGTTACACGATAGAAAACCAAACATTTGTGTGTTTGTGATCCATGTATATGCGTACTACCTACAGAAATTGTAAACATCCCCACAGAAGTCCCCACAGAAAATGTAAAAAACTCAATTGAGTCCCCACAATCCTTTTTGGCAGGTCCTCCTTGGGGAAAAGTGATTTCTAGCTTAATGATTTTGTTTAAAGAAAACTCTATAATCAGACAATGTCACAACTTGAGTAACTTTTAGGTTTGGGCATTAGCACTTAAATCTAGGCATAACAATAGGTAATTCTGGGTTATGGTTATGGTTGGGGAATAGAGGACATGTAATTCTGGGTTATGGTTAGGGCTAGGGAATAGGGGACATGTAATTCTGGGTTATGGTTAGGTCCAGGTAATAGGGGACATGTAATTCTGGGTTATGTTTAGGGAATAGAGGACATGCAATTCTGGGTTATGGTTTGGGCTACAAAATAGGGGACATGTAATTCTGGATTATGGTTAGGGCTACAGAATAGAGGACATGTAATTCTGGATTATGGTTAGGGCTACAGAATAGAGGACATGTAATTCTGGGTTATGGTTAGGGCTAGGGAATAGAGGACATGTAATTCTGGGTTATGGTTGGGGAATAGAGGACATGTAATTCTGGGTTATGGTTAGGGCTAGGGAATAGGGGACATGTAATTCTGGGTTATGGTTAGGTCCAGGTAATAGGGGACATGTAATTCTGGGTTATGGTTTGGGCTACAGAATAGAGGACATGTAATTCTGGGTTATGGTTAGGTCCAGGTAATAGGGGACATGTAATTCTGGGTTATGGTTTGGGCTACAGAATAGAGGACATGTAATTCTGGGTTATGGTTAGGGCTAGGGAATAGAGGACATGTAATTCTGGGTTATGGTTAGGGCTAGGGAATAGAGGACATGTAATTCCGGGTTATGGTTGTCTCAGGATGCCCAGGATAGAATAACAAGTGTGTTTGTTTGTTTCTGGAGTAACTATATGACAGGAAACTAAATGGCCCCATAATGTGGAAAAATCTTGTTTTGAAAAAAAAAACATTTTGGCTTATATGAAATAGTAACTAAAGTTTTAACTGAAGTTAAGGTGAGGGTTAGTGATCGTAAAATTTGTTTTAGGGCAATCAACTTTGTTTTCCTGATTTAGATAGCAATGTAATTGTGTTTGTGTGTGTGTGTGTGTGTGTGTGTGTATGTCTGTAAGGCCTTGCGTGGTGGAGGATTCTGAAAAAATATATTGATGTAGAAGTACAAAAACAGGTAGAAACGACTACTCAAAGTAATGGCCACATACCTCACACTGCATGATGCTACAGTTTCAACAACAATACTTTCAACTAAAAATGAATTAATCTGATATCAGGCATGACATAAAAAAAAGAAAATTTCCCTCTGTTTTCACATCAGAAATAAAAAATCAAATTTTTATGATCTATTATTTAAATTTTTTGTTGTCAAATTTGGTGATGTTTAATTAATTGGCAGAAAAAGTAGGCTATAAAAAAGCAATCCTATCAGTTTTATTTTGGTTTAAGCATTCCTTTTGGGAATTGTATTTATTCTTGTCTTGCTCGAACAAGAGCAGCTGTCAAACTCAGTTTTTTTCTCTTTAGACTGGAAAACCTCCAGGGAGCTCATTAGGAAACGTATTTCTTGCTTCCTTGGAATGTGGTGGCTCAAGCTAGCATTATCAGCAGGTTTTACACACCGAAATAATCTAGCGGCTCGACTATTGTTCGATACATTTCGTAAAATATATTGTAGTGAAAATACACCGTAAGTACAGCTCTTACTTTCGATTTAGTTAATTAAAATATATTGATAAAAATGGAATATGGAATGAAAGAGTTTCAAAACATTTACTCTGAATAAATAATTTTGTGTGCGATCAGAGATGGATCCTATAACGCTGAATTGTCCTGTTGCATCGGGTTCATTTCCTGTGAATCTCAAATGGACCCCTATCCCCTACACACTTGCTTTTAGTGCCCTCCGTGGTCACGTGTTGCTACCGAAACTCAGAGGTTGACTTCCACAGAGTGGTTAGGGGATAAACGCATCTACTATGATGAACACTGGTAACTTGAATGATGCAGTTAATGGTCCACTGTTACTTAATGCTTCTGCTGTAACCAAACAGAGAATTGATTTCTTGCATTTTTCCAGGCGGGACTGAAACATGTAAACATTGAATGGTGTTGCTCACTAATGGAAACATTTTGCTCAATTCTACTCCCAACACAAATGATCTGGACACAGATTCAGTTGACATCTATTTTACCGACACCAGCATTGTCACGCCTGGCATGGAGCCCTCAGCAATGTGTCTATATTCAGTTTCCCAAAAAAGAAAGTCAGGCAGCAATGGATTACATTTGTACAGAGCCATGGCAAGCAGGCATAACATGTTACAACTACATGTCTGGCACATAACATGTTACAACTACAGGTCTGGCACATAACATGTTACAACTACAGGTCTGGTGCGTGACATGTTACAACTAAGTGTCTGGCGCGTGACATGTTACAACTATGGATCTGGCGCGTGACATGTTGCAACTACGTGTCCGGCGCTCAGTGGCGTTGGACTGAGGGCGAAAGGGGTGCTAAGTACAGAGGGCCCTAATGTGTAGGGGCCCTCAGAGACTGCCTAGGTACAGGGCCCAGAATATTGTGCTACACACAATCTAGTCCCCACAGCCTAGTCCTCACAATCTAGTCCTCAAAATCTAGTCACCACATTGTAGTCCCCACAATGTAGTCCCCACAGCCTAGTCCTCACAATCTAGTCCTCAAAATCTAGTCACCACATTGTAGTCCCAACAATGTAGTCCCCACAGCCTAGTCCTCACAATCTAGTCCTCAAAATCTAGTCACCACATTGTAGTCCCCACAATGTAGTCCCCACAGCCTAGTCCTCAAAATCTAGTCCTCAAAATCTAGTCCTCACAGTCTACACCTCACCAATCATTACAACATAGTCCTCACAAATCAGTCCCCACAATCTGATCTTTACAATCTAGTCCCTGCATCCTAGTCCTCACAATGTAGTCTAATCTGGCCTTTCTATTCTTGAGGCTTATGAATGTTTTGCACCTTGTGGTGAACCCTCTGTATTTGCTCCTGTGAAGTCTTCTCTTTTTGGTAGACTTGGATAATGATAGGCCTGCCTCCTGGAGAGTGTTCTTCACTTGGCTGGATGTTGGGAAGGGGTTTGTCTTTACTATGGAAAGTATCCTACATTTACTGTTGTCTTCGCAAGATGTCCAGGTCTTTTTGTGTGGCAGGGCACACCAGTGTATTCTTTTTTTCTCAGAATGATTTGTCCACTGCTAACGTTCCTTCTTTCTCTCTAAAGGAATTTTTTGGGTTCACAGCAACAGCTTCCAAATGTGAATGCCACACCTGGAATCAACTCCAGATCATTAATCTGCTTAATTCATTGAAGGAACAATGAAGGAATAGCCCACACCTGTCCATGAAACAGTTTTGAGTTAATTGTCCAATTAAATGTGGTCCCTTGAAAAATAAGGGGCTACATGTTAAAGAGCTGTAATTCCTAAACCATTCCTCCAATTTGGATGGAATATCCAAATATACAATATAAACCATTCCTCCAACTTTCAACCATATTCATGATTAAACTGTAACTTGAATATACACCGATCAGCCATAACATTTTGACCGCCTGCCTAATATTATGTAGGTCCCCCTTTTGCCACAAAAACAGCCCTGACCCGTTGAGGCATGGACTCCACTAGACCTCTGAGGGTGTGCTGTGGTATCTGGCACCAAGATGTTAGCAGCAGATCCTTTAAGTCTTTAAGTTTGAGGTGGGGCCTCCATGGATCAGACTTATTTGTCCAGCACATCCCACAGATGCTCGATTGGATTGAGATCTGGGGAATTTGGAGGCCAAGTCAACACCTTGAACTTTTTGTTGTGTTTCTTCAAACCATTCCTGAAACATTTTTGCTTTGTGGCAGGGCGCATTATCCTGCTGAAAGAGACCAATGCCATCAGGAAATACCGCTACCATGAAAGGGTGCACATGGTCTCCCTTCGCTCCCCACGTGCATCAGTGAGCCTTGGCCGCTCATGACCCAGTCACCGGTTCACTGCTTTACCTTCCTTGGACCACTTTTGATAGGTACTGACCGCTGCAGAACAGGAACACCCCACAAGGTCTGCAGTTCTGGAGATGCTTTGACCTAGTCGTCTAGCCATCACAATTGGGCCCTTGTCAAAGTCACTCAGATCTTTCCACTAGCCCATTTTTCCTACTTCTAACACATCACCTTTGAGGATAGAATATTCACTTGCTGCCTAATATATCCCACCCACTGACAGGTGCCATGATAACGAGATTATCTGTGTTATTCACTTCACCTGTCAGTGGTCATAATGTTATGGCTGATGGGTGTATCAGTGTTATTCACTTCACCTGTCAGTGGTCATAATGTTATGGCTGATGGGTGTATCAGTGTTATTCACTTCACCTGTCAGTGGTCATAATGTTATGGCTGATGGGTGTATCAGTGTTATTCACTTCACCTGTCAGTGGTCATAATGTTATGGCTGATGGGTGTATCAGTGTTATTCACTTCACCTGTCAGTGGTCATAATGTTATGGCTGATGGGTGTATCAGTGTTATTCACTTCACCTGTCAGTGGTCATAATGTTATGGCTGATGGGTGTATCAGTGTTATTCACTTCACCTGTCAGTGGTCATAATGTTATGGCTGATGGGTGTATCAGTGTTATTCACTTCACCTGTCAGTGGTCATAATGTAATGGCTGATGGGTGTATCAGTGTTATTCACTTCACCTGTCAGTGGTCATAATGTTATGGCTGATGGGTGTATCAGTGTTATTCACTTCACCTGTCAGTGGTCATAATGTTATGGCTGATCGGTGTGTTTTGGTAAACAGACAACAAATCCTGTGTCAGTGTCCAGTTATTTTCAGTTAGGTATATAATTATACACTATATAAATATATATATAATTATATACCTAACTGTATATAGTATCCCTTCTGGGAGTTGAAATTACATTTTGTTAAGCTTTATTCTATACATAAACAGTTGGGGGATGCTTTACAGCTAAAAGGGTAAATAACTACAATTGGGTTTGCTTGTCAGTGTGTAAATCTATTTCCACAAAGAGCACAATTACAATGCAGTGCCTGAAGTCCATGGTCAAAAGACATACAAAGGGAATACTTTTTGGGAGGGATGTCTTAACTTCTGTCTTGCCTACACCCTGCAGTCTCAATCAATCAATGTTGCTTTCAGTTTCCACTTCCTCATTCCTCCTAGCCAATCTCTGAAATTTTATTTCCCAGGGCACAGCCCATTGGCTGCTGTATTTGCCCCTGTCTGACCAATCAGATAGTTTGTTTTTTTGTTGGATATTGGAGATGACATCCATGTCATGGAGTAGTCTGGGGGCACAATCCTGCCCATTTTCTGCCCCAGTCATACCCCCTTCAGAACCATTCCTCTTGGGCATCCGTGCCGCTTCTTTGGGTGATGACAGTGGAAAAGTGACAGAGGTCCTTGAAGCATTTTAACAGCATCTCACAAAACACTGGAACGTTCTACTCATGAAAACCTTGCCTATAAACTCATGAGCCATCACACACACACACACACACACACACCATAATCTTAATATGCCAAACACGTCAAGTCCCCAATAACACTTAATAAAACGATTCTTACACTCAGAAAGCTTTTTTTCTGAGACATTTTAATTAAGTTGAGTTTCATTTTATATATATATATATATATATATATATGCATATTTGATATATTTGATAAAGGTCTTTATGATTTATACACCTTTATACAGGCGAGGAAGGTAATTAAAACGCTGCACGCACCCCAAATGGTATGCTATTTTGTAGTGCCCTCATTGATAGGCTTCAACCATATCGAAGCTGGTTTATAGTAGTGTCTTGGAATGGGTAAAAGGTATAGCTTGGAACATACCCACTGACCCTTTCTCCTTCAGACCTTTAGGAGATCTGTTCTGTGACTTGAAGGACAGGATGTAAGTGTGTGTGTGTCTGTGTGTGTGTGTGTGTGTGTGTGGGGGGGGGGGGGGGGGGGGGGTGACAAGAGGCTAGAGATTACTTGCTTCTTACTTTGATCAAGATGTAATGTTCAGTTAATTGAGCCAGCAGAATATTTATAGCATGGGAGTTTCTTCTATGGAGACTCTGCAAGTGTGGGGCAAAGTCTTCTGAGATCTTTGTTCATTTTGTTCATATTCTCTCTGCATACCTGACTTTTTATTACTTTCCTTCTTTATATCGACCAGAAATGTGTGAATATTCTAAAATCGTTTTTGTTTTGCAAATAATATATTCTGATATAACTGCTACAAACCCATTTGTAAATACATTCCAAAAATATCTTTGAAATGTACTTGTCTTCCACATGGGTTCTTTTGTTCTCTTATCACAATGACCCCGCTCGTGTTCGAAACAATCCGCAATTTAAAGGAACAACCCCTCTTGGGAATCCTGCATTGTATTATGAGTCCTGAGCTGGTCCAGGGGATGACCCCTATCTGTTTGACCCCTATCTGTTTGACCCCTATCTGTTTGACCCCTATCTGTTTGACCCCTATCTGTTTGACCCCTATCTGTTTGACCCCTATCTGTTTGACCCCTATCTGTTTGAAGGAATGACAGAGGAATGTGCCTGAAGTGTTGCTTTCAGTGGTTGGCTGCATGCGTACAGGACAAACACGGTTTCATGCCTTGTTGTCAGGAGCTCATACCTACCGTCCACTCGACCCCTAGCACCAAGTACAGATGTCCACTCCCTTCCTACCCACAACTAATCTTGCCCCACTCCAGTCCTGGGCAATTTACCCCATGAGGTTGAGGGCACTTGGATGTAAAGGAGGAGTCATGACCAGCTCTCTATTCACTACCTAATGCCTTACTTTTAACCAGAGACCTGCGGATTTTCCTTAAGTCCTTTTTAAAGTGGAGCACTATGTAGTTGACAAGGTGACATTTGGGACGGGGGGAAAGGAACTGCATTTATTCCACCTGGAGGACTTATGAGGAGGAGGGGTGTTGATGGACGTGAACATACGAGAGAGAGTAATCAACGAGGGAAGGTGGGGAGGAAATGACAAGAGAGGTGATGCTGGCTGGTCAGGGTAGTTTGTGTAAAGGGGCAGTTAGACGTGTAAAATCATAGACGTCAGGGAAGGTGTGTTGCATGACACTGCAGCAAAGTGGGTTTATAAATCTCAAAGAGCCTTGACCTGTACATCTCTTTCAAGGGGAGATGGTTTATAATTGATACATAATACAGTGGGTTCATAAAACGTTAATAGAGAGGGTATATAATGCATTATATAGAGGGTTTATAAAAGGTTGATTGAGAGGATGTATAACAGGGTGATAAAGAAGGCTTATTACAGGTTGATAGAAGGGGTTTATAATAGATACATAGTAGAGAAGGTTTATAACAGGGTAATAGAGAGGGGTTATAAAAGGTTGATAAAGGGGGTTTATAATAGATACATAGTAGAGATGGTTTATAACAGGGTAATAGAGAGGGTTTATAAAAGGTTGATAGAGGGGGTTTATAATAGATACATAGTAGAGAAGGTTTATAACAGGGTAAGAGAGAGGGTTCATAAAAGGTTGATAGAGGGGGTTTATAATAGATACATAGTAGAGAAGGTTTATAACAGGGTAAGAGAGAGGGTTCATAAAAGGTTGATAGAGGGGGTTTATAATAGATACATAGTAGAGAAGGTTTATAATAGGGTAATAGAGAGGGTTCATAAAAGGTTGATAGAGGGGGTTTATAATAGATACATAGTAGAGAAGGTTTATAACAGGGTAATAGAGAGGGGTTATAAAAGGTTGATAGAGGGGGTTTATAATAGATACATAGTAGAGAAGGTTTACAACAGGGTAATAGAGAGCGTTTATAAAAGGTTGAAAATGAGGGTGTATAATAGCTACCTAAGCGAGAGGGTTTATAAAAGATACATAATGGAGGGGGTTTGTAATAGATACATAATAGAGAGGGTTTGTAATAGATACATAATAGAGAGGGTTTATTACAGGCTGATAGAGAGGGTTTATAACAGTTTGGATGTAGGAATGTTGTGTTCTGTTAAGGAAGCTCAATTTGTCCACTGCCTTTTGTTAAGTCTTGAAAAGATTGATATTAGCTTGTGTGGTCCTAAAGAGCTTTATAAAGTTCCACTAATAAAAATGTCGCAATTTAATTATTATGTTTAGTGAGACAGAGTGAGAGTTGTGCTGTGTATCACCAAATTATGTTTATGTTGAAATTAATGGCTATTACACAAAATGTTCTGAGAGCCTCTAAAACTGCATTGTCTTTCTCATGCTTTTTTTTGTAAAAGCAGATGCCAGTTTAGTCTAAAATATAATGATAAAACACCAGAGGCACAAAAACTAATAGATCAATAATTATATAAATATCCTAAAGATTCATGTCCATTAGTTGTTTGACAGTGATAATTGTTTCACAGTCCCGGTCAACTGTATTAAGTTAGACCATTAGTACATTGTTGGATTGGTTTATATTCCAGTATGTCTCTGCATCTCTATTCCATCAACATTTTGTAGGTAAATGTAAGCAAATAAAATATAGGAAGTGCAGAATGGAGCTCTTTAAGTCTTCGAGTGTGCATATACTTTAATCATCCATCAACATGAAACAGATTATTTCCTTTTTTCCTCCAAAAAATAAAATGTTAAGATAATATTTAGTGTGCCACTTCCGGACTTGCCTCTCTAGGAAGCATACTGCAAAATCAACTTTCCTAACACTTTTCTGAGGACTCCATTTATCAAAACCTTTGGGTGCCGTGTGATGCTCTTCCCAGGTGTTGAGTGCAATACTTCAATATTGTTTTAGAAGGTGACCCCACAAAATGTTTGCGGATCGATCCTTCAGCTTTGCTGTACAAGCTCTCAGTCTTTAAAAACCCAACTCAATATGCTTCAGCTAAAAACTAGCGACCCATTCCAAATGAACCCAGTTACGAAAGGACCTGTTCCATGTACAAAAGAGTAGTCCATCAGTGTGTTTGAACATATTTAATAAGATGTCATTAAAATGCTGTCAGCTCCCCTTTAGTATAATAGCTTTGCACATATATTTCATGAACTCTGACCTTTAATTAATCAAGAATGGGTCCGGGTGGGTCAAGCGGGTAAAAACACATTTTAATTGCACATACCTGACCCATCACAACCCACTTCAAATCCCACACAGAACAAATCTAAATGTTGCACCCGGATCCACTTGGTTCCTGGGTCGGGGTCTCTGAATGGGTCTGGTGGACCTGAGAAGGGTCTCTGAATGTTGGGTCTGGTGGACCTGAGAAGACCTGCACCTTCAGCAAACCTCACCTTGCTATTAAGGCACAAAAACGTTGACATGCTTGTTAAACTCCAGACTGGACTCACCGTTTAAGGGACATTGGGGGTGGGGAGTTTTCTGGGGACAGGTGCTCCAGTCAGGAGTGGGGAAGGTTTAGGAGGATTGGTCAAAGGGTTGGGGACAATCTACCCTGAGTTTTTGTTCAGGGGTACGGTCTCTGAACGCCTGGCGTTGAATTTGAGTTTTACACTTTGATTAAATGTGTGGATGTCTGATTGCAGTTGGCTGGTGTGTGTTTTCTATTGTGTTCTTTGGACGTTTAGGTTGGCATGCAAAAACCTGGGATTATGTTTTAATAGTGTGAGTTTGTATACATGTGTTTCTGGTGAGTTTGTAGTGCACTGGAATATGGGTTTGTATACTGTGAGATATGTTTTTGTTGTGTGTTTATGGTGTATTATGTTTGTGTATGGACTGTTGTAATACACCATGAGTTGTTTGGGAGGTGGGTGTGTTTGGGGTGGGGGGTAGTTGGAGATTTTTTTATTAATGACCAACAAATAATCAAATCTCTCTGTCTCTCTGTTTTACCCTATCAATCTCAGTGGTGCCAATAAATTAATAATTCTCTCTCTATGTTTCTCTATCCCTCTGACTCTTGATTCAATCAATTTAAAGCCCTTTATTGGCATGGGAAACATTTCTTAATATCTTTCACTCTCTCTCTTTTTCATTGTATTTATAATTTTCTCTCTCACTCTTAGTCAATTTCAATCTCTATTTCTCTGTCTCATTTTGTCTTAGCCTCTCTATCTAATGATGAAGCTAATTACAATCCTCCATTTATTTTTCTATCTCTCTCAATCTCTCTAATTCAAATTCCTTGTGAGTTCCACCAACTGTTAGTTAAAGTAAAACATACACTAGATTAATTGGATTAATTAGCTAACAGAAGATGATCTGTAAAGTTTATGCCAGGGTTCTGGAGAGGAGAATACGGCCGATAGTAGAACCTCGGATTCAAGAGGAACAATGTGGTTTTCATCCGGGCCGTGGAACACTGGACCAGCTCTATACCCTCTACAGGGTGATGGAGGGTTCATGGGAGTTTGCCCAACCAATCCACATGTGTTTTGTGGATTTGGAGAAGGCATTCGACTGTGTCCCTCGCGGCATCCTGTGGAGGGTGCTTCGGGAATATGGGGTCATGGGTCCTTTGCTAAGGGCTGTCAGGTTCCTGTACGACCGTAGCAGGAGCTTGGTCCGCATTGCCGGCAGTAAGTCAGACTTGTTCCCAGTGCATGTTGGACTCCAGCAGGGCTGCCCTTTGTCGCCGGTTCTGTTCGTAATATTTATGGACAGAATTTCTAGGTGCAGCCAGGGGCCGGAGGGCGTTCCGGATGCCTCCTGAACTACTATGTCTCCCAGCTGGCCTGGGAACGCCTCGGTGTCC
This sequence comes from Esox lucius, assembly GCF_011004845.1. NCBI lineage: Eukaryota > Metazoa > Chordata > Actinopteri > Esociformes > Esocidae > Esox > Esox lucius. Next base: position 1,161,083 of record NC_047578.1, on the reverse strand, counting down.
CCCCGGAAGAGCTAGAGGAAGTGTCTAGGGAGAGGGAAGTCTGGGCATCTCTGCCTAGACTGCTGCCCCTGCGACCCGGCCCCGGATAAGCGGAAGAAGATGAATGAATGAAGATGATCTGTATATTTTTCTGTATGTTTGCTGGTTACGTGCATGAGGGACAGAGACAGAACGGGGTGTTTTAAGGCTCTGAGCTAAGGTAAGCTTGAGCTTAGCCAATTTTGGGCCTCATTTCCAAAGCTTACTGATCAGCCCTATCAGTCCTCACTCTATATCCTTTGCCTGATGCTTTGTAAGCACAGGAGAGAGGTTTGCGATCTGAAAGAAAAGAGGCATATTTTTCTATTTTGTCTTCACCTCTTTTACAGCCTTGTTCCTCTATCTCTCTGGGTCAACGTCTACCCTGGGGGGTGCTGAGGGGAGAACAGTCTGATGAACAGTTGGTTTTTGTGTGCGTGTTTGTGGGGAGGGTTCATCACCTGACCTGAGATATACAAGTCAGATGCTGAGATATTATGTAATACACCTTTGAGCCTGTTCCACAGACATTTACCACTCCCCCTAAAACCAGTCACCACAACCCCCCCCAAACACAACGTCTGCCTCTTCCTCCATGTCTCCCCTCTCTCTCTCTTTCTCTCCACCTACCTATCGCCCCCACCTCCTTTTTCTCTCCTCCAAGCTGTCACCGCCACCTCCCAGTCTTTCTTTTCCTCCCCATCTCTGGCTCCATGTTCTAGCTCTTTCTCCCACACTCAGCCATGCTAAAACCCTGTAATAACATGTTAAAGAAGCCAGCCGAGACGACAACACTTCTTACTGTGTCAGTATGCATGCCAGAACTAACAATTCATTACTATTTTTTTTAACTAACCCTAAATCTTACATTAACCCCAACCTCAACCGCTAGGCCAAAATGTTTTTGCTTGTGAGGCCAAATGTCCTCACATCACCTGACTTCAGGTACTCATAAGTAGAGTAAAACACATAGACACAGAGAACCTCCCACCTGACACTTCCACACTGCTAACTCAGAGACACAGCATCCACATGCCGATCCTCAGACACACACAAACACACACACAAAGCAAGTCAGTTAGTCTGCTCTCTCTCTTGCTCTAACACACACAAACACATGTAAACACACCTATACACACACACACACACACACACACAAACACTCAGTTATCATTTTCAGCTAAAGAGGTACCAGTCCAACTTTTGTTCAACACTAATTGAGTGAATCCTGCCCGCATTCCAGCTCCAGTTCTGTAAGGTGAGTGATACTATTCAATGGGTTCTTGTCCCTGTACACAATGAAAGTGTCTGGACAGTCGCAGGCCTGGTAATGTACTTAGCCCAGAAAGACGAGACCCTTGACCTGCTGTAGACCATAGAAATAGAATGCATAAGACCAGTTAAAGGCAGCCTCTGCAGTTTTAGTCAAGCAGGAATTAAAAGCAGGAAAAGTAGCTGTCTGAGCTGTCATTTGTTAACTCAATGCACCTGTCATTTCATTACATGAGCCATATTAATTAGCATAATCTGACAGAACATTCTACCTCTGGAGTATTCAAATGTTAACATATGGTATCAGGATTTCTGAATAACGAGTACTGATGGAAAGTTTTGCTAGAGCATTGAAAGGCAAAAAAAGGTTTTGCTCATAACTTGACTAATTCCATCCCCACAGGTGGCATGGTGGCAAAAACATCATGCTATGGGGCTACTTCTCAGCGGCAGGATTGGGAGACTGGTGAAGATTTACAGATGTTGTCCTTGAAGAAAACCTGATCCAGAGATTAGAGAACCTCCGACTGGGGTGAAGATTGATCTTTTAGCACGTCAACAACCTGAAGCCCACAGTCAACAGCCAAAGACAGTACTGAAGTGACTTTAGGACAAGTCTACGAAGTCTGTGATTGTAAGTCTGTGAATGTAAGTCTGTGAATATCCTTGAGCATTTTGGCTTTTTGGTTATGGGTTTTGAGTCTAGATTAATGGTCAAAACAATACATGTAATCTATTATATAAATTCAGTCTACTGCACAACAACATTTGTAGAAAATTCACTGAAAAGAGCACATCTTTGACACATTGCATTAATTTGAGTCAGCCACAAAGAGGGCACAACAAACCCCCTCCTGTTAAACTAAAAAGTCATGGTTCTATTTACCAGCATCTTATTCAGCATAGGATGCTTGTAAGACTTTGCTTCAAGCAACATCCATTTGTCACTGAATGTCATACCAATATCCTATTTCATAATAGATTGGTGATCTAGTTGCACAAGTCAGTGCTCATTCTCCAATTGGATGATTCAAACGAGCTAATCAATAAATAGTTCTGAAGCTATTTTTTTCTCACCTAAGCAGACACCCTGTAATTTGCTTGCATAAAGATCTGTTTATCAGATCAATAATAAATTCAAGGGGTTAATTACCACACCGTGTCTCTAATTATCGGTCCTGAACTGGTCCTATACTGCTATGTCTGGTATGTGCCTATTTGAGCTCCATGTCATCAGAACCACTTACATGCAAGATTGTAATTTAATGGCTGACACTGTGACAGTGATTCTATACATATAAACAACATATTACTGTACATATTTAGCCCCAAATTGGACCTTTAAACATCAGTTTGTTAATCACACCCAGACTGCATTTTTTATTTCTTTGCATATTTTGGTTCTGTGAAGCTTTCTGTCATAACAGTATATAATCAACACACTGCGTTGTGGTATCATGGGTCCAGTCATTAGTTCATAGCACTAGTTTTTTTAATGCTGCCAGCTGCTTGATCCGTTTTTCTCAGTGAACATTAAACAAGCAATGTTTGGATGGAGCCCTGATCTGGAGGGTCATGAATGAATCCTTAAATTAGTCACCAAAAATGTAGCCTGTAAAAAAAGACATTAGGAAATTGATAGCATTAGTCAAGGACCTTATTTTTTGTAATTGTTGATAGCATTTATAAAGAAAAGACACCCGCTAAACAGTATAGAATAAAAGTGTAAATTGAATATGCATTACGACCTTAAGCTAATTTCATTTGGACTTTCACATGACATTATACATTGGCATTTAAACTAATATTAGATGATGAAATAAAGCTTTGTGAAAATTTGAATACCGTTATAGGTGACAAAAGCATCTGATTAATTAAACCTGTATCCATGTGAAGATAGCAGCTATCTCACCCCAACACTAATTTCTAATGTTCTTATTATATAATGTTTCTAAAACCAGCAAGCAATGAAAAATGTGGTAAATAGTGTAAATACATGTTCTATTTTACTGAACATGGTTTGTATGAAAAACTAGTTAAAGAAATAATTCTGTGTTTGAGATGTTTATACATGTGGTTTTACCTCAGCAAGCACAACAGACAAACATATCACCCATCAACTCAAATGGCAGGAACCAAATCAAAGCGCAAAACCAGACTTGCCAGCTAATGATAGCATTTTCATCTGTCTGGAAGGACATTTCCTGAAATGATGATGATGGCAAAATAAATCAAGATAAAACATGAGAGAGATTGCATAAAAAAACATGGGTTCTGATTGTCTTTCCTAAACCTACTGGGAGCTAATGCTACAAGGCAATCAATCAATCAATCAAATTTATTTTCTAAAGCCCATTTTACATCATTTCTCACAGAGTGCTTTTATACAGCACCCAGTCTGAAACCCCAAGGAACAAGCAACCAAAGGGTTGATGTCAAGTGGCCCTTTAAAGGGGGTGACCAGTCCTCTTCTGGCTGTGCTGGGTGAACATGAAGAGATCACTAAATTCCCCAAGCACATAAACAAAGACTTTACAGCAAACATAATACATAATAAAACAAAAACTAACAAAGTGTAGCAAAAGCAGCCAAATATTTCTTAGCTTACAGTGGATATAAAAAAAGACTACACACCCCTGTTAAAATGCCATGTTTTTGTGATGTAAAAGAATAAGACAAAGATAAATCATGTCAGAACCTTTTCCACTTTTAATGTGACCTATAATGTGAACAATTCAATTGAAAAACAAACTGAAATCTTCAAGGGGGAAAAATAAAAACCTTACAATAAGTGCTATGCTGGTTGCATAGGTGTGCACACCCTCTTATAATTGGGGATGTGGCTGTGTTCAGAATTAACCAATCACATTCAAACTCATGTTAAAAAGTCATTACACACCTGCCATCATTTAAAGTGACTCTGATTAATCCCAAATTAAGTTCTAGTAGGATTTTCTTGACATTTTCTTAGATGCATCTCAGAACAAAAGCCATGGTTCGCAGAGAACTTCCAAAGAAACAGAGGGATCTCATTATTGAAAAATATCAGTCAGGAGAAGGGTATGAAATAATTTCCAAAGCATATGATATACCATGGAACACAGTGAAGACAGTCATCATCAAGTGGAGAAAATATGGCACAACAGAGACATTACCAAGAACTGGACGTCCCTCCAAAATGCATGGAAAGACGAGAAGAAAACTGGTCAGGGAGGCTTCCAAGAGGCCTACAGCAACATTAAAGGAACTGCAGGAATTTCTGGCAAGTACTGGCTGTGTGCTACATGTGACAACAATCCTCCGTATTCTTCATATGAATGGGCTATGGGGAGGGTGGCAAGACAGAAGCCTTGTCTTACAAAGAACAACATCCAAGCCCGGTTGAAGTTTGCAAAAACAAACATCAAGTCTCCCAAAAGCATGTGGGAAAATGTGTTATGGTCAGATGAAACCAAGGTTGAACTTTTTGGCCATAATTCGAAAAGGTATGTTTGGCACAAAAACAACACCGCACATCACCCCAAAAAAAAACATATTCACAGTGAAGCATGGTGGTGGCAGCATCATGCTTTGGAGCTGTTTTTCTTCAGCTGGAACCGGGACCTTAGTCAGGGTGGAGGGAATTATGAACAGTTCCAAATACCAGTCAATTCTGGCACAAAACCTTCGGGTGTCATGGTGCGGTGAGCAGCAGCGCCACCGTGCCATGTTTTCACAAGTTCCCATATCTCACGAACACATCCCGGACTGTCACATGTTTCCAATCTTCCACACCAGGTCCCAATCTAGCTCGTTTGTATGTGTATATATGTTTCCCCTCTGCTCCCCACATTGTGGATCATTGTTGCTGTTGCTTGTCATTGTTGCTGTCTGTTAGTATACCGGTGAGTGTTGTTAAATTACTGTTGAATGTTGATTGTTAAGACGCGTTGTCGCGCACTTTATTTTCATCAGTAGTTAGTTTCGTTTTCCGTTCGTGTTTGGTTTGTTTGTTGTTTTAATAAAAACCCACGAACGAGAGTACTGCCTGCGCCTGGTTCCTCCAACACTACACCGCGACGAGTTGTTACAGAATGATCCACCAAACCTGGAACCAGCAGGCAGTCCCTCCAGAGAGGGTATATACCTGGAGGGGCGATTGGGGGTCTGACTCCCTCTCCTCAGATGACGATGAAGCGGTCTATGAGAGAGTGGAGGAGGATCCCCTTGGGGAGCAGTGCTGGGGGTTGCCCCAAGACGGGTTTGGGGTGCCGCTGTGGGGCATGGACCAGTATGGAGTGGTCAAGCCCCTCACCAAAGAACAAGGGGAGCTGGTGAAGGGTCTCCTGCAGGACATGCAGGAGGCAGGAGGGTCAGGACGTAGGCGAGGCCGGAGGAAGAAGAGGGCGAGGTGCCCAACGCTTGGTCCGAGGTCCCCCCAGGAAAATTTTAGGGGGGGGCTGAGAGGGTGCCCGAGGGAAGTCCCGACGGCGCCCCCTCTATGTCCGGTGCCTCCTCGACCCCGTGCAGGCTGGCCAGGCTGTAGGCTGGCAATTAGGCGCACACCGCTTCCTGCTCCGCGGCCTTCCGCCGCCCCTGTCCCTGCGCCACGGCGCCGATTGCCCCCTGCTGCATCGGAGCAGCAGCCAGCACCTCCTACCTGCCAGCAGCGGCAGTCAGCGCCTCCTGCTGCATTGGAGCAGCAGCCAGCGCCTCCTACCTGCCAGCAGCGGCAGTCAGCGCCCCCTGCTGCATTGGAGCAGCAGCCAGCGCCTCCTTCCTGCCAGTGGCAGCAGCCTGCACCGCCTGAGGCCGAGGAGGAGTGGCCTGCACCGCCTGAGGCCGAGGAGGAGTGGCCTGCACCGCCTGAGGCCGAGGAGGAGTGGCCTGCACCGCCTGAGGCCGAGGAGGAGTGGCCTGCACCGCCTGAGGCCGAGGAGGAGTGGCCTGCACCGCCTGAGGCCGAGGAGGAGTGGCCTGCACCGCCTGAGGCCGAGGAGGAGTGGCCTGCACCGCCTGAGGCCGAGGAGGAGTGGCCTGCACCGCCTGAGGCCGAGGAGGAGTGGCCTGCACCGCCTGAGGCCGAGGAGGAGTGGCCTGCACCGCCTGAGCTTGCCGGGGTTTGGCTGCCACCGCCCCTTCCTGTCCCGGCCGCCCCGGCACCCCTTCCTGTCCCGGCCGCCCCGGCGCCCCTTCCTGTCCCGGCCGCCCCGGCGCCCCTTCCTGTCCCGGCCGCCCCGGCGCCCCTTCCTGTCCCGGCCGCCCCGGCGCCCCTTCCTGTCCCGGCCGCCCCGGCCCCTTCCTGTCCCGGCCGCCCCGGCGCCCCTTCCTGTCCCGGCCGCCCCGGCCCCTCCTACGGCTCTTCCGGCTACCGACCCACCGTCGGCTCTTCCGGCTACCGACCCACCGTAGGCTCTTCCGGCTACCGACCCACCGTAGGCTCTTCCGGCTACCGACCCACCGTCGGCTCTTCCGGCTACCGACCCACCGTCGGCTCTCCCGGCCTCTGACCCTCCGCCGGCTACCGACCCTCCGTCGGCTCTCCCGGCCTCTGACCCTCCGCCGGCTACCGACCCTCCTTCGGCTCTTCCGGCTACCGACCCTCCTTCGGCTCTTCCGGCTACCGACCCTCCTTCGGCTCTTCCGGCTACCGACCCTCCGTCGGCTCTTCCGGCTACCGACCCTCCTTCGGCTCTTCCGGCTACCGACCCTCCTTCGGCTCTTCCGGCTACCGACCCTCCGTCGGCTCTCCCGGCCTCTGACCCTCCGCCGGCTACCAACCCTCCGTCGGCTCTCCCGGCCTCTGACCCTCCGCCGGCTACCGACCCTCCGTCGGCTCTCCCGGCCTCTGACCCTCCGCCGGCTACCGACCCTCCGTCGGCTCTCCCGGCCTCTGACCCTCCGCCGGCTACCGACCCTCCGTCGGCTCTCCCGGCCTCTGACCCTCCGCCGGCTACCGACCCTCCGTCGGCTCTCCCGGCCCCTGACCCTCCGCCGGCTCCTGTTCTTCAGCCGGTTCTGCCTCCCCGGCCTGTCCCGACGGCTCCGCCACCCTGGTTAGTCGCGGCTGTTCCGCCCCCTCGGCGGGTTTGTGCCGATGGGGGTACTGCGCTGCCCCGCCCCCCCTCCCTTGGGCTGGGGTTCGTCTTGGCCCGTCCGGTGGCCGGGCCTTTGGGGGGGGGTACTGTCATGGTGCGGTGAGCAGCAGCGCCACCGTGCCATGTTTTCACAAGTTCCCATATCTCACGAACACATCCCGGACTGTCACATGTTTCCAATCTTCCACACCAGGTCCCAATCTAGCTCGTTTGTATGTGTATATATGTTTCCCCTCTGCTCCCCACATTGTGGATCATTGTTGCTGTTGCTTGTCATTGTTGCTGTCTGTTAGTATACCGGTGAGTGTTGTTAAATTACTGTTGAATGTTGATTGTTAAGACGCGTTGTCGCGCACTTTATTTTCATCAGTAGTTAGTTTCGTTTTCCGTTCGTGTTTGGTTTGTTTGTTGTTTTAATAAAAACCCACGAACGAGAGTACTGCCTGCGCCTGGTTCCTCCAACACTATACCGCGACGAGTTGTTACATCGGGTGTCCGTTAGAAAGCTGTAGATGAAAAGGAAGATCACCTTTCAGCACGACAACGACACAAAGCACACATCCAAATCCACAAAAGCATGGCTTCACCAGAAGAAGATTAACCTTTTGGAATGGCCCAGCCAGAGCCCAGACCTGAATCCAATTGAACATCTGTGGGGTGATCTGAAGAGGTGCTGTGCACAGGAGATGTCCTCGCAATCTGACAGATTTGGAGTGCTTTTGCAAAGAAGATATTGCCACGTCAAGATGTGCTATACTAATAGACTCCTACCCAAAAAGACTGCTGTAATAAAATGAAAAGGTGCTTCAACAAAGTATTAGTTTAAGGATGTGCACACTTATGCAACCAGGTAATTGTGAGTTTTTTATTTGAAATGTTTCCCCCTCAAAGATTTCAGTTTGTTTTTCAATGGAATTGTTCACATTATAGGTCACATTAAAGGTGGAAAAAGTTCTGACATGATTTATCTTTGTCTCATTCTTTTACATCACAAGAACCTGGCATTTTAACAGGGGTGTTAAAATGCCAGGTTCTTATATCCACTGTATCTGGAAACTTCTTACACAGTGTTGGAAAAGCATTCCAGGTCATCTCCTCATGAAGCTCATTGAGAGAACGTCAAGAGGCTACAAAGCTATTTTCAAGCCAAAGGGTGGAACTTTTAAGTAACTAAAATATAAATGTATTTGGAGTTGTGAAACAAAATTTAAATAAAAAAAATTTTCGTTCACCACACAATGTACTGGATAGTGATGTACTCACTGAAGGCTACGTTTTCCTTCACATTCACTAGAACTTATGAAGAATAACAGTGCCTGATGGGAATTCAGTAATCTTCCTGGACTAGTGAAGGAATTCTGTAAAACAAGGTGATAGAAAAGAACAAATGGGGAAAATGTTAAGAGAATGGGGTGGAGAGATTTAGATAGAGAGAGGTGGAGATGCCGATAAAGATGGATCTGAAGAGAAAGAGAAAAAAGGAATGAGATGGGGAGTGATATTAGATGTACATTCAGAGACAGAAGGAGAGAGAAAGCGAGAGCCAAAGCAAAAGTGAGAGAGAGAAAGAAATTGAAAGAGAGACAGAGAAAGCATAAAATAGAGAGAGCAAAAGAAAGTGAGAGACTGAGCGCATGAAAGATATGGAAGTGAGCAAAAAGGAGACAGAGGCCTTAGATGGCAGCAAAGCAAGTCAGTCTAAAGCATAGAGGATAACAAGAAAGGAGGGAGGACAGCAGATGGAAGCAGGAAAGAGGAGAGGGGAGCAGGAGAGGGGAGTAGGAGAGGGGAGCAGGAGAGGGGAGCAGGAGAAGGAACCAGGAGAAGGAAGAAGGAGAGGGGAGCGGGGGGGAGCAGGAGAGGGGAGCAGGGGTTAAAGAGTGGATCGATAAGGCTTTAGCCAGACACTCCAGACAGTACCAGGATGCTGGTTCCATCCTCCACCCTCACGCCCATTGATCTTCATTACAACTCAGCTACAGAGTAGACCAGAGATGACTGGAGGCATGGGGATATGATCAGGGACACAGAGACGGGATATGATCAGGGATACGGAGAGGGGATATGATCAGGGACACAGAGACGGGATATGATCAGGGACACAGAGAGGGGATATGATCTGGGATACAGAGAGGGGATATGATCAGGGACACAGAGACGGGATATGATCAGGGACACAGAGAGGGGATATGATCTGGGATACAGAGAGGGGATATGATCAGGGACACAGAGAGGGGATATGATAAGGGATACAGAGAGGGGATATGATCAGGGACACAGAGAGGGGATATGATCAGGGATACGGAGAGGGGATATGATCAGGGATACAGAGAGGGGATATGATCAGGGATACAGAGAGGGGATATGATCAGGGATACAGAGAGGGGATATGATCAGGGATACGGAGAGCGGATATGATCAGGGACACAGAGAGGGGATATGGTCAGGGACACAGAGAGGGGATATGATCAGGGACACAGAGAGGGGATATGATCAGAGACACAGAGAGGGGATATGATCAGGGATACAGAGAGGGGATATGATCAGGGACACAGAGAGGGGATATGATCAGGGATACAGAGAGGGGATATGATCAGGGACACAGAGAGGGGATATGATCAGGGACACAGAGAGGGGATATGATCAGGGACACAGAGAGGGGATATGATCAGGGACACAGAGAGGGGATATGATTAGGAAAGGGGGGAACGAACGACTGAAAGGTGCTTGATTGAACAGCAGAAGCTCTACAGTAATATCCCCGGTCCCCTGCCACTGGGCCTGATTCAGTTCCCCTCCGTGTTGGAGAACAAACCACATCAGAAGCTGGGTGGTTGCTTACGCCCATCCTTGATTGTTTCCCAGAAAGACGTTGAGGAGAGACAAAGCCGGTATATTCTCCGTTCCCCCCGCTCACTCAACTCTGTAATTACTTTTAAGGTGTGTGTGTGTTGTGTGTGTGTGTTGTGTGTGTGTGTGTAGACATCTAAAGGACACACACAGTAGCACCAACGAAGTAGAAATAAATGTCTGGACTACAGTACATAAAGGAAAAATCTTCATCAAGACACAAAATAAGGCTTGATGTACACTGGCAGATTCTGTTATTCATTGTTCCAATAGCAACTTTATTTCCATTAACCTAAGATGACCTCTTTTCTAGCTCTTTACAAGCTATGTAGGCTAAAACTAAGAAATTGTTCCACTAACTCAGTGAAAAACAGGCATTGTTGACCTATGTAAAAATGCATTCATTGATTTTTTTTGTTCTTGGAAGGTTTTCAATTGGGTCTTCATTATAATGTTGTGTACAGCTAGTATTATTTGGATGTTGTTCTATTGCTATACAGACATGTCCTCCTCCTCACTCATCTCCTCCCCTCTTCCTCCTCACTCATCTCCTCCCCTCCTCCTCCTCACTCATCTCCTCCCCTCCTCCTCCCTCCATCCTCCTCTGTCCTCTTGCCTCCTCTTCTCTCCTTCTCATCTCCCCTTTCTTCTTCCTCTTGTCTTTTCTCCCCCACCTGTCTCCCCTTCCTTTCGTCCTCCTTTCAGCTCCTCTCTCGCCTTCTCCTCATCCTCTCATCCTCTACTTGCCTACATCGATCTGTTGTTACTTTTCTATCACTTGAACAGAGAAACTAATTAAGAGTTTGTTTCCACAGTGAGTTTCCATCATGCAGTCAGACAGAATGGAAGACAGACAGGAGTTAGATACATGTTGGATAAAAAAACAGCGTCTACTCTGTGTTGTATAGATATATGAATCTGTATATTATTGTCTATATGTTTCATTTTTTCCACTCATTTCAGCTCAGTGTATATAATTTGGAATGAATGACTGTCTCCAGACATACTTTATAAAATGTGTGTTTGCATTTCAATAAATCTCCAAATCTGTTGCTATTTGTTGCTGTCTTTCTCTAGTCTGGATAGATAAAAGTTATAAATGAATGTAGTATTTGTAGCTGTCTTTCTCTCCACTTCAATCCTTACATTCACCCCTCATCCCTCCCTGCATCCCTCCATTCCTCTGTTTCACCCAACTCCCTCCCATTAATCCTCCCATCCCTCCATTCCTCTGTTTCATCCAACTCCCATCAATCCTCCCATCCCTCCATTCCTCTGTTTCACCTAACGGCCTCTCATTTATCCTCCCATCCCTCTGTGCATCTCTCCATTACACTTTTCTTCCATCGCTCCATCTCTCCCTCCTCCATCCCTACATTTTGGAGACCCACCAACAGACCATAACCTGATTACTTAGCATGTCTCAGTTATCGCCTAATTGCAGCCCTATTTCTGATAGCAGGGACAGGCCGGAAGTGGGTCTGGGTTAGTCTACAGAGTAATGCAGTCTGGGAAATGAGTGTCAAAGGTGACAGCTGAAGATATACATAAAAAATAAAATAATCCTGGAAGCAGCATAGCAAATAAACAACTACAACTGCAGTCAAGATGGGTGCTTCTATTTTCAACAAACAAGAAGACAAGGAAATGCCTTTCAGAAATATTGCCCCCCCCCCGGGTAAAAATAAACTAAAAAGGCTGTCATAAAGAAAACACAGTGGAAGATTAAAAAGCTGTCTGTGTGGCAAACAATGCCTAAAGGTCACTTCTTTGAGAAACTTTAGGAAAACCGGAGAAGTCCTTGGTCAGTCTCTGGCAGAGTCATCTGGCACCAAATGAAGAACCTTGACTGGGAGAAATGTTTTAAGAGTTGTAGGGTGTGTTGCACCTTAAAATCCCTTATGGCGGAAGGCAACAAGCAGAAGAGAGGAAGAATGGTGTCTTAGCTCAAACATGCAAGACTTCTTCTCAAGGTTAAAATGTTTGCTTTGGTTGTTTGTTGAATGATCAATTCCTGCCTCTCATATAGCACACAAATATTATTTGAAAACTGCAGTTTTCATTGGCACAGTTCAGTTAAATGTACAAATCCTGTCAACTATGTTGAAATTAAAATGGATGTCAACCACAATATATCTTATTTTTGTAATTGCAGAATAAAAAAAAACTGTAATATAAAACCAATATGAAACTGTGTCTCAGCAAATGTACATCAAATTTAAAATTAGGTTAAAATTGTGTGTAAATATGTATGTTATTGGATGGTTGATTTGTTTTGTAAGAGATGCCTGCCCCCCTACCGTTCTTAGTCATAGATTATAACTCTTTGTATTCACAGTTCAAACAGGCTTTTCATGCTCTCAGTGTCCAATTTATAATGTGCGCCTTCAATAGGTTAGCCTGGTGCTGACAGTCCACTGCTGTCTATGGAAGATAACATGAGCAGGCGACACATGGCGTGATGACACCTTAACACATCAACAACCAGGCTCAGTATACTTTCCCAGTTGAGTTCAACCCCGGGGGGGGTCATCGTCCTTGGGCTGGTAGCACCATTATCAACTTTTCATTTGGTGGAGAATAATTTCAACCAATTGAAAACAGAGATTTTGTTGGTGTAGTTTAGATGAGTCATCTCGCCAACTATTCTGAACCCTCACAAGCACACACTTTCTTCTCCGGGAAATTACGTGAGGTGAAGAAAGTGGACCCCCAACAAAATAATAGTATTTAAAATCATAGAAATAGCTGCGGGGGCATGAAAGAAGTTCCTTTGCACAAGGTCGCTTCATAGAAACGAGGCGATTTTCCCAAGAACTGCGAATGGAGAAAGGTTGGATGTTGTGTGAAAGGTTCAGAGTGGTTCTGTGAAGATGGAGCGTTTAATGGATCAAAGATGTTACACAGGTGATGTGAAGGCTGATCCACGGCCCATGAAAACTCACTCACTCAAATTCAGCTCACAAATTAAATATACAATTAATACAGGACCATAAAAGCTCTATATTAATGATTTTCTTGAAATGTTGTTTCATTGTATTATGTAATTATGAAAACCCTCGAAAACTACAGAAATGCTGATGTTTACCATTTTCATTCTGTAGGTACATTAAATGGTTATACAGTATCAAAGGAAGTTACTAGACATGGCTACTAGACATGTCGAGAAGCAGAATGTCCATGTTTTGTGTGACATTTGTAAAGACATGTAGGTGTAGTGGAGTTATGGTCTTCTTGTTCTTATTCAGAGTTTATTTTGCAACTATAAAGTGTATATCACCGCTTTTTGAAATGTTAACCGTGATTTCAAACAGTGTACCATTTCTATCAGAAAGATCCATATATATAATGCTGTGAGAAATACACAATACTCCTGTTCTGAGAAATGTAAGTTATTCCATGCTATGTACTACTCCCTTCACAGAACAGCACAAACTGTCTCTAACCAGAATAGAAAGAGTGGGAGGCCCCGGTGTACAACTGAGCAAGAGGACCAATACATTAGAGTGTCTAGCTGGAGAAACCGATGCCTCACTGGTCCTTAACTCATTAAATAGTACCCACAAAACACCAGCCTCAAAGTCAACAGTGGAAAGGCAACTCTGGGATGCTGGACTTCTAAGCAGAGTTTCAAAGAAATATCTCAGACTGGACAATAAAAAAAAGACTAAGATGGGCTGTCTCTAAAAGAACACAGACAATAGAGAGAGGATGATTGGAAAAAAGTGTTGTGGACAGACTAATCTAAATATGAGGTATTCTGATCACAAAGAAGAACATTTGTGAGATGCCAGTCATCAGATCTCAACCCTATAGAGCTGTTGTGGAAGCAGCTTGACCTTACGGGACATGCAAGAAGTGCCCAGCAAGCCAATCCAATTTGTGGGAGGTGCGTCAGGAAGTATGGGGTGAAATTGCATCAGTATACGTCAACAAATTGACAACAAGGATGTCAAAGGTTGTAAAATGAGCCAGATTGAGGTAAATTGCAATGCATATAATGTAATATACACCGTTCAGCCATAACATTATGACCAGCTGCCTAATATTTGGTAGGTCCCAACTTTTGCTGCCAAAACAGCCCTGACCCGTTGAGACATGGACTCCACTAGACATCTGAAGGTGTGCTGTGCCCCAAGAAGTTAGCAGCAGATCCTGCAAGACCTGTAAATTGCGAGGTGGGGCCTCCATGGATCGGACCTCTTTGTCCAGCACATCCCACAGATGCTGGATAGGATTGAGATCTGGGGAATTTGGAGGCCAAGTCAACACCTTGAACTCGTTGTTGTGTTCCTCAAACCATTCCTGAACCATTTTTGCTTTGTGGCAGGGTGCATTATCCTGCTGAAAGAGACCAATGCCATCAGGGTGCACATAGTCTGCAACAATGCTCAGGTAGGTGTTACGTGTCAAAGTAACATCCACATGAATGGCAGGACCCAAGGTTTCCCAGCAGAACATCGCCCAAAGCATCACACTGCCTCATCCAGCTTGTCTTCTTCCCATAGTGCATCCTGGTAACATGTGTTCTCCAGGTAAGCAACACACACCCACCCGGCCAGCCAAGGGATGTAAAAAAAACATTCATTAGACCAGGTCACCTTGCTCCATGGTCCAGTTCTGATGCGCATGTGCAGATTGTAGGCGCTTTCAGCAGAGGACAGGGGTCAGCATGGGCACCCTGACTGGTCTGCGGCTTTGCAGCCCCATACGCAACAAACTGTGATGCACTGTGTGTTCTGACACCTTTCGATCAATACCAGCATTAACTCTTTCAGCAATTTGAGCTACAGTAGCTCGCCTGTTGGATCGGACCACACAGCCAGCCTTCACTCCCCACGTGCATCAATGGACCATTGCCTCCCATGACCCTGTCGCCGGTTCACCACTTTTCCTTCCTTGGACCACTTTTGATAGGTACTGACCACTGAAGACTGGGAACACCCCACAAGGGCTGGAGGTGCTCTGATCCAGTCATCTAGCCATCACAATTTGGCCCTTGTCAAAGTCGCACAGATCCTTACACTTGCCCATTTTTCCTGCTTCTAACACATTAACTTTGAGGACAGAATATTCACTTGCTACCTAATGTATCCCACCCACTGACAGGTGCCATGATAACGAGATTATCTGTGTTATTCACTTCACCTGTCAGTGGTCATAATGTTATGGTTGATGGGTGTATCAGTGTTATTCACTTCACCTGTCAGTGGTCATAATGTTATGGCTGATGGGTGTATCAGTGTTATTCACTTCACCTGTCAGTGGTCATAATGTTATGGCTGATGGGTGTATCAGTGTTATTCACTTCACCTGTCAGTGGTCATAATGTTATGGCTGATGGGTGTATCAGTGTTATTCACTTCACCTGTCAGTGGTCATAATGTTATGGCTGATGGGTGTATCAGTGTTATTCACTTCACCTGTCAGTGGTCATAATGTTATGGCTGATGGGTGTATCAGTGTTATTCACTTCACCTGTCAGTGGTCATAATGTTATGGCTGATGGGTGTATCACTGTTATTCACTTCACCTGTCAGTGGTCATAATGTTATGGCTGATCAGTGTATATATATTATATTATATGTGCATATCATACCTGATGATGAAGAATCCCGTTGCAAATTGCCCAACAAAACCAATTTACCACAGAGTGCATGTTCACGAGAGTGCACGTATGTGTATTTGTCCGTAGTGGAGAGAGGAAACTAGAGAGCTCTCGTGTTTCGCCTCTCAACCCTTTTCAGAGTGCTTTTTCCCTACAAGCTGTTCGGGATGCTTTTCAGGGCCAGAGATAGTTGTGATGAGTGTTACTGTAATCAATGCTCTTCCCAACCACTTTTCTCAGATATTACGCTCCCGTGCCAAACGCTGCCCTAATCCCTAACTAGCACACTACCAGCACCAGGTCGGATGGGGGACTCTGTGCTGAGAACAGGGTGCCATTTGGGGCACAGAGGATATCAGTGACTAGGAGTCAGCCTGACTCTGATCACGCAGTGTTGTAGGATGGGATTGGACGTGGCAGAAGGAGGTGGGCCGCGATTGGACTTGACAGGGGGTGGGGCATGACTGGACGGGACATGACCTCCTGTGCGGGTCGGGACGACATCCTTCAGTGTGGCAGGTGGTGTCACAACACTTTCAGACGAACGTCTGTTTCATTCTCACAGAGAGAAAGAGACTGGGGGTGGGAGGGGAGGGGAGAGCAGGTGGAGGGTGAGTACACAGTTTTGGAGAGTCTGTTGTTGGATGTGACAGGAGGTAAAGAGGAGAGCGGGATGTAGTGGATGTGTGGTTTGGGGGGAAGTCTTAAACCTAGATTCTAGTCCGCTGAGACATGATGGGCCAACTGGGCCCTGAGACATGATGGGCCAACTGGGCCCTGAGACATGATGGGCCAACTGGGCCCTGAGACATGCAGTAGCCGCCCCCTTCTTAGTGATTATCTGAGAAGGAAGAGTTCCACGTTTTTTTTTTTTTCAATATCAAGAAAAGGCAGAGCAGTGCTTCCCAAAAGTATTCACATTTTATTGTGTTGAAATCAAACATGAAATCAAAATAGATTCCAATCCATTTTTGCCACTGATCAACACAAGAATTCCATAATGTCATATCTGCAAATTGTTTTAAATTATTTACAAATATAAAACAGAAAATAGTTGTTTGCATACGTACTTACCCCACTTGCTTCACATGACACAGCTAGCTGTGGATTAGCTGTGGTGCAACCAATTGTATTTATGTGCAATTAAGGTGTTTCACATCATTTCAGGTGAAATGCACGTGTCTCTGGGAGGTTCCAGAGTTGGTTTTAGGATAATTCCTAACAAACAGCATGAAGAATCAAAGCAACTCCAGAGTAATGTTCTTCAAAAGCCCCGATAAGGGTGGGATGTAAGAATTTTACCAGGCATTGAATATCCCCCAGAGGACTTTAAAATCCATTACTGTGGAAATATAGCACCACTGTGAATCTGTCTAGAACAGACCATCCTAAAAAACGGAGTATCATGGCTAGAGGCGCGTTAGTCATGGGGGCCACCAAGAGGCCAATGAGAACTCAAACTCTTCCAGTCTTCCTTGACTGTGTTGAGAGACACTGTTAATACTGCAACAACAGGTGCTACACAACAGTGGCCTTCATGGGAGAGGCAGCAAAACGAAAGGCTCACATCAAATCTCGGCTGGAGTTGGAGTGAAAGAAGATTCTCTGGCCTGATGAGACCAAACACAGAGGTTTTGGCCCCAACACTGTGCCCACCTTAAACTGAACATCAACCCCCAGATCACCACACCTGCCATGTGAAATATGGTGGTGGGAGCATCATGCTGTGAGAATGCTTCTCGGTGTCCGAGCCTGGAAGGTTTGTTAAGATGGAAGGCAGAATGGATGCAACAAAGTACAGAGAATTCCTGGAAGAAAACCTGCTGAAGTCTGCAAGTGACCTGGGACTTGAGAGAAGATTCATCGTCCAGCAGGACAATGACCCAAAATGTACAGTCAAAGCCACACTGGAGTGCATTAAAAAAACAAAAAGGTCAATGTCCTGGAGAGGCCCAATCAAAGCAGGGAACACAGACCATTACACACCCACACATTAGCTGTATAATCTGTGTTGTCTTTACTGTTGTATATCTTTAGTTTTGTTGTTAATATTTAAACATTTTATATAATGGTTAGGTTGCTTTATATGTTTTATGTTTTGCAAGGACCCCAGGAAAATAGCAGCCGCTTTCACAAAAGCTACTGAAGATCTGAATAAATTTAAACTTAAACATATACAGCCTTTTTAAATCAGTGCATATGAGGGAACCGGGCCCAGGAGAGGAAGAAACTTTACCCAAGATGTTCTCCAATAGATTTTGTCAGTTTACTCTCTCCTTTACCCCTAAAGGAACTTCATGAATCACTGGTGCCATCTAGTGGTTCAAATACACACAACTCTGTGTAGGATGGAGCACTGGCACCCTCATGTGGTTCAAATTCACACAACTCTGTGTAGCATGGAGCATTGGTGCCCTCATGTGGTTGAAATACACACAACTCCCTGTAGCATGGAGCACTGGCGCCTTCTAGTGGTCTAGTTTACTACAGCACGTGCACCTATCAAGGTCTCTCTTCATCTTCGTTTTTTGTTTTTTACCTTCATGTAGCTCTTACTATCAGCCATATCTAATTTATTTCTCTCTCTTTCTCCCCCTCTATCTGTACCTTTCTGTTTTTCTGTCTTTTTCTACCCTGTATCTCCTACAGGCTGACTATCGTTCTAACGGGTTCCGTGGTAATACAGCCATCTGAAACCACTTGGAGACGACACTTTTTCCACTTACAATGTTGTAGAAAGAGAAAATAAATAACACTGAGAACGTTTGACAGAGCAGCTTGAATGAAAAGGGAGGGGACAAAAGGAGGGCAAAATAGAGTGAGGGACAGAAAATAGAGAGAAAGATAGATGTGGTGGGAGGAGAAATAATGACAGTTTTTCTTGATTGCTTACAAGCATCGGTCAATACTGAAACCACAATAACAAAACCCTTCAAACAGTGTGCATTACCAACATGCATTGTTGCAAAACAGTTCCTGTTTTTCTCAATCGATTTGGTATATTTCTCCAATCTCAGGTAACTGCTCTCAAAACAGTTAACACAGCAAACAGTTAAGTATTCACTGCACAGTGAAACACAGCATTTTATTCTAGTTATGCATTTATTAAAATTCAATATTAACATCAAAACTAAAAGTGTGTTCTCTGTTGATTTGATAACAAATTCAGCTGAAGATACACAAAGAAATAAATGAAAATATGTTTTTCATTAAGTTCTTTAATGAGGAGTTCAGGTGTATAACAATGAGTTGTCACCCCACCAAAAAAAACATTATATGCAAATAAGTACATAGGTAAAAATTATTTGAATCAATTAATTTATTGATCATTCCTCTCAATTACATCTGGCCAGAGAATTTCATCAACATCACAGAAAATCTTTTCACGAGTCATGCATCGTGGGAAAAAACGGCTTGAATGCTGTATCCATCCTTGACATGCTTGTGCCCCAATACCTCCACAGGCCTCTTCCATCGCTTGAAGAAGACTTACTTGGTTGTAAGGGTTGAGATCATGTACTTTCCATCTCCAAGAGGAGAAGAATTCCTCAATTGGACTCAGGAAAGGAGAATATGGTGGAAGGAACACCATCCTGAAATGTGGGTGATTCTCAAACCACTCTGGCACTAGTGCTGAATGGTGGAATTGGACATTGTCCCAAACAACTACAAAATTCCACACCATTTGCTCCTGATCACCCTGTGGAAAGAGGATTTCATTGAGGAGGTTTAAAAAATATAGGAGCCTTGCTGTGTTGTATAGTCCCAAGACAGCATTGTGTGCCACAACACCAGTTGTAAAAATTGTGGCACAGAGAGTGATGTTGCCTCCTCGTTGTCTAGGGACATTGACTGTAGCACGATGGCCAATCACATTTCTCCCTCTTCTCCTTTTTTTCTGAATATTGAAGCCTGCTTCATCAATAAACAGGTACTCATAATGAGTTGCACTGCTATCCAACTCCAAGT
Source organism: Esox lucius (assembly GCF_011004845.1). Taxonomy (NCBI): domain Eukaryota; kingdom Metazoa; phylum Chordata; class Actinopteri; order Esociformes; family Esocidae; genus Esox; species Esox lucius. Next base: position 1,141,289 of record NC_047578.1, on the reverse strand, counting down.
AAAAAGAACACAAGGTACAATACAGTAAGTTAGTGTTTTACAGTAATGGCATTGATTGCAGTCAATACTACTGTGAAACTGTTGCTGAAGTTTGAGTTCACAATTTAAGGCAGCAGTATACATACAGTGGAGCAAAAAAGTGTTTAGTCAGCCACCAATTGTGCAAGTTCTCCCACTTAAAAAGATAAGAGAGGCCTATAATTTTCATCATATGTACACTTCAACTATGAAAATCACATTGTAGGGATTTTTATGAATTTATTGGTAAATTATGATGGAGCATTAAGTATTTGGTCAATAAAAAAAGTTAATCTCAATAATTTGTTATATACCCTTTGTTAGCAATGACAGAGGTCAAACGTTTTCTGTATGTCTTCACAAGGTTTTCACACACTGTTGCTGGTATTTTGGCCCATTCCTCCATGCAGATCTAGAGCAGTGATGTTTTGGGGCTGTCGCTGGGCAACACGGACATTTTCTATGGGGTTGAGATCTGGTGACTTGCTAGGCCACTCCAGAACCTTGAAATGCTTCTTACGAAGCCACACCTTCGTTGCCCGGGCGGTGTGTGTAGGATTATTGTCATGCTGAAAGACCCAGCCATGTTTCACCTTCAATGCCCTTGCTGATGGAAGGAGGTTTTCATAAACAATCTAATGATACATGGCCCCATTCCTTCTTTCCTTCACACGGATCAGTCGTCCTGGTCCCTTTGCAGAGAAACAGCCCCAAAGCATGATGTTTCCATGGTGTGCTTTGGATGCAACTCAGCATTCTTTCTCCTCCAAACACGACAAGTTGAGTTTTTACCAAATTTCGGTTTCATCTGACCATATGACATTCTCCCAATCCTCTTCTGGACCATCCAAATGCTCTCTAGCAAACCTCAGATGGGCCTGGACATGTACTGGCTTTAATAGGGGGACACGTCTGGCACTGCAGGATTTGAGTAACGAGTGGAGGACAGAGGAGCCTCTTAAAGAAGAAGTTACAGGTCTGTGAGAGCCAGAAATATTGCTTGTTTGTAGGTGACCAAATACTTGTTTTACCGAGGAATTTACCAATAAATTCATAAAAATTCCTACAATGTGATCTTCTGGATTTTATTTCTCATTTTGTCTCTCATAGTTGAAGTGTATCTATGATGAAAATTACAGGCCTCTCTCATCTTTTTAAGTGGGAGAACTTGCACAATTGGTGGCTGACTAAATACTTTTTTGCCCCACTGTAGATATGCCTAAATATTTTCACTTAGGAAACATTTAGGAAAATTTCTCCTTAGAACACGATCAATTGTGGAGAGACTTCATTGGTGAATATTGTGGAACAGTTGATTGTCCTGTATTATTCTTTGCTCAATTTCTTTGAGGCGGAGGGTGTTGTTCTGGACCACCATGTCACTAATGGCATGCTCTTGTTCAATTGAAAGAAGTCTTGTTCGTCCACCTGAAGGTTCTCTCTTTTTTGGAGGAGCAGGAACATTTACTGTAGAAATCTAGACATATGTCAAACAAGACTACATGGACTCTCATTGTAGAAGTAGAATGATTTAGTTACCGGTTTTCCCTCTGAAATGTGCAGATAATTGAAGCCTCTGTGGATCTGTTTATATTGGGCTGAACTCTCTGCCCAGCTTCTCTCAGTGAGTGACCATGATTTATGACATGGTCAATAAGTGTGGTTCTGATTTCATTTGAAACACGTGTGTACCCTGTCCTTCTACCTCTCCTTCATCCTTTTACACCTTGTCCTCCTCTTACACCTTCCTCTCTGTCCATCTCTTCTTATATGTTCTACACTTTCTCTTTCCACTGTACCATTGCCCTCCAATCTATCCATCTCTTCTCCCTCTACTCCTCTATATTCTCCTCTTCCTACGTCCTCAGCTCTTCTTTCTCTTGCTCCTACATCATCAGCTCTTCTTTCTCTTGCTCCTACATCCTCAGCTGTTCTTTTTCTTGCTCCTACATCCTCAGCTCTTCTTGCTTGGTCATTTATGTAATGATCCCTGTTGTTAGTGTTTTTTAGGTAAGTGTGTTATGAGTGACAGTGTGTGTTTCTGAGTGAGAATTTTTGCCAGTGTTTTGGTGGAACAAGCTTGTTTTGAGACATGTATGAAGCGTTTTGGTGGTTTTAGTGAGTTTTGGGGGTGAAATTAACTGTTTTGCAACAATGCATGTTGGTAATGCACAGTGTGAAGAGTTTTGTTATTGTGGTTTCAGTATTGACCGATGCTTGTAAGCAATCGAGATAAACTGTAATAACTTAGGCTCATAGCCAACTCAAAAGTAGCATATACAAAACACAGGATAAAAATTTAAAAGGACAACATGTCTTTTTGATCTCATTGTGGATCGGTCACATTCCTTTAGACAATACAGATTCTGTGTTCATTAATTTATTTGTTTCACTTTCATTTTGAGCAAAACTATGTATTGGCTGAAACACATGTTCAAACAAATTTGTCACATGCTTTTTCAGAACAAGTGTAGACGAGAGAGAGAGAGAGAGAGAGAGAGAGAGAGAGAGAGAGAGAGAGAGAGAGAGAGATGGACAGAAAGATAGAAAGAAAATGTGATTGGCACAGCTGTCAGGCTTTAAAATAGTTATTTATTTCAAAAATGGACTCAAAACTGTCTGTTCGGTCAAAATGACATTTCCTACCATCCATTGTTGATTCAAGCTTCCGTGAAGAAGCGGTTCCTAAAGACCTGATGATGTCTGACCTTACTGCATGGAGGAGGTGATATGAGATGGACAGAAGACCTTCCTAAAGACCTGATGATGTCTGACCTTACTGCATGGAGGAGGTGATATGAAAAGGACAGAAGATCTTCCTAAAGACCTGATGATGTCTGACTTTACTGCATGGAGGAGGTGATATGTCCTGATGTCCTCACCACAATAGTAACCTGTGTTAAGTCCTGACCACTGAGGACATTTAGCCTGTTCACACGTGTGTGAAATCAAATGTGATCCCAAAATGTTTCTCGCAAGTATAGTGAAACAAGTGTGTGTGTGTATGTGTGTGTGTGTGGGGGGGGGGGGGGTTAATGTGTGTGTGTGTGTGTGTGGGTTTGTATGTGTGTAGGTGTGTGTGGATTTGTATGTGTGTGTGGGGGGGGTTGTATGTGTGTGTGTGTGTGTGGGGGGGAGGTTGTATGTGTGTGTGTGTGTGGGTTTGTATGTGTGTGTGGGGGGGTTGTATGTGTGTGTGTGTGTGGGTTTGTATGTGTGAATGTGTGTGTGGATTTGTATGTGTGTGTGTGGGGGGGTTATGAGTGTGTGTGTGTGGGTGTGGGTGTGTGTGCGTGCATGTTTGTGTGTAAGAAGTAACCCATCTTTCATCAAAAGACAACTTAAATCACCACACTGGAATGTTTTAATTGTTTAAATTACTTAGGCTCATAGCCAACTCAAAAGCAGTATATGCAAAACACAGGAATTTTAAAAGGACAGCATGTCTTTAATCTCATTGTGGATTGGTCACATTCCTTTAGACAATAAAGATTCTGTGTTCATTAATTTATTAGATTCACTTTCATTTTGAGCTAATCTGTGTATTGGCTGAAACACACATCCAATCTATTCTCATTTGTCACATGATTTTTCACAACAAGGGTAGACTAGAGAGAGAGAGAGAGAGAGAGAGAGAGAGAGAGAGAGAGAGATGGACAGAAAGATAGAAAGAAAATGTGATTGGCACAGCTGTCAGGCTTTAAAATAGTTATTTCTTTCAAGACTCAAAACTGTCTGTTCGGTCAAAATGACATTTTCCTACCATCCATTGTTGATACAAGCTTCTGTGAAGAAGCTGTTCCTAAAGACCTGATGATGTCTGACCTGTCTGCATGGATGAGGTGATATGAGATGGACAGGAATGGAGAAGGTGCACACACACACATGCATACATATCCTTTGTTAAATGCACGTAAACAACAATTTTAGATACAAAAGAAACTCTTACTAAGGAAGGCACTTTATTGACGTCCTGACAGGAGAAGACTCAAAGTCCTGGACCTACAGGATATAAACACTGTTAAACCTTAAATCCCAGAGTGACTTTTTAACTTGTGAAGTCTTGTCATCACCATGAATGCATTTGTTAGTGACAAAAACATGCCTTTTACATTTTTTAAATACTCGTCCAATGGACTTCACCGATGTAGATATTGAGTTGGTATTTATCAAAAAATATAAGCCCTTTCAGAAAGCAATGCAAATACAAACCAGGCATGCTACGTTTCTTGTGCTGGAGTCCGAGGCAGTTCCAACACTTACAGTCGCAGCACCAAGCAAGGATCATCTACTGGTAAGTAGCTAGCTTACTAGTAGCATTAGAGATTGTCATGCTACGATAGCTAGCTAGCTATATAATGGTCGAAATATGTGTATATTTTTACGGTTATAAAAAACTTATATTTAACATAATTATTGGCGAGTTTGGTTGAAAAATAACAACACATAACAGCTTAACGATCCTTCAGGATTGTTGCTTATTGAAGAGAATGTAAATAAGGCTTTACATGTTTTAATGCAGGCAGTTGAAGCTCATTCATATCACTTTGAACCACAACATTTATTATATTTCCAAGCATTCTCTGTCGCAGGTTCTTTTTCTATAACAATGAAATGTTGACTTATAGGCTAATTTCCCAAAATTCTTCAAAATGAAATATCCAATCAATCGGGCTGAGGTTGTCCGGGTTGTCATCCAGACCCCTCCCACCTCAGACTCCTGCCACCTCAGACCCCTCCCACCACAGACCCCTCCCACCACAGACCCCTGCCGCCCAAAGATCGCGGCCAAAGATTCTCTGAATCTTTTTATGATATTATGTACCATAGATGATGAGATCCCCAAACTATTTTACATTGAGGAACGTTATTGTTAAATTGTGGCACTATTTGCTCACACAGTTTTTCATAGATTGATGAACCCCTCCCCATCCTCACTTCTGACAGACCCATCCTCCCTGGAATGATCATTCAATAACCAAACATGTTACTGACCTGTTGCCAATTGACCTAATTAGTTGATTTTCAACCAGGTTTAGTTTTTTGCATTACACAACTTTTCCTTTATTTTGTTGCCTCTGTCCCAACTTTTTTTTTTTTATTAAAGAATATATATATATTTTATTTTTTACATATTTTACATTGTTTCCAAGTTATTTTAGAGTGTTTTGTCACTTGTATATACTATATACAGTACACCGAATGTGTAAAGACATTAATATTGTATTCATCACAGGATACACCAGTGAAATGTTTTGTTACAGTATAAAGTGATCTCCAAAAATATTATTAAACAGAGTTGACTGGTCACATTCCTGGTGATAAAACCTGCATGGGTGTTGTTTAGTTACATTTTGATCTAATCTATGTTCTTACAGTCTATTATTCTTTTACTTTCATTTTCAATTTCATTATGTTGATTGTACATTTAGAAGTAGAATGTTTGCCAAATACTTGTTTGCCAAATACTTAACAGGTAACAATAACAGGTGTAACTTCATAGACTGGAATAGTATAAGCTACTCCAGGGGGGTTTAGGGTGGGGGGATAGTACTGTGAGTATTATGGACTACAAGTCAATACAATACAGACGGGCAGGAACATTTAAATGGGGAATATCTCAGGCACTCCACACCAAGGTTATGATCGTTAACGAAAACGAACGAAAAAATGAAATCTAGGTGGGAAAAAATATTGTTGTTAACTGAAATAAAAAAAAAACGAGGCATTACAAAAAAACGATAACTAACTAAAACTGTAATGTGTGGTTGACAAAACTAACTAAAATAAAATTATAGAGTAAATGTTCTTAGTTTTTGTCTTTGTCAAAGCTGTTTACATATTTGTGCCCATATGTACATTTTATGTACTGGTTTTATTGTTGAATAAATATTTTCTAAAATTGTATGATGTTTTTGTTGAGTTATTATTACACAATACTTTTTCTGACCTTTTTGAATCTTGCCCCTGACAAATAGCCCATATTACAAAAAAAGACTAAAACTAACACTAAAACTAATAAAAACTAAACTAAAACTAAGCATTTTCAAAAACTAAAAACTAAACTAGCAAACCCACTTTAAAAACGAATTAAAACTAAACTGAATTTGAAAACAAAAAGTCAAAACGAAATAAAAATAAAAACTAATAAAAAATGCAAAAATATAATAACCTTGCTCCAGATACTTCTGAAAAAAAAAACATTTTTGAAACATTAACTTAATAAACATTTATCTCAAATGTCTTCTGGTCATGTATGCTAGTAGTACAATAAACATTTATCTCACATATCTTCTGGTCATGAATGCTAGTAGTACAATAAACATTTATCTCAAATGTCTTCTGGTCATGTATGCTAGTAGCACAATAAACATTTATCTCAAATGTCTTCTGGTCATGTATGCTAGTAGTACAATAAACATTTATCTAAAATGTCTTCTGGTCATGTATGCTAGTAGCACAATAAACATTTATCTCAAATGTCTTCTGGTCATGTATGCTAGTAGCACAATAAACATTTATCTCAAATGTCTTCTGGTCATGTATGCTAGTAGCACAATAAACATTTATCTCAAATGTCTTCTGGTCATGTATGCTAGTAGTACAATAAACATTTACATTTGTGATCTGGGTGTGACACTATCGGCTTCAAACGCTCTCCGCTGGAGACCAGGGTGAACACCTCACCTTCATGTCTCCACTTCACCTGTCTTTGAATCTTACTTTGAATTTAAAAAGCGTATATTTTAACTTAAAAATGAAATAAGGAGTGTGAGTCCCACCTAGTGAAATTCATGTTATAGGGATGTATAGAGGGAACTTCCCTGTCTGAACTTTTCCTCAATGCAAATTAATTTGATTGACACAAGAAATATGTTAACTATGAAATAAGTCCTGTTTAAAGGAGCTAGCTAAAAGGAGGACCAGTTTAAACACAAATAGTGAATATAATCCTTCATAGCAGGAGGGATTTGTGTATTGAATTCACAGACTGATACATTTTTATTTGACTCTTAGGGAAAACAAATGAATCATTTCTTGAATTGCATCAGTCTATTCTGCCAAGAATGCCTTATCCTGTCATGCAATGTTTGGTCACATAAAGCCTTTTTTTCTGGTTTAAAAAAGCATATAAATATTACTTTATTTGACTATATTACATTTCATTATCCTTGCTTTATATCTGTAAAGTACTTAAAATGCTGATAAAATTCAATGTCACTGATGTACTTGATTATTACACACTGTAAATGAGTCAGTAGGCTGTGTAACTCCCTATATGGGATAGAAATTACAATGCATTTTGGTGGTTTACTTTCTAAAGTGGTGGCCACTGTGTTACAGAGCAAGTACAATATCTTAAATGTCAGGTTCTAATTTAAAAAAAATGTATTTAACAAAGTCCTGCAGTGAATTCTTCATAAAAGCTCATGTGGCTGCATTATTTAAATATCAAACTCATATTTAATATACTGTAAATGCAACAGGATTTGTCCCACAGGTTTTGTGTGTATGGCACCCTTATAGGCCTTAATTGTCCTCAAATATTTGCATTTTTTTGGTGCCCGTCAGAACAGTAAAATCTGTACACACACACACACAGACACACACACACATGCATACACACAGACAGATACACACACAGAGACACACGCACACACATGCATACACACAGACAGACACACACACACAGACACACACACACACACGCATACACACGGACAGACACACACACACACAGACACACACACACATGCATCCACACAGACAGACACACACAGAGAGACACTATATTCAAAGTATCATCTGTATTTAAATACAATGATTTGCATCAGTCTTGTGCTGGAGCTGGATGGGTTTTTATATCTCCAAAATGTAGTACAGCTAGTTCTCTCTCTCTCTTTCTCTGTCTTTCTCCCTCGCTCTTCATTTACAGCCTCAGCTCCAGGGTTTTCCTAAAATGTAATTTATGCTCTGCCTCCAAAACGTAAGAGCATTCTTGGCTGTGGACCTCTTACACATATCCATAGTGACGGCTCTGGAGGGCATGCTGCTGTCTCCTGTCCTCCCACCCAGGTACGCCGGGGCCCTTCCCTAATCCCTCCCACAATCCTGTCCCCATCCACCTGATCTGTCTGCCCGGGCTCACAATGCTCACAGCACCAACCAGGGAGCTTCTCATCAGTGGCAGAACTGTAACCTTTCTGCACTTCTGATGTGCCTCTCCGTCAGGTAAGACCAGGTCAGATACTCTCTTGTTTTTCAATATTTTAACCAGAGGAAGCTAGGAGTGCTAGGAGAGAGCTAGGTGTTTTTGGTACTTTTGCCACACCTGCCTCCAGAGCAGTATCCATGCTTGAGTGACACACAAACTTTAGACTCAACTGATGAGAGGACAGGCTCTTGTTGCGTTCTAAATGATATCCTATCCCCTATTTAATGCACTCGGTTCTGCTAGTACCCATAAGAATTGTTAAAGGAATAGGATCTGTTTTGGAGAAAAACACTGTTTCAGTTGGAAGAAAGAATATGAAGGGAAATACCTGGGGTTAGAAGAGATATCAGAAACATGCGAAACTGTCTGGCATCGCCAAGACACACACACAAACATACACACAATACAACAGGCTTGTACTGAAATGAACCCTTCAACGCCATCAACACAAATGTTTGACAAAGGATGCAAAATGAGCTGTATTGTAAACACGATGAGAGAGAAGGAATGGGAGAAAAGAGAGGAAAAAAGAGAGGAAAAAAGAGAGAGAGGCAGAAGGAGGTAGAGGAAGAAGGAATGAGAGGAAGACGGAATGAGAAGAAGCAGGAATGAGAGGAAGGAGGAATGAAATCAAAACTGAAATGAATGAGAAAGATGTTAATTCTTCCTTTCTTCTGCCCTTTTAAGCTCATGTATATAAGTCTGTTGACTCATCACATAACGTTTGGTTTGGTGCAGCAGTAGAGAGCTTGTAGAACCAGTATGGTTGTTCACACAGACAGTTTTAGGTTACTGAAATATGAGCCATTAGGAACAATATCAGTAAACATCATTCCATACATACTGTCAGTAGAGGAAGCATGAGAGCATCAGGGACTTTTGAGAATCACGCTAACATCTATTTCAGGGAAATCTGTTCCAAAACAGGCAACATTAAAATGACATGTATTTTTGAGTTTTAGTCAGGTAAAACGAAATAAATGCACCTGGTCCCATGTAGTCCCAGATCAAACAGTTAGGATTTCAATACTATATTTAACCGTGTAATGACTGCCTATGAAGAGGATGTTCTGTGAAAACAGGAAGAGTGAAGGTATATCAGAATCTGAAGGCAAAAACAGAACAGGGGCAGTGGCACATGATGTTAACATGGAGTCCAAGAAATGTTTTACAGATTGGAGGTAACCAGTGAAGAGTATTAGGATACATCCCATGTTAAATTATTGCTGAAGGTTGGAGAAAACCAGATAAGAGTATTAGGATACATCCCATGTTAAATTATTGCTGAAGGATGGAGAAAACCAGATAAGAGTATTAGGATACATCCCATGTTAAATTATTGCTGAAGGTTGGAGAAAACCAGATAAGAGTATTAGGATACATCCCATGTTAAATTATTGCTGAAGGTTGGAGAAAACCAGATAAGAGTATTAGGAAACATCCCATATTAAATTATTGCTGTAGGTTGGAGAAAACCAGATATGAGTATTAGGATACATCCCATGTTAAATTATTGCTGAAGGTTGGAGAAAACCAGATATGAGTATTAGGATACATCCCATGTTAAATTATTCTTGAAGGTTGGAGAAAACCAGATAAGAGTATTAGGATACATCCCATATTAAATTATTGCTGAAGGTTGGAGAAAACCAGATAAGAGTATTAGGATACATCCCATGTTAAATTATTGCTGAAGGTTGGAGAAAACCAGATAAGAGTATTAGGAAACATCCCATATTAAATTATTGCTGAAGGTTGGAGAAAACCAGATATGAGTATTAGGATACATCCCATGTTAAATTATTGCTGAAGGTTGGAGAAAACCAGATATGAGTATTAGGATACATCCCATGTTAAATTATTCTTGAAGGTTGGAGAAAACCAGATAAGAGTATTAGGATACATCCCATATTAAATTATTGCTGAAGGTTGGAGAAAACCAGATAAGAGTATTAGGATACATCCCATGTTAAATTATTGCTGAAGGTTGGAGAAAACCAGATATGAGTATTAGGATACATCCCATATTAAATTATTGCTGAAGGTTGGAGAAAACCAGATATGAGTATTAGGATACATCCCATGTTAAATTTTTGCTGAAGGTTGGAGAAAATCAGCTGATGGGGAAATGTTCTCTATATATTTTACTCTCTATATATGTATTGGCTATATATTTAATCTCTGTACTTTGCATTTATTCTTGTATCTTATTACCTCACATAAGTGTTTTAGGGTAAGACAGCGGGTCCACCTCAATTCCATTTTAAATTTGCTAAATGGTCAGTTGGGTTATCTATAGATTTTGCTTACCAGCCTTGAATGACCCCCTGACCCTGACCCCTCCCCTCGGGAAATATTGAGTAATGACTGATCTTTGTTCCTACCACATCCATTGCTGAGGTGATTGGAAGTATTGTTTCAGATTTCTGAAATTAAAACCAGGACATTTCCAGTTTGGCAGTCAGAAAATCATTAATATCTATGAAATAAGAAAGGGGGACAATCCCGGTTTCATGTATTTAATCTAACAGGTACACTGTGATAAACAGAGAAAACAATAATTTTACAGAAATACTACAGACAAGACAGAACTGTCCAATCTGAACAGCCATTCAATGGTCCTGGTAGTTTGGGCAAGAGAACCTGAGCAAAATTGAAAAAACAAAGACAATAGTATATGTGAAATACTAAACAACATAATGAATAAATATATAATTAAATAAGATGATGAGATTGGAACCTACTTCATATACTTCTTTTCAGGATTGCTTGTGTCACTCTTAACGTTTTCTTCTCCTCTTTTCTCCTCTTTTCTTCTCTTGTCTTCCTTTCCTTCTCTTAACCTTTAATCTTCTACACTCTCCTTGCTTCACTTTTTTTACTCCCTTAATTTCTCCTTCTCACTCTCTTCTACTTCCTCTCCAATCTTTAATAATAAGTAGTACACTATTAGATACAAATACTTCCCAGTGCTTGCCTCGTTTTTGTATTTTGTCTCATAAACATTGTTTGGACTAAAATTGGCAACGAGCATCTCAAATGACTGTCACTTACCTGGCTTGAAAAGGCTTTTGTGGTGATGTGGATTCACTTGACACTTGTTATTTTCTGCCCGAGTTTTCCACAGCAGTTTTCTCTGATGCTAATGCGAGCGTGTAGAAAAAGAGTGAACGAAGCTGCTGCCTTGCAGCCCCCTCTGCTGGCCAAAACAAGCACTCCGCGATAGAGAAGTCGATCGGTAGGGTATGCTGCCAGGTCTTGCCTGCCACGTAAAATACTATTTCACTATGTGGCCTGTTTTTAACGCTTTCAGCCGGGGGACTGCTTCAGCCGTTGACAGGCTACCAAAAACGGGGACAAACCCTCTCATATGTATTAGTAGAAACATTTGAGCTGTTTGCTGAAGGAGCATATGATTGATGGTACAGTAGCTATGGTTGGTATGGACAGAGATCACCTCTGCTAAATCTGTTGAATGGACATGAGCTTTTCAAGTATAACTATGTTTACATTTGATTAAGTGGTAGATGATTCAAAATGTTTTTTGTCAGGTATACACTGTTGTTGAGAACACCAACTGAAGCGTATAGGCTTTAAAGGCTTGACTGCATCCCAAATGGCCCAGTTCAAAATAAGGGCGCTATATAAGGCTGAGGAAGCCTCTGGACATGCAGGCATTATTCAATAGAGATCTTTCAAGCTTACAAACTATGTTTGTGGAAAATGCAGCCCCTGGTGTATTGTAAATGGTTATGTTTGCAATGAAATATAAGGAATGGCTATATCAAATAAAGGGCTCTCTCTTTCCCTGCAGTCTGCTGAAACAAGCAGAGGCTGTCAGATAAAACTAGGAGTCTGGAACAAACATCCAGGGCATTCCAAATGGCACCCTATATAGAAAAAGTGCTCTACTTTTGAGCACAGACTGGACACTACAGTAGGTAGACAGTTGGAACCCACACACTCACACTGGAAACAACAACACTTTGAAGCACACACACACACACACACACACACAAATACATGCATGCAAGCACATATGAACACACACAATAGCTACAACTAACAGACATTTGTTAAATATTTTGTATTAAATAGGGCAAATTAATTCCTTTTTACTTTGCCATCTAACTCATGTTTATTGTATTCCCATTAGCTGACACCATGGCAACAGGAAGTATTCCCAGGGGGTCCAGCATTTGATGAAAAAGACAGGCCACTAAAACATTACAAATAACATGCATTTTACAAAACATAATTAGACATTACAGACATAATAATATAAACAAAAACAACATTAAAGACATAATAATATAAACAAAAACAACATTACAGACATAGGAACATAAACAGGATAAACAACTGTGCAGAGTAACTGTGTTGATGCGTCCCAAGTGTCATAATATATTGGTTTCAACCAGATTTTGTCTAATGCAATGCCCTGTCTAGTGTGAACAGACAGCCACACTCCGGATAATCACTTATCACCTGAAGCTAGGGGGATGATGGATGTCCTTGCCTGGGGGGGTGTTGTCCTGAAAGATCCCCCCTGCTGATTGGTTTGCCTAATGATGACATCAGTGTGTAGTGTTACTGTGGGCATCCGACCCTCCAGCCTGTTGAGAATCAACTGTTGTTTTTCACAGAGAACTTAAAGTACCAAAGAGCACCCTCCGTCCAACAGTATCTCCTGACACAGTTGTCTTTTTTCAGTGGCTGGAGATCCAACATACCTCTGTCCACCTGAGCAGTCCCTTTGTCCTCCCAAGATGAACTGGGGAACCTTCCAGGCCCTCCTCGGCGGCGTGAATCAGTACTCCACTGCATTCGGACGGGTCTGGCTATCCATGGTGTTCGTGTTTCGTGTCTTGGTGTTCGTGGTGGCCGCCCAGCGGGTTTGGAGCGACGAAAACAAGGACTTTGTCTGCAACACGATTCAGCCGGGCTGTGTCAATGTCTGCTACGACCACATCTTCCCCATTTCACACATCCGACTGTGGGCCCTGCAGCTCATCTTCGTCACGTGTCCGTCCCTGATGGTGGTGGGTCACGTGAAGTACAGACAGAAGAAGAACATGCAGTACACAGCCGTACATGAAGGGAATCATCTGTATGCCAACCCAGGAAAGAAGAGAGGCGGGCTGTGGTGGACATACCTAGTGAGGAAATATAACACACATGCCACCCATCCCAACCACAACGCCAAATACATTCATTTTATTAGTGTGACAATGGAAATAAAGGGTGTTTTTAAAAAAAAATCCCTTTGTTTAACATCTAAATAAACATTGTTTAGGCACAGATATAGGAAAACATCAAGTCTGGTTTTCATTTTGATAATATTTGATATATTTTGGTATTTGAAATGTAGTTCAAGTTCTTTTTAACATCTAACAGTTGAAATCAATATGCTATTCTAAGCCAACGGTATTGTCAGTTCATTCTACCTTGTCCCATTAAATACATGTTTACGATGATGATGATGTAGTCTATTCCCTTTCCTCCCTGTAGGTGAGTCTGGTCTTCAAGGCTGGCTTTGACGCCGGCTTCCTCTACATTCTGTACTATCTGTACGACGGTTACCACATGCCACGTCTCTCCAAGTGTTCTCTGAAGCCATGCCCCAACACCGTTGACTGCTTCATCTCACGTCCCACCGAGAAAACAATCTTCATCCTGTTCATGGTGGTCTCGTCAGTGATCTGCATCGTCTTGTGCATCTGTGAGATGTGCTACCTCATCGGCAAGAATGTCCAGAAGCGAATTATAAGAAAGGAATTGGAGAAGAGGAGGAGGTTGGCTGAGTGGCACAAGGACACGTCCCTGGTGGGGCCGAGTTTGAAGTCGAAGGCTACAGTGTCTGTCTGGGAGGACCCAACTAACACAGCCTCCATACAGAACCTCGCCACCAGGGAGACTTAAAGGCTCCAACCAGAAGTGGAATAACCGGCGTCATGTGACAGGGGTGGAGCTAGATAAGGAGATGGACGGTAAAAGGTTTTTCCATCTTAGGTCAGTGAAATGGATACAATTAACTTTTGGAGGAGTTGTGATAACTTGAATTGCTTTCACATTCTACTTTTAGAGAACTTTTGTGAAAGAGTTATACCAACTAAAATACCCAACTTAACCCCTGGCACTCAAGGAAACCACTGTGTGGAGGGACTGGTGTCATTTGTGTGAGCTACCATCCACTGACACTGGGTCAACTCATATTCTAACAACGGGGAAAAAAAGAATGTGTATTTGGAGCTAACATCTCTTTGTACATATTATATGCCAACGTTTCTCACAGTTACACAGTGATTGAACCGTCACATTCTCCGCTCCACTTTCTCACTGGTGGGTTCAGCACACACTGACAGCCTCCTACCTGAGAGACTGTTCCTGCCAGCTTCCCACCAATCCACCTTAACAGGAATGAGCGACTGTATGTCCATGTGTATAACACTGTCTGCTGTAGAACTGCACTGACTGGAAATTTCCCATCTGCAGACCGTACCTTATCCATACTTTCATTGAATTTCATAATAAATGTATAATAAATATATATAATAAATGGCATGTATAGAGCTCCGGAAACAATTGAGAGACCACTGCACCTTTTTCTTTCCTTTTCAAAAAAGTCGAAAAGGAAGGTTTTGAGTGAGGAACAGAAGGGTTAAATTAAGAGACCACTGCCAATTGAACACTTCTGTTAGTCACTCAAAACTATCCTTTTTAACTTTATTGGAAAGGAAAGAAAAATGTGCAGTGGTCTCTTAACTTTTTCCAGAGCTGTATATTTCTGAAGAAACTAACAAATCAGTTGGGTTAATGCAAAATGCAAAACTCATATTCAAATGTCTCAGTTTAGTTTTAATAGACCTAGCTCTTATATCTGCACTTTCCAAAGGCACAAATTCCCAGAAAAATACAAACTCAATCCTTGAATGGATTGGGTTTGTTCTAAAATGACCCTCAGAATTTGCTGGTACTTCCAATCAGAGCACTTTATTGCCATTCTGACCGCACTTTCATTATCTACATTTATTGTTTTGTTTTATAAAGTTTAAAAAATCTGTTTAAAGCTTAAAAAGTCTGTGGCTCTTTTCTTCGACATATCAGAGGTCATAATTCCCCATTCATAACCCGCACCGTGTACAAACCACACCATTTTTTTAAAAGCTTTGTGTGTATACAAACTCAAGTATTAACTGCACCCATATATATACTGCATTTGCCCAGAGAGTTACAACTTGTACAAACACTGCACATGTTAAAGATCTGTTAAAGATCTGTTAAGGATCTGTGTTAAGGATCTGTTAAAGATCTGTTAAAGATCTGTGTTATGGAAATGTCTTGAACTGATGCATCCTTATTGATTAATGTATTGAGTCCCCATGTTTAGATAAGAAAAGGAATGTCGGTTGTGCTGTGGTAAAGGAAGAAAAGTGAATCTTTAGCAGCATGGGGGTAGATGCAGAACAATGGGTCTTAGGACAGGATAGAGGAAGATACACAACAGGGGGCAGAATGGATAAGGAACATGTTGTTTTTGTTGTATGACCATACCTACACCAAAACAATCCTGTTAGGTACCTACACCAAAACAATCCTGTTAGGTACCTACACCAAAAAAATCCTGCTAGGTACCTAGACCAAAACAATCCTGTTAGATACCTAGACCAAAACAATCCTGCTCGGTACCTAGACCAAAACAATCCTGCTCGGTACCTAGACCAAAACAATCCTGTTAGGTACCTACACCAAAACAATCCTGTTAGATACCTAGACCAAAACAATCATGTTAGATACCTACACCAAAACAATCCTGCTCGGTACCTAGACCAAAACAATCCTGCTCGGTACCTAGACCAAAACAATCCTGTTAGGAACCTAGACCAAAACAATCCTGTAAGATACATATAACAAAACAATCATGTTAGATACCTAGACCAAAATGACTCTGTTATATACCTAGAACAAAACAATCCTGCTAGGTACCTAGACCAAAATGACTATGTTATATACCTAGAACAAAACAAGCCTGTTAGGTACCTACACCAAAACAATCCTGCTAGGTACCCAGAACAAAATGACTCTGTTATATACTTAGAACAAAACAAGCCTGTTAGGTACCTAGAACAAAACAATCCTGCTCTGTATTTTGACCAAAATGACCCTGTTAGATACCTAGAACAAAACGACCCTGTAAGACACATAGACCATAAACATTGTGTTAAATGCCTAGACTAAAACGACCAGTACCACTACATATGAAGTGAGTGTGGTTAATTGCCACCTGTTGTTGATGAAGCATGGGACACAGGAATTGTGATTTGATTTGAGTTCATAAAATTTATGTTTTTATAAAATGTTGAGAATTTTTTTGTACAAACATCTAGTCATGACCGAAATAATAAGATTCAAGCGGTTGAAATGGGTTTTCTCAGAAGGGTGGCTGGCTTCTCCCTTAGGGATATGGTGAGAAGCTCAGCCATCCGTGAAGAACTCGGAGTAGAACCGCTGTTCCTTTGTGTCGAAAGGAGCCAGTTGAGGTGGTTCTGGCATCTGGTAAGGATGCGCCCAGGACGTCTCCCTAGGGAGGTGTTCCAGGCACGTCCAGCTGGGAGGAGACCTCGGGGTAGGCCCAGGACTAGATGGAGAGATTATATTTCGACACTGGCCTGGGAACGCCTCGGGATCCCCCAGTCAGAGCTGGCAAATGTGGCTCGGGAAAGGGAAGTTTGGGGTCCCCTGCTGGAGCTGCTGCCCCCGTGACCCGATACCGGATAAGCGGATGAAGATGAGA
Source organism: Esox lucius (assembly GCF_011004845.1). Lineage (NCBI taxonomy): Eukaryota > Metazoa > Chordata > Actinopteri > Esociformes > Esocidae > Esox > Esox lucius. The sequence continues at coordinate 1,124,262 of NC_047578.1, read as the reverse complement.
GATGAGATGAGACAAAATCTAAAACATCTCAAGTCAACCTAAGCCAAACTACCTCAAAGTTGGGCGGCTATTGTGAGTGTGCTGGTACTCTGAGAAAATGTCTTTTTTATTTTAATAATATATTTTTTATTTTTTCACGGTCCATATTAAATAAGTAATTTCAGGAAATATTGAATACCAGTACCATGGAACTTATATAATGCCTTTCAAATAACAAAAAATATGATTGTTATTTGATTATTACTTATTAAACGTGCAAACTCATTTTGAAATGTTTACTATGTTTATTGTAAATAGCGTTTTAATTTCCATCTCTGTATCCTCAGGAGAACATGGAGTGGACATCAAACCAGCACTGATCACCCCCTATACATTATCAAAAGTAGTTCTTCCAATGAAATAATATAATAGGCACAAAAACTGTAGTTTTTAGTGTATTAGTTTTATATATGCAATAAATATGTTCATTGTCTTAGTTGTGGAAGAATGTTAAAGACCAACAAAGTTTATGTCTTTCGTTTATTAAGTCAGAGGTCATGTAGTGGAATATTGAAAAGAGTGGAAGACTGAAAGGGAGATTAAAAGTTATTTTGGCCTGTTTTGTTTGCTTTATCAGATTCTGTTTTAAAACATTTTATAAATATAAACATTTTGCATTTCCTTCTAGAGGAAAACATCTGTAACTGAAATTAGGCCTGGGTGGCCAAGGCTTGGAGACCTAGATACAATTGTTATGATGGCTTGATTTATTAAAGCTAAACTTGCTGTATGAAATAAGGATTTTACTAATACTGGTGCTGCTATTACTACACAGCTAATACCACTTCTGAATCAACTACTGACTTCCCTGGTCAAGGTCGTGTGGTAAATGGACAACTTGAAACAGAAGCTACGAGGTCGTGTGGTAAATGGCCAACATGAAACACTTTTTCGCATGACACATCACAAACAGGTTACATAAATATAAAATGTGAATCGAATTAATGATTAAGGAATAGATATACGGAATATACTGTATCAAAGTTTCAGGGCTTTCGTAGTAATCATTAGTTCCAACGCTGTCATTTTTTCCACTTTCACGTCCAATCAGAAGCAATTTCCGTGGGTGTGACTTTAACAGACAAGAGAACTGGGCCAATCCGTTTTGGGAAGGCGGGGTTGAATATATGATTTGAGACCGGTTACGTAAGTTCCGAAGTTATTTTCGAAATGAGTTTCAACTACGGCCAGGTAAATATGACGCTTCCGGGTAAAATATATTCTGTATTTATTTCAGCTACTTACTTTTCTGCGTTATCACATTTCCAGATTTCCCTGCTGTTTGTGGTCTACTTGTTGTGGTAAAACGAGTTATAGCCTACGGGGAACGACTGCTCTACTGTAACTACCACAAAAAGTTGCAGTACAATAGCTACTGTAGTAGCTAGCTAGTTCGTTAGCAGTAGCATCACGCTGGTAATATGTAGTGGTTTCGTCGCAATTTAGCTTGGTTTTGTTTTATGGCAGAGTGATACGATGGTAGAACTAGTAGGCCATAGCAAGCATTATCTCGTCGCTATTTTCACTCGTCACTCAATAAATAATTCTAGCGTCATAGTAAATAAGTGCTTACGTTAGCTAGCCCTGCGGCTAATCAGTGTCATTTGATTTGCAGTTTGGCATGTGCCTTTCTTTAATAACGACCGGAATAGAACAGCTATTAAAAAGGGGTTTGTGTTCAGTTATAGTAGTGTACTGTGTTTTATGTAATTGTTTGATAAATGTTAAGGCCATATTAAGCTACTTGCTTCTACTAAAAATGTAATCAGCAGTTCTGACTGCTGTGATTTCTAGTAAGCAACTGAGCGTTAGTTCCTTTCCACCTTGGCAGGGCTATCCAGGACCAACTGGAGGTGGTAACTTCCCTCATCAGCACCCACCTCCAGGTGCTCCGTATGGGGTTAGCGCTCCACCCGGTGGCCCCTCTCCCCACGGATCTCAATACGGGGGAACCGCTCCCACATCTGCACCCCCAGGACAATATGGAGGCTCGGCCCCGTCTGGGTATGCGCCATATGGGGGTGCGGCTGTCCCTCCAGGGGGTCAGTATGCTGGAGGTGCCGTTCCAGGAGGACCCTATGGGGGGTACGGAGCCCCAGGACAGGGGGGGCAGTTTAGGCCAGGACCTGGGGGAGCACCAGGGGCCCCATATGGAGGAGGGCAGGCCCCTGGGGGGCCTTATGGTGGAGGTTATGGAGGACAGCCCCAGGGAGGGCCCTATGGACAACAAGCCCCAACAGGTCGGTGGTGGAAAATGTGTTCATATTATTGTAATAATCTACACTTTACTGTGCTCTGCTATTAAATTACACATTACTGTACTCTGGTGGTAAACTACACATTACTGTACTCTGGTGGTAAACGACACATTACTGTACTCTGGTGGTAAACGACACATTACTGTACTCTGGTGGTAAACGACACATTACTGTACTCTGGTGGTAAACGACACATTACTGTACTCTGGTGGTAAACGACACATTACTGTACTCTGGTGGTAAATGACACATTACTGTGTTCTGCTGTTAAACGACACATTACTGTACTCTGGTGGTAGACTACACATTACTGTACTCTGGTGGTAGACTACACATTACTGTACTCTGGTGGTAGACTACACATTACTGTACTCTGGTGGTAAACTACACATTACTGTACTCTGGTGGTAGACTACACATTACTGTACTCTGGTGGTAAACGACACATTACTGTACTCTGGTGGTAAACGACACATTACTGTACTCTGGTGGTAAACTTCATATCATGTTTGTGTATAACAGCGTTGACCAGCATTTAGACAGTGTCTCTGAGTAGGACGGGTTCTCTTATGTCCGTCTCTGCAGTGTTGGTGGACTGGTGTGTTGCCGGGTGGAGATGAGTGTGTGTGGTGACAACAGTGTCCCATGTTGTAGCTGAGTCACCGGGCTACCCGCCTCCCTCCCTCACTCTTTCACTCTACATTTCTCCCTCCCTCCCTCACTCTTTCACTCTACATTTCTCCCTACCTCCCTCACTCTTTTTCACTCTACATTTCTCCCTACGTCCCTCTCTCTTTCGCGTTACCTCTCTCCCTTCCCGTTTCTCTTTTTCACACTAACTCCCTGTCTACCCCCTCTCTTTTTCTTAGTTTTTCTCACAGTATACCTCCCCCTGTTGCTCAGAGATGACACAACCCATGCAAGGCATTTTCCAAGGCATGCACGGAACCCCGGTCAGTCTGTGGTACCATGGTTCAGCCTGTCATTACTCTTCATCATTCCTTTTCTTCCTCAGGTAACATTCCTCCTGGAGTGAATCCGGAAGCTCACCAGTGGTTCCAGACAGTGGACACGGATCACAGTGGCTCCATCAGCCTGAAGGAGCTGAAACAAGCCCTGGTGAACTCCAACTGGTCAGCCTTCAACGATGAAACGTGCCTCCTCATGATCAGTGAGTGATGAATGGAAGTGTTGAAGCAGAGACAGTTGGAGAAGGTTTGGATTAGACCTGGGTGATAAACAGCAGGAAGGGAGATGAAGTCATAGTTCTGTTTTATGTAGATGTCCTACTCAGTCAACCGTTTCCTGCTGAGAGGTTGAGGACTGGCCTGGGTGTTGAATTATAAACTCATTCAGGTCACAAGTACCACATTTATGTGTGATATTAGATTTGGTTTAGTCGTTTCCCAGTAGATGTCATTTATATGTAGGAATGTAGAAATGCTCAAATAACAAGGCTAGTATTGACAACACACTGTTTATCCAAACCAGCCCCACGCCTTCACCCACTGTCACACGACAGTTACGTGTTAATGACAGAACTCACAGGGTAACTTCCAGAGAGTGGTGAGGGAATGAATGCATCTGTCAACAGCACACATTGATGTGAAGAATGCAATTCTAACCATTTCTATATAGAAATGTCTTTTTAGGCAATAAACGTAACAGTAATAGGTAAACTTAATAGATAAGTTTAATTTAGAAGTTTTTTAAATATCTTTTACTAGTGGATGGGTGAGGATGATTTTGGATTTAGCTGTCTTGAACAGTCTTGCTTTTGGGTTCTTACCCCTTTTCTGCCAATATCTTGAATTTTACTGACAGAGACATTTACAGTTATTCTTAATGTGACTCATTTGTAGAAATCATTTAATTAAGATCTTGCTATAAAATAAATGTGTCAGTTGTTCAATCTTGTAAAAATCTAATTACGGAGTATTTGAACCTGAAAGACACAAGCAATATTTTCCATCTGGTCAGCTTCTTCTCTATCTAGATCCTAATGGAATAAACATGTTTTCCTGACAATGACAAAGCAGCAGGAAACAGCACAATTAGATCTGACATCAGACTGCATTTTATCCTCCTGTAAGTTAAGGTGTATCTCTCTTGTTTATCCCAGACATGTTTGACAAGACCAAGTCTGGTCGTATGGACCTTTTCGGGTTTTCCGCCCTGTGGGTTTTCATGCAACAGTGGAGACAGCTGTTCCAGCAGTATGACAGAGACCGTTCCGGCTGTATCAATGGAACCGAACTGCACCAAGGTGTGTGTTTCTGCATGCCTGTTAGTTAGCACAAAATGTCACAAAGTATTGGTCTTCACCAGTCGGATCAGCTCTGAGATCTGATGGACTGATGTGTACCAATCTCATTTGATTGGTCAGAAGACCAATTGGTGGAAACATGTCTGAGTTGGGCAGGCAAGGTAAGTGACTGGGAAATGTAGATTAATCTAATAGTCCAGTGTGCTATGAACGTGGAAACTGGCAGCATTGGAAAATAACATCATTAATAAAGATGGCCAGTGTTTTAACCTCTACCTTTCCTCTGCCTTCCAGTGTTTTAACCTCTACCTTTCCTCTGCCTTCCAGTGTTTTAACCTCTACCTTTCCTCTCCCTTCCAGTGTTTTAACCTCTACCTTTCCTCTCCCTTCCAGTGTTTTAACCTCTACCTTTCCTCTCCCTTCCAGTGTTTTAACCTCTACCTTTCCTCTCCCTTCCAGTGTTTTAACCTCTACCTTTCCTCTGCCTTCCAGTGTTTTAACCTCTACCTTTCCTCTCCCTTCCAGTGTTTTAACCTCTACCTTTCCTCTCCCTTCCAGTGTTTTAACCTCTACCTTTCCTCTCCCTTCCAGTGTTTTAACCTCTACCTTTCCTCTCCCTTCCAGTGTTTTAACCTCTACCTTTCCTCTGCCTTCCAGTGTTTTAACCTCTACCTTTCCTCTGCCTTCCAGTGTTTTAACCTCTACCTTTCCTCTGCCTTCCAGTGTTTTAACCTCTACCTTTCCTCTGCCTTCCAGTGTTTTAACCTCTACCTTTCCTCTGCCTTCCAGTGTTTTAACCTCTACCTTTCCTCTCCCTTCCAGTGTTTTAACCTCTACCTTTCCTCTCCCTTCCAGTGTTTTAACCTCTACCTTTCCTCCCTTCCAGTGTTTTAACCTCTAACTTTCCTTTCCTCTCCCTTCCTTCTTTTACCTTCATCCCTTTTTTCTCCCTACACGTCAAATTCTTTTTTCCCCCCATTCATCTGTTTTTTCCTCCTCTTCCCTCTATCCAGCCCTGTCCCAGATGGGTTATAACCTGAGTCCCCAGTTCACTGACACGGTGGTGGCTAAGTATGCCGTGCGGCCCGGCCAGCCAGCCTCCATACAGCTGGACAGGTTTATCCAGGTGTGCACCCAGCTGCAGAGCATGACCCAGGCCTTCAGGGAGAAGGACTCTTCCATGACAGGAAACATACGCATGAGCTACGAAGACTTCCTCTCTACCACCGTTAGTAGGCTGATGTGAGGATGCCGATGGAAATGTCCACCGATGACCCAGCGGTACGAAGGCCAAGTTAGCCCGAGTCCCTGATCGGTTGTGCTATGATGCCTACTCCACCTTACAGCAGTGGAGTAGGTAAGAGAACAAGCAGATCTGGGACTGGGCTATACCAAGGGGCTACCTGAAGCCAACATACCCTGAAATATTAAAGGTAAATCAAGACAATGAGGCTGTGGAAGAGATAGGAGATCCAGTTGTTATCCGTTTCCATGTCTTTGTTGTTGTAACATATTGTGTTTGACTGCAGTAGACTGCCTAAATTATGATGAGGTGCCAATAAAAGCAGTTACCTCTGTAGGTATGTGCTTTGACCAACATGCTCACAACCAGAATGAGTGAGCAATAAGGGCTTGATATTGCATGGTTGAAAATCAATGTGCCATTTAAACTTCGTGTCAGTTTGCTAGGGCCTGTTGCCAAAATACGTTAAACCTCATCACTGACATGAAAGCATGTCCCATGGATATTTTCTCATTTAATCCAGAAGTAGGTTTAAGATGGGTTAATGGAAAGCGAATCTGAAAGTGTACCTGGGTAACTTGCACATGTAAATTATATTTTATACTTGGTATGCTCAATGTGCTGTTTTATTGTGAAGACAAATCATGTTCTTTCGAGACATAATTACTTTTATTGAAACATTATGGGATTTTGGTTATTTTGCTTATTTGAAACATGTTTATAGTATAACTGCAGTGCTTGATAATGGTGGTTGTAGCTATGGTTGATTTATAAGTGCTGATAATCAGTGATTTTTGTTTTTGAAGAATTACATTAACGACCAATCTTTTTCATGTCTTTTCATTTGGGTAATTTAGAATATTGTTTTTTTTACCACATACTCTCACTATAATAATAAAATGTCAAATGTTGCTTAAAATGCGTTGTTTTTAATCGTGTGAAAAATATTTTAAGTTATTTGTTACAACCTCTGGGTGTCGCGCTAGGCAAAACTATCATCAAGGCGACGTAAGGATTGGATAAGAGATTCTAGTGTACAACCAATGAAGATGATTCGGAGGAGGTATTTTCAACTACTCGTATTGTTGCGCCGGAAGCACGTTTTCGAAGGTGAGTGGATGGTTGAAATTAATTGTAAAGGAAAATCACAGTTTTCATTGAATGTACGATCGGTGTTTGATGTTGTACCAGTGAATGAGGTGTGGAGCTTGATGTTCAAAGTACGCAACCTTAAGCGTTTGGAAGTTTAGTTAGCCGAGGTGACACCAACATATTACTGTATAGCTAACGTTGGCTAGCTAATGCGTGACGTCTTTCGGATGACTCCAATACCCTTGCCTAGTGAGTTCTTGATTCTTTACTGTTATGTAATCTATATAGCTAACCAGTCTGCTGTCACAATAAGTGAATTCGTTTCGTAATCCCGATATGCGTAGCAAGCGAGCTATAAAATGGCTATTTTTCATGTAGTTTTGACTCAGTCGGTTAAGTTCCAGATCTTGTAGTTTTTGTACTGTGGTGCGCTTCAGTGCCGGTTAAACAAAAATTATACGTTAATACCAGAGGCGTCGCTAGGAGCACAATACATTCGGGGCTGAGTTCACCCTCCCGCCCGGGACAGGAAGTACAGGATTTTGAATGTACCCCGGACGCCCAGGGCTAACGACGCCACTGGTTAATACTCCAAAATTGTTACGAAATCTGACCAAAGCTTTATCCTTTATATCCAAAATGCCCCTGTCTTTTTTCATCTGAGGAGCTGTCTGTGTCTTACCAGTCACTACTCTGGCCTTCCGATTCTGTTCCCCAGCTAAGCACTATATATACAGTGTATTTCTTATCGTGTCTTGTAGACGTATTACTTCGTTTTTTCCAAATGCGTTTATATATTTTTGTTATATGTTATCTTCAGTACTCGGTCGTGCGTTTGATTATTTTTACGTGAGGCGGATATATCTATTCCTTGTGACATAGCTAATGGGAATCATAGATAAATCAATATCCTAGCCCTTAACAGTTTGCCTCTTGTCACCAGAGGAGTTTGCTTGCTTTGCAAATGTATCCCAGAGAAACCACTGCAGCTATTAACCTTACTAACTCCTTTCCATGTCATTCTTCCAGTTAAACCTTTCTATGTCCCCCGCCACACCAGCCTGGAAACAGTGAGCCTATTCCAGTCCCGGAAACCCCGACCATGTGGCCCGTGTTATGGATGTCCATGAGGACCTATGCCCCCTACGTCACCTTCCCAGTGGCTTTTGTGGTCGGGGCGGTGGGGTACCACCTGGAGTGGTTCATCAGGGGTGACGCCGTCCCTAATCCGAGGGAGGAGAAGAGCATTGTGGAGCTGAGGGAGGAGAGGAAGCTGGAGGAGGGGGCTGGACGGGATGGCACCCAAGTCCTCAGTCTCAAGGAGAAGCTGGAGTTCACCCCACGGGCAGCACTGGACCGCAACCGACCTGAGAAGAGCTAACCCTGCCTGGGTGGACGGAGGACGGTCAACTCCCTCTGGCGCTGGAGCCCTGGGCGTAAGGGGCTCACCAAAGAGATTTTCAATAATCTTCTGTTCAGCATACACACATTGGCCAGGCTTTCTCCCACATGCTTGCCCAAACTACTGCAAGCTGTTCTGAAGACATTATGGTCATGGCCTCCTGTGTAACTGGGACTGGAGGGTTCTGGGATTTTGGGGGTTTATGTGGTCTCTCCACCCCGTTCTCCCTCTAGACTTCCAAAACACCCACTATAATCATGTTCACTAAATAAAAAAAAAGTCGTCTCTTTATAAAAATGTAACGTGTAAGTCCCTGGTCACTCAAACGGCTGACTGTGGCTTTAGCTGGTGGTAACTTCTGACTTCATTGTCTGGCGTCCTGTTCTTGGACCTCATTGGCTGACATCACTGTTGAACTCGTGTGTGGAGTCGTTTTAGAGGCTGAATATTCACACCTCAGATTGGATTTGTGATTCTGTCTCACACACACACACACAGGCTACTGGTTACTCATGTTTCATATGATCCGCTGCACCACATAAAGTCATAGGGAGACTGATTATCTCTATTTTAAAGCGTCGCGTGTTGGTCCCTTGTCACTCCCCACTGGTGCCTTTAGGCTAGTGAGTTTCACAGCTCAGTTCGGCTCCTCACATGACCGAAGAAAGAACAAAGGGCCCTTAGTGTGCCAGAGTGAGGCTTCCAGGGTGTCTTCATGTTTTAAAAATCTCTTAAGACTGTCGATGTCATCAAACAACTAAAGCCAATTTCAGGCGAGTGCTGAGGTATTACAGATGTTGAAGAAAAGGACCTAATCAGATGGCTTTGAGATGTCTTCTCCTTTAATCCTCTGTTAAATTAAAATGAGTTCCAGTCAGCGTGCGTGACTGGGGGGGGGGGGGACATTTGTGTTTGTTCTCGTTTTGTCGTTTTGCCTCATTGCTTTGTGGCCTTTTCTGTTGCTGGGATTTAATACAAAGAATGAATTGGCCTATCAGTATGTCTGAGTTGGCTCAAACTCAATTAAAATGAACTTGGTATGCTTTCATTTTGGAAAGTTTGGAAAGGTGCATTGGTGCACGTATGATTAAAATGCATGATTTTAAAGCTGCAAAGCGAGCCATTTTTGTCCTTTTTTGCGTGTTGTATGATGATCATGTCTTCATGAAATTATAATAGAGATGGGTTGTTATAATTTTTTAATATAACATAGCTGTGCACATATAATATATAACATGTAGTTATATCCATAGATTGCATATATAATGTAATTATACCCATATATTGCATAGATAACATGTTGTACCCATATAATAGTACTTATTACATTTAGTTGTACCTATATAAAACGTATAGCATGTGTTTATACCCATATATTACGTATATGACATGTAGTTGTACCCATATTTTGCATATACAACAATCAGCCTTAACGTGACCACTGACAGGTGAAGTGAATAACACTGATAATCTCATTATTATTGCACCTGTCAGGGAGTGGGATATATTAGGCTTATATTAAGTTGATGTTAGAAGCAGGAAAAATGGGCAAGTATAAGGATTTGAGTGACTTTGACAAGTGCCAAATTGCGATGGCTAGATGACTGGGTCAGAAAATCTCCAAATCTGCAGCCCTTGTGGGGTGCTCCTGGTCTGATGTATCACGCTTCCTTTTACATCACGTGGATGGCTGAGTGCATGTTGCTTACCTGGAGAACACATGGCACCAGGATGCACTATGAGAGAAAGGCAAGCCAGCGTGCGCAGTGTGATGCTTTGAGCAATGTTCTGCTGGGAAACCTTGGGTCCTACCATTCATGTGGATGTTACTTTGACACGTACCACCTACCTAAGTGTTGTGGCAGACCATGTTCACTTTCATGGCAACGGTATTCCCTGATGGCATTGGCCTCTTTCAGCAGGATAATGCGCTCTGCCACAAAGCAAAAATGGTTCAGGACTGGTTTGAGGAACACAACAACGAGTTCAAGGAGTTGACTTGGCCTCCAAATTCCCCAGATCTCCATCCAATCCAGCATCTGTGGGATGTGCTGGACAAAGTGGTCCAATCCATGGAGGCCTCACCTCACAACTTACAGGACTTGAAGGATCTGCTGCTAACATCTTGGTGCCAGATACCACAGCACACCTTCAGAGGTCTAGTGGAGTCCATGCCTCGACAGGTCAGGGCTCTATTGACGTCAGAAGGGGAATTTATACAATATTAAGTAGGTGGTCATCATGTTATGGCTGATTGGTGTATAGCATGTAGCTGTACCCATATATACTATGGTGATGTCATGCGTCACATGTCTGGAAAACATCCAATCAAATGCTCTGAATCCTGCAAAGGACAGTGAGATGAGGGCATTCCCCCCAAAACCACTGGAGGTGGTCCCAGACTGGCACCCAAGGATCCGTGCTCAGGGCCCACACCAGGGTTACTGTGGCTGCCTGAACTAACAGGAATGGCATTTTAGTTGGTGAACAGACATTTTCAGATGACATTTCTCATGGTGGAGGTCTTTCTGACGGATTACCTATCCATTACCTATCCATGTAATATTACTCATTATGATCTACCAGGTCCTCCCTATCAAAGTAATATTATCCTTTATGATCTACAAGTTTTCCCTGTCCATGTGATATCATTCATTATGATCTAGGATCAGGTCCTCCCTGTCCATGTAATATCCATAATGATACAGGATCTGGTCTTCCCTGTCCATGTGATATCATTCATTACGATCTAGGATCAGGTCCTCCCTGTCCATGTAATATCAACCTTTATGATATAGGATCAGGTCCTCCCTGTCTGTGTAATATCAACCATTATGATCTAGGATCAGGTCCTCCCTTTCCATGTAACATCATGCATAATGATCTAGGATCTGGTCTTCCCTGTCCGTGTAATATCATCCATAATGATCTAGGATCAGGTCTTCCCTGTCCGTGTAATATCAACCATTATGATATAGGATCAGGCCCTCCCTGTCCATGTAACATCATGCATAATGATCTAGGATCTGGTCTTCCCTGTCCGTGTAATATAATCAATTATGATCTGGGATCAGGTCCTCCCTATCCGTGTAATATCAACCATAATGATATAGAATCAGGACTAGATCTAGGACTAGGTCTTGTCATTCCATGATCTAGGATAAACTCTCCCCTGTTCATGATATCTTAGTAATTATGATCATGGATTTGTTCATGTAATATCATCCATTATGATCTAGGATCACTTCCTGCCAAGCAGTCTTATTCATTATGGTATAGGTTCAGGTCCTGTTGTCCACGTAATCTCAATCTTTGTGATCTAAAACTGATCACAGATCAGCTCCACTACCTTTGGACAGTTTATGAATACGGGCCCATTTTCGTTTTCTTACCCCTTCGGGGAAGCTGTGTCATTCTATTCCTGACGGAAAAATACCAAAAGGCCTTCTGGTCATGTGAATTTTTATTTTCATCTGTGATGTCACTTTCATGGAATTGTCAAAGGATGCCAAGGGAAACACTGTCACATCCTGATTTAGACGTGACTTATGTTATCACTTGAGTCTGTTGATCTTTTGAACAACAGCTTCACCCATGTTCTATCATAGCCAGTGGCCACATTGAACAGAGTTCTTACCACCATAAATCATCAATCTACCCCTCCATTTTGCTTTCACTTTTCCTCTGTTGGACTGTATGATACACTTGTCTTTAATTCCACTTCTCCAGCACTTCTTGTGATTCATAGAGAAGAGAGAAGTCCTTGTCATCAGTCCTCCAGGCAATCCTCAGGGTTGTAATGGAGCTAATGTAACCTTTCTCTGTGCCAGGATGAAGTGGCATCATCAGCCCTGCCAACCTGTTCCAGTACTGCCAGGGGGTTACGCCTGCTAGATCTTCACAGGAAATGTGAATGAGTGTGTGGGAGGAGGAGAGTGTGTGTTGCTGTGTGTGTGTCTATGTGTGTGTGCATACTGGTGCATGAACGTTAATGAACGTGCTGTATCTCATCATCAGTAATTTCCCCTCCAGAGATTAGAAGAACTGTAAGTTGCTCCATTGTCCCAGTCCAGTAATCATTGATCTAAATGTTAAATGTAATGGAGTTTTTGTGTGTGTGTGTGTGTGTGTGTGTGTGTGTGAAGGGTTGAAGCTAGTCATGTAGAATAGTCATAGTCATGTAGAATAGTCATGTAGAATAGTCATGTAGAATAGTCATGTAGAATAGTCATGTAGAATAGTCATAGTCATGTAGAATAGTCATGTAAAATAGTCATGGGAACACTGATCATCCAGCTAATGAACTGTGCTCTATATACATGGATGACAGTGTGTGTGTGTGTGTGTGTGTGTGTGTGTTTGGATACATCTTGGTACCCTCCCAGAAGGTAGACAAGCCCATTGTTCCCGAGTCAGAGAGGGACTGATGTCTCCAACTCGTCCAGTCAGGATGTGGATCAGAGCGCCATAGGGTCGCCTGGACTCGCCGTGCAAAAACAACCACCATCACCTAATTCTCACACACTCCTATGATCATTCCCACAGTCCTGCAGAACAATGGAGCGTTTGCCTGAATCCTCCAGTTTCCACGGCCTTTGTTAGGTTGGTTCCCATAACTTATAAGAACATGTAGCCCTGTCCAGTTCTGATCCGAAGGTATTGTTAAAGATACCGCTTGCGTTTGTCATTAAGTGTTCTCTGGGGGGTGATTGGTACCATTCTACTGCCCAGCCATGAGGACGTGATTAGGGTTTCAGGAACTCCCTCCATGGGGGTGTCCTGGTCATTCATCCAGTCCTCGTGGGGGTGGGGGGGTGACCTCCTGCGTGGGGGGGGCTGGTCCTCATTCACCCTGTCCTCCTTCATCGGGGGGGGCTGGTCCTCATTCACCCTGTCCTCCTTCATCATGGGGGGGGTGGGGGCTCACCTCCATTCCCCCGTCCTCCTGTGTGGGGGGGCCCTGGCCTTCATTCACCCTGTCCTCCTTCATCGGGGGGGGCCCTGGCCTTCATTCACCCTGTCCTCCTTCATCGGGGGGGGCCCTGGCCTTCATTCACCCTGTCCTCCTTCATCGGGGGGGGCCCTGGCCTTCATTCACCCTGTCCTCCTTCATCGGGGGGGGGCCCTGGCCTTCATTCACCCTGTCCTCCTTCATCGGGGGGGGGCCCTGGCCTTCATTCACCCTGTCCTCCTTCATCGGGGGGGGCCCTGGCCTTCATTCACCCTGTCCTCCTTCATTGGGGGGGGCCCTGGCCTTCATTCACCCTGTCCTCCTTCATCGGGGGGGGCCCTGGCCTTCATTCACCCTGTCCTCCTTCATCGGGGGGGGCCCTGGCCTTCATTCACCCTGTCCTCCTTCATTGGGGGGGGCCCTGGCCTTCATTCACCCTGTCCTCCTTCATTGGGGGTGGCCGTGACATTGGGACTCTGATGCTATGACAATACAACAATACCCACCCCACCCAACCAGTGTCATGGGAAATAAAAAAGGAAAACAGGAAATAGATAGGGACCCACTTCCTGTCCAGCGTTCTAAATCCTAAGCATAGAAACAGGTGGGATGGGCTGGTTAGTTTTCAACGAGTTCTTCAAAAGGTGGAATGAGGATTGAAGTTTGAAAACTTTGTTTAGAGATACTGAGAGAGAGAGGGGCCTGTTACTCTCTGAAATGCATAGGTGCATGCGTGTGTGCATGTGTGTGTGTGTGTGTGTGTGTGTTTGTGTGTTTGTGCATGTGTGTGTGCATGTGTGTGTTTGCCTGTGTATCCGCACGTGTGGGTGAGAGAGAGAGTGAGACATTTTTGAACTGTTATCTCTCAAAAGGAAACCTGAGTCCAAACAAAATTGTAAAAAAAAATGACAATTTGTTATTTTCAAAATGTTTGATTGTGGGTCCATACAACATAGAAGAATAACTGACCAGGGAGTCGTTGTGTGTTTACGTCCTTATTGTCATTTTCCTGCAGTCTGTGTGTGTTTGTGTGCGTATGTGTGTGTATAGATGTGTGCGTGTGTGTGTGGGTGTTTGTGTAGCAGCGTCTGTTATGGCTTCAGCAGTTCAGAGAACACCAGGATTCAACACAGCAGGAAACCAGAGACCAGGACAGAGACCTGGACAGAGACCAGGATTCAACACAGTGGGAAACCAGAGACCTGGACAGAGACCTGGATTCAACACAGCTGGAAACCAGAGACCTGGACAGAGACCTGGACAGAGACCTGGACAGAGACCTGGATTCAACACAGCTGGAAATCAGAGACCTGGACAGAGACCTGGACAGAGACCTGGACAGAGACCTGGACAGAGACCTGGATTCAACACAGCAGGAAACCAGAGACCTGGACAGAGACCTGGACAGAGACCTGGACAGAGACCTGGACAGAGACCTGGATTCAACACAGCTGGAAATCAGAGACCTGGACAGAGACCTGGACAGAGACCTGGACAGAGACCTGGATTCAACACAGCAGGAAACCAGAGACCTGGACAGAGACCTGGAGCCCCTGTGGAACCTCTACAGTCCTTTGAACAGTCTTTCATGTTATGTCATGTCAGGGCCTTGGAGATTCAGGCCTTTTTAATGAGGAGTCTATTTAGTGTATTTACATGCCATTGTGACAGAGTTTAGAATGAACCGAAATCCCACTCCACAGTCAGCTAGGGCTCTACAACTGGTCCCTTTTGCATCTGATCTAGTCTGATCTGATCTAGTCTGATCTGTTAAAATGTGTCTTTAGGAGTTATGGTCTGGGTTGGATGTGTGTGTATGTGTGTCATGAGGAAATGCATCAGCAGACAGGATGCAGGAAACAGTGTGATGATGCATACCGTCTACAGCACAGTGAGGTCTTCACAGTTTAAGTCTGGTTTACTCTGCAGCACAGTGAGGTCTTCACAGTTTAAGTCTGGTTTATTATACAGCATAGTGAGGTCTTCACAGTTTAAGTCTGGTTTACTCTGCAGCACAGTGAGGTCTCCACAGTTTAAGTCTGGTTTATTATACAGCATAGTGAGGTCTTCACAGTTTAAGTCTGGTTTACTCTGCAGCACAGTGAGGTCTCCACAGTTTAAGTCTGGTTTATTATACAGCATAGTGAGGTCTTCACAGTTTAAGTCTGGTTTACTCTGCAGCACAGTGAGGTCTTCACAGTTTAAATCTGGTTTTGCTAACACCAGCAGGGGCTAGTCAGACACTACCAATCGTCTCCCAAGATCTTCAAAGTAATTGTTGTTGGATTAGGGAATATCTAGCTTCTTGTTTAGTTGCAAATCGGCAGAGCTGTTTTAATCAGACCTCTATCAGCAGTTGAAATGTAATCTGGCAGGTTGGTCCTGGGTGGGAAATGTACTCATCTTCAGTATTGATTTATTCAAACATTTTAGCCGGATGAAATCTCTTGAGATGCATAATTTCATTGTTGAGATTGTCCACAAACAAATCCCTATAAACAATACTTAACATTAAGAAAATTCCCCAAAACGCATGGAGAATTCACAGAGAGATGATAGATGTTCAGCGTCACAGTTTCTGATGAATGTCCCCATTGTTGAGCCTAGTATTCTAAAAATTCATGTTCTTAGTCGTAGAGTTAGTGCATGAAAAACCTAAAAACATGAAAATAGGTTAAATTGGTTTTCATCAGCGCTAAGGTAATAACTGAATGTCTCATAGTCTTCCTGTACAACACCAATCTCATTATTTCTTGGTCTGTTAGAGCAGCAGATATTGACTTATGGAATGTACATTGCTCAGCACAAACCCACACACTCCCACAGTGGGTTGGTCTTCCTGTCAAAACAATATGTCTTCAATGTACATACTGTACTCGATTTACACTGATAAACTTTGACCCTGGAGATTATTTTGGGAATAATAGAGAAACAAATCTCTCTTTCTGTTTCATTTTGTCTCTCTGTCTCCTCGCGCCACTCTCCGGTGGTCTGTCCATCTCCACTGACAGGAGCGGGGAAACGGCTAAACATGCTCGTCTAAACTGGCCCAGATCGGACCCCGGTGTTCCGCCAGTGGTTCGGTTGGCAGAGAAAAAATGGGTCACCTTCTCCATCTGTTCCATGACCCCAGCGTTTAGTTTGTTTTTCACCTCCTCCCTCCCTAAACAGACACGCACACAGGCATAAATGTGCCCATGCTGGACTGAGATAACAGAAGAGAGTGCCGCGCCAGGCGCTTCAAATCCGCCGGTGTATTTGGCGGTTTCCCTCGGCCTTCCTAGACCATTCACACATCAGAGGAAGATCTGAATGATGTTGTTGTGCCTCTCTCCTCATTTCCTCAACATCCATTGGATGAGGTCCCCCCACTCTGACCTTCCCCAGTGGGATTTTAGGAGATATGTGGATGTGAGGTGTATGAAATGTAGATCTTCCACCAAGTCTACCCGAGTAGCACCCTATCACCTACATCTGATCAGATGTAGTGGACTACGTACAGTGCCTTTCAGAAAGTATTCAGATCCTTTCACTTTCTCCACATTCTGTTCTGTTAAGGTACATTTGTAATTTGGTTAGTTAGTAAAACTGGATGGCCGGTTCTATGGTGGTTCCAAACGTCCTCCATTTCCCCATGATGGAGACCACTGGGCTCACGGGAACTGTCAATGCTTTCAAGGATTATTTCTAACTCCCAGATGTATGCCTGCGACACAATTATATTTTGGAAGACTACGGAGAGTTACTTGGTATATTTTTTTATCTGACATTCAATCGTGAAGTGTGGGACCTTATATACACTGTTGTGTGCCTTTCCAAATAATGCCCAATGAATTGAATTTGCCACCAGTGGAAATCAATCAAGTTCTATAGACATCTCAAGGGTGATCAAAGGACACAGGATTCATCAGATATCAATTTTTGAGTGGCATGTCAAATGATCTAAATATCTACGTATGTACATGAAATATTTCATTTTCAACAATTGCCATAATATTTTAGATATCTTTGTAGGATATCGTTTGTAGATTGATGGCACAAAGTATATATGTCACCTCTCTCTCACACACACACACACACACACACACACACACACACACTGAAACTGTTGAGTTCTGAGTACTTCAGTTTATTAGGCCCATATACCGTTATGATGTGAAATGTGGCCTGGTTGGAGTATTTCCATCTTCTATCACCTTTCACAGGCATGTTAACAGTCCATCTATCCCCTTGTCACGAGAATCACTTAAATTATCAGTGTCAGCAGAATACACCAAACAGTATTTTCTGCAGTTTTACTCTTTTCTCTAAAGATTTCCTATTGAGTGTGTTTTTCCAGATAAAACAACAACCTTTACAGTATGTAGTAAGAAAACAACATCCAGTATTTGAGGTGTCAGAACATCACTATTGAACAATATCAACTATAGAACTATATAGCCTATAGAACCATATTAACTATATTAACTACGAAACTATATTAACTACAAAACTATATTAACTTCCAAACAATATTTACTACCAAACTATACTAACTATAGAACTATATTAACTACAAAACTATATTAACTACAAAACTAGCCCTAACCCGAACCATGAAGCTGTCCTGAGGGAGTATCTGGCACTACATAAAATACACTAATGCAATCAAATACATTTTGTTGCTAATCTTTGACATATCCAAGACTCTAATCAACACCAAAGCCCCATCGTCCTACTATTTAGTATATGGAAAATATAATGTTTTTAATGATTTTTTGTAATAAATAATGAGGTAATTCAAACAATCAAGCTGGCATTTAAAGGGTTAAAATCCTGAAAATTATTGAATGCTTGGTTGTCTTGAGCAGGTTACAAGTTGTTTAAGAGGTTTATGAAAAAAAAAAGCGGAAATGTATTTATAAATATTTTATATACGTTTATTGTACGTGTACATTTTTGTCCACGAAGGTGTCCAAAGGGTAGTAAATTTGATGGGTGCACAAGGGTTAACTATATTATCTACAAAACTATATTAATTATAGAACTATATTAACTACAAAAATATATTAACTATAGAACTATATTACCTATAGAACTATATTAACTACGAAACTATATTAACTACAAAAATATATTAACTATAGAACTATATTACCTATAGAACTATATTAACTACGAAACTATATTAACTACAAACTATATTAACTACAAAACTATATTAACTATAGAACTATATTAAATATAGAACTATATTAACTACAAAACTATATTAACTATAGAACTATATTAATTACAAAACTATATTAACTATAGAACTATATTAACTACAAAACTATATTAATTATAGAACTATATTATTAACTACAGACCAATATTAATTATATAACTATATAGCCTATAGAACTATATTCACTATAGAAATAGAACTATATTCACTATAGAACTCAATTCATTTTAAAACTATATTCACTACAGAACTATATTAACTCGATAGCTCCATAGGCTGGAAGGGCGACTGCTTGTTTATGTTTAAGTAGTAGAATACACCAGGTGAAAAACCACATAAAAGGAAGCAAACTTATTCAGTATTTTGAATCCAAAGGACAAGTATGAATGTTGTTGATCTTATATTAAAAACTGATTTAATTTACTATTTTGTTAATTAACATTTTAGTGGTTTTGATCACCTAAAAATACAATTCCAATTAAGAGTGAATTTAACACACTAACCAGCTAATTAAAACTGCCTGAAATTAGCTTTATTAAAACACAGTTAATAAATATGATAAATGACATTTTGTACAAAACTTACTTAAATACGTATTATGACGATAAACTACACATATTCACCAATGTCCTTTTTAATAGCTTAAAACTCTCTCTAACAGTTAATTTAGCTGCACCACATGCATTTATAACTGTATGAACAATTGACAGGGAGTACAATTCAAATCCTTCACAGTGTTAACAGTCACTCTTACATAACTCTGCATACTCCCATTCCTATCCTTCATTGGTTAGTGGCAACCGTCATTCATGGTCCGTGTTCTGGTCCCCCGCTTCTGGCCCCTCGCCTGACAGTGAGTTACCGCAGAAGAGGTGAAATCTGTGAGCTGGATGTGTGTTTGCAGGCCTGCGTCCATGTGTCTCTGTGTTTGGCCCTAGTGGTCTCAGAGGAAGTGCAGGGCTGTCCATTCCACTGGCCCTAGCAGCAGTCAGAGGTCACAGTAATCCTCTGGCGAACGTGCTTAAGAACACAAACTCTGCATCCCAAATTACATTCTATTCACCATATAGTGCAAAACCTTTCACTAGGGTCCAGTGTTTTTTGTAGGGAAGAGTGTGGTTTGGGACAGAGGCATATTTCCTCCTCCATGCCTCACTGGGGTCTGTAGGCTCTCCCAGGCCAGGGTTTTCCATGGTCATATTCAGCCAGTGGCAGGCTTATCCCGGTCCATTGTCACATTCAGCCAGTGACCAAGTTATCCCGGTCCATTTTCACATTCAGACAGTGACAGGCTTATCCCGGTCCATTTTCACATTCAGACAGTGACAGGCTTATCCCGGTCCATTGTCACATTCAGACAGTGACAGGCTTATCCCAGTCCTGTTTCCTGAAATCAACATGACAGGGCATATAAACCAGCTCCTTCTACTGTGTCCTCATCTCACATTTCCAGGGTTCCACTGTCCTGTTCTCCCCTGTTCTCAGTGTTCAACTTCTAATTATATTTGTTTCTGACTTGCCCCTGAGGAGTTTCTCTCATGTTTCTGTTTAAAGAAGGAACATCTAATCTATTCTCTCTCCGCTGCATCGTTTTTGCCTTCAAGGCACAATGTGTGTTTTACAGTACAAATGTTGTATTCTTGGAAGTGCTCTCCAGTCCACACACAGGGACTACTGTTTTTCTATAGAGGCAAATGTCTTATATCATCATCCCTGTGCCATACATATCCTTCTCCATAACACCTTGGATGGCCCGTCCTGAGATGACAAGTGTTTAATTGAACAACTCAGAAGACCATGTGTGATTAATGTAATAAATCACTGCTGAACTGGTCTGCTAGGTTGGTTTGATGTCAGTTCCTCTCCAGGAACGTGGTTGCCTAGACTCCCCTGCCCTCACACATAACGCTGTCCATTTTTTTTGCTGTGTCCTCCCTGGGTAACGGGTTGTCTCAGCTGTTTCATCGGGTGGGTTCTCTCTTGGGAATGTGTGGCCCCCATGCAGGTCAGATAGCTGGGTAGGTGTCCCCCAGGGTCCACCCTAACCCCTGACCCCATATCGACAGAACTGTGACTGGGCTTGGTGTAACCCCCCTCCCCTGCTGGCAAATACAGATGTTCCCTCTCCTGGTAAGAGGGAGCTTGTACCATCTCAACCTCCTGCCCTGGAGCTCCAGGCCACGGTCGGATCCCAGTTGCCCCAGAGAATGTGCACTGCCCCTGGCCATAGCGTTTCTCCAGGCAGTGGGTGATGGCCAGCTGGAGAAGGTAGAGCAGCTCCACCAGGTTGAGAACGATTGAGACAGCAGCAATGGCCTGGGTGTAGATGGTGAAAATGGTCTTCTCTGTGGGTCTTGAGACAAAGCAATCCACTGTGTGAGGACAGGGGTCCCGGACGCACTCAAACCGGGCTGGGATGACGAATCCGTACAGACGCCATAATCCCACGATGAATCCGACTTCCAAGATGACCTTTAGGAAGATACTGGCAGCGTAGGCACAGAGGATACGGCCCTTCAGCTTTGGAGCTTCTGGTAAGACTTTGACAAACGTTTCACCTTTTCCTCCTTTCTCCTCCTCAAGTTCTTCAATCTGATCTCCCCTTTTAACTTCCCGATTTCTCTCCCTCTCCTTCCACATCCGTCTCCCCTGATCTCCTTCTCCACCCCCATCACCCACTCCCACCATCGCCTCCACTCTCTTCTCCCTCGCTGCCCTCATGGCCACATAGCCATAGTAAAATATTGTTGGCGTCGAAACAAAAATGACCTGGAGAACAAAGTAGCGGAAGTGCGATATGGGGAAAGCTTTGTCGTAGCACACAGCCGTACATCCAGGCTGCTTGGTGTTGCACTCGAAGTCGGTCTGTTCGTCATCCCAGGCCGACTCGGCAGCGGTCCCCAGGACCAACATGCGGAACAGGAAGAGCACCGTCAGCCAGACCCGGCCCACTCCGGTACTGTACTCCTGTCCGTCCTCCAGCAGGTGTTCCAGGAACGACCAATCACCCCTGGACATCCTCTGTCACCTGGGAACAGACCTGCAGATGCAGAGAACAATGTACTGTGAGTGTGAATACATTAAAACTGTGCATATATAAAATATATTTCTCTCTTTCTCCCTGTCTGGTTTTCTTTCACTCTTTTCTCAGTTTTTCTCTGTATTACACACACACACACCTGTGGACAAAAGATTCATCCTCTGTGGGTGCCAGTGGTATTTATTTTGGGTTCAAAAAAACAATGGGTATTACCCTGGTATAACAATATGTTTCTAAAATATTACCCTGGTATAACAATATGTTTCTAAAATATTACCCTGGAAAAACAATATGTTGCTAAAATATTATCCTGGTATAATAATATGTTTCTAAAATATGACCCTGGTAAACCAATGTTTCTAAAATATTACCCTGGAATAACATACCTCTTCTATCAAATTATTTAAATATTACCCTGGAATAACATACCTCTATCTCAAATTATTAAAATATTACCCTGAAATAACATACCTCTACCTCAAATTATTTAAATATTACCCTGGAATAACATACCTCTATCTCAAATTATTTAAATATTACCCTGGAATAACATACCTCTATTTCAAATTAATTAAATATTACCCTGGAATAACATACCTCTACCTCAAATTATTTAAATATTACCCTGAAATAACATACCTCTTTTATCAAATGATTAAACTAACCCTAACCTCTGTAACAGAACTGACATCTTGTTTGAGTTTTTTCAACAGGTTCTGAGCGATCTAGTTTCTCTGTATAATAGTGGTGCCTTTTAATTGAAATGATTTGTGGCAGAACATATTCCTAATTATCTTAATTTATCTGTGAACTCACACTCATCAACTCATGTACAATGACTAGGGAATTTCCACATTTATGTCTTCAGACCTGAATCTGAAAGCATACAAATGACAATGCAACCCAACAGACTTTTTATGTTTTACAAAACACAGTTATCATACTCAACATATGCATTTTGTTATTTTTCCTCAATCCTATTGATTTGATTATATTTACATTTTGCATAAATACATCCTAGCTGGACACCATGGAAGCATTTAGAAATAGGGCCATGATTCTTCAAAACCATTTCTCTCTGTCCCATGGACTTACAGAACAAGGCTATGGTCTCTTCCAGGCTATAGTCTCTTCCAGGCTATAGTCCCTAAAACCACAAGCCCTCTCTGTCATAATGACATATTATACGGCCCATCTTAATGGTCCCTGGGGGCTGTTGTTGAGTCGTCCCCTGACATGTCTGCCTGATTCACACACACACACACACACACACACTGAATAAACATCCTGTGTACTGGGCCAACTCTTGACTTCCATTTGTGTCTTTATCTATCTCTCTCACACTCCTTTTTTATACAAGAGGAACTAGAAATAAAGAAAAATGTAATTCCATGTACTAGTTATGCTGCTACAGTAATCAATATGAGGCCTCATCTCTATGTTCACCTGGGTCCCTGTTCCTCATCCTTATGTTCACCTGGGTCCCTGTTCCTCATCCTTATCTTCACCTGGGTCCCTGTTCCTCATCCTTATCTTCACCTGGGTCCCTGTTCCTCATCCTTATCTTCACCTAGGTTCCTGTTCCTCATTCTTATGTTCACCTGGGTCCCTGTTCCTCATCCTTATGTTCACCTGGGTCCCTGTTCCTCATCCTTATGTTCACCTAGGTTCCTGTTCCTCATTCTTATGTTCACCTGGGTCCCTGTTCATCATCCTTATGTTCACCTGGGTCCCTGTTCCTCATCCTTATGTTCACCTAGGTCCCTGTTCCTCATCCTTATCTTCACCTGGGTCCCTGTTCCTCATCCTTATGTTCCCCTGGGTCCCTGTTCCTCATCCTTATGTTCACCTGGGTCCCTGTTCCTCATCCATACTCATGGTGTAATTTTGTTTTGATATTCTGGTTTTGTTGTGGTATACGTATTTAACTTCAATATATTTTTAGAAAAGGTTATGTTATCAAGGCAATATTATTAATTGATTAATTATTCAATGTTCTTATAAGTATACAAACCCGAAAAGTATAGGCAAAACCCATTTTAATTTAATCTGACATTTTAACCCGGCCACACAGATTATTTATACATCCTATCCACATTGCCTGTCACATCTGTCTCCTTTCATGTTATGCTCAACCGACTGTTGTTCCTACTAGAATACGTTTTGAACCATGAACTTAATCACATAGCAGTATTTCATAAAAATACTTTAGAAGTGTATGTTAGTTATTGAAAGCGACGCATCCTTACCTGTCAATGGAAAATTATGGTTCTTTATTGACTTCTGTTCTTAATGCTCCGTATGCGTTCACGCACCCTTGAGTTTTGTGGTCTACTCCGCGAGCGGTGGGATGTACAATCTTCAACCAGCACTGTTATCGGAAAAAGTAAGGGGAATGTTCCCATGCTTTTTATTGGCCAGCTTCCCGCAGGAACTTGGTCCAGGAAAAGGGAAGAATTCATTGTAAAATAGTTGTCACCAGTTTACTGAGAAGCGCCCGTCGCAGGCGACCTCTTAATGATGGTCTTTAATGGAGGTTCTATTTTTACGCCGCACGAATAAATAAAGCCTACTAAGTATGCGTTTCTCATTAAAGTTAAACAACAGCTATTGAACGTGAACGTGAGTAGGCTAGTGAGGTTTGATAAATAAAATGCCAAACACGTCCTGTATACATTAGATTGGACACGTTGTTTTCTCGTTGACAGTAAGTAATATAATAAGTAATAGTGGGTAGTAGTAATAATAAGGGTACATATATTTGATAGTTAAACTTTTTTCATGTAATGTCACGTTGAGCCACACAAAGGCGCCACTTACCGCTTTTCTGAGAATGAAGTAGCACGGCGTACTTTATGACCTTTCAATGTGATTATCTGATAGACATGTTCAGTGATATCTTATATTGTTATCACTGAACATGTGTATGAGGTAACTAAAAGTTCAAAAGTTGTCCTGTGTCTGAAGATATCCGATATCCGGCCAATCAATGAAATTTATTTATAAATCACTTTTTTACCTCAGAGGTTGTCACAAAGTGCGTTTACAGACACCCCTGGCGCAGCACGGTGAAGCCGGGCCGGGTGCAAGCTTTCCTTACAGGCACCCCCATCCCCCCGGGACGAACAATTACAATGCGGTATACACTCACCTAAAGGATTATTAGGAACACCATACTAATACTGTGTTTGACCCCCTTTTGCCTTCAGAACTGCCTTAATTCTACGTGGCATTGATTCAACATGGTGCTGAAAGCATTCTTTAGAAATGTTGGCCCATATTGATAGGATAGCATCTTGCAGTTGATGGAGATTTGTGGGATGCACATCCAGGGCACGAAGCTCCCGTTCCACCACATCCCAAAGATGCTCTATTGGGTTGAGATCTGGTGACTGTGGGGGCCATTTCAGTACAGTGAACTCATTGTCATGTTCAAGAAACCAATTTGAAATGATTTGAGCTTTGTGACATGGTGCATTATCCTGCTGGAAGTAGCCATCAGAGGATGGGTACATGGTGTTCATAAAGGGATGGACATGGTCAGAAACAATGCTCAGGTAGGCCGTGGCATTTAACCCTTGGTAGCCTATGGGGATTTCGGCCGGATTTCACTACTTGGACATTTTGGGTCCTAGATTCATTTCTGTAACAGATACAACCTAATATGATGTATCCTGGTAATAACAACCCCTCTGGCTACAATAAAAACACATAAAAACAGACTTCTGGGTCACTATTTATAAAACTCATCTGTTAGAAAGGCAAAAAAAAATAATCTGCCATTCAGCATCAAGATTTGTTTTTGAAAGCATTATGAGGTTTTGTGTCAATTGTATTTCCTCATACTTTCATGCCTTTACTATCAAATTACACTGTAATTGGGTTGAAAATAATGAAATAATAGAAGGTAAAAAATATAGACACCCCCAAAAAATTTGGTTGTTCTACCTAGAAATAAAACACTATAAAATGAAAGATTATAACCCTATCTAACTTTTTTTTGGGTGTAATGACACAAAACGACCACTAGATCGCTAGTTACATTTGGACTTATATATTTTATAAACTCAGAAAAATTACCAACTTCTTCCCAAAAACTCAAGAACACCCCCATACTATGTGGACTAAATATTTATTTTTATATCATATTTATAATACAAACGATGTATTATGGTTCAAAACATCATATATAGTGATGTACACCCTTGTAATCCCTATTCTTGTCTACACATTAGCCTTTCTAAGATGCATGTTCAATGTCGTTGCCTGGTGAAAAGTTCCCATAGCAACCCAAACAATACACAGACAACCCAAATTATACATGGAACGCTTCACGAAAGTGGCTACAAATAATATACCATTGGAATCGGACGTTTATGGTCGATTCTATTTTTCTGAATGTTTATGCAAATGAGCACTGTCCGCGGAACTGCGGATGTCGACTTTGAATGGTTAAACGATGCCCAATTGGCACTAAGGGGCCTAAAGTGTGCCAAGAAAACATCCCCCACACCATTACACCACCACCACCAGCCTGCACAGTGGTAACAAGGCATGATGGATCCATGTTCTCATTCTGTTTACGCCAAATTCTGACTCTACCATCTGAATGTCTCAACAGAAGGGACTGCCGCATACTGGATGTTTTTCCCTTCTTTGTAATCCCTAGAAATGGGTGTGCATGAAAATCCCCGTAACTGAGCAGATTGTGAAATCCTCAGACTGGCCCGTCTGGAATCCAACAACCATGCCACGCTCAAAATTGCCTAAATCACCTTTCTTTCCCATTCTGACAATCAGTTTGGAGTTCTGGAGATTGTCTTGACCAGGACCACACCCCTAAATGCATTGAAGCAACTGCCATGTGATTGGGTGATTAGATAATTGCATTAATGAGAAATTGAACAGGTGTTCCTAATAATCCTTTAGGTGAGTGTATACGCGTGTGAAGCCGATCCTGGCATATAATTACCTCACAGCAGACGTCTAAGATAGCCACATAGAACAACACAACATAAAAATCAAAATGCAAAAAAGAATAGAGGCCAAGCCCGGGCACTCCACCCACCGCGGCCCCTGGTTCGGCCACACCCTCGGCACCAGTGACAGACACCCAGTCTGAAACTCCAGAGAGCAAGAAACGACAGAGGTGATGAACAATTGCTCCCTAGTAGCCTCGTAACTTAGGAAGCAACCTAGAGAGAAACCATTCTCTGAGGGGTGACCAGTACTCTTTTGGCTGTGTAACGGTTGAGGTTTATAAGACTACATGACTGTTTGGGCCACATATATGTTTTTTTTTTCTGTTTAAGTTAGTGAGATTATTTTTTGTTTTCAGGACCAGGTTGCTTGCATACTACTTTTTGGTGATATTTTCTACTTTTTAAAATATTCATCTTTTGTTACACTTTTTAAGCTTCCATTGACTTATTTTTTCAATGTATTTTTTCAATGGGATTTTTAATTGTCTTTTCCACATTTTATTGTGTTACAAGATGAAATCCAAATGGATTTAATCGTGTATTGTCTGTCACTGATCAACTTGTAAAAATGGCATAGACTAAAAAATCACAAATTATTGTTCCAAATAAATGACTGAAGTGATCTGTTCAAACCAGCCTTTCTCTTTCAGTGACCAAAGTTTCCATTTCTACTGGTCATTTTGTCTGCATGGAGCAGATAAAGACGTAATCACTGTTCAGTGATGTCTGAGCTGATGCCAAAAATTAAATACATTCAGGTGGTCGACACCCCAGCTGATCGTGGTGTAATACCGAACATCTGGACGAGCCAAACTCAGCAATGTAATCTGGTTACTATATTTGTCACTTCTAGATTACTTTTCTAATTCCCATTTAGAGACATTTGAAGTGACCCAGCAGGGTGGCGCCAGGGAGGTCCGGAGGTCCAGCTGCTGGAACACTGAGGAACGGGTTAGAATCCGACCCATGAAAAGTGAAAAGAGTGACGGACATCTAAGGATCAGTCAATGTTAGAACTTACATAGCTGGTCATAAATGTATGCTCTTTTTTATTTAGGTTTGGTATTTTTCTAACATTGCATTGTAAATCAGTATAATATAATTGGGCTATATCTGTCAGTTTCCAGTTATTCCAATCCAATAACAAAGGATTTAGCCTGTTGTTATAACCTTACCACAGACCTAGACTTATTAGCCTGTTGTTATAACCTTATCACTGTCCTAGACTTAATAACCTGTTGTCATATCCCTACCAGAGGCCTTGACCTATTAGCCTGTTATTATAACCTTATCACTGTCCTAGACTTAAAAACCTGTTGTTATAACATTATCCCTGTCCCAGACTTAATAACCTGTTGTCATAACCCTACCAGAAGCCTTTTATTTATTTATACCAGAGAGCCTGTTATTATAACCTTACCACTGACCTAATTTTAATAAGAGGAGAACATCTGTTTGACTTCACTGATCTAACCGATTTTGCTAATGAATAACAGCCGCTGCTTTTCCTGTTTATGGCTATTTGGGCTGACCGTGGACCCAATGAAGCGATTTGGGATAGAAAGAAAAGGCACAGGGCCTTGCTAACATGGGACACAATTGTCGTTCTGCCTTATGTAACGTAAGTCTTTAAGTTATTAATACAAAGCAGCTTAAGTGGAGAGTTCAGAACATTCTGGATACTTGAGGCCCTGTCACCCCATTAAGGTACTGTGGGTGTTGACTTTGATCAGAAGGAGTTTAGAGGCCTGGTGCCAAACGTCTTCCTCATTCCAATGAAGTGCAATAAATCATGTTTAAGGGTTCCCACTAACCTGCAAAACATGTAGGGTACAATTTGGTGCACAGATTGAAAGTGCCTTACATTGTAAATTGGAATAGAATGGCATTAAACCGAGTGAGGCTGTGTGAGTCACAACATGTGAGCCTGTGTGTGTGTGTGTGTGTGTGTGTGTATGTATGTGTATATGTGTGGGTGTATGTGTGTGTGTGTATATGTGTGGGTGTATGTGTGTGTGTAAGAGAAAAAATAATGTAACTTTTTTTAATAATGGTTGAATTTCTGGTATTTTCCCCTTGTGTTGACAATGCAAATATAATTTAAATAAAGTCCCTTTGAACTGAGCGAGAGAGGGATTGAGACTAAGGTAGGGGGGAGGGAGAGAGATTGAGACTAAGGTGGGGGGAGGGAGAGATTGAGACTAAGGTAGGGGGGAGGGAGAGAGATTGAGACTAAGGTAGGGGGAGGGAGAGAGTAGAAGAAAAAGAAATGGAAAGAAAGAGGAAGGAAATGTGAGAGATTATGAAAGACTATTTGAAGCGCTGTGACTGTGTGATTTGATTTTAATTATTCATCATACCCCTTATATGAGAATCTAAATATATTTGACTAATAATGCATTTCGTCATCTAAATATATTTGACTAATAATACATTTCATTATCTAAATATATTTTACTAATAATGAATTTGATCATCCAAATATATTTTACTAATAATGCAATTCATCATCCAAATATATTTTACTAATAATGCATTTCATCATCCAAATATATTTTACTAATAATGCAATTCATCATCCAAATATATTTTACTAATAATGCAATTCATCATCCAAATATATTTTACTAATAATGAATTTCATCATCCAAATATATTTTACTAATAATGCATTTCATCATCCAAATATATTTTACTAATAATGCATTTCATCATCCAAATTTGTTTTCCTGTCGTCTGTCTCCTACCTCTGTGTTTGCCGTTGATCAAATGGGCCAGACTATGAGCTGGCGTTATCCAGTAAGACTGTGAGTGGAGACATTAACATGTATAACAAGGCTCATTTATAACTCATTGTAATGGGCCCCAGTTGATGTCAACCTGCACTGGCTTAAACCACACGTGTGTCAATGGACATCAGCCTAATGAGGTTTGGAGTTTGGTTGTTAGTCTATGTATCTGTTTAAATGAGGGAATAGAGGCCTGGACACTGGGCCATAAATGCTCTGTTTCTTGACCATTAAAGCGCTGTCACCTTAATGACACACAGTTAGCAGAACCGCATCATTAAATGTGTGAGTTTCACGCAGAACTGGAATGAGGTTCTATTTTTATGGCCCCATGATTAGCAGCTAAACTAAAGGACCATGACGACAAACTATCTCACCAATGTCCCTTATCAGACTTCAAAATACCTGGATTACCGGGAAGATGGTGATGCATTTAATTAGGAACGGTGTGTGTGACAAGAGAACATTTATAAAACCTGCCTGTTTCTCTTTCTATTGGTTGTTCTGAGGACGTAGAAAGTGTGCAGTGGACTAAGCTGATGAACATAAGGAAATATATTCAGATGCCAGACACCCCAGCTGTGTCTATGTGTTTGTTTTTGCCGTAACACGTAAGAGGAGCTGGCCAAGAAGTGCAACTGTCTATTGACTGACTGACTGACTGACTGACTGACTGACTGACTGACTGACTGACTGACTGACTGACTGACTGACTGACTGACTGACTGACTGACTGACTGACTGACTGACTGACTGGCTACTCATTGTTAAATAGCCTAGGGGTTTGCAATGCGGACTGCCACATGGTTGACTGGGGTTCAAACCTCACCACGGCTCTAACAAATTAGGTGTCAGGATTTGTTCAGGATAGACTAAAACTTTGCTGGCTACAAGCTTCAGCAGCTGCATTATAGTAAGCCTATAATAAAACTGTTTATGAGCTTTGGGTCATGACCGAAAGGACAAGATCCCGGATACGGGCGGCCGAAATGAGCTTTCTCCGCAGGGTGGCTGGGTGATCCCTTAGAGATAGGGTGAGAAGCTCTGTCACCCGGGAGGAGCTCAGAGTAGAGCCGCTGCTCCTCCACATCGAGAGGGGTCAGCTGAGGTGGCTTGGGCATCTGTTCTGGATGCCTCCTGAACGCCTTCCCGGGAAGGTGTTCCGGGCCCCTCCCACCGGGAGGAGACCCCGGCGAAGACCTAGGAGTCATTGTTTTCATTATATGTACTGTATAGCTATTAGCTAGCCATCTACAGTAATATCTTTCTAGTTTAACGCATAACAGGACAGCATTGCAATCCTGTTATACCTCTTGTTGGTTTGGATGTTATATAATGTAGGGAACTAGTTTGAGAACTGTGGAGATTCGGCAAATTGGTTTAACAATGCTGAAGTAAACAGACACCACATCTCTACGTATCATGTGATACAACATCTGCTGTTTGAATAGGTTAGTGGTTAACAACACAGTCTGCCACATAGGAAACCACATATTGAATCTAGCCAGGGCAACAACATTCATCCCTTCTAATCACGGGCCAGTGGAACGACGCTTGCCTGGTTCCTTTTCTTGTTAAGTAAAATGTAATGGTGAAATGAATA
The DNA here is from genome assembly GCF_011004845.1 of Esox lucius. Lineage (NCBI taxonomy): Eukaryota > Metazoa > Chordata > Actinopteri > Esociformes > Esocidae > Esox > Esox lucius. The sequence goes on along the minus strand of NC_047578.1, from coordinate 1,093,388 downwards.
GGAGGATATGCAATTAAATGTTACATAATGATGGCTTACAGATAGAAACTGTCTTTAAGACTCTTAATATGAGACCCCCTTTGTGGCTCAGTGTTACGAGTCAGGTAACAAAGCAGAGGACTGAGGACAAACCCCTAGGGGGCCCAGTGTTTAGAGTCATGTAATTAAGTAGAGGACTGAGGACACACCCCTGGGGCCACAGTGTTAAGAGTCAGGTAACAAAGCAGAGGACTGAGGACACACCCCTGGGGGCCCAGTGTTTAGAGTCAGGTAATAAAGTAGAGGACTGAGGACACACCCCTGGGCCCACAGTGTTAAGAGTCAGGTAATAAAGTAGAGGACTGAGGACACACCCCTGGGGGGCCCAGTGTTAAGAGTCAGGTAACAAAGTAGAGGACTGAGGACACACCCCTGGGGCCACAGTGTTAAGAGTCAGGTAATAAAGTAGAGGACTGAGGACACACCCCTGGGCCCACAGTGTTAAGAGTCAGTAAGGAATGTTATTGCCAATTATCACAGCAGAAGGTCTCCTGTCAGAAAGTCCAGTGCATTTACATAGGGTGGTGTCCAGACCCAGTGCTCTGAGCTTGAAAGATCGCATATAAGAGATTTAAGTTGTAGAGGACTGATCAAACTAGCGAAACCAACATTTTTTTTTTTTGAATTACAATTTATTTTAATAATTTAAGTGATTTTCCAAGTGTTTTGTAATATTTGTAACATATTTGTACACAACTGTTATTTTCACAAAGGTGTCATCAAGTTATAAAACTATTTTCAGAGTGACATTAAAAAACATTGTTGCATTGCAATCACCTGCCAGCCAATCGGAATGGTTTAGCAAGAACAACCCAAATAGTGTACATCCTACCTATTCCTACATATAGTGAATATGACCTGTCATTTGGTCTTCTAGTACTTGTTTCCGTCCAGATTTTCAGTTCTAGATGTTGTTATACATGGATCCCAAAGACAACACAGTGTTGTGGAGCCACCTTGAGGACCACTTGGCTCATTATCCAACCCAGGATGAAATAATAATAATAATCAAAATGTCAAAATGTACATTTGAGAATTATGTGACATTCTTTGATGATGACCATTTTAAATGTTTTACACCAATGAGCACCAAAAAAAATATCAAGACCTGCCTCCTGTCAGTTGTTGCTGGGCACAACTGATTAAAAGACGAAATTGCAAAACAGCATTTGATTATTTTTTATTTTTTATTTTGGGTCAACTATGTTACAACTTTGTGGTAAAGTAAACATGGTGGTTATGTCTAAAGTGACGGCTAACTTGTATCGGTAACATCTGTAGGTACATCAACCTCGCCAAGGCAGGATTTCTGCAATTGTAAATGGTTTGAAAAGCTTTCTAGAAGCAAGACGGTTCTCATTTGAGGATTTTTTCCTCATTAATTTATGTTTATCAGGAGTATTTAGGTCAGAGATCATTGTGTTGTTTGGTCATCTTAGAGTGACTGCATTTGAGTCCTATCGCTCAATTGTGCATGAAATCCAGGATACACAGATGGGAGACACCACCACATTCAGCCTGATGTGACTGAAACGTTGGATGGCATCCTAGCCAGTAAACAGTTCCGATGGGGAAAGGCAGCATTCATATCGCCAGTCAATTGGGCTTAACTGCCTTGTTCATCAACAGAACAGCAGATGTTTCTTTTTGCCAGCTTTAGGATGTGATACAGCAACCTGATGGTTTCTGGACAGAAGCTCTAACACATAGCAACCTGATGGTATTTGGACAGATGCTGTAACACATAGCAACCTGATGGTTTCTGGACAGAAGCTCTAACACATAGCAACCTGATGGTTTCTGGACAGAAGCTCTAACACATAGCAACCTGATGGTTTCTGGACAGAAGCTCTAACACATAGCAACCTGATGGTTTCTGGACAGAAGCTCTAACACATAGCAACCTGATGGTTTCTGGACAGAAGCTCTAACACTAGGCTACTTTCCCTAAGATGAATGCTCTAAGTGTAATCACTAACTGGCAAAGTTTGAAATGTTTTTTGTTTGGAAAAGCATTGACAACCGAGATTGTCAGGAAGACTGACTGAATGAACCAAATCCATATTGCACTGGCCAGCTATTTCATCTCCTTGAAACATAATTTCAGGTTCTAACTGGCAAGCTGGTTGGTAATTGATTTCTACAAGTGGCTGTCAACAAGCCCATGTCCATTACATCCAGTCTAGCCTCAGCTTTCACAACACTGAAGAGAAGCTAAGCTGCCAACAGCCTGCAACCTTAAGATCAACACAGGAAGAGGAAGGTGTTGAGGAAGAAGGGTTGTGGGTGGCCTAAACCGGTTAAGCTAATGCTTATCGCACAAGGAATTTCACAATTTTCTTAGAGGAATTGTTCCACTCTACCTACTGTGATTTCTGGAATAAGATTTGAGATTTGCTAATCTGTCATTTCAATTTGTCACAAACACGTAGAAGAAAAAAGAACACTTCAATGACATGTTTAAACGAAGGTTGTCACCCAAAGTGCACTCTGACCCCTCTATAATGCACACCTTTTCTTGATCTGTGGTACTGGTGAATAATAGTGTGCAGGGGAAGTGACCAGAATATGCCACTGGTGCAGGATGTCAGTGGATTCAGTCTCTCTTGGTTTCTTTGTCACAAAAACGCAGACTTAAAACCGCGACCTTGATGATATTATTATGTATGCGAACGATCACGTTCAGGGTGCCAGAGGCAACCAGGCAAAGCTGCTCATGTCAACAGTCTTAATGAAAAGCAACACTTGGATCCCTCTCTCTGTCTGGCTTACTGTCTCCCACTCATTCTCTCTTCCTCAGCAGCACCTCTCTCTCTCTCCCCTCTGTCTGTCTGTCCGTTCAGTGGACACTAGCAGACGTGGTTGTGTTGTGCAGATCAGGGGTGCTGCGAGTGTGACTGAGTGTGTGAACATGTTGACAGGCCTGTTCTGGGGCCTCTGTGATATTTCTCTCTGACCCCTGAGCAGTCATTATATATTCATCACCACCCTGCCTGATGAGTGAACACATTCACCTACACACACACACACACCCACGCACACACACACACAACACACACACACACCCGCACACACACACACCCGCACACACACACACCTACACAAACACTCACCCACGCACACACACACACCTACACACACACTCACCCACGCACACACACACACCCGCACACACACAACACACTTTGCATACACGCACCCACACACACACACAACCCACACATGCACAGACACACACACACAAAACCCACACACGCACACGCCCCGCACACACACACACACACACTGGTGTTAAACATGACGCTGAGCACCGGCTTTCAATGGATTAATGGCAGGTCTCATTAACCTCACATCACATCACAGATTTATTGTGCACACACACGCAACACACACAACACACAAACACAGACATGCACAGTAAACACACAAAACCACCAAACACACACGTACACCAAACATACAAAACAAAAACACACACGCACACAAAACACACAAACACACACACACACATTAGTAATTATCTATGGCTGCCATGTGAATGTCCCCCCCCAGCATAACACTTCTGCTGTCACGGTCACATGACCCCAGCATAACACGTCACATGACCCTGTGGCCGGAGTAGTTGAGAAACCGTGTATTGGACTATTCCAGAAAGACAGAGTACTTGACTATTTCCCGGGAGACCGAGTACTGGACTATTTCAGAGAAACAATGTACTGCGCTATTTCTGGGAGACTTTCCAGAGAGACCAAACACTGGACTATTGCAGACAGACTAGAGTTCTGGACTATTGCAGATGGCCTAAAAACACAATGACTAAAATGACAGACTTTTACGCATACTTACGTTTTTTTTTCTATGAAATAATGCTGACAACCTCTGACCTCCCATCATGAGACAAATCAAAACGTGTTGTCCAACTACATTAGGGTTTTGTCTCAGTATACTGATAGAAGCTCAGACAAAAATAGGTGACAAAGATCAACCTCTCAGCCTTTTATTCCTTCTGTTCTTCCAGATGACTTTACCTTGGTGTCTATGACTAACTCTCCTTTTGTTTCTCTGAGGATCATCCTGTCTACGTAAACTAGTCGCGTCAATGTAGAGTGCTCTTCTTTTGCTTCCATCACTTTTCAAAATAATAATCCAGGTAAATGTATTTGACCTCAATTATCTCCCCTCCAATTCCATGATATTCAATTTGCGATTATGGTCTTGCTTCATGGAACCAACTCCTCAGTAATTGCAGGAGAGCTGAACATTAAGACGTGTCTTCCAAGCACATCTCGCTAAGCCGTTCTGATTCTTATCACCCTGTCACTCAGCCAGGATGTGTTTCAGCGGAGCAAAGCCACCCATCTTACAATAAGGACTTGTTTGCTACAGTGCAACATTCCTTCTATGAACCGCAGGCCACAATATGTGCAACCCTCGGCCAGACCTCCGGGTCTTGATGGTATTCCATGATGAGGATTCGAAACCTGAACGCAACGATGCAGTTCTGCTATGGGTCAGTAACTGGGCTCCAGCAGATGGTGCAAACTAAAAGACCAAAGTCACAAATCTCCCGGGACTGTGCCCACTAACACTTACTTTGCTAAACAGTCCTGAAAGAGTTCAGAGCAAGTTTAGAGCAATCACTGTTTACCAACATCTTGTCCCTGAACGTGGTGGTGACACATCCCCTTGTATCTGATCATGGTGCTGAAACATGTCCTTATATCTGACAATAGTGGTGACATCTGTTTGTATCTGACCGTGGTGCTGAAACATGTCCTTGTATCTGACCATAGTGGTGAAACATCTGTTTGTATCTGACCGTGGTGCTGAAACATGTCCTTGTATCTGACCATAGTTCTGAAACATGTCCTTGTATCTGACAATAGTGGTGACATCTGTTTGTATCTGACCGTGGTGCTGAAACATGTCCTTGTATCTGACCATAGTGGTGAAACATCTGTTTGTATCTGACCGTGGTGCTGAAACATGTCCTTGTATCTGACCATAGTTCTGAAACATGTCCTTGTATCTGACAATAGTGGTGACATCTGTTTGTATCTGACCGTGGTGCTGAAACATGTCCTTGTATCTGACCATAGTGGTGAAACATCTGTTTGTATCTGACCTTGGTGCTGAATTTTGCCATTTAAGGTGGTTGCAATAGAAACTGATGACAGGTATGATTTATTCTTCATCCTTTAAAATCCAGCATCTATAAACTTCCATCCTTTCTAACTGAAACAGCGATTTAGGAAGGGATTGATGTGTCATGTGACGTGCAGTATAAGATTGCAGTGTGATTGATGAATTAATTCACACGGAAACAGACAATTTAACACTCTTAGAACTTAACATGCGTCACATAGTGTGGAGCCTGTGAAAGTGATTCTGCCATTGCATCATTTGTGTGTGTGTGTATTTGTGTGTAAGTGTGTATGTGTGTGTGTATATATATGTGTGTGTGTGTGTGTGTGTGTGTAAGTGTGTGTGTGTTTATGTGTGACTGTGAAAGTGACACTGCTACCTACCACTGGTCTCTGCCATCATTACTGCCTACAAGAGAACTCTGGGGGTGTACTGTATGTGTGTGTGTGTGTGTGTGTGTGTGTGTGTGAATGTGAGTGTGAGTGGGAGAGAGAAAGACACAGTATTTCAGTGTGTGAACACATTGTAGATGCTTTGGTCCTAAGCCTCATTTTAACAAGCTTCTGTATTGTCAGTCTTGAATACATTTATTTTCTCAGAAGAGACAGTCGTTCTATTAATACTTAGTGTTCATAAATGGCCACCCAACATAGAAGACGCATTATCGATGTTACAAGGTTGAATCACATTATCGCTCATTAACATTAGCCACTACATCATCTCATAATCATTACACAATGAGCCGGCTTTCCTTTAGCTTATTAGGTGTCCCCATATTGATGGCATTGTCAATGAGGCCTTGAGTACACCATACAGTATTCATTGACCTCACATATAAGATACAGTGAGGAAGAAAGGAGTGATGTGCTATGTAACGTCTGGTGACCCTATCACCTCAAATCTGCTTGACCTGTACAGTCATTGGAGAATGTGTGATGGCAGACTAATACTCACATATTAAAGTTCACCCACCCATAGAGAGTAATTCCTCTGTTCACCACCCCATACAGAGTCATCCCTCTGTTCACCCACCCATAGAGAGTCATCCCTCTGTTCACCTACCCATAGAGAGTCATCCCTCTGTTCACCCACCCATAGAGTCATTACTCTGTTCACCCTCCCATAGAGAGGCATTCCTCTGTTCACCCCCCCATAGAGAGTCATCCCTCTGTTCACCCACCCATAGAGTCATCCCTCAGTTCACCCACCCATAGAGAGTAATTCCTCTGTTCACCCACCCATACAGAGTCATCCCTCTGTTCACCCACCCATAGAGTCATCCCTCAGTTCACCCACCCATAGAGAGTAATTCCTCTGTTCACCCACCTATACAGAGTCATCCCTCTGTTCACCCACCCACACAGAGTCATCCCTCGGTTCACCCACCCATAGAGTCATTCCTCTGTTCACCCACCCATACAGAGTCATCCCTCTGTTCACCCACCCATACAGAGTCATCCCTCTGTTCACCCACCCATAGAGTCATCCCTCAGTTCACCCACCCATACAGAGTCATCCCTCGGTTCACCCACCCATAGAGTCATTACTCTGTTCACCCACCCATAGAGAGTCATCCCTCTGTTCACTCAGAAGTGTTCTCTGACTGACGCGTGTTGATGTTGCGTTTGATTAGTCATTGCTGTGGTAATTCCAGCACACACTAGCCAACCAGTCAGGTATACACTAGCACACACACAAAAAACACAGAAAATATATAAATACACAAACATACACACAATGGCACACACAAACACTTAACATGTTCTATATATGTTCACTCCCCAACTCCTCTTCCTCTGTTCATTTCCCTGTCTTTCTGTCTCACCCCATCCCTCGCCGCTCTGACCCATTTCTGCTGAGTGCTGTACTCTACCCTACATCATGACATCATCACTCGCTATGTTTTCGCTGGGGATCACAGGGAGGTTGCTGTGTGTGTCATTGTGTGAGTGTGTGTGTGTATTTGTGTGTGGGTGCGGTTGTATACGTGATATGTTTGATTGAGAAAATTATTTCATGCATCGAACGTGATATTATATACAGCACTATGCCGTGTTTGTGTGTCTGTGTGTGTGTTTGTGTCTGTGTGTGTTTACATAGGTGTGTGTGCAAGTGTGTGCAAGTGTCTTGCCTGTCTGCCTTCTTGCCTGTCTGTCTGTCTGTCTGTCTAGCCATCTGCCCATGAAAAGACTTGCTGCTCATCCAGATATATATCATAAGCGACTATGATGACAACAACTTTCAGATAAACAGTCCTACACAGTTCCACTATGCGTCTTGTCAAGTGCTTTGTTTTCAAGATGACACTATGGGGCCTGAATGTCACTCGTTAGCCTTGCATCGACTGCTGTCTAATTGGGCAGCAATGGGGCAATGCTAGGGCGGTTAGCCTTGAAGCTGCTAATAAAGCACAGCACAGCCATTACACAAGCCCCCTGCCGAATGAGGCTTTAAACACAGAGTGATCAGCCACCTAGACCAGGGACTGCATGTTTCAGAACACATCTCCCATACCCTATGCCAGCTGCTCCTGGTTTAGGATGCCAGGGCTGGATACCACCTTTACAGTCCCTATAGAAAATGTTATTCCTCATTTAAGGTTTTCACATTTTGTTATGCTTCAGAGTTTTATGCTTAGAAATTAGGATTTTTTTTTGTAAAGGCAAAAAGTGTCCCTGAAAATGATGTACTATGTCATCTATTGGAGGATTTGTATAACAGTAATTCTCCTTATAGGTTATGCAGGTTATGTTTAAACAACGTATGACACATCCAGGCCAAAATCCTAAGTTTAAAAATATATTTTGCTAATCATAAAACTCACAGTCTGCACCTTTAAGGGATTTTCTTTCATTGTGAAAAAATGATTATGCATAAAAAATACAAAACTGGATTTATATCGTAATGGCTGAAATTATAATGATTGATAAATCTTCACCCCCCTAAAGTAATGCTTGGTTTGAATTGCCTTTGGCAGTCATAACAGCTATGGGTCACAAACAGTTAAACACCAAGATTTCCAACCAACATCTCACTATTGTTCTGGACAATACTGTTCAGTCTCTGTCACGTTCGGTGGGTAACGTCAATGGACAGCAAGTTTCAGTAAGCAGGGAGAGTACATTTTTCAAAAGTAGTAAGGGATCATTTGTTAGAGAACATAAGCCCTGGAGAGAATGAGATAGACAGAAAGATGCTTTGATTCATTATTAGTGTAGGTGAGTGTATCACTAATAGTCTCTGCTCCTAGCACTCAACGTCCTTAGCTATAATCATATTATCTGCTAGATTGGACTATCCTGATTGGTCTTGCTTTATTAATAGTCATTCAGAGCAGAAATGTCAGTTAGCTGACTTCAGGAGGGCAGAAAGTGTTACTTATTGACAATAGGACTTTAGGAGAGCAGGAAGTGTGACTTATTGACAATAGGACTTCAGGAGGAAAGGAAGTGTGACTTACTGACAATAGGACTTCCGGAGGACAGGAAGTGTGACTTACTGCCAATAGGACTCCAGGAGGACAGGAAGTGTGACTTACTGACAATAGGACTTCAGGAGGACAGGAAGTGTGACTTACTGACAATAGGACTTCAGGAGGACAGGAAGTGTGACTTAATGACAATAGGATATAATTCCCCCAATCAAACAGTCCTCAAAGCCGTCAAGGAGGCACTGGGTTGGAAAAAGAACATAACAGAGCTGGATAGAACAGAACCAAAAATAATAGAATGTGGGTCTCAATTTATATAGCATCATGATTGCAAATCCACAGATGTGGCTTTACATTTTAGTGGGGTATGAAAATATATGTGTGCTGTAACGTAAGTTGCTCTGGTTAAGAGCTTCTGTTAAACCAAGCAAGTAAAAACGAATAGAATGTCATAGAATTGATTAATAAAATATAGAATGAAATAAAAGTAATGAAGAGTATGGAATGCAGTATATACTGTTAGAATATATGGTAAAACATTCTAATACCTCAATAATGCATTGTATAACATTTGAATAGAAGTATTGTAAGACATTTTAATACTCCAATTATGTATCGTAAGACATTATAATAGTCCAATAATGTAATGTAAGACATTTTAATACTCCAATTATGTATCGTAAGACATTATAATACTCCAATTATGTAATGTAAGACATTTTAATAGTCCAATTATGTATCGTAAGACATTATAATACTCCAATTATGTAATGTAAGACATTTTAATAGTCCAATTATGTATCGTAAGACATTATAATAGTCCAATAATGTTATGTAAGACATTATAAAACTCAAATTATGTATTGTAAGTCATTATAATAGTCCAATAATGTTATGTAAGACATTATAAAACTCAAATTATGTATTGTAAGACATTATAATACTCCAATAATGTATTGTAAGACATGCTAATAGTCCAATAATGTTTTGGAAGACATGCTAATACTCCCATAATGTATTGTAAGATGTGCTAATACTCCCATAATGGATTGTAAGACATGCTAATACTCCCATAATGTATTGTAAGATGTGCTAATACTCCCATAATGGATTGTAAGACATGCTAATACTCCCATAATGTATTGTAAGATGTGCTAATACTCCCATAATGGATTGTAAGACATGCTAATACTTCCATAATGTATTGTAAGACATTCAAATACTCCAATACTTTTTTGTAAGTCATAGTAATACAGTAATGTATTGTATTTGTTCCAGTCGTAGATGGCAGCAAACTGAAATAAATGCTAAAAAGGTGATTTCGATATTAGGATTGAACAGAAATGTTCTTGAATGTTAAAGGGAATAAACAATAAACATAAATTAGGGAAACTAAGCAGGTTCATTATACAACCTGTTTGTTCTATTTTTTAAGGAGTGAGTAAAGGTAGAGGGACATTTAACCAATACAGGACTTGAGTTTGTAGCATTGAGTTTGACATTGTGTAACCCATGTAGCTGGGGTTAATTAACCAGCGTTAAAGGGGGCTGGTGAGGAAGCGGATGGCAGCGTGAATGATGTTATCTCATGTTTATCATTCTGCTAGCTCCATCATGCCAGTCTTTGTCATGTGACAGTTGACATGCTTGAACAAGGAGATATGACCAACCCTCTACAACAGCAGGACAGACCAGTTACCGACCTATCCTCTACAACAACAGGACAGACCAGTTATAGACCTATCCTCTACAACAACAGGACACACCAGTTATAGACCTATCCTCTACAACAGCAGGACAGACCAGTTATAGACCTATCCTCTACAACAACAGGACACACCAGTTATAGACCTATCCTCTACAACAACAGGACACACCAGTTATAGACCTATCCTCTACAACAGCAGGACAGACCAGTTATAGACCTATCCTCTACAACAGCAGGACAGACCAGTTATAAACCTATCCTCTACAACAGCAGGACAGACCAGTTATAGACCTATCCTCTACAACAACAGGACAGACCAGTTATAGACTTATCCTCTACAACAGATGGACAGACCAGTTATAGACCTATCCTTTACAACAGCAGGACAGACTAGTTATAGACCTATCCTCTACAACAGCAGGACAGACCAGATATAAACCTATCCTCTACAACAGCAGGACAGACCAGTTATAGACCTATCCTCTACAACAGCAGGACAGACCAGTTATAGACCTATCCTCTACAACAGCAGGACAGACCAGTTATAGACCTATCCTCTACAACAACAGGACACACCAGTTATAGACCTATCCTCTACAACAACAGGACAGACCAGTTATAGACCTATCCTCTACAACAGCAGGACAGACTAGTTATAGACCTATCCTCTACAACAGCAGGACAGACTAGTTATAGACCTATCCTCTACAACAGCAGGACACACCAGTTATAGACCTATCCTCTACAACAACAGGACACACCAGTTATAGACCTATCCTCTACAACAACAGGACAGACCAGTTATAGACCTATCCTCTACAACAACAGGACACACCAGTTATAGACCTATCCTCTACAACAACAGGACAGACCAGTTATAGACCTATCCTCTACAACAACAGGACAGACCAGTTATAGACCTATCCTCTACAACAACAGGACAGACCAGTTATAGACCTATCCTCTACAACAACAGGACAGACCAGTTATAGACCTATCCTCTACAACAACAGGACACACCAGTTATAGACCTATCCTCTACAACAACAGGACAGACCAGTTACCGACCTATCCTCTACAACAACAGGACAGACCAGTTATAGACCTATCCTCTACAACAACAGGACAGACCAGTTATAGACCTATCCTCTACAACAACAGGACACACCAGTTATAGACCTATCCTCTACAACAGCAGGACAGACCAGTTATAGACCTATCCTCTACAACAGCAGGAAAGACCAGTTATAGACCTATCCTCTACAACAGCAGGACAGACCAGATATAAACCTATCCTCTACAACAGCAGGACAGACCAGTTATAGACCTATCCTCTACAACAACAGGACACACCAGTTATAGACCTATCCTCTACAACAACAGGACAGACCAGTTATAGACCTATCCTCTACAACAGCAGGACAGACTAGTTATAGACCTATCCTCTACAACAGCAGGACAGACTAGTTAGACATATCCTCTACAACAGCAGGACACACCAGTTATAGACCTATCCTCTACAACAACAGGACACACCAGTTATAGACCTATCCTCTACAACAACAGGACAGACCAGTTATAGACCTATCCTCTACAACAACAGGACACACCAGTTATAGACCTATCCTCTACAACAACAGGACAGACCAGTTATAGACCTATCCTCTACAACAACAGGACAGACCAGTTATAGACCTATCCTCTACAACAACAGGACAGACCAGTTATAGACCTATCCTCTACAACAACAGGACAGACCAGTTATAGACCTATCCTCTACAACAACAGGACACACCAGTTATAGACCTATCCTCTACAACAACAGGACAGACCAGTTACCGACCTATCCTCTACAACAACAGGACAGACCAGTTATAGACCTATCCTCTACAACAACAGGACAGACCAGTTATAGACCTATCCTCTACAACAACAGGACACACCAGTTATAGACCTATCCTCTACAACAGCAGGACAGACCAGTTATAGACCTATCCTCTACAACAGCAGGAAAGACCAGTTATAGACTTATCCTCTACAACAGCAGGACAGACCAGTTATAGACCTATCCTTTACAACAGCAGGACAGACTAGTTATAGACCTATCCTCTACAACAGCAGGACAGACCATATATAAACCTATCCTCTACAACAGCAGGACAGACCAGTTATAGACCTATCCTCTACAACAGCAGGACAGACCAGTTATAGACCTATCCTCTACAACAGCAGGACAGACCAGTTATAGACCTATCCTCTACAACAGCAGGACAGACTAGTTATAGACCTATCCTCTACAACAGCAGGACAGACCAGTTATAGACCTATCCTCTACAACAGCAGGACAGACCAGTTATAGACCTATCCTCTACAACAGCAGGACAGACCAGTTATAGACCTATCCTCTACAACAGCAGGACAGACCAGTTATAGGCCTATCCTCTACAACAGCAGGACAGACCAGTTATAGACCTATCCTCTACAACAACAGGACAGACCAGTTATAGACCTATCCTCTACAACAACAGGACAGACCAGTTATAGACCTATCCTCTACAACAGCAGGACAGACCAGTTATAAACCTATCCTCTACAACAGCAGGACAGACCAGTTATAGACCTATCCTCTACAACAGCAGGACAGACCAGTTATAGACCTATCCTCTACAACAGCAGGACAGACCAGTTATAGACCTATCCAGATCCGTTATAGGCCATTCCTGGTAAAAAGCAGGACAGTCAGAGATACTGGAAAGTAAAGAACATATCAAATACAGCTGCCTAATAATGTAAAGTGAAGAACACATAAAAAAGGTATAATTAATCCGTCCAACATGAATATTCTATTGCATACTCTGCTCCTCCTCCAACTCATAGGCCGCCTCGACTCCCATGAACCAATAGCGCCCCAGCACCGCCTCGGAGGGAACCCTGATTGCCCTTTCCGTGATCGAGCAAGAGAGAAAGAGACCGAGCTCAGGCAGCCAGCAGCTTTGAAAATAGGGACCTGCCACGTTTATCACCTCGGCAGGATTTTCCCTTCTCATCCTAACCGACCGCGGAGAACCTACCCGAGGAATACTGGTGGTTATTCAAACAAAGAAACGTACCTAACATTTCACCGAACCGTCTCAACGGAAAGGTAAGACATTTGGGTTAAAATTCCAGGAGCAGGTGCTTCCATGAATACAGATGTTCCTAACACTTCGCGATATTCTGACTTCCAACTCGTGTTTTCCTGGTCAAAGAAACGCGATATAATGAGTTGTTTTGCCGGCAGTAGGTCTTGATCGATGTATTTATTTACTATACAACCGTGTGCATGGCAAGCCCGGCTCTGATCAGGGGCTTCCCGTCGGTCGGTTTCTTTGAAGCATGCTGCGGGCTGGTGTCAATAGAGCTTGCAGCTGTGTCAACTTGACAGTTAATGGGCAAGTTTCACCACGGCTGTAGTTCTTTAGACGACGACATCGACACACGCGCATACACAAGCACACACTATAGCTCCATCGCCAAGGGCACAGAAATCAGAACCAAACGCTCATTCCGCTCTAAGGGAAACAGGCCCTCGGTGCTGTTCCATCGGTGCGTAAATGTTCGTTGACCGAAAGTGAGTGTCCTGGTTAGGAATGGGCTTATAGCGGGCAGTTTATACAAAAAAAACGTTTATAACGAAGGCAGCCGCGGAACCCCTAATTTATCACATATGAGATGTGAATATCCAACAAATAACGGAGGAAAGGGTCTCTATGTCATCCTTCCGGGATTAAAGCGAGCACCAACACTTGGGAACTAATCGATGGGCTGTAGCCTATGCGGCTAGCATGGCAGCACGATTTAGGACGCACGAGCTAATTAGACCGTGAGATAGCTGTTACGGTTTTACTGCATGTTGGTATGGCAGTTAGTTTGACCGTTATCTCTCTCCGTGTCTGTTCACGCGCAGCGTAAACATCTGTATGCTCTTTCTCTCTCTCCCCCCTGATGGACAGCTGTGCGCCTATCTGTTTCAATTGGGACCTGCCTGTATTAAAAATGCAACGCCTAAACTAAAAATAAGGCAAATGCTCCAGTTATTCTGTTGACTGTAAAATTATGTTCTTGCCTTAAGTCAGTTGTACAGGGGGCAGTTGGATCAAACATAGACAAAATGCTCCAGTTATCATGGTAACTATAAAATTATGCTTTTGCCTTAAGTCATTTGCAGCGAGGGCAGTTGGATCAAACGTTTAGAGCCCATACAACACAGGGTTATGGAGTATGATTGGCTGAAACTGTGCTTGCGTTGGTCCATTGATTTTTGTTTGATTGATTCCTCTGCTGCCTGCCTGCTCCGTTCTGGGATGGGGGAGCATGCTGCCAAGCCGCAGTGGTTGTGTGTAAACACTCCTGATGTAGGTTTAGATGGAGACGTAGTGTGTGTGTTTGTGTGTGTGTGTGTGCTTCCTACTCACTCTAACATTCATGTGACATGCCTTTAGCTCACTAGCACAGCAAGATACATTTGGTTTAAACCGTTTTATTTCGAAGAACCTGTGTTACTTGCATATGTTTTGCCAGTAGTTGTGTATGTAGTGCAAAGCCAAATAGGTTACCCGAAAGTTGTGTTCTACATCATCACGTAATGGTTCACCAGCCACCGCAGCTGTGAACATTGCTCTCTCCCACAAGCTCATCGAATGATTCTGTACTGATCCCAACTCTAAACATTCACTTAAACTTTAAACATACAATGTCATTGGGCATCAGGACTGTCTATCTACAATGTCCATCAACACATGCTTAGGCTGGTTTCATCAAATGTCATACTCCTTTAAATGTGTGTAAGGATTATTGCATGTGTAGGTGATTACTGTAAATGGTGGAAATCAACTGCAGTTTTGGATTATTAAACCAATAACATTAAGTAAATCTTCCCCTTTACCTGAAGTAAATCTTCCCTGTTACATTAAATACATTATTATCTTATGTAAAATAAATTCAAATGTATGCTTAGATTCTAAAGATTAGTAGCCTTATAAAAGAAAAATACAACATCTGCTGAGTTATAAATTCTATTTTCAAATGTTTTTTATTAACTTACAGTGCATGGATTTGACCAATGAATTGTATGTACTTTTGACATTATCAAAATGCATAAAGGTGTGGCCTAGGGAAGTCCATCTGTCTGACCCATAGCCACTGGTCCACATGTACTGCTGCATCATGGGTACAGTACATCCCACTGGTCCACATGTACTGCTGCATCATGGGTACAGTCCTGCCCACTGGTCCATATGTACTGCTGCGTCATGGGTTCGGTACATCCCACTGGTCCACATGTACTGCTGCATCATGGGTACAGTCCTGCCGACTGGTCCAATGTACTGCTGCGTCATGGGTACAGTCCTGCCCACTGGTCTTCCCGTAAAACCTTCCTGTAAAACCTTTCCCCACTTTCTTGTCCAAGAATGCCTAACAGGCCTCAGAGCACATGAATCTTTAAAATCAGTGATGGTGAATGCATGTCTTCCTGTCTGTCCCTATCTGTATCCATGTCTCTGTTATTTTCTGTCCCCCTGTTCCTGTCTACCGGTCTCTGTCTGTCTGTCTTTTCCTGTCTACCTGTCTCTGTCTGCCTCTCTGTCTGTCTGTCATTTTAGTAATTCAGCAGACCATCTTATCCAGAGCGGTACGGTAAATGCATACATTATAAGAATGCTGGATGAAACAACTGCAAAGCATAGTACTCGTTGTCTCTGTCTGTGTCTCTGTTTTTGTCTCTGTCTTTGTCTCTGTCTGTGTCTCTGTCTGTCTGTGTCTGTCTGTGTCTGTGTCTGTGTCTGTGTCTGTGTCTCTGTGTCTGTGTCTCTGTCTGTCTGTGTCTCTGTCTGTGTCTCTGTCTGTGTCTCTGTCTGTCTGTGTCTCTGTCTGTGTCTCTGTTTGTCTGTGTCTGTGTCTCTGTGTCTGTGTCTCTGTCTGTGTCTCTGTCTGTCTGTGTCTCTGTCTTTGTCTGTGTCTCTGTCTGTCTGTGTCTCTGTCTGTGTCTGTGTCTCTGTCTGTCTGTGTCTGTGTCTCTGTGTCTCTGTGTCTGTGTCTTTGTCTGTGTCTGTGTCTCTGTCTGTCTGTGTCTCTGTGTCTCTGTCTGTGTCTCTGTGTTTCTCCCTGTCTGTGTCCCTGTCTGTGTCTCTGTCTGTCTGTGTCTCTGTCTGTGTCTGGAGTTCAAAAGTACAAGTATACTATATTACATCATATGCATATATATACATATATATATGCACACACAAACACACACAGATTGTTCCAATGATCAGGCTTCTTAGGGGGAAATAGAAAACTAAAAGGCAGAAACATATTCACCATATTCCCCAGCAGTACTTGGCTGTGCCAGTGGGGGAGTAATTACTTCTTTTTTAACCAGGCTGTTTCTGCTCTGCGAGTCAAGCGGCCGCAGAGAGAGCAGCTTTCTGGGTGGCTGATTTCCAATGGAGACAAGCTTAATCAAATGGAGCAAAGTCTGGAAACTAGGTTAACTAGCAGAGTGTTGAACTGCTAATCACCAGCCCCCCCCATTGAGGAACACATAGACCTACTATTCACCATGTCCCTCCCCCATTGCGGAACCTATAGACCTAGTATTCACCATTCCCCGCCCCCATGGAGGACCACATAGACCTACTATTCACCATGCCCCGCCCCCATTGAGGAACATATAGACCTACTATTCACCATGCCCCGCCCCCATTGAGGACCACATAGACCTACTATTCACCATGACCCTCCTCCATTGAGGAACACATAGATCTACTATTCACCATGCCCCGCCCCCATCGACGAACACAGACCTACTATTCACCATGCCCCGCCCCCAACGAGGAACACATAGACCTACTATTCACCATGCCCCGCCCCACTGAGGAACACATAGACCTAATATTCACCATGCCCCGCCCCCATCGAGGAACACATAGACCTACTATTGATCATGCCCCGCCCCCATCTAGGAACACATACTGTAGCTATACTGTACTGTAGAAAAGCCTTTCAAAACATGATCATTTACAGTAGGGTGTGTCTATTCTACTTAGTTCTACTCCATCATACATAAGATAATAATAGCAATCTAATATATTTAATGTATTTTACATTTAGCAGATGGTCTTCTTCAGAGATACAGTAGTGAGTGCATTTTCATACTTGCTCGTTCCAACCTCCCATGGGAATCGAATCCACAACTCTGGCGTTGTAAGCACCATTCTCTGTTAGCTGAGTTGCAAATATCAATAATTATCAATTAATAGTGTATATAGTGCACAGTTTGGATTGGGTGTCCCATCTATCAAAAAGACTGTAAACTGTTAGTTATTGTATTCCTGTAGGGGAGGCTGGTATCCTAGCGACTGCAGGGTTGGAGCAGTAACGGAACTGTTGCGGGTTTGAATCCCCAAATCAGCAAGGTGATAAATCTGTCGTTGTTTTTGACCCTAATGTCTCTTGAGTGCCTGCTAAATGACTGAAAATTACAACATTTAAAACACCTTCTCTGGTTTACAGAATTACAGTATTCAGACAACTTTACATTCTCCTAATTTGTATGTGTAATAGACTTGACTTCTGATTGCCTGCCACATACTATGGATAATCCTGTGTAGTTTGATCATCCTTGATTTGTCTCTAGAACTTGGAGTCCACATGTGGCAGATGTAATTGATTGGACATGATTCAGAAAAAGTACAGCCCTGTCTATATAAAGTCCCACGCCTCACAATGCATGTGACTGTAAACCCCCAGACAGTAAGTCCAAGGAAATCTCTTTAGATTTGTGTTGAGACATACATCTTTTTATTTAAGTTTTTATTGAAAAGTTATTGAAAATTCACCAAAGCACAGTGGGGTTCATCATGGTTAAATGGAAGTATTATGGAACCACCAAGACTTCCTAGAAGTGGCCAAACTAAGTAACTGGGAAAGAAGGGCTGCTCAGCAGCAGGAACTGGGAGACTGGTCAACACTGAAGGAAAGAGAAACAGAGCACAAAGACCTGAAGATACCCAAGACGACTCAGAGCTGTGACCACTGCCAAAGGA